>NC_079354.1:4580592-5267959 GCF_029582105.1 Oenanthe melanoleuca
CCCCCTCGCCCCATCCATGAGGAAAAGTCAAAAAGGAGGTGATGGAATGGAGTGTGAGCCTTCAGCAGGCACAGAAATCCCAGCAAAACCAACCTGGAGCTGCTTTTGCCTGGGACAAAAGTCCTCCCTGAGGGGGCTTCACCCAGCTTGGGTCACTCAGAGGAGGGGAGGAAACTCCAGGGGATTGTTAGGGGCACATGGACTGATCTCCTCCTAAAAATGGGAATTTGACTCCTGGCAGTTCCTGTACCTGAGCACAGTGATTTATATAATAAATACCCAAAGTGTAGCATTTATAAAAATCAGAGAGTAAATCAGGGTCAATGCTGTGAACATGTAAAACATGTGGAGGCTCAGACCAAACCAAAACAGTTTTCAGTCCACCCATCCCCTAAACACTTTAGCTGGGGCTCCATCTCCTGCCCTACTCTTTGTTCTCCTGAAACTCCCCCACCTCCTGCCCTTTGATCCTGTCCAAGGATGACCTTGACCTGCTGCAGGGACCCTTCTGCCCTCCCTGCTTTCAAGTTTTGGCCTCAGCCATTGAACTCCCCTCCTGGTTTGAAGATCTAACAAGGAGCTGTGTCTGCAGGTGCAGCTGCTTCCAAAATGCCACTGCTCGATTCTGGAATAATTTATTTAATAGGATTTTATTTCATTCACAGTATTATCTGCACAGTGGAGCAGAGACTCACAACTGGCTCGTGGCTTGGGGTTATTCTGGGATAACTGAGGAATTTCTTTCTGAAGAGAACAAATTTGGGTCCTGTCCTGCAGCAGAGCAGCAGCAAAGCTCTCCTGGCAGAGGATTTAATCTCTCCACTTTTCCTGGGGCTGCAGCTCACACCTGGCTTTGCTGAGGAAGGCTGCAGTGGGCACTGGGGGGAGAATTTCTGACTCTGAACTGTGACAGAAATAAAAGAGCACCAGCATCTTCTCCAGGGTCACCTGGCTGTGCTCTCCACAGAGATAAAACAATCTTCAAAATTCTTTAGACTAATAGGGACACAGAGTGCCAAAAGCTGCTGAATTCTGGGGCTATTCTGGTGATTTTCACTCAGTGTTTATTTTTTTAACTGAAAGTTGATGTGACCCTGCTGTAGGACCCTGTCTGACCATGTCCCACCACCCCAGAGCTGCCAGCCCACGGGTGATGCTCCCTCCTGCCCATCTCCTGAGTAACCAGGCTGGAAATGTTAAAAACTTTCCTCTGGTGGCTTCCCAAAGGACTCACATCCTCAGGATCCTGTGGCACTGTGATCCTAAATAACCTCAGTGATAACAAAGGAACCACTCACAACAATGCTGCAGAGACTCTCCTGCTTTGCTCTCATCATTCCTGCTCCAAACTCTTAATTCAGGTGATCTGGACCAGTTCACCCCCAGATTATTCAGCAAATCAGTTTCCTCAGCTCAGGGCTGAATTATTCATTATACTTTTTCTTCCTAGGATGCAGAAGTTACTAAAAGGTTCCTTTCTTGTATAAAGCATTTCCATGTTTGAGTATTAATTTTTAAAATCTCCTGCAAACCCACAGTACTTTGCAGCTGTTTGCTTTAGCCCTTTCCAAATTTGTCATTAAGATAAACTTAGACAAGCTGATGGTCACAAATTTAATGCTGGTTTTTTCTTGCAACCTGGGTTTGGGTCTGTCCTTGTTGAGAAACCCAAAGTCTGCTGAGCTGAATGTGGACAAGAACTCTGTAATTTAAGTGCTGGACAAGTGTTCAATGGAGAAAAAAGTCCTTTACAAGCCCCAGGGTTCATATCTCACCAGGGCAGCATCCCTGGCACCTCATTTCTAAAGGAGATCACCCCAGTTTCAGTGGTGGTGAATAATAAATAAATATATAAATATTTATATATTTATATATTATAATATTATATAATAATATAATATTATTAATATTAAATATTATAAAATTTAAATATTTATATATCTATATATAAATAACAAAACCTGTGGGAGTCCAGGGTGTTCCTCTGGCTTCCCTGGAAGGTTTAAGACCCCCCTGGCGGGGTCCCCAAAGACCCTGAAATGAGACCCAGGTGTCTCGGGGGCTGGATTTGGCTCCTTGGAGCAGTTTGCCAACATTGAGAGAAGAAATGCAAGCCACAAAAATAAATGGAGTGTAAATTGGACTGTTAGAATGTAGAATTAGCAGATTTCTAGAATGTTTGTGATAAGGGACACGTGGCCAACATGGAGAATTGGGGGTGTGGATATTCTTCCTCCTTCTTCTCCGTGTCATCCATGCTGGGTGACACGCTGGCACTCTTAGATTGGATGAGAACAGATCTGGACCATGTAACAAGATTGTATTGTATTGGGGGTCATTTGTAAATACCTAGTACGTGATTTAGACTATAAAAGATAAGTCCTGCCTCTGCCAGGCAGATTCTGCCATGGACGTCTGGCGAGCAGACTGCTGTTCGCTGGACAAAGCATTCCTGAGATAAGCAACAATAAACAACCATGAAAACCTCTAAGAACAGCCTCCTGCAGTCTCTCATCGGCGGGCATTGGAAAGAGCTGGGTTCCAAACCACCTGCATGTCCACCAGAGGTGACCTCAGCTCTGAGGAGACACCTCAGGATGTGACAAAAACCCATCAAATACATTGTGTGCAGCATGAAGCCCATCCTGATTTTGTGGTCAAACCTCCTGCTTCTATCTGCTCCTTCTGCTTTGTGTGCCCACTTCTGCTGGGAAATGGAGTATTTTAAAAGCTTCAGCAGCTCCATGAGGTCACTGCAGCTACAGAAAGCTGTAAAAACTGCCTGGGTTGATGGCTCAAGCAGCCACAGGTCTTTTTCATTACAGAACAGATATAACTCTATGAAATTATTATAATAATAACACCATTTATTTCAACAGGACTGAAGCAAAAAAGCTTTATGATAGTGTTTTATATGCAACATGTGCACCATAAATATTTCCATAAAAACATGCATTAAAATATAAAGTTGGCAGAAAGAAATCAAAAGTCAAGAGGAAAAAAAAAAAAAAATCCAGTTAAAGAAGCATTAAACCATAAGGCAGGGAGCCCCTGCCAGTCAGGGCAACAGGCTGCTCCTTCTCTGGTTTCAGCACAAAGGAAAGAGCCAAGTGGCCCTGGAGAAAGTCCCTGATAAACTGGGGTCAGCACAGACATCCCAGAGTGGTTTGGGTGGGAAGGGGCTGGAAGAGCATCCACAGTCCTGCCATGGCAGAGACACCTTCCCCTGTGCCAGGGGGATCCAGCCTGGCCTGGGACACCCAGGGGTGCAGGGCCAGGGCCAGGGCAGGGCTGGGGCTGGATTGTCCCCAGAGCTCCAGGGCTGGGGCTGGATTGTCCCCAGAGCTCCAGGGCTGGGGCTGGGCTGGATTGTCCCCAGAGCTCCTGGGCCAGGGCTGGGGCTGGGGCTGGATTGTCCCCAGAGCTCCAGGGCTGGGGCAGGGGCTGGATTGTCCCCAGAGCTCCAGGGCTGGGGCTGGATTGTCCCCAGAGCTCCAGGGCAGGGGCTGGATTGTCCCCAGAGCTCCAGGGCCAGGGCCAGGGCAGGGGCTGGATTGTCCCCAGAGCTCCAGGGCAGGGGCTGGGGCTGGGGCTGGATTGTCCCCAGAGCTCCAGGGCAGGGGCTGGATTGTCCCCAGAGCTCCAGGGCCAGGGCAGGGGCTGGATTGTCCCCAGAGCTCCAGGGCCAGGGCTGGGGCTGGATTGTCCCCAGAGCTCCAGGGCCAGGGCTGGGGCTGGGCTGGATTGTCCCCAGAGCTCCAGGGCTGGGGCTGGGGCTGGGGCTGGATTGTCCCCAGAGCTCCAGGGCCAGGGCTGGGCTGGATTGTCCCCAGAGCTCCAGGGCTGGGGCTGGGGCTGGGGCTGGATTGTCCCCAGAGCTCCAGGGCCAGGGCAGGGCAGGGGCTGGATTGTCCCCAGAGCTCCAGGGCAGGGGCTGGATTGTCCCCAGAGCTCCTGGGCTGGGGCTGGATTGTCCCCAGAGCTCCAGGGCCAGGGCTGGGGCTGGATTGTCCCCAGAGCTCCAGGGCTGGGACTGGGGCAGGATTGTCCCCAGAGCTCCTGGGCTGAGCTGGGGCTGGATTGTCCCCAGAGCTCCTGGGCCAGGGCAGGGGCTGGATTGTCCCCAGAGCTCCAGGGCCAGGGCAGGGGCTGGATTGTCCCCAGAGTTCCAGGGCAGGGCAGGTGCTGGGGCTGGATTGTCCCCAGAGCTCCTGGGCCAGGGAAGGGCTGGGGCTGGATTGTCCCCAGAGCTCCAGGGCTGGGGCTGGATTGTCCCCAGAGCTCCAGGGCTGGGGCTGGGGCTGGATTGTCCCCAGAGCTCCAGGGCCAGGGCTGGGGCTGGGGCTGGATTGTCCCCAGAGCTCCTGGGTGCCCTGTGCACTCAAACCCCAGTCTGGGCCAGGTCTCTGCTCCTCCACAGGACCTGGGGTGATCCCTGCTGGCCCTGCTGTCCCAGGTGTTATGGCCCTGAGCCTGGCTCTGCACCAGGGCTCTCTGCAGCCCCCCAGCCTCTCCCCAGACCCCAGTTTAAGGGTCACAGTCACTGGCTTTGAATTCAGAATCACAGAGTGTCCTGAGCTGAGGGACCCTCAGCATCATTGAGCCAGCCCCTGCTCCTGCTCAGAGACCCCAAAATCCCACCCTGTGCAGCCCTGGCAGCTTCTGGGGCTCCTGGGGCTGTTCCCATTCCCTGGGGAGCCTGGGCAGTGCCCAGCACCCTCTGAGGGAGGAACCTTTCCCAAAATCCAACCTAAACCTGCCCTGGCACAGCTGCAGCCATTCCCTGCTCCTGCCCCTGTCCCAGAACAGAGATCAGAGATCAGAGATCAGAGATGATCAGAGATGATCAGAGATCAGAGATCAGGGATCAGAGATGATCAGAGATCAGAGATCAGAGATGATCAGGGATGATCAGAGATCAGAGATCAGAGATGATCAGAGATGAGAGATGAGAAATGAGAGATCAGAGATCAGAGATCAGAGATGATCAGAGATGATCAGAGCTGTCCCTCAGCAGGAGCTGCATTCCCTGAGCTCCCCTCAGTCTCCTCCTGCATCACCAACCTCCAGAACACAAATAACACAAATAAATCCAACAAAGGGGCAAAAAGCAGCCCTGGACCCTCTGAGCCAGCCAGGAGCTCTCAGGTGCCATTCAGCCCCAGCTCCAGCCCTGCTGCCAGCCCCAGGCACTGTTTACACCACCAGCACCCACACGACAGAATTCTGCTTCCCAGGCCAATTCTGCTGTAATCCATCATCCCCCAGCAGACTTGTCAGGTTGGTTTGTCTACAAATATGTTCACACTTGGAAATATCTCCCTTCTGTGAGCAGCAAGCCATTAAACATGCATTTCTCTGGTTTTCCCATCTTGCTCTCTGTACATAAAATCAGTTCTCTGCTTTTGTCCCCAGTAAATGCCTGTTCCACATTTTTGCATGTTTTAAATATTCACGCATACGAAAGAAGCTGTAAAAACATTGCATGGCTTATTTATTATTTAGTGCACACACTTTTTGCTGCAGAATACCAAAATAAAAAGACATTTTACTCGATTTTTTTTTCTCTCATTTCTTTTGTATTTCATTTCCATTACTCTGCTCGTTAAAGTTTAAAAACTACTTTGTTTCCTGACAGTGGGGATTTACTGAGTTGGGGAATACATTTGTACCTGCTGGCAGGGATGGGGGGAGATGCTCAAGCAGCTTTTGGTTCATCATCTCAGAGTGCAGAAGGCATCAGGGAATCTCAAATCCCAGCTGCTGGAAGTGGAGAATTCACCCCATCCCTCAGCACAGTTTTAAACTATCTCCATCCTTAGGCACCTGCACTCCAGGTTCTTTTATTTTTGCAACTGCTCCAACCTCTACAAATCCCTCATTCACTGCAGGAATCACTTGTACAGAAAATCCCTGTGGTTGGGCATGCAAATTTTTTTTTTTTTTAATTGGATATTAATTAAAATCTATTTACTGGTTTACTTTTAGTAAAATTAGTTCACTTACTAATTTGTTGTGCCAGTTTAAGAATAGCACAACCAGAATTGTTGCAGAAGAGAAGATTTCCTGCAAACTTGGGTTGAAGCTAATCAACTTCAGTGAGTCTGGATTTTATCTCACATCAAACACAGGGTGCAACTCCCAAAATTTTTGATTTTGTGGGTGAAGCCCAAGAAAGCACCTGGTGGAATCCCTGAGTCCATGTGGGAAACAGCAAACTGCTCCTGCTCAGCAGAGGAAGGAGAAATATCAGAGAGTGGATGGAGCTTTTCCAAGTGTCTCAAACTTCTCTTTCTCTGGAAGGGGCTGGATCTTGTCCCTGGTGCTGTAAAAACTGATTTTTTAGAGAATTTTAGAGATTCCTTGATCCTGGGTCAGGTGCCTGTTGCCAGGGCCACACTTCAGCTCTGCAGTGAGACATGGAGAAAGGCAGGCAGGCAACACAAGCAGTTTTTAGCATATTTATGTGTTATTTTATAACACAGAAGTTCAACAGCACATTGTAAAACCCCTTCAACATGCTACACAAACACTGCATTATTGTGTATGGTGGGATGTAATCTTGTCTTGCCAGGGAGCTGCACTGGGGAGCATAAAATGCACTTTTTGTTGGTTTTTTCTGGGTTTTTTTCTTCCAAAGATTTTGAATATCTTTCTGTTTCTGGCTTTGAGGTGGGCACACACCCCTCTGGGGCTGTAAATATTCAATCCTTGCCCCCTCTCCCAGAAAGGAGTGAATTTTCCTCACCTTTCTGCCATGTCAGGCAATTCAGATGGACTGATAGGAGAGAATTCGGTGCAGCTCCCCAGGCTGGGAGAGGAAACCACCAACTCACTGATCCCAAGGAATGCCACTCTGAAACCCACAGCTGAGCCTGCAGAGTTCTCCCCCTGGCCACATCCCCTGCCCAGAGAGCAGCAGGACATTTTCTGGGGATATCCCTCACTTCTGACTCTGGAATTTGCTGGAGAGTTCCAGAGTCCCCAAACTGGGGACAGAATCCTGCACAGCACTGATGGTTAATGGTGATGTCACTGATTACCCAGGGATGCTGTAATTACATAATTAATGCTCTGGGGTGTTTGGAAGGTGGGATGTCAGGGATTTTGGCACTGCTGCTGCCAGACACCCCCTTCTTTCAACACCCTTGTAACTCAGGGGTTACACTGGGGCTACTACAGGTCAGAGCAGGGGTAGGTGACAGTCCCTGAGCCTGGCAGCTCCCCTCAGCCCTTGTGCACCAGCCCAGGAGCACACACAGACCCTGCTGTCCTCTCTGGGATGCAGAATTCAGGGATTTGAGCAGGCCTTGCTCCTAACTATGGGTTTGTGGTGGTCAAGGCAGTGCAAAAAAAAAAAAACATAAAAATAAACAAAAAATGAAAGCTAAAATATTGTTATGAGTGTGTGAGAGTGTGCTTGGAGCCCTAAAGGATCAGGTAATCCTGGAAGACAGAAAGAACAGAGCAACCCACCAGGATTCTGGAACATTTCAGGGTCCTGGTGACTCACAAGATTGGAGCAGACAGGTACAGCCCAAAGACAGCATGATCTAAATGTGGGCCAAGCTCTAACACACAGCAGGAATGTCTAATTTTAGTCTGTCCAGTTTTGGCAATGTCACCTTTAATTGCATGGCTCATTTGAATTGTAAAACACCTTTAAAAGCTAACTAGTAAAAGGAAATAGGCCATATTTTCTAGACTAACAGTCATATTCAATTTGAACTGCAGCAAAATTGGGTTTAAACAGTTAATGCATGTAAGGACTTGAGTTACCAGAGGGAAACCATGGCCTGCAAACACACAGGCAAAAGTTTCAGGAGTTTGGCTGGGACTGCAGTGGGATCACTTTGTTCTGCAAACCCTTTGTGTGGCACACAATTACCTGGGATGGATTTTTCATGGCTAAAACCTTGCAGGTTTCCAGGCTGTGTGTGCTGGGGTGAGCTGCACTTCAGGTTTTCTCTCACAGGTCTAAAATCATCCTGAGGAGCAGATCCAGGCCAGCTCCAGCCATTCCCAAGGCAATGGACTGGATGAGTCTAATATTCAATAAATTTTTAATAATGCCTCAATAGGCATGCAAAAAAAATTTTTTTAATTGGATATTAATTAAAATCTATTTACTGGTTTACTTTTAGTAAAATTAGTTTACTTACTAATTTGTTGTGCCAGTTTAAGAATAGCACAACCAGAAGACTTCCTGCAAACTTGGGTTGAAGCTAATCAACTTCAGTGAGTCTGGATTTTATCTCACATCAAACACAGGGTGCAACTCCCAAAATTTTTGATTTTGTGGGTGCAGCCCAAGAAAACACCTGGTGGAATCCCTGAGTCCATGTGGGAGGACACTCCCAGCAAACTGCTCCTGCTCAGCAGAGAAATATCGAGGAGTGCATTTAAATAATCCTCACATATAATTACCCCCCATCCTGGGAGCCCAGATGTGAGCACTGGGACCACTCTGTTACCACTTCCAGGCCTGATTAGCCCAAAATTCAGCTCCAGCTTCCCAAAGCACCCCCTGGTCCTGCCCTGCAAGGGCTGCAATCGCAGGGAAAGTGCTGGCCAGCCAAATCCTGCTGAGCCAGTGATGGAGGTGAATATTTAAGGACTTTGCCACTGGCATAACCTGTGCTGCCAGATGAAACACACTTGACAAAGAGCTTTTTTTTTGTTTTTTTTTTTTTTCCTTGTTGCTGCTGATTGTGGTGCTCACAGGATCCGGGAGTGATTCCTGGAGCAGCGGCGCTCTGCCTCCCTCTAGAGAGGCTGGGATGGAACTCGCACTGTGAGCTCCATTCCTGCCCCTGTGCCTGCACTCTGTGGGGTTTTACTCCTCTCCAGGGCTCCCTGAAAATCCTTTAGCAGTGCAGGGCTGGTAGAGCAGCAGCTGGGCTGCAGGTTGTCCCTCCCCTCTGCAGGGACAAACTTGGTGTGCTCAGAGAAGGCTCAGCACAGCCAAACCCCTGTCCCCAAACAAATAATGTTTATAAATATTTAGGGGTTTGACTGTGTGTCACCAGCAGATCTCCTACTTTCTTAAATATTCTGGCATTTATTTTGCACTGTATTCGTGGTTTTTATCAGTTTTTGTTATCCACAGTTTTCCACTTGAAATCTGCCCCACTCACTCATGGTATCTTGGATTATCCTGGATCATCCTGGGATAGCAGCACCCTGGGATTCTCTGTCACTCCTGGGATTATCTGTCACCCCAGGGATTATCTGTCACCCCTGGGATTATTTGTCACTCCTGGGATTCACTGTCACTCTTGGTATTATCTGTCACCCCTGGGATTATCTGTCACCCCTGGGATGAGCAGCACCCCGGGATTCACTGTCACTCCCCACCACAGTAGAAACCTGGGAACAGTTTCCAGACCTGTATAAAATGGAAGCAGAATCTCTGATTTGGGCAGCAGAATAAAGAGCCCAGCTGCCTGCAAGGCCTCCTGCAGCACTGGGAGAGCTCTGGGAGATGTGGGAGCTGGATGTTCTCCCCTGGAAGCATCCAGGGCACACAGGGACAGGAGGAATTCCACAGGCTGAGCCTGGCCAGGAACAAGCTGAGCAGGACAATGAGCTGGGAAAGGAACTCCCCCCATCCTCTTAAACCCTCTCCTGGCTTCTCCAGTGCCAAATCCAGGGAAGAGGGATCTGCCTGTTAACCACTGAAATGCCCCAGAAAAGGGGAACCCATGACAATGAGTGTCCTTAAAATCCATGGCCTGTTGAAGAATTCCATCAAGCGGTAGAAAGGGAGTAAAGGGAGTTCCCCAGGACAACATCCTGGCCAGATTTAATCAGAACCTGAGGAATTATTTGATTCATGGGGGTTTGTGCAGGGGTGTGAATGGGCACAGGCTGCAAGGCAGGGAGAGACCTCTGGGGACCTGATCCATGCAGGAGACCAGATCTCTTGGAGCACCCAAAAACTGCTTTATACAGCTGGAATTGAGGGTAAAATTTCACTTGGGGTTCACATCTCTCCAGTACCTAAACCCAAGGCCAAGGCTCATATCCCTGTGTGTGATTTGGGCATTTTTCAATTCAGTGGGAAACCCTTCCCTGGCAGAAAAGGATTTTCACAGACAGAGATCCCATGGCAGCAGCCTTGTAGCTCATTTCTGGCAGTGCTGGAATGGGCAGTGGGTTCAGGAAAGTTAAAATGGACAGTGGGTTCAGCAAACCCCAAAATGGGCAGTGGCTTCAGGAGGCCCCAGATGAGCAGCATTCCCTTTTATTCCAGAGCAGAGACCAGCAGGTGCCCCCACATGCCCCTAGACAGCAAAGCACAAAGCCCACAAGAAGAATTTGCAGCCAAAAGTGTCACCTTTTATTCCCTCCAGTCCTGATTTCACAAGGTTTTTAAGGACACATCTAAATTTAATCTTCAGAACTCTGAAATGATCCCAGGAGGTCCATTTACACATTAAAGGTCAGGCATGCATCCACATCCTGCAAAAACCAAAAAGACATCTTGACTGCAGTTCTCATTAGAGATAATTGTTCAAATAATTAATAAACAATACCTGGCCTGCAGCTTTCTTATAAAATTTTGGTTTGTTTTGCTTTGAATATCCTCAACCTTTGAAATCTGAAGTCTCCTCTCAGATTTTTCCCCTCTTAATGTATCACTTCCCTTCTGAAGTGTCCAAAACTCGATGCAAGATCTTTCTTGGACTAAATTCTGTTCTTTCCCCTTAAGCCTAATGAGTCATTAAAAAAGGCAAGTGGGAAATTGCCTGGCAATTAAAAACAGAATATGGAGGGAAAAATTAAAGTAATGCATCCTTAGACTGTAATTTAGAGAATTTATTAGTCATAAAACCTTGATGAGTTATTCTCATGGCAAAAACCTCTAATAAGAAGAAGAAAAAAAAATGATAAAAATAATGAACACATTTGTATGACAGAAATTGTGGCAAGTGTGGGGAATGACAGAAGCCTCCTTGGGTAGGGTTTAGCTCCATAATTGCAATCATATGGATATATCCTCATGCCATTATTCAGTAATATATTGTCAATTTTGCTTTGGAAACCTTTTCCACTCAAACTACTCGATTTTATCTTTCAGGAGTAAACACATCTCTTGTCTTGAAGCAAATTGCTGGGAGCTGTGCAAAACATCCTCTGAGAAACTGGGGAGTGCTGGGATTTGCTGGGAGGTTTGGGGAGATCCCTGCCTGTGGGTGGGTCTGGCAGACACCTGCAAATTGTGGTTTATAAATCAGGGTGGGGAGGGCACTGTGAGGGTGTCTCAACAGGAGATGGAAGTCACTGGGAAATGCAATCCCAGGGGTTCAGCCACCAAATGCCACCTGTGCTGTCCTGTCCCAGCCCCACAGCAGCAGCAGGGCTGCAGGATCAGACCAGGACATGTTTGTACATCAGCAGGGTCAGGCCCTGTCCTGGTCCCCAGCACAGGGGTGAGAGTGCAAACCCCAAACTGGGCTCCCCAGTCAGGCCTGAGCCTGATCTCCTGTCCTGTGCCATCCCCACCTGGGCTCAGGTGTTGTCCTGCCCAAGGGACCTGGGGAGAACCTGCCCAGCTCCTTCAGTGCAAACGCTGCAGGAAGCAGGAAAAGAAAGATGTGGGTTAAACCCTGCAGGCTGAATTTGAGAGTTAGCACCAGATCCTCCTGAAATCCACCTGCAAACCAGCCCTGAGCTGTGGGGCTCAGGTTTATTGTGCCTTCCCCCCAGACTCCTTCCTCCCCACGACATCTCTTTGTGCATCTCCTCAGGAGTCAGGCTCGGAGTCTGGGCTGCTCCAACAGGGAAAAAAAGTCCATGAACAAATAAAAAATACGTTTTTTGTCTGGCAATCAAGAGAGGGAGCCAAGGACAGGGGCAGTGTCTGTGTCAGGGCTCATTTCATCCCCCACACAGGCAGTTCCTGACAGGAGGCTGAGTAACACCCATGAGGTGCTTGATGTGTTTAATGGGAGCCTCTGAGCTGTGGGGTCCTCCCCTCACCATGTGATCTCTCCCAGAAATAACCATCACTTGGAATGGAAGGGCTGTGATAGGCACAATCTGTTAGCAGCAAATTGAGCTGTCACCCTTGCATGTCATGTTCATTTGGCTGATTAAGGAGATATTAATCTACTGCCATTGTTACAGTATCTGTCATCTCAGGGAGGAAAAAACCCAACGAGGATATGCAGGCAGCTTTTCTGGAGGTATATTTATACACCCAGGGAGAGAGGAGAAAGCAGAGGTGTGCAGAATACAAATGAAACTCTAATCTGCTACAAATATTGAACCAGCTGCAGTTGATGACAGATGCAGAGCAAACAGCAGATCCTGCTCCAGGTGATGCTCAGCCTGCCTTGGGGCTGCTCCTGCTGCCTGCAGGGCTGTCAGACCCACCCTGGCATCAGGCTGTGCTCCTCGGGACACAGAGCAGTTCAGAATGGGTGATGAGGAGCTCCTGACACCACGTTTCGTTATCTCAAGAGGAAACATCAAATGCCTCCATTGCTGGTTTGGGGCAGGAGGGGAGACTCCCCTGTTGTCATTGCTGGTTTCAAGGCAAGAAGCTCCTGAAATACTGAAGGTCCAAACCTGATGGTTGGGCTTGATGATCTTGGAGGCCTTTTCCAATCTTGATAATTCCATGATTCTATGACCAAAGTCCTTTTTGTTGCTCAAACATCAGGACCTGTTTGTGGAATCTACAGCACTGAATGCTCATTGAGCACCCCAGAGGGAATTTACCTGTGATTCAGCCACACTGTAAAATTAGTCAATTAATTCTTCCTTCCTTCCTGGAATCCTTCCTGGAATCCTTCCTGGAATCCTTCCTAATCCTTCCTCCCTTTTCTCTTCCTCCCTCTCTCTCTTTTGTTATTTGGGAAGCCAAGGTGGGGCTGTAGGAGATGTGATGGTGCCACCTCTGCTGTGGAATAACAGAGCACTGGGTGTGCTCTGAGGATTGAGCACTAAAGACCCTCAATTAAGGGTAATTAGGGGAAGTGCTGAGTGTTTGATCACTGTTTGATGAGTGAGCACTGACTGCAGATCCTGAAGGAGCAAACTCAGCTGCACTCCCAGGCTGTTTCACCTGGAAGCTCCTGTGAACAAATACAAACCTTGGGCAGTTTCCAGTGGAGATGGCTCGTGGTGCCCCTGGCAGAGCCCTTCACCACAGCCAGGCTGCCCCAGCTGTAATTTCAGAGCACAGCTGTCATTAAACCAGAATTTTAATGAATATGCACGTGTGAAATGGTGTCTGTGTAGGGTCTTTCTCATTTTTGTAGTGGGAGCATTAAAACAACCTGAAAAGCCCCAGAATCCACCATTAAAAATAAGCTGCTGGCTTCACATTTTCCTGGATGAGGAAATGTATGCCAAGCCCCTCCAGCCCCCCCTGACTTTTGCCAGAGTCTTCATAGTTTATGTTTGAATCAATAACTATTTTAATACAGGGAGTTTAGAAAAGTTTGATTCAAATTCCTTTGACACAGTTCCATCAACATCCAGTTATAGAGCCATTCTGCATATGACTCATTAAATATTTAAAAGATTCCTATTATTGAATTAACTATTTATTGATTTATAATTTAAAAGATTTATGCTCGGCCATTAAAAAAAATTCTGAGCTGACTTTCACTTAAAGAGATGTCAGGTGCCATTTGCTGCTGGTGAATGTCTAATGTACCCTTTTCACCCCTGGAGTGAAGAAAGGACAATTACTCAAGGACCTCTGGTTCAATATTCGGGCTGCCTGGATGCTGAGGTCGGTGGTTGCTGATTTTTCCTGAGGCATTAGGTCATGCTCAGCAGCCTCCATCCATCCCACAGAACCTCCCTGGAAATGCACAGCTTGTGGTTTCTCTCCTGCTCCATTTATTGATTTGCATTTTGCTTCCCATATTCCCGTGGCTTTCCTGTGGTAAGGATGCTCTGGCTGAGGGATGGACACACAGACACTCACAGATCCTCCTCTTCCACCTCTGCTCTTCCAGGGCCTGGCTCCAGCAGCTCCTCACACTGGGGAAAAAAATGGGCATTGCAAAATTAAAAATGGATTTCAGAGCTCTGCTGAATTGGGAGCATGGAAATTAAAATATACTCTGAGGCTCACAGCAACTCCCAGCTTTAAAGCAACACTTCCCACGCTGATGCTTTGCTTCTTCTGGAGTAAAAAATATGAATTTAATGCCTTTATTTAGCACCTTTAATCTGAGGTTCACCAACTGCTTTAGCCCCATTAATTATTGACATCTGGGAGAGCCCCAAGGGGTGTCTATTATTATAATATTCCTTTTACAAATGACTCAGCTGATGCACAGGAAGGTTAAGTGACTCTTTGAAGGCCACACAAAGTCCAGCTACAGCCTTCCAAAGAGCAGGAACGTGGGTTTGAGCAGGACAAATGCACTGTCTGCCCCAACTGTACAAAATTAGGGTTTTCCAAACACAGACAGAAATCCTACTTGGATCTAAAGGAGGGGAAAAAGAAGCACAAAACATGGGAATGGTTTTTTTTTCTGTACACAGCAAGCAAGGCTCTGCCTCAGATAATGATCTCTCCCTATTTGTTTTACTTTTGACTTCAGGGACCTGAGTTTTAGTGATTCACATTTTTCTACAACTTGTTCTTGGCTCTCCATCAAACCCACACAGAGTAATTAGCACAGGTCTGTCAGACACAACTACAGCAGAGTCATGCATTATACCCAAAAATTGTTGCTCCAGCTTCTCCAATCCGTGAATTATAAATAAAGACTTGAAAAGGCTGCTTGCTCCAAGTAGTAACTATTTCAAGCCTGCCATGCAGCTCTCCCAGTGGTATTGCTGGGGGTTAGGGATTAACCCTAGAAAAATAATTTTTGGAATATCAGACAGAAAACTGTAATAAACTGAGTTGGAACTGATATAGGAAGGGAAAAAGGGGATATTATGGAGCCAGACAGGGAAGCTCATGCCAGTGGGATATGGGACAATAGTTAAACAAATAGAGATACACACACATATGGATATTTTTACTTTTCTTGCCTTTATTCCTCATAAATGGGCATTGGGAAGCAGCACTGGGGCTGTGGCAAAGGTACAGAAGGTCAGCTCAGACTGGGGAGTGAAAAGGTGGAGGTGTGAACAGCACCTGTGTTCATTGGCAGTGAAATCCAAACACGTTCCTGCTGCTGGAGCTGTTCAGATGGGTGCCTTGGGGTGCAAACCCTCCCAGTCCATCCCTGCCCTGCTCAGAATCCCTGTGCCCACAGCCAGGGCACTCTGCAGCTCCCCAGCAGAGCAGCCTGGGTTATAAACTGCATTTCTGTGAATGGAAGAGCTGTAGCTGCCCAACATGTGGCTGCACAAAATAATCCCCCCTGGGGTCCTCCCTGGGTGGTGGATCCAGGGAAATGTTTGCTGGGGTGTTGGGGATTTTTCCAGAGCTGTTCACAGCAGGAATCTTCTTTGGACCTGCTCAGAAAACGATGGCCAGGGTTTTATCTGAGCACCGGGTTTGTCCCAGAGCAGTGCCTGGAGGGGGGTGTGGGGCAGGGGCTGGCAGGGCTGTGATCCAGCTGTGATCCAGCTGTGATCCAGCTGTGATCCAGCTCCCGGGGGAGCTCCCCCTGTGCTGGTGCACAACCTGAGAAGTGTGAGCAGGGCTGTGTGTGAAGATTCTCCCCCTGGGGACGATGGTGACAGACGGGCTCCTCATCGGCTCTGTCACCTGTAATGGGCTGGAAAGGGAAGAGCCTCTGAGCAGCATCAGCCTCTCTCTGCGGAGCGGGAGCTCCCGGGCAGGCAGGGATGACCCAGCGACAGCCTGGCCGGCTGAGGCAGAGGATGCTCTGAGAGCAGATTCCCAGTGGAATTTCCACAAAGCTTCGTCCGTTCAGCCGCTGCAGGGGCTGGCACGGGGTCCTGTCCTACAGAGCCACAAACTGAGCAAGGCACCAACACCCAGCAGCAGTTTAA
Source organism: Oenanthe melanoleuca (assembly GCF_029582105.1). NCBI lineage: Eukaryota > Metazoa > Chordata > Aves > Passeriformes > Muscicapidae > Oenanthe > Oenanthe melanoleuca. The sequence continues at coordinate 4,596,538 of NC_079354.1, forward strand.
ATGTGGGTGGCACCAATTCCAGAGCCGGAGCAGAGCCATGGGCACTCTGGACACTCTCTGGAATTCAGTCTCCCAGCACCCCTCTGACAAACCCGACCCCATCAGGCTCCTTCTGTACAGATGAACAAAATATTCAGTCACAGGGTGGTCAGGGAGGAAGGGACCACGCTGGGTCAGCTGTTCCCAGCTCCCTGCCCAGGCAGGGTCACCCCAGAGCACAGGGTGTCTCCAGAGGAATATCTCTGCAGAGGAACATTCCACCGTTTCCACGCAGCTCTCTGGAGCTGCAGGCAGGTTCTCAGTGATGCCCAGAGCTGCCCACCCCTCTCAGAAATGTCATCCCTGCAGGCAGCTCCTTCCTCCTGCTCACAAGCTTCGCCTGACCAAAAATCCACAGCTCACTGCCAGGCTGTGAGGGTGTAATTTGATTTTTGGATTACATACATCACTGTAGAAAACTGGCACCTGAGCATGGAATAACCACAAATCATTTTCCTTTCATTTATAGCCAAAAGTTTTTTTTTAATATTAATCCTAAACAGCCATCACAGGCAGAAATAATGTGTTGGTTTCACCTGCGGATCAAACCCTGGTTTTATGGGCTGGCACACAAGGCTGGGCTAACCCCAGCACGGTCAGGAGGAGCAGCTTTGGTATTGAAGTAGCTGCGAATTGCAGCGTTGCAATGTAAATCCAGGCACGGAGCGAGGACACACCCGTGAAGAGGCTGATTCAGAACGAGTGCGGCACAATGAATTATTCACTGGAGGTTTTTTATCTGCATTATTCGCACCACGCGCTGGAACACAATTACCCACTTGGCCAGCAGACCTCTGCCCGAAGTTTACTCCGCCGGAGAGACAAAAAAAGAATTGAGGTTCACAAATCGAGGCTCAGCCCAGCTCTGGGTTTTGCAGGAATCGCTGCACACCGAGATTAATAGAACATCATTCAGTGTCTGAGAAGGCGAGTTATGATGAAGAAGCTGTTGAAACAGGAAACAGTTGATTTCCCAGGAGCCCTGTAAATCCACTGCTGATGTCCTTTCGAATTCTCTGTTATTGCTGCAAAAAATTTTAAACACCAGTAAGGGGGAGAAGCAGCTGCCACACTCATTAACTGGGGAGGGATTGAGCTGTGGGTCTTTGCAAACTGGTTCAGTGTGCTGGGCAGATACATCAAAAACCAGTGACCTCCTCCTCCTCCTCCTCACACTCAGAATTCAGCATTTCCCTGTCTTTGTTGTGCCTCTCAGCACCCTCTTGCATTTTTTCCCCTTCAACATCTTATTTTTGGGGGTCTCCAAACTCTCACATGGGAGAATCCTGCTCTGACACCCGTGCCATAAATCCTGGTGAGGCACGAGCTGATCCAGCCAGAAGAACTTTAATGCCACAGGATTTATTTTATTTTATTCTGTTTATTTTAAGTCGACTCGTTTTATTCTAAATTAGGGCTGTTCTGGGTGTTCTGCCAAATTTAAATTGAGCCACCCAAGGAGAGAAGGGCAGGTGCCATCCCACAGTGAGCTCCTCTGAGGCAGCTCCAGAATTGGGAGATAACACCAGAATTATAATTTTTGTCTCAAAATCCACCAATTTTCCCCATTTCATGATCCATAATTCACACCCCTGCAGCTGCCATCAGCACTGTAGCCCAACAAAACCCTCCAGAAATCAGGATTTTCCCACTTCAGACCCCCAGAGTGGGGGATCTGGGTTCAATTCCCAGCTCTTTCCAGCTGCAGCTCCTCTCTGTGGCTCTGCTGATGAGTGCTCAGCTCCTTGCTGGCCACCAGCCCCATTTAGGCTGCAAGGCAACACCACAGGAAGGATTTTCCACCCTAAGGATCCCTTGACAGAAATGTCTCACCAGGACATTAAAAATGACAGTGTTGAGAAGCTGAGAACCAGCATTTGATTCTTGAGGAGTCACAGAGTGTCCACACATGGACTTTGTTTGCTGTTGTGCTGAGAAACCAATTCTTCAATATCAAAAATCCCCCTTTTCTCCATGTGCTGAAGTGTTATTAATTCCTAGCTGCCTTCTTTAAATTTTTAACTGAAGATTTAAATCCAGAATCGCTCAAGATTTTTTTCTCTGTGCTTTCCTCCCTGTTTGCCACTCTTGAAAATAATTTTTTGCATTAAAAAAAGTGCTGCATCAGAATAGTACCAGCAAGTCAAAACCTTTGCTTCTCCAAGAATAAACTCATTTTCCAAAACTACTATTCTTCCAGCAGGATGAATTTTGCCACCTTCAATATTTCTGTGCTTGGGACAGAGGTAATTAAAACCCAGCTTTCCCAGATTTAGGAATCCCAAGGACAAAAAAAAAATTGCTTGCTGCCCTTTCCATGTCCCTGCTGCTCCATGGTGATGCCATCCCATCAAGCAGCTGCTCCTGCCATCCTACACCCCCAGCTTTAGGAACACAAACCACATTTAAACCAACAGGTCCCATTTCCCAAATCCCAGCCATGCATGACTTCCCTGTGTGAGCAGCTAAATCTTATGTTTCTTCATCAAGGAGTTTTTCTTCCTGCTTTCTCAGCTGTACAGTGTCTCTGGATTTTTATTTTATTTTATATTTTTTTTTTTTTGGCTTGAGGTCTCTGCCTAATTATCTGTAACCTTCTGTTCGAAGATCGCTGTCCTGGCCTGATAAAAACCAGTAACTTTGAAAACAAACTGGGCCTTAATTTTCCTTGACAGCCCTTCTTTAAACATGTGGGCAAAGCCCTGGCTTAATTAAATGCACATTCGTATTCCAAACAAATTAAGTACAATTAAGGACTCTGAGTTATGGGTATCTATCACTCGGCCATGTTTTTGTAAAAATTACCACATTTAGATCAAACACAGAGGACCCTTTGCTTAATTGCTTCATTAGGGCCCAATGCAATGGGCTTCATAAATACAGGCTCTGCTGTCTCCCTGGGACTTGCCCAAAGACTCTTACACTAATTGCTTCCACATTTCTGCTGCTCTCAGCCATGGCACCGAGGGCTCCCTGCCCTGCCTGGGGCTCTGCTGGGCCCTGTCCCAGCAATTCCTGGGCAATTCCTGCCTGCAGCAGCCTGGGAGCACATCCCTACACAGCTCCCACTGACGGGAGGTTTGGGGTTCCTTCCTCCAGAAGGTGCTCTGGAATGATAACAAACCCCAGAAAGCATCAGACAGCTCCATCCTGGGGGTTTCATTCATTTTATCCTTTTAGCTCCCACTAATGGGATGTTTTGGGGGTTTCCTTCCTCCAGAAGTTGCTCTGGAATGATAACAAACCCCAGAAAGCATCAGATAACTCCATCCTGGGGGTTTCATCCCTTTAGCTCCCACTAATGGGAGGCTTTAGGGATTCCTTCCTCCAGAAGTTGCCCTGAACCAGTAACAAACCCCTGAAAGCATCAGATAACTCCATCCTGGGGGTTTCATCCTTTTAGTTCCCACTAATGGGATGTTTTGGGGATTCCTTCCTCCAGAAGTTGCTCTGGAATGATAATAAACCCCCATAAAATATCAGACAGCTCCATCCAGGGCTTTTCTTTCATTTCATCCTTTGAGCTCCCACAAATGGGATTTTTGAGGATTCCTTTCTCCAGAAGTTGCCCTGAACCAGTAACAACCCCCTGAAAGCATCAGACAGCTCCATCCTGGGGGTTTCATTCATTTCATCCTTGTAGGTCCCACTAACGGGATGTTTTGGGGATTCCTTCCTCCACAAGTTGCTCTGGAATGATAACAAGCCCTCATAAAATATCAGACAGCTCCATCCTGGAGATTTCTTTCATTTCATCCTTTGAGCTCCCACAATTGGGATTTTTGCGGGTTCCTTTCTCCAGAAGTTGCTCTGGAACAATAACAACCCCCATAAAATATCAGACAGCTCCATCCTGGGGATGTCATTAAATTTATCCTTTGAGCTCCCACAATTGGGATTTTTGGGGATTCCTTTCTCCAGAAGTTGCTCTGGAACTCTAAGAAACCACCATAAAATGTCAAACAGCTCCATCCTGGGGATTTCATTCATTTCATCCTTTTAGCTCCTACAAACTCAGCTGGTTTGGTCCTGCAAAAAAACATTTAGTTTACAATGGTTCAGCTTCAGCTGAACACACCCTCATTTTGATTAAATTAACTAAATTCCCTTCCAACAGACCTGGAGTGAGGAATGCAGTTGGGGTGAGCCCCTGGAGCCCCTCATCCCTGTGGATAATGGGGGAGCACAGAGGGACCAGGCACAGGGTTTTCTGATGAGATCTCAGCAGAGCAGCAGCAGAGGTGCCATCCCCTCCCTTCTGCATTTGTTCCAGGCTCAGGAGTTCTGTTTCCCTCTCTGGAAGCCAAAACAACCAGTGTGCACCCAGAAGCAGCAGAAGTGATTGCAGAGGGTGGGAGCTGCTGTGGCAGGGCAGTGAGAAATGGCATGTCACTCCCAAATGAAAGGTTTGCAGCATTTCTGGATTGCTGTCCAAATATTCCTGTTCCTCACCAAGGAAAAAATAAAATACTTTCTCTTCCAACTTCTTTTGCATCTTCCTCCTCCCCTCCTTCTTTTTTTTTTTTCTTGCCCTTGGAAACAGACACATGGAAAGATAAAAAAGGGAAAAGGAAATCCATCCACCTTCTCCAAAGAAAATGCTTCCAAGTTTGTATCTCACAGTAAAAATACCCAGAAAGATGTTTTTTCTTTAGTGAAATATTTGAGTTTCCTGAAAAGTGCAGTTTTTCCATGGGGATTATCACTGGCTGCAGAGAACTTTTAGCAATTTAAATCCATGCTGGTGACAACTGGACTGTTTCATTTGTGAATACCATTATTTCAACATGTAAGTGCAAATTCATCCTGACGTGATCAGCGCTGACAAATCTGGAGACAAAAGTAGAGAAGAGGTGACAAAATTATTGTCACTGCTGCTGATGGGAGATCCTCAAGGTAAGGAGAGGCACATCTCTGATCAAAGGGATGGAAAATCCTCCAGAAATGGGTTTTCCATGCCTCAATTACCTGATGGATTTTGGGGCTGGAATTCTCCCCCTGCCACCCTTGGAGCAGCACTGACCCAACCTCAGCCCTGGGAGCCCCAGCAGCCCCTGGACCTGCAGATTTGCAGATTTACCCTGCAGATAAACACCAGTACACAGAATTTAGCAGCCAAGGAACGTGCTGAGGGCACACAAACAGAAGCCAGCCTGATTTCCAGTGGCCACAGGAACAGAGCTGCTTATTTTCCAACTGCTTTATCCTCCAGACCAATTTTCCTCAATGCTAAAGTGGAAAAAAAATAAAAAATTAAAAAAATAAAAAGCACAGCAGATTGTCCAGTTCATGACTGGATGGCTGGCAACAGAAATCCTATTTCCAAACTGACCCCTGCTTTCCTGCATGGCATTCATTAATTCCACAGGCTCACATTTCTAGGAAGATGTCAGTCATGTCTGTGATTTTTCTATCAGCTATTAATGCCAGATCACAAGGTGAGAAAGCAGGGGTTTTAATCTCAGGACCCTCAGGAGATGGAGCTGCATACATTTGGTGTGAGCCATGTGTCTGGAAATGTCAAGGACAAATATTTTTAAAGTAAGGAGTGAGTGTTCATGTGCAGTCTGAAGTCCTACACAAGTCATCCAAACCAGCCTTTTTCTCCCTCCTGAAGCCAGGAATTGAGTTTAGATGCCCTAACTGGGCACCTCTGCATTTAAAAATTTGCATTTTTACACTGAGTGACATTTTCAGCCTCTCCTAAAGGTGCTGCCCATGGCACTGTTCACTATTCTGCTCAGAGAAAAGTTTCTCTGTAGGAGCAGCAGAAGTTCCCTATCTCCAGAAATTGTTTGTCCATTCTAAATATGAGGTTGGTTCCTCACCTCTCATTTATTTTTTCATTCCCCATTAGGCTAGTTGGCAAAATTTCCTCTGATTGTGCAAAATCAGGCACTGAATTTGTCACAAAATCTATTATTTTAGTCCTAATGACATGTCCCAGCTGAGAAATGCACAAAGTCTCCTTTTCTTCCCATCCTCAGCCCAATTAAATGATAGCTTTGTGTCCCATCATATTCCATGTGTCACCACATAAATCCACTGCTCTGCTGGATCAGAAGTAACTACATTACTGAGAAAAACTCAGAAAGCCCCATTAAAATGCCATTTAAGCACATTTATTTCTAACTTCACATACAAAGAACTAACACTGGGCTTTTCTTTTTCTCCTACACCTTCTGTGATAAAAACCTAACACTGTGAAAGGTTCCCTGAAAAATGTGCTCTCAGAAAAGCTGAAAAAGAGATTAAACTTCTTTTTTTTTTTTTTTTTTTTTTTTTTTTTTTTAATAATGGACTTGCTCAAGACATGCCAGAGTGGAGGGTGGGAACAGAGCAGACTCATCCCTAGGAGGACTCTGAATTTCTGGGAATTTTGGTGGGAGCAGGAATGGAGTGGGAGAAACTGGATTTACATCCAAGCACTGCCTGTTCAGCTGGGGAAAACCCTGGCGTGGCTTCACAGCCCGGCGCTGCCACCCAGGAATGCCATTCACTCCCAAACAGTCACAAATAGTTACTCGTTTGCCCTTCACAACATTTTCTTTCCGTGGCCTCTCAACTTTGAGCCTAAAAGGTGTAAAAAGTCTCGTCTGGTGATGCGAACCGGGAGAGGGGGAAAAAAAGAGAAATCTCTGAAGGAACCCGGATTGTTCTCATCCTGAAAAAAAAGAGAAATCTCTGAAGGAACCCGGATTGTTCTCATCCTATGAAAAAGAGAAATCTCTGAAGGAACCCGGATTGTTCACATCCTGAAAAAAAAGAGAAATCCCTGAAGGAACCCGGATTGTTCTCATCCTATAAAAAATAGAAAACTCTGAAGGAACCCGGATTGTTCTCATCCTATGAAAAAGAGAAATCTCTGAAGGAACCCGGATTGTTCTCATCCTATGAAAAAGAGAAATCACTGAAGGAACCCGGATTGTTCTCATCCTATAAAAAAGAGAAATCTCTGAAGGAACCCGGATTGTTCTCATCCTATAAAAAAGAGAAATCCCTGAAGGAACCCGGATTGTTCTCATCCTATAAAAAAGAGAGAAATCTCTGAAGGAACCCGGATTGTTCTCATCCTATAAAAAAGAGAAATCTCTGAAGGAACCCGGATTGTTCTCATCCTATGAAAAAGAGAAATCTCTGAAGGAACCCGGATTGTTCACATCCTGAAAAAAAGAGAGAAATCTCTGAAGGAACCCGGATTGTTCTCATCCTATAAAAAAGAGAAATCTCTGAAGGAACCCGATTGTTCTCATCCTTTGCTCGAAGCGTGGATCTGCCCCTCCTTTCAGCTGCTGCCACCTAACATTATCCTAAAGTATTATCCCAACACATTATCCTCACTTATCATCCTAACTTATTATCCCAACATAATATCCTAACGTATTATCCTCCTTATTGCACCCAGCTCCAAACATCTTGGGTCTGCGAGCCACAAAAGGAGAAGGCTCCTTTATCAAGTCAATCTCCCAGCCCCATTATGTTCCCCTACAACAGTTTCCGTAAACATTCCGCAATTTTCGGTGTCTGGGCTGCGCAGCTGAAGAGGTGCATAAACAGGCTCCACTGAAATGTGAAGATGACTGATAATGTACTAACATTGAGACCCCTTGCTGGGATTATTACCCCCTGAGTGCTCCTTACAGAATGTGCCTCTTATCTCACACTGACAACGCTAATAGAATATGCATAGCCCTATTAGCATACAAGATAATAGCACCCTGGAGGGGACAGAGCCATAAAACTTTAAGTAGAAATCAAAACAGAAGGAGGAAGAAAAAGGGAACATTGTCACAAGCCAAAAAGGGGGAAAGAAAAAAAAAAAAAAAAAGGAGCCCGAGGGCAAATTTTGCTGCGGAAAACACACATAGTCATAATTCTTGTGCTAGTCACCATGCAAATGGTAATAGTCTTTAGTCCCATGAATACTATCAGTGCCATGTTTGCCGTGAAACATTAATTGAGATAATGTGCCCCTTTCGGATGCAGCGGGGAGCCGTATGTCAAATTGTACCACAACAAAATTACGGCAACATCTGCAAGGAACCGGCAGCAGCCGCTGGGGCAGCTCGCCTGGGATGGGTCCGGCTGGGGCTGGGGACGGGCGGAGGGGAAGGAGGGAGCTCAGAGCTGTGTGTTATCTCCTGACCCCTCCGAGTGCCAGAGCCGCTCTTTAGTCACGTCTAAAATGAATAATTCGCGTTGTTCGCGGTACCCCCGCGCATTGATGTGCTTTCCATCCTCCCGCAAGAGCCAGAGCACAGCTTTCCCTTGCCACGAGAGTGTGAATTCCATAGAAAGGGGCTTCGAACAAGTCTGAGACGGCTTGTCTCTACACAAACAGCAGCTGAGCGCTCCCGATAAACCCAGATAACCCCGGCAGCACTGAGAGCCCTGTGCGAGCAGCCCAGGCATGGAAATACCTGCCCGGCCCTGCTCCAAGGGCCAGAACTCCTCCGTGGGCTGTGAAGCTGTGGATACCCAGGACAGGATAATCCCTGGGTGCTGCTTTTCCTCCCCGAGCTCGGCATCCCCGGGGTCTCTCCGGGATTCCTCCTGCCATTCACTGCGCTTTTCTACGGAGCCCAAAAACGCTCTGTGCCCCTGGCTTTGTGCTGCTGAGCTCCGCGGCTTGTGTGAGTCCCCGGTTTTGGCTAATTTCAGCAATTAGGACACAGCTGGGAAGGGCTCTGCTGAAGAAAAGAGGAATTTTGGAAAGGGAAAGTAGGGGGGGAATTAGAGGAATGATTCCTGAATGTACCTCCACATGTCCTCTGTGTTTATGCATGAATTCATCCTCCCATCCATCTTATCACAGGGAAAACAGCTCATCTCAAAAATACAGGGATTTTAGAGATTGCTGAAGCATTTTGTTTAATGTTCTGATTGAAACTCTGGGATAATTTCTATTTCCTTCCTGGAAAGATAACAAAACCTTTGTGTGCACATTGCAGGAACTAAAGTCACTTCATGTGAATCACAGCTGTACAGCACTCACAGGTTACCTCCATCCAAATTTTTACACTCTGACTCTCTGAGCAGTCTTCTTATCAGAGATTAAACAAGGAAATTCCACTTCCACAGGAAGATATCCCAGCGTTGGCTAAAGGAATGAAAAAACAGCATTTTGTGAACACCTTCACTGGGTACAAATGGGGTTTGAGGGGATTCTCTGCCCAGGATCTTTAAGGTCCCTTCCAGCCCAAACCAGTCTGGGATTCTGTGATTCCATGTCTCCAGGACACAGAGTGATGATTCAGCTGGAAAACCTCACTGGATGTTTGCTTGGTGTGCTCGGGGGGGAATATTTCATCCTTTGAGTGGCAAGAAATTATCCAGGTTAAATTAATTTCTGCATACACACACACACACAAATACTAAAGCTGCTAAAATTTGGAAAAAACTTTAGAAATGTTAAGGTATGAGAACAGAGAAAGGTTTGTGCACTTCAGGTGAATGTGAGATGCCTCCATGGCAGGGGGATCTGCTTGAACCTGGCATCCCTCCTTCCATCCTTTTTTTTTATTTTTTCCTCTATCCACTTTTATGACTCTCCTTGGTGAGGCCCAACCCTTGGATTTGCTCTTTCTGTGCTCACTGAATCCCCTCACTTCAATGGGAACCTCACACTGACTTCTCTCTAAAGCCTGGCCTAACAAAGCTAGACTAAATGTGAGCATTTCCTGGCTGCAGCTGCAGACAAGAGCAGACAAGTGAAGAAAATGTTAGTTGTGTATTCCTGACATATTAGTTGTGTATTTCTTACACATTAGTTGTGTATTCCTGACACATTAGCTGTGTATTCCTGACATATCCATCCCAAGGAGTTTGGTGCTCCAGCACAGCTCAGGGAGAAGGAAACAGAGCAGGATTATCAACCAGCTCATTCCATGCCATTAATTATTGGAGGATAAATATCTGTTTTCCTTCCAGGAAGGCTTAACTTTCATTTAGCAGCCATTATCTCCAAGGATCCCGAGGAGCCAGGACACGGCAGGGCCGTGCAGCCTGGATGTTGTTATGTATTTATTAAGTTGTATCAGGGCCCATTTAGCAGCAGCTCTGCAGTTTATCACGTAAATATCGAGTGCCAAATACAAAAGAGAAGAAAATAGCAACATAAAAAATTTATCTTTGGGGGGAGGAGAGGGAGAAAGGGAGAGAGAATGGTGCTGATAATGTGATTGTGCCTTCAGCAATAGTGGCTAATATCCTTCTGCAAGGGGCACGGTGTGAAAATATTCCAGGGCTGGGGGGGGAGGAGGAGGAGGAGGAGGAGGAGGAGAGGGGAGCTGAGCTGGTGTTTGTTTGTTTTAAAGTGTATTCTGGTTGCAGGCTAGGTCAGCGGGTGGCCAGACTGAGAAAATGTGTCCCCCGGGCTGTAATAATTGTAACTGTCAGGGAAAAAAAGTCAAGGTCTTAGATAGCAGTGGTCTGCTCTGACTTCTGACCATGGAGAAATATAGATGAAAACTATTGCCTGGGGCACTCAGCCACGAAACCAAGAGGTTTTTAACTCGTGGTGCCTTGTGCTTATGAATTGGAAAGCCCATTTTTGCACCTTGGTGGTTTGTATCTTTAGGATTATTTTCATTTGTGGTATAAATGAAGCTCGGGGTGCTCCTTCTCCTGATGCAGTGAATGTGAATTGCTGAGCAGCTCTGCAGTCCTGAGCCCAAACAGCACCCAGGTTTAGCAGTGATCTTTTAGTGGTTATTCACAAGGACAGCCTGAATTTGATCTCTCTGGTATTCCCCATTTATCTGAGTGGTCAGAGCTGCCTGACATGGATTATTCTGGAATTACACACAGGTAACTCCACTGACTTCCACAAAAATATTCCAAGGATAAAGCAGTGGGAGAGAGGGGTTGGAGAATTTAAACCACACAGGATTAAACCTTGCAAAGAGGGTGGGGGGAACCTATAAACCTCGGGTTTTTTTGTGTTTTTTTTTTTTTTTTTTTTGCAGCCCAGGCATTTCCTTCCCTCAGCAGGGCTCAGCTAAGCACAGCAGCAGCTGAAAGCAAAACTCTCAGCCAGCACTGCAAGGTTTGGAGACCTTGGACTTGTTCCTATTTGCATGGGGTGAAAATAAAATCATCCATGCAGTGGCAAAGCTCACTCATGTCCAGTCACCTCTTCCTTCAGTGTCCCTTTGTCTTTGGCTGGAGAAAACCCCCTCATGCCTGGAAGATTTCTCATCAAAATCTGTGCCCTTCTGCAAAATATTCTGGCTCCAGTGAAATATTATTTATTTTTCACTGCACAATGCTTTGTTATAACACCCCAGCTTTTCTGACAGCCTTCAAATAGGAATTAATTAGTAAATTTAATGCCTTTAATTTTAATTAATAAGAAGAAATGGAAATATTTCTATAGAGAGACCCAAATAAGCTGCACAAACATCAAACAGCAACTAATCCCAGTTTGAGGGTGAGAACAGCATGTCAGGCTTTGCTGGTAAAGGTGGATAATTATTGCTGGGATGTGATTTACTTGTAGAAAGTCACTGTAATAGTGAATTGGGTGATGTTTATAGGCCCCATCTCTACTTTCCTCACCTTCCTCACAGCCTGTCCTGTGAAGGATGTGGGAAGGAGAAATGGTGGTTGGATGTTGGTGGTAAGGAGCCAAGCCCAGTGGAGCCAACAGGAACAATACAACAGTGGTGTTTGTGTTTCAGCATCACACAAAGAGCTCCCCTGCTCTGCCTCCCAGCAGCCCCAAATCTCAGCAATTCCCATTATTTGTGGAGAGGCAGCAGAAAGAACAGACAGAGGTTGTGGCACAGCTTTGGGACCCTCCCCAAGCTGCTTTGCCTCTGGCCCCAGGAAATGCTGACAAGAAAACCCAGCAGCAGCTCCTCTGGCTGGCTGAAACAGCAGGGCCCAGACATTTCCCCCTCACCCTGCCCTAGACCTGCTGAGTTTTCTTGGAGAAAGGTCATTTTCCATAATGGCATCCATGGCACAGGAGCCACTTCCATGTGAGAGCTGCTCCAGCTCAGGACACCCAGTGAAAACCATCATTTACCTTAGCTGAATTTGCCTCCTCACCACCCATGGGTTTTTTGGCTCATGTGAGGACTTGTGCAGGAATTCCCTGCTCATGAAGATCCTGCTGTGTATGGCACCAGTATTACCCCATGAACTTTGGTTTAGCCATAAATATTGGTTCATAGGGGCCATGGAATGAGGAATGTGCTCACTGGGCAACCAGAATTCACTTGAAACACCTGCAAAGCTTCCAGCTTTGGCAAGAGGAGAAGGAAGCCATGGTGGAAATCTCAGCTCTAAGGGACTTAGAGCCTTCACTTATGGGTTAGCTCAGCCTGGAGCCAGGCACACAACCCACAGGGCTCCCTCTTGCCAGCTTCTCAGCTGGCTGCACTGTCACCTGTGCAGAAAGGAGACAAAATGCAGGTCTGCAGGGCTCACAGCAGCTACCTGTGGCTCACCAGTGCAGCACTGCCAGCCATTCTCTGTTTCCAGGTGAAGGTGGAGCACGCAGAAGATCTCAATGCCACTGCAGAGCTGGGAGGGAGGGCTGCAAGGAGGAGGAGGAGGAGGAGGAGGAAGGCAGGAACCTTCACAACTAATGTCAATTTTCTGCATCAAATATTTTGATAATTAAACAAAGCTGATCAAGAGAGGAAAACAGCATGTCTCCAGAGCTCCGGAAGCAGAGGCCCATTAAATAGAAGAGTCAGAAAGTGCCAGAGGCGGCAGCCCCAGATTAATGGCACTCCAGTAATAGATTTTCCCAGGCACAGTCACACAGGAGACAACTCCTGAGCAGCCAGAGCAGCGATGAGGCCGTTAAAGCAGCACTAACATTAAATCACCTGGTTCTGGGCTGGCGATGGACGGCAGCGCATCGGCCGCTCGAGCTGCAGGGTCCAAGCTGCTCCCAGGCACGGGCTGCAGCCCAGCAGCCATTCCCAGCAGGGGAAGCTGGCAGCTGGGATGGAGGATGCATGTAAAAACAGAGCAGCAGTGCTTGCAGAAGCAGCACAAATGTCTCTCTGGGTGGAGGAACGGGGATGGAGCATCGCAGCCGTGGGGTTTGCAAGGACAGAGTTTGGGCTCCTCTCAGGGAATTCTCAGGCACAGGTTTTATCTCCAGGATTTCAGACTTTCAGGGTGTGAAAATGCCATTTTGAACTTGTTTAGATGCAGCCAGAATCCAGAAAAGAGGATGGGAGGGCAGGAAATCAGCCCTGTGCTCTCAGTTTTATCACAGCAGTGCCTGAGCTGATCTTCCTTGAAACGTCCATCCTGTCTAAAGCATTTCTATCCATTTTATAATACAATAATAACAGAAACGAGGGCTCCTCCAAGCCCAGGCTGGCATGGATTAGAGTCCACCACAAGAGGACTTTGCTCCCAGCTGGGGTGGATGCAAACCAGATGAAGTGGCTGAAAATCGGAAACAACTTTGAGACGTTCCTGAATCCTGATACGATCACATCACAGGGATGGGTTAAATTTATGATCTTATCTGGGATTTTTGTTTGTAATCAATCCCAGACCCACTGGCTATCACTCTCTATAAGCTTATGATTTCCTGGTGCTAACAAGGAAAAGTTGGGACATCAAACTCCGAGGGAGTGAAGCCAAGCTGGGATATTAACAGATAGGATCAGAACTGGAATGCAGCAACAACAACCAAAAAAAAACCAAAAACCAAAAAACAAACCCCACACTACAACAGGAAAGTGCCAGCCTGCTTCAGCCCCTGCATTTCAGCCTTTGTCTCTTTTGGCCTGGGTTTCAGGTGTGTGCATAAACCCCATTTCCAGGCTGAAAGATCTGGATAAATGCTAAAACCACCAGAAATTAAATAGGAAAACCCTGAGATCAAAGCAGAGCTTCAGTGTGGAGCACAGTTCATCCTTTATCCAGGATATGCAGTGGGAAATGCAGCAAGATGCACTGATTTCCTAAGTTTTCTCTGAATGACTATGGATAGGGAAATTGCAGGAGTTTTTGGCATTTTCTCTTATTTTGATTCATCCTGTGTGGATAAAATAATAGGGCCAGTCTAAGGACAGAAGAACTGCCCTTCCCTGATTGCTGTGTTCCCAGCAACAAGGATTGGATCTCTTGCACATTCACCCACAGCACCTCCAATTTTAGGGGTCTTCAGCTGTGATAAAGACACAGCAGAATTCAGAATTTCAGCCCAGTTCTGTCCCCAGACATGCTGGGACAGGAGCCCTCAGGAATGGAGAGCACACACCCACGTGCACCTGCATTGTTTCCACTGTTCCCCTTCCTTAGGCTCTTGCAGATCCATTAAAATCTCCCCCCACACCATTTCCTGGGGTACATCCAGGATCTCCATAGATCTGTGATGAAGAGAAATGCATTTACATATCCAGGTTAACATGCTCCACAGCAGTTTTGTTATTTAAGATGCAGCAAATTCCTCTGGCAGGTGATTTCCAGGTGCAAATCAGGATTTTGGTGTTTAGGAGGCTTTGGGAACATCCCTGCCCTGAGCTCTGGACAGCCCTTCCCACAGCCAGGAGCTCCCAAATCCACCCTGAATTGCTTTCTTCCCAACTTTGCATGGATTAGCTGGGACTAAGAGTGTGACAAATCTGTTAATGTTCCAACAGGCAAGCCCTAATTTTGTCCATACCCTTCAGTCATTTTCCATATGGACATGGAAACTTGTTTTTTTTTCTCTTTCACAAACAGGCTGGTAAAATTTTCAATATAGGCATGAAAAGATGGTTGAGAGTGAAAATGTTTCAATAGGAAGCATTCAGAATGTTTCAAAAACTAGGATTCTTGAGTAGTACCTCAGGGTTTTGTACAAAAACCAAAGATATGTGCAGCATAAGTAGAATATACAAGTTTAGAAAAGAGCTTTAGCAGAGGATGAACTGTGGATCCCAAGCTCCAAACCCAATCCAAAGGGTTTTTTTTTTTTCATAACTACTTGAGCATATTCAAACCTGCATTTCGTTCAGCCAGCCCTACCAAGCTACAGACAGCAGGATAAAAAAAAACCAGACAGAACTGTCCCAGGGAAACCAGCAGGGCCAGGCTCTTTATTGTGGATAAATCAGCTCCACAAACCAGGAGTGGCTCAGCTGAAGTCCTGGGGAAGGAATGGATCAGAACCACCCATTCCAAGCAGTTCTCAAAACCGAAGTGTGGGACTGTATCAGCAGCCTGGAATTTCTCCTAATTAGCCCCAAATGTGGAGCAGCTAATTAATAACCTGGGCTAAGCAATAAGGGAGAGATGGCAGGAACTGGATGTAAAATACATGGAGAAACATGAACAGCAAAACCAAGTTCCACACACAGATAGGGACTGAGGTGTAACAGGCATTAAATAATGGCAATAAACTTTTATGCCTGGACATGAATCACAATATTATTCCATTCCAGTTGATGCTCACAGTAGAGGTGTGTGATGTTTTCCACTCTTGGTGATGTAAAAATGGCTCCTAAAATTAGCATGGAATAGGGTTTGTTGAGTAAATATTCTGCAAATTCATGCTGGTGCAAATTTGGGACACAGATTTATGAATCTTTTGAGCCTACTTGACTGCAAAGGCTTTAAAACCAGCTGGAAAAACACTGTGAAACCCATGAGCTGAGGAACTCACAATACAGGTGCTTACTCAGGGTCAGTGTCCCTCCTGCCACCTACAAAAAGGCAAAATTTGGGATCTGTGAATGTGTTTGAGGATAAAGACACCCATAAAATCCTGAAATCACCATGTCAGGAAACCAGGTTCCTTGTTAATCCTCAGAAGAGAAAGTGCTTGAGGATTCTGCTGTTTATTCAAGCAAACAAACTTAATAAATCCTGTTAAAGTGTTACCAAGAGTTTTGCTGCTCTGCTTGAGATCCATCCCCTCCAGTCAGAATGCTGGCTGAGGAAAGGAAGTGCCATTAACTAATGCAGAAAATAAATCCTGCTTTATTCCCAACAAATGGGACTCCTCAACATTCCCAACAACACCAAACAAAAGTTGGAATGACAGCAACAAAGCCAAGACAGAGACACTGATGATCCTTGTGAGTCCTTCCCTACTCAGGATATTCAGGATATTGCATGAAACTTTTTACTGGCAAAATGCAGCAATTAAATGGCAATAACAACCTGGATACATCTTCCTTCCTGAATTAATCTAGAGGTTTTTGAAAAGCACATCCTGAGGTTAATTACTTGGCCAGTTAATGAGTCTAACACACAACCCTGGCACAGGGAAGCTGTGGCTGCTCCATCCCTGGAAGTGTCCAAGGCCAGGCTGGGATTGGAGCACCCTGGGATGTCCCTGCCATGGCAGGGGATGGAATGAGATGATCTTTAATGTCACCACTCTGGTAAGAGGGAAACTCCCAACACTTACAGCAGTTAAAGTGTTCCTAATTTGAAATAAAGCTGAAATATTTCAATTATCACTGCTGAAAAGGGTCAATTTGTGCTATTCTATTTTTCCCCAGGTGCACCAGTGTCTCAGAAACTCATTTCTTGAGGAAATTCTTCATCAAAACTCACAGCACAACCTGTGCTGAAAGCCAACATCCCTGCAGTGCCTCAGGTTTTCCTGACTGGCTGAAAATTTCTGTTCACTGGGACCAGCAAAGCCCAGTTGTGCTCCCCACTCAGGTTCTCAGCCCCAGCCTGGCCACAGCTGGCCCCCATTCCCCAGGCCTGGCAGCAATTTGAGCTGCCACACAAAATCCTGGGTATTCCTTCCCCTCCTGTGCCTCCTGTCTGTGCTTGCTCAGGGTGGGGCACCTGCCCTTCCCACCTGAGCCATCCCTTGGAGCTGCCTGCCCTTGCTCTCAGGGAGGATTCCTGAGCTCCAGCTGCTGTGCTGACCTCTCAGACCACCTGGAGCTGTGCCAGGGGAGCTTCTGGTTGGATCTCAGGGAAAGTTTCTTCCCCAGAGGGTGCAGAGGCACTGGCCAGGCTGCCCAGGGAATGGGCACAGCCCCAGGAGCTCCAGGACCTTTGGACAGCCTTCTCAGGGTGGGATTTTTGGGGTCTCTGTGCAAGCCAGGGGTTGGACTGATGATCCCTGTGGCTCCCTTCCCACTCAGGTCTGAGTCTCTCCTTGTCACCCACATCCCAACATTGTCCCTTCATCCCAGCTTGAAGGAATTAATTCTGCAAGCCAGGCTAACCCAGCAATCCCCTGAGCTCCTGCAGATGGGCAGAGGCACAAAGAGAGCAGAATTATCCCTTCTCCTGAGATAATTCACAAAAAGAGAGCAGAGAGGGGTGTCCCAAGAGCTCCATTCACAACACCCAGTTTGTTCCCCTCAGGATTTCCTGTGCCTGGTGGGAGTCTCCACATGAATAAACTGAGCCCAGAGAGAATCACAACTTAAAGGGAGAAAATTCCTCTAAGCAGGCACTTTGCCTTTGGAGATGGGCAGCCCTGCTTCAGGGGGAAAACTACTGTGTGAATTGGCCCTAAAATTTCATTTTCCCTTTAAAACAAAACCCTGTGCTGGCATTTTAAGCAGGTCCTGTAGTGATTTACAACACAGAGTGACATTTCAGAAAAAAAAAGATAATGTGGGCAATGAATTATTTGCTGATCCAAACGAACAATTGGACATACCTACTTTTGGTGGATTTAATCTTTGCTGAGGCGTTAGCTGGCAAGCATGAAATATCACTTTTCAGGGCATTCTGGTGCATTTATGCAGGGTACAATTACACCAGGCAGCTTTTTGTGACACACTGACTCGGCAGAGTGTGATGCAATGTAACACAACCAAAGTAATACCAGCTTTTGAATGCAACATGATGGCAAAAAAAAAAAAAAAAAAAAAAAAAAAAAAAATTAAAAAAATCCATCTCAGGTCTGATCTTTGTTTTGTTTCAGATGCCAATGCCATCATTCACAGGGAGCCAAGCCCTGCTGGCCCTGCTGATGTGAGCAGCTCTGTCAGACCAGCGGGATGTGCCCTTATCACGGGGGCATCACTCAGAGAGGGGTGAAAACAAGGGGCTGAATTAATTGCAGTAACCAGGGTGCATCCTGTGGGACACAAAGAACTGAGCTGCAGCTCTCAGGGGGTTACAAGTGTGTTACAAAGGATGCTGCACTGCTGAGCTCTGTTTCCAAGGCAGGGGTTTGGGATGCTCTGGCTCTCCCTGGTCTATTCCTGCTCAACAAGCTCCCCAGAGAAGATTTTATCCCACCCCTGATAACAAGCAGCACCTGATAACACATTTCAGCACTTTCCTATCAGCACTGCCCCGGGCCTGAGTGGGAATGGTCAAAGCCGAGGCAGACACAGGGAGAGGAGATGAATTTATTCCTTTTTCCTGCCTGCCTGCGTTTGTTCCCCATCCTGTGAGGTATTCCAGCTCTGCCCATCAGTAGACAGAAATGTGTCCCTTCCAATTCCCATCCTGATCCTGGGATATTTCCAGCCCTGATAGATAATGGTTTAATAAGCGATCTGTTTTTTATTTAAAGGGTCGGTAGTAAAACCCAGATCACATTTCTCACTTGGTGGGTTAAAAAACCGCTTACGCTCATTTCTGCAATGTAAAACGACACTATATCAAATCAAACATTTCCAGATGTGGCCAGCTTGTGGGTGGAAGTGAGAGAGAAGCCAGCAGTCCTGGACAGGGTTTCCCAGGTTTTTTTAACAGGGTTGGAACCCCACCTGCTGGCAGAGAGGGTTATTGTGATGGCAAGGCAAGAACTCCACTAAAAACTGCACCCTTGCACTGATATTTATATGATCCTAAATATTTATTGATTTCCATACAGGCTGAGCATCACTCAAGTCAATATGGGCACATCGGTGCTTGAAACTTATAAAAACCATCTCAAGAATTTCCTAAATTCCAGCTGCAATGACAGGCACAAGGAAAAGCACAAATATCACTTTAAAGCTGATAGGTGCTGTCAGCACTTATGGTACTTCAGAAAAAATCAGTGTTAGTAAATTTTCTTGGTTTTAATTTGGATGAAGTGAGTCAAATCAGCTTTGCACAGATCTGGTTTAGCTAATGAACCCAGAAGTCTGTAGTTTATATTCTAGTTTTATATTCTAGGAAGGCAGAATGATGAAATAAGTGATATCCCTCTATGGTGTGCCTCTCATGGCAGATCAAAAATTAAGACAGATATAACAATTTCATTCTAAGTGCCCACTCCTGAATCAGACAACTTAGAAAGGAAATTATATTTCACTTAGAATTAACTAAAAACCACCCCATCACTTCCTGTGCTACAGCTTTCCATGAAAACAAAAATGAACAAACCCATTCCTGAAAACCATTTCTGCAATCTTAAGTCTTGTTAAAACAGCTCAATTAGCAGCCTAAAAATTTACATTTTTACACATTTCAAAGCCAGGTAAGTTTAAAGAAAAGAAGAAATTTCACAGAAAGCAATTTTCTAGCACTAGAAATCAATGTTTTTGCATTCCCAAATAAGACAATTTCTGCTTGAAGCCAGGGTACTATTCCAAAGGCAGAAAATCTGCACCTTGTGTTGCTCCATGGCTGCTGTTTTATTTGCATCAATCCTGAATGTCCCAGGTTTGATTTCACCACACAACAAAGTGTTGCAACCATTTCTCTCTGGAAATCAAAAGACTGAGGAGAGAGCAAGGAGAGGGTGATACAGAAAAAAGAAAAATCACCTTTTTCTAAAGGGACTCATAGAAAAACCACTCTGGCTCTCCAGGGCATAATCAAACCATTCCACTTTTTTGGGGGGAACTAAAGAGTACAAAGGTTTTAAGAGTTCCAGACGTGCTTGGAGGTCTGCACTTTTATCCTTGGTATGGGCTTAAGAGAGTAAAGGAGGAGTTCCTGTAAATTTTACCCCCAAATCCCCCAAAACACACAAATGTCCCTAGTTCTGAGAAATTATGGAGTGGGAGCAGCTCCCTGACAGCCCCTTCTGTTACTGTCATCCCTTCTGCAGAGAGAATCCAGATCTGCCTGCCCCTGGAAGGGCACAGAAGGAAAAAGTCCTGATGAAAGAAGAGAAATTGGGCTATTTGTGGCAGCTGGAATATGAAGCATGTCCAAATATGAAGAAAAACAAGTCTCTGTCCTGGGACAAAGTGCTGAGAAGGAGAAGAGGTTTCCACAAATTAGAAAGACCTGGAAAGGTTTTCCTTGCTGAATTGATAACAAAAAGGAAAAATTAAAGCATCAGCTGTTTGGATGGGGCTGAGGTAGAGCCCCCCTTCCCCTCCATGAGAAGGGAAAGGAGATGTTCCAGCTCAGAGGGAAATGTCAGCCCTTGAGAGTTTCTGCTGCATTTGGAAAAAATAATCCTCTTAAAAGTTGCATTTCCAGCACACTTGGAATGGGATGGCAAACAGGGAACAGTTCCACCTGGCCAGAGAGAGAACCCAGCAGGTCCATCTGGCACAGGGGCACTGGAGCAGCCCTGCTCTGCCCCTCAGCTGGGCTGAGCTTAGCTGAGCTTGTTCTGAATAAAAAAGAGTTTGCACCAGCACTGGGTCTGCCTGTGCTGCTGTCTCCTGTGATGGAAGAATGGAGGCAGCTGCATGTCTCAGAGCAGGAGCTGCAGCAGAGCTGTGTCCCAGCCCGGGGAAAGGCAGCCCAGCGAACACCCAGGCTGTGTGCAGCCACACTCCACGTCCTCCTAAACTGCCATCTCTTAAGTGCCACTTACTCAATTAATCCAAGCTCTTCTAGTTTAAAAGCCAAGCTGTAACATATTTAAACAGCTCTGAAACCCTAGCCAGCCAGCCCTGCTCCATATCTGATCCATCAGCTGCAGCAGTGACTGTGCATTAACTAAGAAAGCCCGAGGTTTGATTAACACTTCCACTGCCACTTTCCTGCTGCTCATTCCTGCTGGAATCCTGCTAAGGCTGCAATTTCTCAGCTTTTTTTAGTAGGGTGGATCTCATCTCAGTGGGGACTGTCTCTTGGACCAGCTCCTAGAACATCCTTGCAGCAGCTATAGTAACTATTTTTATAGGCAAGTTTTATTAGGAAAGTATTTTAAATGGCCTTTGAATGCAATTTAGCAGCTGGAAATGGGGCAGTTTGCCAGCATCATGTGAGCAGACAAGCTGTGGAGCACCAACAAGTGCTACCAGACATCCTCAGTGCTCTCCAGGCTGGCCATGAAAACCCACCAGAGTTCAATGAGCCAGAAGGTGCCCTTAAACTCAAATGCCTGAAAGGCTGAGCTCTGCTGTTCCCAGCTCCCTGACTAGAAAAGGCTCTACTTTTGGAGTTCTAAAGGACATATTTAGAGCTAAAATAGAGTTAATAATATAGTGGTGGTTTTATTGCACAGTGGACATCAGCAGCACTTCTTGGATTCCTCATGAGTGTGAGTTCAATGCTTGGTCCCCAACAAACAATCCAGGATATGAAATGAAGTGGCCCAAACACACAGGGCCCAACACATTCCCCCTCTGCCACATGAAGAAGCAGGAAAAGTCTGGATTTGGAAAAGTGCTGAGCAGACACGAGGCCCTGGTGCTGCAGCAAGGAATCAAAGATTGGCATCACTGGGAGAAATCAGACAACTGAGAAAGCAAACACAAAGCTTGGGAGAGCTGGAGACCCAATCTGTGCCATACTGGCACAGTCTGTGAGGAGTTACTGTGGGCTCAGCTCATGCAAACAGGAGTGGAAAGTGGCCTCCAGTACGAGCACACACCGAGGAAAGGCAGCTTTGCTTTTAGACATGACTCCAGTTGTACAGTCTGAGAGTCAATTAAGCTTTGCTTTCTCCATATCTCCTTCCAAATAAAGGCTCAGCTTGTGTGCTAGGCATTTTTAAAAATAAAATCAAACAAAATCATACATTTGGCAGGTCCTGGGCATTCCTGCTACTAAATTGTTCTGTACTTTATGCAAAATCTCAGTGTGTTCAATAAAGAGAAGTGGAGTAGCCCCTTTGACCAGTGTCCAAGTGTTTAGAACTGCTAAATGTGAGTTTTGCCCGTGTTTACATGTGGAATGGAACACAGCCACTCAACCACAAAATGTTCCCAAAGCAAACATCCAAAACCTGGCTGCTGGCAAGGGACACTGACAGGCTCGCCTGAAACCAGTCATTCACAGGATGCCAAAACAACAGATTACCACTGGGAGGGAGTGAGCCAGGTTATTTTCTTACCTCCAGGGAAGAGGCCATGGCAAGTGACAGGAAACAGTGACTGGCAGAGCAGGGTGTGGGCTCAGGGGTTTCTGGAAGGAAAGGAAGGTTGGTGTCACTCCAGATGTGCAGAAGAGTGACCACAGGGAAGTCCCCACGTGCCAAGGGTGTGTGTGAACCTCCTGGAGTGGAGGGTGAATGTTCTGCTAAGCCAAGGCTGCCTAAGCAAGGGAATGGGTTGGGCTGAAAGGAACCTTAAAGCTCATCCAGGGGCAGGAACACCTTCCACTGTCCCAGCTGCTCCCAGCCCTGCCCAGCCTGGCCTTGGGCACTGCCAGGGCTGGAGCAGCCCCAGCTGCTCTGGGCACCCTGTGCCAGGTGTCCTCTCAGTCCAGTTCTGGTGCACAGCCCCTCTCCAGCTTCCCTGCAGCCCCTTCAGGTCCTGGAAGGTTCACAGAGGTCTCCACAAGCCCCTCTTGTCCAGGCTGAGCAGCCCCAACATTCCCTGGATAAAGAAGTAAAGAGAAACTCCAGCAGGACACAGCAGCTCCAGATGTTTGTCAGGGGGAAGGTGGGATCAGGAGGTGACCTGTGTTCCCTCAAACACAGCCCCTGGTTTTTGTGACAGCCTTTATTTGTCTGCCCCTGGATTGTGTCACTGTGGGGCTGTGCTTGTTCAGGTAAATGGAAATAAACCCTCAAAGCTGGCACACAGGGAAAGGACATAACAACGTGCTGAGATCACCCCTGGGATGTTGCAAGAAGGGAGAAATGGATGAAATTGGGCAAGAAATTACATCCCTGCAAAGAATGTAAGCAATAGCTGGGGACACAGCTGGGAAGGATCCTGCCAAGGTCCTTCCAGGATCCTGCCAAGGCTCTCCCAAGACCCTTCCAAAGCTCTTCCAGGATCCTTCCAAGATTCTTCAAGAATCCTTCCAAGGTCCTTCAAGGATCTTTCCAAGGTCCTTCCAGGTTCCTTCCAAGGCTCTTCCAAGACCCTTCCAAGGCTCTTCCAGGATCCTTCCAAAGCTCTTCCAGGATCTTTCCAAGGTCCTTCAAGGATCCTCCCAAAATCCTTCCAAGATCCTTTCAATGCTCTTCCAGGATCTTTCCAGGGTCCTTCAAGGACCCTTCAAGCAACACAAGTTTTAGGGTGACTTCAGGAGACTGCTCTGTGCTGAGAGATCCACCTGCCCCTCTTGCACGTCCCAAACTTTTCCTAGACCTGCACAACCCACGTGCTGCTCTCCTGCCTCCTAAAACAAGGTCAGGGCAATTTCTGCCACCTCCAGCTTTTAGCCCTGCTCCCATCTCACACCTGAGCCTTGCAGGTGGCAGCAGCAGCCTGGGCTGTGCCCTGTGCCCCCCCTCACCCTGCCCCTGTCCCTCTGAGAGCTGGGCCATGGCTAACAAAGCACCAAACACCAGCCAGCTTTCCTTTCCTCCCACTTGTTAACACCTCCCCACCAGCTGAGTGATCCCTGCACGCACCAAATTCGTGTTTTTATTCTGCCTGTGCATTGACACCTTGTTGCCTGAGCTGCGTTGATGGGTTGCAGGTGCCCCTCGCTATGAAACTGGCCAACAACCCACTCACAAATTTGCTCCACTTGTTAATATTAAAATCATATGGCCAATGCCTCCCCTAAATTGGTTCAGGCTTGAGGTACTGCTGCTTCACAGTAGGAAGAGTGTTCCAACAGGCTTTCTGCAGGCCCTGCTATTTATGGTAAACACTCCACTTTGTTGAAATAACATAAAATTTTGAGATAAACCCATTCTGGACAAGGAAATGTTAAAGTGCCACCGTCTCTGCTTTGCAGCTTTGCAATAACTTGTGTTTGCAGCTGCCTCGTGGGGCTGGGGAAGACCTGAGCACCACATGTTCTCTGCTCAGCACTTGGAAGCCAAGGAAATTTCTTTATTTTCTGGCTTTACTGGGTTATGGGGTTGCCTGGGGAATGTCAGGCAGGGTTCTGCCTCTGGTGTTTGGGGCAGTGTGAACTCTGTGGGGCCAAGAATGCAAAGAGTGGTGGAAATCTTGCAGTAGATCAGCTTGGGTTCTGAAGATTCACTGCTTGCTGAGCCTGGAAAGGTGGAGGGGAATATTTGCTGGTGCCCTTGCATTTGTTTAGCAGAGGAGAGAGGGAAACTCTCTTCAAACTGTAATTTTGGGCTGAATTTTTATATGGATTGGCTAAAGAAAGAGTGATTATTCCATTCTCCAGCATTCATTTACAGCTCCCAATTATGATCCCTGGGGAGTTCATCAAAACAAAACCAAAGCACCTTAGAAGCCCTCAAAGAGAACACATTCATCCCAAACACTCCTGATGTGCTTGCACTCCTTTCATACTTTGTTGTCTGCAAAATATTTTAACAGGTGGACTGGCAACAGTGCCAGAAGTGATTTGAACCCAGAATTTTTTAGGTATTTCAGGAGATATCACCAAGCTGGGCTCCATAACCCTGCAGTGACACAGAGAGCTGGAGCTGTTATAGAAACTGAGCCACTTGCCAGAGATGCAGGCAGGAAACATGGTCACTGTGAGAGCCAGAGCACCCAGCCAGACCTGAGGAATTTGCCTGTTTTCTGCCAACTCCTCGCATGGAACAGAAAAACAAATGTGAAACACGGCCCTGGGTGCTGGCACAGGCTTAGAAAGGAGATCTTGCCAGCCAAGGCTGTTTCCTTCCTCTGAAAAGTGACCACCCTAATTTCTGATCATGAAAATATGTGCCTTTGTTGTACAGATTGATTTGCAGGTTTGTGGCCACCCCAGTTATGCTCAGAGATCAATGCAAGTAAATAAAAATGATGGAATTACCCTGTGCTCTAACAGTAATTCCAATGAGCAAAGGTTTAGGGAAATAACCTGTGGAACAGAGCTCAGCTGGCCCCAGAACATCACTTATGATGTGCCATGGCTACTGGAAATCCAACTGGAGCCATGCTGCGGTTGTGTCAGTGAAAAGCATCTGAAATCTGTGAGGTTTTCCTGGAAATCCTGTTTACATGTCAAAAATTAACAAAAAAAAAAAATAAAATGGAAGCGTGTGTGATTCTGCAGCTAATAGGTACTTTAAAAAGAGAAGTTTACATGGCATCTTTATCTGCCTATTAAAATAATTCCTTGGAATGTGTTCCAAAGAATGAATGACACTGACTGCTCCAGGAAATCCCATTAATCCCTCACAGAAGAACCTGTGGCTTCCCTCCACGAGCACATTCTTCAAAGCTTTGGCTGAGATTCCTTCCATCTACATTTTAGATATTCAGGTTAGGAGCAGATACATTATAATGTCACAAATTTACACTTTGCTGGCAGCAGAGTTGGGGATCTCATTTGGGATGAGTTCAGTCCTTGACTCGGGGAGTTGTTTGAACTCTAAATGCCAGGCAGGAAAGCAAAAGGAAAATTTAAGGAGTAGAATCATTATCAGAATAAATCAGCTCAATGCTGAGCTGCTGCTAACATGGTAAAACAAATGTGAGCATCTTCCAGGGGGATTTTCCCAGAATAATGGCATGCTTTGGCCTTGCACTGCTCGTGAAGGCCACCCCAGAAGTTGCAGGTTTACAGTAGTTGAAGTGGGATTAGCCCTCATGAAAGACTCAGGAATACTTTTTCTCAGTGAAAGTTTACAATAATATTTTAAAGACTCTCAACCAACACCCACACTTAAGCTTTGAAAACAGATAATGCATTTTTAATGGGATTGCACATCTGACAAGGAATTTGACTAATTCCTCTGATAGCAGACAGCTTCCTCCCCATAATTCATCTCAAAAGGATCAAAAACCCAAACACTCCCTGCCATCTTTGGAATGGCCCCCTCCTCCTGGAAAGGATCAGATCAATTCCAGCAATTCAATGGCAGGAGAATGGAGCCACAGATAGCTGACCTCCCTTTGGGCTGTCCTACCAAAATAAGGGCTGGAGGGGAGCAGGCAAAGAGGGAAAAGCCTGGAGGACGAGGGGAAGTTGGGCTGCTGACACTGAGCCCATTGTTCCCACTTGGCCACCAGTGCTTCCACTCTCCCTGTGCTGGTGCAGCTCCCAAAACCTCCAGAGCTGCTCAAATCCCACCTCATCTTTGCCTGGGGTGGCTGAATTCGAGGTGTTTCAGAAGGAAAAGCATGAGAGCTTGCTTCAGCTTTTTTGTGGTTTGCCCAAATGAGGATTTCCTGCTCCAGAGGAGGGACCACAATCACATGGCTGTGCCTTTAACACCACTCACAGCATAATCCCTTGTAGGTGCTCCACAGCACAAACCCCAGCCAGGTCTGTCAAGGCATTTTTAGCATTTGTTCTGTTAAAATACAAGAAAAAAAAAAAAAAAAAAAAAAACCCTGAGGTATTAGGGTGCACTAATCTTTAGAAAGGTTAATTTATTCATGGGGATTTTGACAGAGATGTATGGCTAGGCTGGAGTCCCAGGCACTTCTTCCCAAGGGGAACTGCTTGTGCAGAGCCTGACAGAAGGTGAGGGGGGCTTCAGAACAGCCCCAAACCACATCAGCCAGGGGCTCCCAAGTGTTCTGAGCCCTGCACTCACTGTGAGCAGCCCCTGCTGCTCCCACCAAACCTCTGCTGCCTGTGGATGCAGCAGAGACACACACACATGGGAGCTCCAGACAGCAAAAGCATCTCTATCCCTCCCAAAAATCATAGATAATGAGCTTCTTTCCCTTTTAGAGCAGGTGAAATGCAGCTCAGGGTGGTGTGAGCTGTGTCAGCAGGGGCTGGACAGCACTCAGAGCTGCCCTGGGGAAGAAGAGCTCTGCTTTCAGACATCTCAGCTCAGGCTCTCTTTGATTCTCCACTGTAATGTTTTGGATTTACAGACAACCTTTGGATTCTTGCTCTCATATTGATGCTAGCAAGACTAAATGAAATGCATTTTTCTGGATATTTGGGGATGTCTTCTCCAAAAACTCCAGAATATAAATCTGTGGATGCTCCAACAGGAGACATCTGCTAAAATAAACTCTATCCTTGAAATAAGCACATTGGAAAGGCAGGGGGGCATCACCCTGAGGTATTTGATCATGCCCTAATTTTTCCACTGGGAACAGAGTCTACTCCATAAAAAGATCTCTTACAGATTAGAGTCTCTTCACCATTCTAAATTTGGGCAGAGAGGATGTGGCAGAAACCAGCCCAACCTTGTCCCTGCAGAGGCCTCTGGGACCTGTCAGGACACTGCAGGAAGCCAGCCTGATAACTGATCTGGCTGCTTCTTTTTAATTTGCTTGGAGTCTATGCAATTCAAACCAAAGTTTCCATGGGCTGTAAAAGGACAGAACCAATTTGTGACTGCCCTGCCCTTCCTGCAATTCTTCACCATCAGGAACACCTGAGCTGATTCTTTCAGCCTCTTGACCCATGAAGCAGGTGAATCCTGGTGGCAGGTGGGAAGGGGAAGCACATCCCAGGCTGTGCTGGTGAGGGTGCAGCCAGCAGAGCCAGGAAAAGGAGCCTTTTCCTCCTTTCCCATGGGTTTGGAGCACTGTGTCCAGCTGTGCTTCACCAAAGGACTACAGACCAAAGAAGGGGAGTGTGGAGCCCTGGACAGAGGTGACTGTTTCTGGCACACAGAGGAGGCAAAGGGGAGAGCTCAGCCCTGGTTCTGAGCAGGGGATGCAGAGATGGAGCCAGGCTGTCCCTGGAGGAGAGCAGCAGTGTGGGGGCACTGGGCACCAGCTGGGAGGTGGAATTTCCAAATACTCATCAGGACAGCAATCAAACACCTCAGCAGGCTGCCCAGAGAGGTTCTGCAGGCTCTGCCCTTGGGGGTGTTCAAACCACAGCCCTGAGCAACACGACCTAAGTGGAGCTGCTTGACCAGCAGAGCTCCATCCAACCTGGGCTCTGAATTCCATGATTTCTTTCAGTGCCTGTCCCTGACACGCTGAACATGTGAAATGCTTCCCCACACAGAGCCAAGCACTGATGGGAGCTCTGCATATTTGAACTGGGCTGCACCAAAGCAACCTCCTATTCCCCAAAAAACCAGAGGGATTTGCCTGAGCTGCCTGTGCAGAGCCCTTGGCTGGACCAGGATCTCAAAGCAGCAGAGCACAATTCACCTCTGAGTGAAGAGCTCACCCCAGAGCTCTCACCTCCCTTCTCTCACATCATTTTTCTATCTTATTTCCACTCCAAACACTTCCCAGAATCTCCCCCAGCACCAAAATCAGAAATGGCTCACCTGGTTTGGTCTCCACCTGCATTTCGGGCACTGCAGAGGACAAGGGACCAGCTCAGCTTGCCTGAGCCAAAAGCAATAATGCTCTGCTGACCAGAGCTAGTTAACTGCTAGTTTAGATTATTAACCTCTTGCACTTAATGAGAGTCCTGAGGCTGCTTAAGCCACAAGACTGAATTTCCCCTAACCACAAACATGGAATCCTCATTAATATGAATCCAAGACACTTTCCCAGGAAGAAATAATTTGTAGAATGTAGAATCTACCCAGAAGCAAACGATGCTGGATTTAGAAGTATGTTTGAAACTTCTGCAGTTCAGTTTAATTTGCCCCCAAGGACAAGGAGGAAGGGCAGGATCACAAAATGGATTTTTATTTTTAATTGCCAGGTGTCACCAGACCTTAGCAAGAAAGATTCCTGATGTTTTCCCCAACACCCTCAAATACTTGTAATTATTTTCTGGGGAATTTTACTTGAAAAACGATCCATTTCTAACTGAATTTAAGCCTGTGTTATGCAAACAGTAAACCAGCTTGTTTGAAAGTAATCTGTACCCAAGGGCTAGCAGAGGAATAAAAATAAATAAAGTATGAGAGGCTTTACAAAACCACAGACACCACCAGGTTTTCCTGGTCTAAGGGAAGAAAACCTTGTGCTGCAGAGTCCCCTTTCCATCTTGGCAAGTGGGAGTTTTTTAGATGCTTTCCAATCGATTCCTGGGTCGAGTTTGGCAGCCATCAGCACCTGCTCCCTCTGAAGTGGGACGTGGCCGTGTCCAGCAGCAGAGCAGCGAGGAGGAAGCCAAATTTATGGCATTAATTTGAAACTTCATCAGGGAAGGGCTGGGCAGCACAGGGCCACTGGTGTCACTCAGTTTTGGTGTCACCACTGCCCAGCACGGCACTGAGGCTCTGGCATCTCCTTTATGGCCACGAGTTGATGGCCTCTGTTTCCCTGGATGCCCAGAGTGGCTCGGTTCGGGCTCTCAGGACCATCAGCCCCATCCTGCAGCGGTTCCTGAGCCAGACCTGGGTGCAGAGAGGAGAGGCACATCCCTGCCAGGTGCTTTCATCTCCGCAGGTGTTCCCGGCTTTGAAGAGCCACGCCAGCCCTTCCCCGGGTGGGATTCAGCTGTAACAGGACCGGGGGGTGGCTTTGCCCATTGTTCTGCCCCATTGTCTGAAATCCAACCTCCTCCTGGAACCTCAAAGGGCAGCGGTGAAACCTGAGCACGGCAGGAAGGTGGGGGGATTTCTGGATCCTGACCCTGCCCTGGCACTGGGGAATCCGTGGCTGGGGAACTCATCCTCCCCATGGAATCAGCGGCACAACTGCCCTGGAATCCGGTGGAATCACGTCCTGGAAAGCATCAGTGTGTAATGCATTATCCCCTGGTGTCTGAGCTACTGTGCTGGCAAAAGCTTTTCCTAATGGCAATCACATCCCCCCAGCCCCTCACACACACTGGTTTGCATTACAGAAAACATGGAACAACAGAAAGCCAATTTCTCTGGGCTGTAACTGGGCTTGGATTCATTCCAAGCTGTCACTATCTCAGGATCTCCTCCCAGGAGTTTCCCCTCGCTCCTCCTGTATCAGTCGATTTTTATGTTGGTATCTTGTTTTAATCTTCTCTGTCACGTGGATGCAAGTGCACAGCAGGAGCAGATGGGGCTCAGATTTGTCACAAGGCTGGGCCAAAATGCACTTGAAGAGCTCTCTCAGGTATCCTATACCATGCACAGTGCTTTTCATCAGATCTCTTCCTCATTTGGTTGAAATTGGAAGGGTCAGTGGGGCAATTCTTCCTCTCTCTAATTTAACATAACTTTTTTCAGATTTAGTAGCAGAGGTGCCTGTCAGATATACAACATTCACTCTTTTTTTTTTGCTGTAAGAAATGGCTTTTGGATAAAACACAGATATTTTAATTAACAAAATAATATTGCTTGGGATGGGGATGAGTTGAATTCCCCAAAATGTAGGAACACCAAATTTCTGCCAGCTCTACCTATAGGGTTTGTTCTTATGGTTGGGTCAGACCTGAGCCAGGGAAGGGCTGCTGTCATCCCTGGGGTACAGCCTCTTCTGTGCATATAAATAAATATTATCCCAATATTATTCCATAATCTGTGGATAAGAATTGATGAAGTTCATCTCAAACCACACATGGTGCAGCAGAGAATTTAACAGGAGCCCACCACACAACAGCAAGGAGTAATGGACTCTGCAGGTTTCATTCCTGGTGGTCATCCCCAGCTCAAGTGACAAATAAATTCCTCAGGCTTCCACCTCTTCCTGAAATCCAAGAGCTCCCAGGGCTCAGCAGGGATCAGGACAAGCCACGAGTGCTGCCCAGGCATCCCAGCAATCTCAGCTCCCCTCCCTCCTGGGCACACACAGTGCTGTCACCCTGGCAGTTCCCTCCCTTCTCTCCCTCACGTTTGAAATGTCATTTTGGTGTGAGTTCACCTCCCAGAGTGGAATTCTGTCAGACTTCCATTATTGGATGGAAAAAGGGATTTCTCAGCATCATTTAAAATCAGCAGTTTTCACCAGCAAGGTGTAAAATCCCTTTAGTGCCATTCAGAACCTACAAGAGCTTAATATGCAAATAATCATAATAACCACAACCCCTTTCCTGCCTGTTCAGATATCACTGGGCCCCAAACCTGATTTATTTACAGTATTTTTGCTTCCTTTTAACCTTCTCTTGCTGATGTATCTGATCAGTTATATCAGGAAAAAAACCCTGTCTTTATTTTTTCATAAACAAACCCCTTTTATAAGCATGAAGCAACAATTTCCTCCACAGATTCCTCTACCTGGGCACAGTATTCATAGGATCTGGAATATTCTGAGTGGGTGGGACCCACCTGGGTAATCAAAGTCCAGCTCCTGGCCCTGCACAGACACCCCAAAATCTCACCCTGTGTCTGAGAGCATTGTCCAAACTCTTAACAAATCCCATGGAACACTCCATGGTCTGGAAAAGGGACACAGACCCTCACCCACAGCTCTGATACCTCCTTCTGACCATTTTTCTTTTCTAAATAACACAAAAAATAACTTTGGAGGCTCATTTTCCCATGTGTGCCTGAACAACAACTTTGATACCTCTATGATTTTCACCAACTTTTCTTTTTTTCCCCTTCTTTTTTTTTTTTTTTTTTTTTTTTTTCCTGACATTTTACACAGGACAGATGTTGTCACCACAGCTGTTTTTGTAAACAAGATATGGAAATGGTCTGGATTGGGTTACCTTGCTAAAATAGGCTAAAATAAATAAAAGGATGGTTGGTCTCTCTCGGATGAATTAGCTTGATTGGAAATGTCAGATTAAAAAGGACTAAATAAACAGAGTTGGGCATCCACTTTAATGGAGCCAAGGGCCCAGGACAAGTTGTAAAGATACAGAAAATGAAAGGCTGGATCACAGAATTATCCCTGCACAGACACAGCTGATAGGAGGGGAAGCATCTCCTAAACCCCAGGCTGAGCAGGGTCCTGGATTTACAGACACCTTGGATTTAGCTAAAAGCTGTGCTGATTCTTCTTCCTTGCTAATAAATAATTTCACAGCAACCTAAAAACATGAGTCAAGGGCAGCTGGAGGTGACAGAGACAGGGTGAGGTGGGATGTTCTTCCACGAGCTCTGCTTTGAGTGAGTTAAGTCTTTAAAAATCAAAGTTATTGCACTGATGTCTCCTTCCACAGGCTTACCCACCTTCTAGGATACTTACAGGGTTTTTGTGCTTGTTTCTGTGCCATCACAAATCCTTCTGGCTGCTCTGAACTGCTGAGCCATCTTTGATATCAAACAATCCATTATCCCCCAGCTCCTATTTAATGCATTTAAAAGCCCCATAGAAACTGTTCATGTGGTGCAATAGCAAAACACTGATAATTAAAGACTGGCTCTTTTTACACTATTGTCCTTTTTTTACATTTAACACCTTGACCTGTTCAGACTGCAACTTTCAAAGTCTGTCTCAGACCAACATTTCCCCCCCAAAACCCAAGTCTGGGTTGGTTGGTTTGTACACAAATAAAACATAAAGAACAGCACATTGTTTTGCCATGCTAAATATCTTCTATAAATGGCACAGCCTGAAACATCCAGGAGGTTTAGATTTCAAGTTATTAGAAATTCCTGGATCCTGCAACTCTCCCCCGTTTAACAACTCCAAACACAGAGCCACCTACACAAAGAACTTGGCCTACAGCAAACATATATTATTGTGGAGCCATCTAGACCAGAAATTACCTTACATGACTGTTGAGTTGACTGGGTTACAATGTTTTAAGGACCATAAAAATAAATATAGTTGTCCAAGCAGCGAGGAGCAGGGTGTGCCAAGGAAAACAGGCGGCGTGGAGGGCGCTTACCCCGGGCAGCCGCGGCCCCGCCAGGCCGGCCATGAAGTGCCTCTTTGTTCGGGCTGTGTGCTTAAAAATTGACGAGTGCTCCGTGGTATCAATCACTGCTGTCAGGCAGCACAAGTGCAGATCTGTTACACTTAGAGGCTTGTCAAACCAGACATGATTTAATTTGTCATTTTTCTCTCCCTCTCTCCGCGCGCGGCCTGCACGTGCTCTTCATTACTCTTCATCATCAGCAAAATGAATGCATTTTTTGTAGCGTTTTTTTTTCCCCTTCGCTCAGAAAGGGTGGAGGGATGGTTGTTTACCAATGACCCAGCACTTGTGAAGAGATCATAAGCAGCTGTTCCCTACATGCCCTCACGATCTGAGAATTTAGCTGAAGCCGTGGGAGGAGTGGGAGACGAGAAGGGGCTTTTGGGGCCATTTTTTTCAATAGACAAAGGCCCCAGTCCCACACAGCTCTGCAGGAACAGTCTCTGGAGCTTGTCCTGCTTTATTCTCCTCCATTACATTTTCCTCTTCAAACGTCTCTAAGAAATGTTTTAATGTGGTGCCTTCAATGTGGTGTTGGGAGTGCAATTGTCGGAGTTTTGTTCACTTCAGGACTGAAATTTAAAAACTTTCTGCTTTGTGAGTGTGGCTTATTTTGTTCTTGGGTAAACCTTTACCTGTTGCCATAATCCAGAGAGAAAAGCAGATATACGAAATATCAGAATGCTCTTAGGGAAAAGATTAACTCCTTTGTTTCACAGTTCATGTGGGATTTGGTTTTTTTTTACCATTTAGGATAAAGAATGAATGATAAAGGAGAAAATAACATAAAATGAAATATATTACAATTGGAGAAATAAATATTACCTATTGATAAACATAGTTATGAAATTGATGAGAAACCTGAAGCTACATCCCCAAAAACTTTGAGATACCTGTCAATGCTGTTCCACCATTTCCCTTCAAAACAAGACAAAACCAATAAAAAAGTTCTTAACTCTGGGCAGAATTCCAAATATGTCTTGAAACAGGTAAACCCCCCTCTGCTGCCAGTGGGAGATGATGCCCCAGAGTTGTCCAAGGATGTCACAGTTTGGCATAATAACTTTATTTTGAAATAATAATAACAACAACAATAGTAATTTGATAGAATAAAGCTTTGGGCCCTTCTAAAGAGCTCCCAGCAGAGCCAGGGCTGTGTGGGGCTTGTCTTCAGCACTTCATAGAAATGGGTGTTTCCTCTGTTTATAGAGGAGAAAACCAGAACATCTCTAGAAGGAAGGAATGTCACAGGTCACCCATCTGTAAAAAGAGGACTAAAAACTCTGGAACAAGACTGCAGGAAAAACAAATCTGCTCCAAATGGGACTAGAACAGCCTGATCCTGGGTCAAAGCCATTGTCTGAGCTCTGGAGTGCAGGAATTTAGGTGCATCTTTCAATTAACATTTCATTCCCTGTGAGATGTTGGATAGGAAAGCCTAAAAACAAGATTTTTTTATTTTTATTTTTGACAACACCCATCTTTCTGTGTCATAAAGAAGCTCTGCCTTCTGCAAACACCTTCCCCCTGCAGCCAGGAGCAGCCCAGCTCAGGAGGAGATGTCATGAAAAACTCCTTCCAAGCACAACAGTGACAGTCCTGTCTCCCATGAAGGAAAGTCAAACCCAAGCCTCACTCATTCCCACGTTTCCTATGGAAAGATTTTGCAGGTCCCCACTGCAAGGGGGCTTGAATTAAGCCCAGTGTAAATGAGGAAACTCTGCCATGTCCATCAGCAAGCTCAGATCAGCAAGGCCCAGCCACAAAGTGCAAAGTTTTTAAAGACAGGCACCTCAATAACTGCAGTGAAAGATGATTTATTCTGGCCCTCTGTGGTCCAGAGTGATCTTTGTGCTCTGAGCAGGATGAATCCTTTCTGCAGAACACACAATTAAGCTGCAGGCCTTTTCTCTCTCCAAATAACTCCTGTGTCAGAGGCACAGATTTATCCAAGGACTGATTCTGTGTTACCCACTTAGGCTGAAGTTCTGTTGGTGGTGCATTGAGTGTCTCAAATTCCCAATATCTAAGAAAGAGAAGGAAAAGTGTGGTCCTCACTGAAAAGCAATTTCTATAACCCACACTAAAAGCAAGCAAGTTAAATAATAGCAATCCCAAGGAGTTTTTCCATGTTTTCCCATGGCACAGGGCACAGCCAGCCCCCAGTGACCAGGGAACAACTAACAACTAACTTCTCCTCCTTGAAGGACCAGTTCTGAGTCCTGACCCTTCCAAGCAGCAGGGAATTCTCCTGGGGACTGCTCCCAGCTATGGGTCACTGATCATGGAGACAGAACCCTGAACAGGGGCCAAGCACTGGGTCTGGCCTGGAGCCCCTTTCCAAGCATCCATCTGAGACAGGGCTCCAGGAAGCTCCAGCCTCATAAAGCATCTCAGGATGATGTTCCTGGGCCAGCCAAGAGCAGCAGTGGGGAGCCCAAAGGCCACTGAGCCCCCAGCACATGCTCCAGGGGCTTTCTGAACCCAGTCCCAAATCCTGCTTTCCCTATTCATGTGAATGGCCCTATTGAATTCACTTGGACTGCTTGTGGGAATATGGAGAGAAAAGTTTGGCTCTGCTTTGGTAAACTAAACTTCAGGAAGTCTGAGTATACCATAACAAAGCCCCTAAAGCCAGCAAGCATCATGAAAGGAGCTTATTTCATTACTAAATCAATTTATGAGTATAAACATGGAGTTATCTGACTAAAATATGGATATTGCCCACTTGAAATACTGCACCTCAAGCCCACCAAATGTCACCAACAGGCATCCCTGAAGGAAGCAGGCAGCATGCTGCCTTTGGATGCCCCAACTATAAATCAAGAGATTTCCTGAAGTCTGCCTGGAACAGTGGAGAGTAGCCAAAATTGCATGAAGTGCTATTTGTGTGCTATTAGTTGTGGGGTGGGAGGGGGGAGGAGTGTGGGAAGGAAAAAGGAGAAGGAAAACCACTTTCTTAATAGTTCCTACAATGTTTGGAAAACATTCATTCACAGCATCCATTTATCAGGCTTCCATGTAATAACTCCAGGCCAAAAAAAAAAACAACCCAAAAAACCAAAAAATTAGGCTGGAGGGAGGTAGGTGGGGGAGAGGGAAACAGGGATAGTGGGTTTTAACAGGGAAACACTGGGATGTTGTCAGTGTTTCCATGTAAAAGAAATGCTGTAATTACAAAGTGCTGCTTGTGTCCAGGTGCCACTCGGGGGTAGAGGATGATGTCAGCTGGTTCTGCTCAGTGCTCTCAATCTGAACAATAGCCCACTCTCTGAACTTCCCAGATTTTTACACACCTCAGCCTCTCACAGCCCAGATGAGTCCAAATCCACTTCAGGAATATCCATGGTGTCATTTCCATGGCTGGAAAAACCTGACAGGTCCTGGACTCTCAGAGATCCCTGTGAGCTGCTGCTGGAGTGTTCTGAGAAAGGGATTCTGTGACACCTCTGATGCCTTGGAGTGGCTACCTAAAACAGAGGCTAGACAAAATTTAGAGAATTAAGTGGGTATTATTAAAGGCCTTAAATAAACACACCTTGGGTACAGTCAAAAGCCTCCAAGGGGCTACACCCAGGGTGGACAAAGGTCACAAGTTTATATAGAGTTATAAGTTTGGTCCTTTTACATATCAGAGGTTAACCTTCCAATTAAAGTTTCAGGTAATGGAGTAATTTACTCCAGGTTTGTCCCCCTCAATGCACTGTTGTCTACATCTCTAGAGGCCTGAGACAATAAGGTGTCCTTGAGTTTTAGGCCTAGAGAGGAATTGTTTTGTCTGAATAAAATGGGAGGACAGCAGCTGATGGGCCATGGAGTTTTAGAGTTACACACTAAAGCAGTACAGGATCTGAAAAATATAAAAGTTAAACCCTAAGGCCTCACCTTGAGGTGATGTGTGCATTGAAAAGGGATATTTATGGAAGAAAACATCCCCACTGTACCCACAGGGCTCCACTCTGAGGATCAGCCCTGCAGTTTGTCCTTTCCCTGACTGACACATCCCATGGCCCATGGGCTGGGATCCTACAGGGAGAGCTGGGCCTTTCCCAAGATGGAAAATAAAAAGGCACAGAGCAATCAGCCCCAGGATCTGATTTTGTTGTGAATCTGAAAAATGCAGCAGGAACCAGGACAGGGAAATGCAGCGAAGTGTGGAGCTGAGGACAGGGATGGAGCAAGGTGTGATCAGACCCTGGGGCTGCCAGGAGGGACCTCCCCAAGAACAGCTCAGGTGAAAAAATCCTGCAGCAGCTGAGAAAGATCCCCCTGCAGCTCCAGCTCCCATTCTCATCCTCATACTTCAGCTGAACATGCTCGTGGCTGCCTTTTGATGTTTCTAGCTGAGAGAACATTTTCATAAAGCACAACAGAACAGAAAAATCTCTTTGGGAATCCCTGTCGGCGCGATGGTTTTGATTAGTGCTAATGTTTTTCTGGCTGGCTGTGAAAATGCATTTAACTCTAATTGACTGGGCATTGTAATTCCAAAGCTTTCTGCAACAAAAACCCACCAAGTGACAATCTGATACAGAAATCTGGCAAAGGATGATGTCTCTTGCTCCTCAGAGACAAGTTTAATGGAATAAAAATATTGATCTAATATAGAAAGATTGGATATACATTTTCCTATAACTTTCAGTATTGTCAAGGGGCTAAGGGAGAAAATTCTTAACATGGAAACCTTTTCATATTTGGAATAGTTTCCTCTTCAAGGAAATGGTGTAATTGTGATTTCAGCACTGCAAACCAGACAAAGCACCGAGGGCTGTGCCAGACAGAGGCTCTGCACCAGCTGACTCCAGCCCATCTTGCCCCGTTCCAATTTCTGTGATTCCATTATTTCCTTTTTCACTGAAATTGGAAAAGTGGTGAGGAGGGAGGCAGGCAGCAGAATTTCCTCTCTGGGATCACAGTTACACCAGCACTGGATTGAGCCAGGCAGAGATGGACTCAAACACCATTTCCCATTTCCTGAGGAGTTCCTTTTCATGGGAGCCACGAGGAAACCACGTGTTTGCCCAACTCAACCTCAGACCTGGAAAAAAACACAAGCCTGGGTGATTCTCACACTGTAAATTTCAGCAGGGACTTTTAAATAATGCCCTAAATTGGATCTTCGTGTGGGAAAAACAAATCTGTCAAGAGAAGAGGCTTTTTAATTTGTGAAACCAGGAGCTCAGCTGTGCAGCAGCAACAGTGACAGCATCAATTTGGTTCTGGTAGTTGATGCTAAACTGGGAGGGGTTCAGGGAGATGGAAGCAGCACTGGCTGGATGGCACCAGGGACTGTCCCCTGCTGTCCCTTCACTTCCAGGGGTGGGGTATCCACAACTTCTCTTCATTGCAACCACAGCAAAAGTTGGGGGTGGTTTTGGAAGGGAAAAGGAAAAAAAAAAAAAAAAAAGAAAACACAGAAAAAAAGAACAACCCAAAAGAACACTGCGGATAAGGAGGAAAAAAATTGCAGCAACGAATCAATTAATGCGAGTTCTTCCGAACTTCCATGCAAGCTTTGCCTTCAATTAGCATGATCTCACTGAACCCTCTTGTGTAGGCCTGGAGCAAAAGCAATGGAAACTTTCTCCCTTCTTGTTTTAATCTTTCACCAAGTCCTGACTTTCGCCTCCAGCCCGTCTAATTGAAACTAATCTTCGCGGGCGAGGCCTGTCTCTTTCCCTTAATCCCTCTCTAAGGAAGCTCACATGGTCCCAATTACAGCCACACCGGCCCCTTTTATTCCCCTCCTCGGCTCCTTCTGCCAGTTTCATTTTTTGAAAGTTTGCATTATTAACTCCATGCTTGCGAGTTCCTGTCTGTCACGGGGGCCTCGAGATGTTATCGCCGCTCGCCGCTGTCTAAGGTTACCATGAAAGCATTTTGTGGATTACGTTCTGCGAGGAGGCGATAGAGGCCACGATAGCCCAGCACAGTGGCGAGCTTCAGAGCAGCCCAGGGCTGCCAGGAGCGGGAGGCCAGGGCAGTGTTTACCTTGGATTTGGGTGGATACTGCTCAGTTATTGCGGGTGAGGACAATAAGAGCTAAGAAGGGAGCGCCGGCGTTCCCCCCGAGATGCTTTTGGGGTGGGTGCTGCTGCCCTGGGAGGAAGGCAGGACAGGGAGAGGAGGCTGGTTTGAGAATGTGTTTAACATTACAGAGTTAATGAGGTTAGAGGAAGGCAAAGACTGGTTCCCAAGCTGGCTCCTAATCCCTGGTCCGCTAATACCGAAGCTCAAGCAATTTATTAAAAATAGACTATTTTCTTTCTCTTCCTTTTTTATTTTTTTTTTCCCTCTACACTTCCTTCTCATAACTTGCAGACTCCCAGGGAATAAATCCTGTGTTCCAGGATTTCTTGCACAGCTTCAAAGTCATGAATCCGTGGCAATGGTTGCTCCACTGAACTTCTCAGCACCACCACAGTGACCTCCCTCCTTCCCATCCCCAAAGGCCACTCTGGATTTCTTGCAGCTTTCCAAGAATGACCCTCCCAACCTCAGGTTCCTTTCCAAGAAGTCACACAAGAGAAGAAAATTTTCCACCACAGCAGAGCAGATGAATCAGGGCTCAGCCAACTGGTGACAGGAAAATGAAGGGAGGACATGTGTGGTCACATTAAATAGTAGGTGTGGTCTTCATAATCACCAGTGGTTCTACAATTTGGGCTGCAAGCAACCAAAACCACCAAACCACTGCCAGGAACCAGATGTTACTGCCAGGGACAGATGTTCTCATCACCAAAACAAACACAGCTCAACTCAGGAACCACCAACCTGCTGATTTTTCGTTCAGTTGAAGTCTCGCCTTTCGCTGGCCACAACCACCAAGGACATTTAGTTGCCTACAGAAAGTCATGTTTTCTCATATTGTTTCCTTTCACTTTAGAGAAATACTCATTTTTGAACATTTTTGAGTATCTTTACTTCAGTTCAATAAAGTTCAAAAGCAGTAAGTCATTTAAACCAGGAAGATGACAGCTGCACCCTTTAAAATTTCAAAACAGCACATCTTGACAAACTCAAAGCTTTTTTGCAAAACACAATTCAAGTCAAGAATTGGTGAGAAACCATTCTCAAGAGGAAAAATGGCATTTTTAGGGAAAACAATACCTTGCACACCTGGATAATGAATTTTTGGCCAAGGCTAACTCATGGACTGGGGTCAAGTGAGCAGCAGCTCCACCTGCAGCAGAGTCACAGCTGGATCCTCAAGGAATCAGCCATGAGTAAAACTGTGGCTATTTCAGCTGCTCCTGGGTGAAGTCTGCTCACACGTTGGGTTTTAGTCCTCCTAACCTTCCCTTAAAATGGAAATACAACAAGGGCTTTTCTCCATGGTTCTTTTCAGTATGGAAATCCTCACGACTCATTATTTTCCCCTCTTTCAGAAGATGTTTTCAATAAATGCCTGAAAATGTCTCCCTTCAATAAAAAAAGTTGTTTTGCCTTCTGGAGTTGAGAGTCAGCCTTGAAAACTCCTCCCATCTTCACATTTTGAATGAAAAAAGATAAAATAATGAAATCATTGAGGTTTTTTGAAGTCTAACCAGTAGAGGTGCTGAAGTAGTTTGGTGCAGTATTTTCTTAAGTTTGCACCTCCAATATAAATTTCAAAAAGAGAAAACACATCAATACACACCTACATGTGATCCTGCCTGTCTCTGTTCTCTCTCCTGGGAGATTATGTGGTCTCTGAACACATTCATTTCCCCTCCTTTTGGCCTAGAAAGAAGAGGCAGCAAGAAACCCCCACACTCCAACCTCTGGCTTGCTGCTGAATTTCTCACCTGTGAGCTGAGGAGTAAAAACTCATAGCACAACACCACCCATTTATGGCACAGCAAGAAAAGGTCATTCTTCTCCCTTGCCCAGGATATTTATGAGGACTTGGAGAATGATTAACTGAGGGGGAGGGTGGAAATGAATCCTTCTAAACAGCAGAGCTTTGGATTCTCCAACCAAATGAATGGCTCTTGTTCCAGATTTACAACCTTCCCACAGCCTGGCTGGGATGAGGGATAGCCTATCTTCGTCCTATTAAAGAATTTATGATGACTATTTATCAGCAAAGTAAGGACACGAGGCTTGAGGAGGTTTGGAATAATGGGAGGAGAGCAGCCAACATTGTCCCAGCTGCTCACTTGCCCAAATACTGCAGAGCTAAGTGGGGCTGGCACCTGCTCCAAGGAAAAGTGTCCCGGGAGAGTGGCTGGGTGGGAGAAGGTCCAGAGTCCAAAGGTGGGCGTAGGAAGGGAGCAGCTCTGAGAGGGACAGAGAATAAATCTGTGTGCACTTGCACCTCTGGTTTTCCCTCTTTTTCCCCAGGCTTGGTGTTGGGGAGGGAAATAGATTTGCAAGGGGGTATTTAGTGGACTAATGAGGTTATTCCCTCATTAGTCATGGAGAACAAATCATCATGGAGAATAAATCATCATGGAGAACAAATCCCTATAATGGTTACTGAGTGTAACTAAGTCAGACCCTGGAGATGTCTCATCCCTGGAAGTGTCCCAGCCAGGCTGGACAGGCTTGGAGCAACCTGGGACAGTGGAAGGTGTCCCTGCCATGGCAGGGGGATGGAAGGGGATGAGCTTTAAGGTCCCTTCCAACCCAAACCATTCCATGAGCAGAAGGAACTCCAAGAAAATGAACAGAGATGCTGAGTGAACAGTGAGCACTCTGGATCTGAGGGGAGCTCCCCAAGGATGTCCTTGGAGCCATACAATATTCCACACACTGCTGACTGGGTTTTCTCCAGTTTTCAGCAGTGGAACTGTCTGAATTACAGCTGCCTTTGAGACTTTTCAGGTTGAGAACGAGACTTGAGCCCAGGGCATGAGGAGTTTCAAAATTCACTCCATCATTAGAGCTGAAAATATCCCTCCTGAAAGAAACATCCCCATCTCCTTACTAGAGACTGCTGCTAGATGAGTTTTCCTCTTTGCAGAGGTTCCATCCTGATGGCAGCTCCAGCCCAGGGAATCAGGAGCAATCATGGATTGGCTCCAGAGCCTCTGTGTGTAACTGAGACCAGCCCGTTCTACTTTGGAAGCAGCCTGTCAGTAAATGTCATATTTTATTTCACTTCTGAAAGACAAATGTGGCAACACATGCTCTGCTAGCAGGCCAAAAAGAATTCTAACTGCCTTTTGCTGAAAGCAATGTTGATTTGGATTTAGCCTAGCACTGCTTGTAAAACTGAATTACACTGAATTTGTTCTAAGCAGCCACGACACGAAGATCTTTACACACACACACACACACACACACACACACACAATTTCTGCTGGCTGGAGTGAAACTGCAGCTGATGCTCAGGGGAAAGGCAGCACAGGAAGTCTCTATCCACTCTCTCCAGGCCTCAGGAGCCAGTGAAGTGAGAAGAGAGGATTCCTGGACAGTTGCAGGTGATCCAGCACCAGCTCAGTCTCAGGGAGCACAACCTCCCCGGGTACCTGGAGTCTCAACAGACCCCAGAACCAGAGCACAGAATTTCACAGCAATTCCACTCCCCTGGCACAAGCACTGGGTGTCCCAGCCCAGCCCACAGGCTGAGAGCAGCAGGCAAGTCCGAGGTGAGAAGTTTGTCAGAGGGAGCAAAGCCCAAGGACCGTGGGCACCACTGCAGCAAATGCAGAGGATGGAATTGAAAGAGGAAATCAGCAGGGCTGGGCTGGACTCCAACATCTGGCACAGCTGCAGTCATCCACGGCCTCAAGGCTCACACAGCTGGGTGTGGCTGAGCAGGATGGCAGATGTGGGATGTGTGTGAGAGCCACGCAAAACACCTGAGCTGGGTTTCTACTGCTCTGCAGAGACCTAACAGCTGGGGGAAAGGATTGGGAGGATTCCCTGGGCAAAGGAGAAGGCTGTTCCCTTCTTCATGGGCAGAGCTGTGAGGAATAGACCTTCCCTGGAGGTTTTGCTGAGAACTTCCCCCCTCCATGGAGAGCTCTGCAGTTGTGTTTTAAGGGCTCAGTTCAATCACTGCCTACAGCTCACAACATTCTGATGGGGTTTAGGTCAGGTCTAACATCTCTGGGGCAGCAGTTCCTCTCTTTCCACAGTGTATTTTTGTTCCATAGTCCAAAGAGTTCCAGGAAACTTCACAGGGTCATGCCCCAGTCTGAGCCAGAGTCTGCTCCCAGAATAGGATCCCAGGTCTGCCAGCTCTGGGCTCCCTCAGCTGTGGTGTGTCCCCTCTCTCACTGAGCTGCTGGGTTGATCCCTGACACCTTTTCCTTCAGGAAAAACGAGTTACAAGTCACCAGGCAGAGCCTGCTTGTGGCACTGGGTTCTGCTTTAGGCATGAGGGAGGATGAGAGGGGTCACTAACATGACAATGATGGTTTCTGTGCTCCCACAACACAACCTCCAGCCCAACTCCCAATGCCAGGGCTCTGAGTTCCCAAACCCCATCTGCAGCAATCATTAAATAAACTCTTAACTGTGTCTTCTGGAGCTTTTAATAGACTGGAGTACTTACACTGTCAGTTTTTACTGGGCAAGATGTAATTTTCCAATAAACACGACCTCTTCCAAAAAGCAGCACTTTCTGAACTTTTTCCAGAACCCAAAGGTTTTGGCTGCAGCTGCAGCAATGGGAATCAAATTAGAAAAACAAAAATCCCTCCTTTCACTCCATGCTTTCAAATGTTTTTCCAGGGCTGAGAGGAGAGGCGCACTCACTGTTTGTTTCTGCTTCTGTTGGCTTTTAAAAGCACAGGAGGGTGAAGGAGCTGGGTGGCTGGGACTGGAACTTTCACAGCTTGCTTATGTACACAGAGCCATAACCTTTGTGTCTGGCTGGGAGCAGCTGTGCTGCCATTGTGCTCCTCTGCCTGACTGTAAACTGTGGGTGAATATGGAAAACAGATTGTGAGTGATGGTGACTAATTGGAGAACATCTTGGGGGGACACCCTGAACGTGTGGGAAATGTCAGCCAGCTGGAGCTGCCTTGGAGCCCTCTGGGTTAGCAGGGCCCACCAGGAACTTTACAGATGAATGGCATGAGGAGCACCCCTTGCTGCAGCCTCCTCCACCTTTAATAACTGATAATTAATTAGTTACTTAGTTATTTCAGTTAGCAGTTAACTGATAAGTTACTGATCAGTTATTCTGATAATTAATCTGAAATTTAGGTAAAAACTTCTGATTTCTTCCAGGTCATTCAGAGCATCCCTGGCTAGAGGAGCCTCTGGCA
This sequence comes from Oenanthe melanoleuca, assembly GCF_029582105.1. Lineage (NCBI taxonomy): Eukaryota > Metazoa > Chordata > Aves > Passeriformes > Muscicapidae > Oenanthe > Oenanthe melanoleuca. Next base: position 4,640,523 of record NC_079354.1, read on the forward strand.
GTGGATACTTGAATAAATCAGCTGCCCTCCCAAAAAAAAAACCAAAAACCCAAGTAATAAAAATCATCAACACACAGAAAAATAAATCCTAAAAACACCCCCTTCATATTATAAAAACTTTTTCCTGATTCTGGTGCTCTCACAGAGGGACTGACCTGTCCTAGAAATCTGTGGTGAACCAGGCTTGGCATCACTGCCAGTGCCAGAGATACAGGGTGGCAGCCCCTGGTTCAAAATTCCAGCAGATCCTACATCCCAATGGGAAATTTACCCATTGGAAGGAGGGTTCCTGTTACAGGAACTAAGACTTGCATTGGATGAAATATTAGATTTAATTGTCAGACCACTGGCCAGTGGTGCTGGTGCTCCTGAAAGATTCTCCTCCAGCTCATGTGGATGGGATGGTGCTCCCACCTCAGAAAGCCACTCAGGATTTATCTGTCAAAGCCTTTCACTGAGGTGACAAAGCCAAATAAATTCTGCAGGGGACTTCAAATGAAATCTCTAAAATTTCTTTAAAATTACAGCACTCCTGCATAAAACACTAATGGGTGTGTAGCAGTAAAATGTACTTTTTAATGGGCACAGAAAGTGATCAGCTCTTTCTTAAATGTCATTACACAACATATTTTAAAGGAAAGAAGATCTTACACTTAAAAATAACAGATTAATAAGGGTGGCCCAGAACAACCAGTTTTAATAAAAAATGTATGTATAAATATAATGCTAATTCTGCTGGGCTGTATTAGCCCATCACAACTGCTATGACTGGGATCCATAGCAGGTAAAATATTGCAAATTCTGATCATTAAATGGTTGCAGCTTTTGTCTAGAGAAGCCACCAGAGCTGAGAACAGGCAGGATTCTGTAGGGAATGCAAGTCCTGGTTAAAACAGAGGGATTTGTGTGAAGGAGCCTCCTCAGGCCCTGCAGTAACATCTCCAGAGCCACCCTGCAGATGCTCTGGCCCTCCCAGCACCACTCACACTCCAAACCCCCCAGCAGCAGAGCCCCACAATGTCTCCCCTTGTTCCCCTGGACCAGAACAATGGCCTGTTGTAGTCCCCAGGAGCTGGGACAGACCTGCTGTGTGTGAGCAGGGAGGGGAGCTGGGGGAAGCCCTGCTGTCCTCCTTGGTGCTGAAAAGCCTTTCATCCAGCCTGATATCCAGGGCCCTCAGCAGAGCAGGGACCATGTCTGAGCACATCCCCTGGCAGGGTGGGATGGGGTTTTGGCTGCCTGGCCTGACGTGCCCATCCTGAATTTAAACACCACCAGTGTGGCCATTACAGGCCCAGGGAGAATCTTAAAGGATTTTTCCAGCCTAGCTTTCTCAGGCTCAGCTAGGATTTTTCTCAAGCTGTAAACAGAAGAGAAAGAATCATAACAAAAGAAAACACCATGAGAAGCCTGGGACAAGAGGTGCCTCCTTCTCTGACCAATGAACCATCTGTACTTTGTTTTTCACAAGTGTCTTATTTAAAGCAATGGCTTCCATCAATAAATTGAATTGAATTAAATAATTGAATTTCTTGTTCTTTCTTGCACCATGCAGGAGAGTGCCATGTTGCTGAGTCCTTTCCCTGCTCAGGAGCCTTGCACAGTAACACACCAGTACAACTGGGAGGTGACCAGGGCGCACAACCAGCTCCTCCAGGGAGCTCTTGGAGGTAAGCAGCAGCAGGGCTGGGTTTTGCAGGCCAGCCCAGGGCTCAGCAGGGCCTGGGGGAGCTCTGGAGGAGCTGCATGTGCTGCTCAGGTGGGGCACAGCAGCCTGAGGTGCCATGACCGGGGCTTCACCCCCGCGCTCCAACAGAGCCGGTTTGTTCCCCGCAGGGAGGGCGTCCAAACAGCGAGCCTTCAGCAGGCCAGGAAGAGCTTCTGAAGCAAATTCTTGCAGAAATAAATGTGAATTTTCTTAACTTACCATGTCTCCTGCTTTTCCCCTCACCCCCCCCTTTTCCTTCCTACTGCTGTTCCTCAATAGCATCCCTCTCCTTTCCAAGTCATCCCTCACACTCACCGCTGTGTCCCCCGCTCCCTTCTGCCACCCACTGCCTGCTGCTTTATTTTCTTTTCCCAGTTTCTTTCCCCTCCCTCCACCTCAGCACAGATTTCTTTCCAGGTGAGAATATTTTACCTTGTGACTCTGTAAAAACATGCTGTATAAAAAGCCCTGACTCTCACCATTTTCAGCCCCTCAGAACACACTCACACAAAGCCCATCGTGCAAAAAGGGATCCACAGAACCAAACCTGCAGAGAAATATTTGTTTGCTGTGTTCTTTCCACTAAGTGGATCTGAGGTTTTATGGCTTTGTCAGCCACACAAATTTTTGTCACTTTGCATCAAATCAGAGATTTTGCCTGGCTGTGTTTACAAGTTTATTGAGTTTTCCTTTGCAGCAAGTTGTGGACCACAGGTTGAACATTAGAAATACAAACCTTCAAAACCCCAAACTTTAAAACAATCTTTCAACAGTAATCTTGTGGCTTGAAGCCAATCTCATCATCTGGAGGCTGATTCCCCTTTTAGGCTCCTTGGTGAGGCTGGGCCATCTCCAGGGTGAGCAAAGCACAAGATCTTGAGAATCTGCTCCCTGGAGAAGCACAGGGAGAAAAGCACAAGGAGAGAGGTGGGAAAGGGCTTTTCCACATTTCAGAGTTCTGCATGGAACCCCAGACACAGCCCAGCCACACTGTTCTGTGGGACAGTAACATTTCCTTTTCTATTCCTCAGTTATTTCTTTTTAGGGATGTCCAAACTTCTCCATCCTCCACCCTGCCATGACTGTGCACAGACATCTCAGTAACAGCCTCCACAACAGCTGCACCCTCTCTCTCTTGCCATCTAAATTCCCTACAAAAATGGGCTCAGAATTTTCAGAACAGGAACAATCCCAGCAGACAAAATGAGAGGACACATTCCCTGCTTGCCACCTGCCAACAAAATTCCCTGCTCTGCTCTGTCTGGCAGCAACAAAAACACCTTTGCTACCCCCACGAGCCTGGGAAGAGTTAAATCCTCTCCTGTTCAAGCTCCTGGAACTTTTGGAGTGCAGATATGTCCAGAATAATATTCAGGTGGCCATTAAGTATGTTATATTAATACTCTCTATTAAATTTTAATATAGTGATTATAGAGGAGAAAAATTGTCCTTCAGATTAGGAAGGTATTAAAGAGTTTGGGGGGAAAAAAATCTTTCTTTTGAAAGAAGCATTTATCAGGCAGTTCCCAGGACATGGGTTATTCCTCAGAGCACTTCACTGGGATGTTCAGAACCCAGGGGAGCCTCCACATTAATAAAAATGGGAGATTCAGCAGCATGTCTTCATTTTAGTTCATCTAACATGGACTGAGAGTGTGGAATTAGCACCTAATTCCAAGGGCCTGGTGATGGTTCCTCCCAGTTTTAATTATCAGTAAAGCACAGTGAGCCCATTGATTGGGGATTTTCTTCACCTGACCCCATCCTCTCAGATACTGAGGAAAAACAAACAAACAAAAAAACCAAACCCCAACAGCCTTCTTTTGGCAAGTCCTCTGCAGATCAGACTCAAGCCAGAGCTCAGCTGGATCCCAAAATCCCAGCTCCTTTGCCTCCATGGGGATTTTTGTGGTGTCCAGCTCTCCTCCAGACTACCTGGAAGGTTTCATATTTTCCAAAGGGAGGAAAATGCTTGTGCTGGGACAGCACTGGAACCATTGATCCCAGAGGCCCAGATCCTCCAGCAGCAGATGGAAACAAAGGAGGCTGTGTTTTCTGGGAATGAGATGGAAGAAAAATAATTTTGGCTGAACCAGCACTTAGCAATGAAAACCCTTTTTGTCAGGAAAATCCCAACTAAATCTGTTGGTGGGAAAAATACAAATATCTTGTCCCATTGCTCTGAATAATCCTGATCCAAGGCACAGCTGATCAGGGGGTATCACAAGGAAGTTTTTCCCTTGGAAAGCCTCATGGCATCAGCAGCAGAACAGTCTGTAAGAAAAATCTCTTCTCAATTACAAACACCATTCCTTAGAAATATTTCAGGAAAATAAGAAGAGCAGATCCCAATTTTCTTTTGAAATTATTTCTTGAGTTTTGTATTACCAGCAGGAAGATGAAACTGGAATGAAACAGATTTTTCAGCCTCACAGGATCACAGGAAGATGCAGGAGGCATCTGGATACTGAGCTTTGTTTCATGGAAAGTTTCACTACATTTTCTTTACCATATTTTGAAACAGAAAAGACTAAACATTTCCCAAAGTGACAACTCCAAGCACTGCTCTGGCTTCCTTATATGCACAGCATTGATAAAAGGCAGAAAATAATGTTCAGTGCTAATTGTCAGGAATAGCCTTAACTTGTTGTTTCCTTCAGGTGCACCTTGAAGACACATCAAACACACCCAGAGCCAGCAGAGAGCCTGAATGAGTTCAGTGTCTCTGCACTTTCATTAGCAGAAAAGCCACAGTTCATTTCCTAAAGAAAAAAAAGGAAATTGAAGGGTTGGTTTTAATCTTGTCCCAGGCTGAGTGAATCCAAGAGTTGGAGCAAATGGGATCCCCGTAAATCTAACGGCAGCCCCGGTGAAACCTTATCCCAGGGCTCTTTTAGGAAGTACTTAGTGTAAGAAGTAGCAGAACTGGTTAGTGGAAACAGACCCTCTCCTCCTGCTGCAGCCGGGCCCTGCTGCTGTGACCCTGCCAGATGTGGCACCAGGGCCAGGGAGGGACCCTCGCCCTGGAATTAATCAGTTCCCGTTTGTTTAACCCTCCCGTGCCCGTGCTGGGCCGCTCTGAACGAGCCTGCGGGTTCCTGCAGCCACTCGAGGCTGAGAAAGGCACGGGCAAACCTTTCCTGGCCACTGAGGGAACAGAAATCAAGTAACACAGGAGACTGAGAAATCCCCAGTGCCCTTGGAGCCCAAGGCTGGAGCTTGGAGAGGAGGAGAAGGAGAAGGAGAAGGAGAAGGAGAAGGAGAAGGAGAAGGAGAAGGAGAAGGAGAAGGAGAAGGAGAAGGAGAAGGAGAAGGAGAAGGAAGGAGAAGGAGAAGGAAGGAGAAGGAGATCCTGGGCTGTGCTATCACCTGGGCAGTGTTTGCAGAGCCCTGATGCAGTTCCCAGCCCCAGGACTGTGATAGATGTGACTCCACACCCTGGAACTCATCCTTACACGGACCTACCTCCCACTCTGTCCCTGCAATAACTCCTGGAGTGGCTCTAATTCCCTCAATTCCCTACCTGGCTTCTCCCAGACTCACTATGGTGATTTCAGGGCTTGGGCAGCACAGCCCTGCCCTGTCCTGGGCTGTTCCCTACACCCCCTGCTGAAATCCCACCCATGACTGCTGATCCAGTGATCCCAGTGATCCCAGTGATCCCAGTGCCTGAACTGGCCAGGAATCTCTGAGATACAGACAAAAACTGCTGCTATCCATGGGGGGAGAGGGGAAATCTAACTCAGCAAAAGGGCTGAGCTTACATGGTCAACGTGGCGGGTGGAAAACTGGAAAACAAAGGGATGTCCTGGAAATGGAAATGGGAAGTTGAAAGGAAAGCTTAGGAAGCAAAAATGCACTTTTTGGGTGTAAGAGGAAGCTCTGGTATCTGCACTAATAACAAGCAGGAAAAGGGCTGTGCTCCCTCTTCCCACCTGTGCCTGAGCAGAATTATTTCAAGCTTCCTCATGTTGTGTTTTTTATTTAATTTTCCAGCGAACGCACTCTTTTATCATCCAGAACCGTGAAAGTAAATTAAGAAGAAATGGTTTTCTTTCAATTAGACTCACAGTTGCTTTGAGTAACTGCCTATAATTCTATTTAATGAAAAAATAAAATCATTATTCCAGCTCTCCCTGTGCCCTGACAAGCACACAGACGGGCCCCATTAGCAAGCACTGTAGATTTACTTAATTAGAAAAATATTTTGTTTTCTCCAATTTTTAAAAAAGGAGAAAGAGAGGGGGGAAAAAAAAAGAAGCAAAAAAGAAACCTCCAGGCAAAATATTAATCTAAACTGTTACCTGGTGCTTAATAACTTATAAACTAAAGGCATCTATCAATCTATAATTTAGTTTTGCCTTTGATCTGCTCCAGCCCTTGGCTCCCAGTCTGGCAGCTGCTGCTGTCTTATCCTTCCTGCTTCGCTTCCAAGCACGAGGTCCCACACCCTGCCTGGGCTGTAATGGCATTTTTGGACACAGAACCCTGAGGTTGGAGGGTGCAGAAGAGCAGAAGTTACACCTTGAGCTTGAGGAAATACCAGAACAACAGGAGGGAGCCCAGTGCCCACGCTCTGTGCCCGTCCCTTGGGGTGATGCTCCCATCCCACTCTTGGCTGAGGGCTGGAACACTTTCAGGACGTGATCTGCAGCTGTCAGTGCCTGCCTGGACTGGTTTCAGCACCTTGAGAACAAATATTCTGCTTTTGGTGAGCGTTTCCACAGCAGAAGAGCCAACAGGACAATGAAATGGCACAACTTGGGCCAGCTGTGCCCAGCTCTGGTGCTCCCCAGGCAGTGACAGTGCAAACAACGGCATTCTCCAGGAGAAAAAGACCCAACCTCACATTTCTGACAATAAATCTCATGGAGCTTCTACTGCACTGCTGATAAAATCCAACAGAAAGTCCAGTGAGGATCCTTGAGTATGATCCTGGTGCTGGACACTGGGTGCTGGAGTTTCCCTGGCATTTGTGGGTTCCAGGGAACAATCCCTTCTCATTTTCTCTGCATCTCCCTGTCTTTCCCAATGATTATTATTCCTCTGCAGAGGAATGAATGCCTCCAAGAAGAGGAAGTTTCAATTAGGATGCCGAAACCCTAAGCTGTAGTTTTATGGCTTTAAATTAACATATAGAGATTCGCTCCAGGTACCGTAACAAAATCAACATCCAGCCACACTCTCTGATTACAGAGCTGATAAAGAATTTATGGAACATAGCACAGGAAGCTCTGTCTTTGCTGGCTGCCATTCCAGGGGCAGTGCCCCTCGCTAGGAAATGAAGGGGGCAGTGGCAGAGCAGATAAAACACACATAAAATCGCTGTAAATCACCCCCTTCACCCCCTTCCCGAGCCAGGCAGGGTCTGAAGCTGGCTGGAGCACTCCACCCTTGTCTCATGCAGCAACTCCTTCCCCTTCCAGCCTTCTCTGTCTTTTCTTTGCTAAAATTACACATTAACCTCCAAGGACAGCAGTTTTTCACTGTACCCTTCATAGCCACTCTCTGCCAGCCTGAGCTGGGAACTTTCAGATTTTCACCCATCCTTACAGACTCTCTTGAATTAATAAGGGGCAGTGATGTGCCAGCAGGTAAATTTAAAGGTCAAAAATCAAAATCTTTCTGTCTGTGGGGAAAAAAAAAGAGGGAAGAAGCAAAGGTATTTAAGGCATTTGAGCTGCCAAACTTAAGTCCTTTATTCTGGATAGAAAAGTCAGGATTTTGCAAGCAGCCTTGTGGGTGAGTTCCGTGCGCTGAGCCCACAAGGCAGCGGCAGCTTCCTGCTTCTGTGTTAATAGAAAATCAAAATAAATAATAATTTAAGGGAATATTCCCAAACGGGCCCGTCCCTGCCCTTTCTGGCGGTGCGCTGGCCCCCCCTGCTGGCCAGGGCTCGCCATGGCAGGGTGGCACTCAGGTGACAGTCCAGGCTGCGCCACCTCTTCAGCCAAATTTGGGGACAAACCCCAACTTCTTTGCGCGTCATAACCACGGGAATCTTCATCTTGCTGGAGAGAACCCCTGGATTCCCGCGGAATGGGGAAATCAGCCCTGATTTGGGGTCAAAGCTGCGGTTTTTTCTGATCCCAAATGTCCCGATGGAGCGCCAGGGACGCTCTGCAGCCTCATCCCAGTCTGGTTCCAGGCTCGAGATCCGCCCTGCTGTCCTGAACCAGCACCAAGAATGCCCCAACCCTCTTTTACAGACGGCCCATTCCCAAAATCCCTGGTGACAGATCCCACAGCCTCCTCAGATAATTTGTTCCCATCTTAGGACAAAATTCCTGCTGCTTTCCATCCAATGACTGACTCCTGATCCAGTGAGAAGTGCTCTTGGCAGGACAATGTGGGATAATTCCCAGAATGACATTTTATCCAAGGGATAAGAACAGGGTGAGCCTCATCTGGAGATTTTACCCATCCAAGATGTTGAAAAAATCTCCTAAATGCAAATCCACACAGGTGACTGCACCTGCCATCAGAGTGGGCAGCACCTCCTACAAACCACAGCTTGCATTTCTCCTTCTTATTTGGATTTGCCTTCCTTTAATTATTATTTAATTATTATGTTCAATTCCAGCTCTCTGTTAAACTTCTGGGTGTAATTCAAAAATCTTAAAAAGAAGAAAAAAAAATCTTCGAAATGCATGTGAGCTGGCTATTATTTGTATTAGAATATAATATATACAATTATTATTTATAGTGTAATTGGGGGAGGGTAGTATAACTACCTGCAAAAAACAAAAACAAACAAAAAACCCCCAATAAAATACAACCAAATAATCAAATTAGATTTAAATAATCAAACTATACCTAAATTTTCCATTAAATCAACAGAAAATTTCTGCCAAAAAGGAAAAAAAAAAAAAATGGAGGTAAAACTAAAGTAAATTAGTTTTCATTAGGAAATTCAGAATTTCTTAAGTAGATACCAATCAGGAAGGCTGAGAGAGCCTTGTGCAAGAGTGCCCAGAGCCTGAGTGTGCACAGGGCTGTGCAAGGGCACATCTGGGGGCCCCAAATTGCCCAAAATGAACCCAAAACAAGCCCAGCACTGCAGCAGGACCAGCACAGGGAGAACTCCCTTGTCTGACTTCATTAATCCAACTCTTGCTCGTGTATCAAAGTGCAGCACGTTTTCTTGTAAAAATGATTAAGCTGCTAATTAAGCTGTTTATAACTTGTTTCCCTGGTTGCTAATGATAATTAACATGCAAATTAGCTGAGGGAAGAGAGGCACAGGGGTCCTCAGTTCATTACCAAGTTAATTACTGTTTGCATACTTAAACATAACAGTTATAAATGGTGGCATTTAATGTAATGGCCAAGATGATAATTATACCAACGACATTTTGAAAAGTCATTTCACTCTGTGCTATTTTTCTGGGTGATTGATGTTGCCATGGCTGGTTGATAAACTTACTGCAGGCCAAGATGATTTGGAAACAGCACAACCCAACAAGTTATCCCTTAACAACATCCCTTTATCCCTGTTTTTTTGGGAAGCAGGGAAGGAATGAGGAGAAATAAGAGCAGAAAGCTTCAATATTAACAGAGGAGGGATAAAGTGGGTGAGTTAACAGTGTTCCATTTCAGCTGGCAACATTAACAGCTTCCCTTTTTTATCCCTCATGGTCTGTTATTCCAAGTTTCAGCACTGCTGGGAGCCCCTTCTGAGGCTCAGCCCATTGAACTCGTCACTATCCTCAGCCTCAAATCCTTCTATCCTAAATAAACATGGGAAATAGCACATCACACCTCAGAAATGGGATGGCTTTGTCTCTTTGCACTGGGAAGAACAGAAGCAGAGGGCAAGGCTATTTGTTTTTTTTTTTCATGCCCCTTGCTCAGCATATTGAGGAATTTGTTCCAATGCCCCACACTGGACAGGGAGGTGCTAAGCCAGATGGAAAATCAGCCTAATTATGAGGGTGGGATGTTGGAGTGTTTGGATATCCAGAGGTTGGTCTTGGTCCCCCATCACACATGGCCCAACTGCTCCTCATTTCAGAACTTCCCATCTAGAAAATCCTGGACTTGCAGAGCCAGGCTGGGACATGCCAGTGGAGTAACTCAGAGCAGGAAAGGATGAGATTACAGGGGGTGAGCTTTGTAACACTCAGCCAGATCCTGACTGACTGGGTCAATCATAAAATGACCAGGCTAAAACTTCTCCAGCTGGGCCACCTGCCACCCACACGTCACTTAAACACCAATTTAATGACTGGACCTAGCACTCAGAGCTCTGGTCTGGGTGACAAGGTGGTGACTGGTCACAGGTTGGATTTGATGGTCCTGGAAGCCTTTTCCAACCTCATAATTCTGTGATTTTAGCAGGAAATTTCTGCCCTCGAGCCTTTGTATCAGAGGGGAAGGTGGGAACACCATGAACATGGTAGGGGAACCTCCTTCATTCGCCCCACTGATTTTTACTCCAAGTCAAGCACACCCTTCTGCCTGTGGAATAGGCAGAGCCACTTCCCTGCCTCACATGGAGCCACTGCAGAACTCCCAGCACAATGAGAACAGATTAAATTCTGCAACTGCACAGCTGAATCCCAGACTCACAGCCCAAACAGCCCCTGAGACAGCACAGGCTGTGTGTGGTGACCTCTGGGTGCTTTCTGCTGTCACTGCTTTAATCTCCAGAACATAAACAAAGGGATTATTCCTTTTTCTAATGGAAAAACCACACTTCTTTTGTAATCTCACTCAAGTGCATCTTAATCCTGCTCCTTATCGAGGATGCCTGCAATCCTTTGTGCTGTCATTCTTATTGTGTGAGCAGAGATGGAAATAGTCCAGTGCAAGGAGAGATCACCTTGGCTTTCTGTGCCACCTGCATGCACCCAGGAGGTTGTGGCTGTCTGCAGAGCAGAGAAGTTTGACCAAAGAGCTGTCTAACATATTCTACAATAGGATTTTAAGTCCTGGAGAAAAAGAGGTCCAGGGGGGACCTTCTGGTGGAGGAGGGTGGAGCTGGGGGGTGTCAGGCTCTGCTCCCAGAGAACAGGGATAGGAAAAGGGTAAATGACCCCAAACTGTGCCAGGGGAGGCTCAGCCTGGACATCAGCAGGAATTTCTCCATGGAGAGGGTGGTCAGGCCTCAGAAGGGGCTGCCCAGGGAGATTTGGAGTCCCCATCCCTGGGAGTGTCCAAGGAATTCCTGGAGGTGGCACTCAGGACTCTGGGCTGGGGACAAGGTGGGGATCAAGCTCAGGATGGACTCTGATCCTGGGGATCTTTTCAAACCTCAAAAATTCTGTGATATAAACAGCATTTAAAAGATTGAAAACATCCTGAAAATATTTCCCACCAGACTGCATTAGGAAGCAGATCTGCCACTGACAACCCTTAGAGATCTCCATTTGAACTCTGCTGGGACCCAAAGGAGCAGCAGCAGCTGTGGGGACATGGGGACACGGTGCCAGGGCTGCAAATTCCCTCCACAGGAGAAGGAGATCCTGCCTCAGGCTGACAGCAGAGCTCCCTCAGCCCAGCTCTCCCAACAGACTGGGGGCGTGGAGCTGAAGATGAAATTTCATCCTGTGGCTTCACACACCAGCAGAGCTCCTGGGCTTCAGTGGGGAGGGCACCTGGGCACCCAGCCTGCATCATTTAGGAGAAACATCTTCATTCCCCAGCCTGAATGGTCACAGCAGCCTAAAGAGAGCAGAATTTGGTGTCTTCTCTCCAGCCCAGGTACAGCTCAGAGTGAAAAATAGTCACCACATAAATCAAAGATTTTTTTACATTATTAATACCCTGCCCTATTATGCTCCTTTCTGTCAAAGAAAGGTCATCCTCCTTTGAATCCAAATTTTCAACCCCAAAATGCTGGTCTGTCAGCCTCAGCCCTAGCTACAAGTGGCATTTAACAGCCTTAAGAGAACTAAGAGAAGGGACTTGTTGCACTGCAGGAACTGAGAGCCTGTAAAAGAAAGAAGTGCAATATTTCTCAGCCCCCTCTCTGAGAAAAGCTGTTGCAGATCTGTTTGTGCACCTCTTGCTCTGCAAAGCAGGAAAAACAAAGTTTGCAAACTTGTTCTGTATTTACTCCCTCCTCATCCACCTCCCTTTAAAAATTCATCAGTAATCAGAGACACCCTGAGGAGCTGTTGTAGTAGAGTTACTATTTAATGAGTGTGTAGCAGATTTAATATTTAATGTTTAGATAGACATCTCCACAATTTCCCCTCCTCCCTTGTGTTTTTGTGATCCTTCCAGGAAAGGAGCTGGTATTACCTACCCCACAGGACACACAGCAAATTTTCTGGGGGCTTGAGAAGAACCTTTAAGTGTTTAAGAGGCATTGCTAGTTCCATCTCTTACAGCAACAGGTTTATACACTCACATTCTCAGCGATTTCACCAGGGCACAGAGAAATATTCTTTTTCCACTGAGCTCCTTAGATGTTGCTCCTCTTATTCCTTCGAGGTCCAAAGTCAGGAACCTAAATTGATTGAAGTTTGATACACAACATAAAATTGGTTGTGTTTTTCTCACCTAAAGTCAACAAAATAACATTTCATGAGGCTGCTGCCTTTTTGGCCAAGTACAGCATCCCCTAAACCACTCATGTACAGCAGGGAGCACACGGGATCCTTACCCAAACCAGCCCTTTTCACTGGAAATGATGGATGGAGGACAATGCCACCCTCACGTTCTCTGTGTCTACAGGGCAAAACGTGGCTGGAAGCAACTTCCAGCCCACTCAGTCATGCAGCACAGTCAGATGATGGGTAATGATTTTTGCAGCCTGGACCAGGCTCCATCAGAGGCTCCAGTCCCAATTTTATTCCCACAAGCTCTGCCTGAGCCTCTGAGGAGGGGCAGAGGCGTTTGATCAACCCAGCTCCCCTTAATGTGATTTCTATTTCAGAACTGCTTCTGTCGTGCCCTTGAGTCTTTTCCTGGCAATATCACCTGTGGCCTGATGTGACAGCAATGCTAAATTATATCTTGATGGCTAATTAGGGTAATTAAAGTGAAAGTAATCAAATCAACTTAATGGGCAAACTCTTAATAAAATGTCAAAAAATCTCTATCCATCATAGAGGGTTTTTTTACTCTTTTGAATGTCAAAGAATGTGGAGAAAGAAAGAGTTGGACTTCAGAGTGGCCCTGGCTTAAAGACACATCATCAGGCTAAACACTCCTAAAAATAGAATTAATCTACTGCTGAAAATACTCTAATTGTTAAAAAACAAAGGCTATGATTTAAAAATAAGGGTTATTATTTAAAGGTAAGGGTTGTTATTTAAAAAGTAAGAGTAGTTATTTAAAAATCAGGATTACTATTAAAAATGACATTTATAATTAAAAACAAGGCTTATTAATTAAAAAATAAGGTTAAAAGTTTAGGCTGCATCACAGAGTTTGCTGGTTTGTATAAGGATTCCCTGTGTCTTGTCCTGCTGATGGTCATGACCTGGGGGAGTTTCCTGAAGGTGATGGGGACCCCTTCTCCAAAGTGAGAGGATCCTTTCCCCAAAGTGAGGGGGATCCTTCCCCCAGGGTGTGGGGGATCCTTTCCCCAAAGTGAGGGGGTCCTTTCCCCAAAGTGAGGGGAATTCTTTCCCCAAAGTGAGTGGGATCCTTTCCCCAAAGTGAGTGGAATCCTTTCCCCATAGTGATGGGGATCCTTTCCCCAAAGTGAGTGGAACCCTTTCTCCAGAGTGATGGGGATCCTTTCCCCAGAGAGATGGGGGCCCTTTCTCCAAGGTGTGGGGGATCCTTTCCCCAAAGCTTTTGGGGATCCTTTCCCCAAAGTGAGTGGGATCCTTTCCCCAAGGTGATGGTGATCCTTTCCCCAAAGTGAGTGGAATCCTTTCCCCAAAGTGAGGGGGATCCTTTCCCCAAAGTGAGTGAGATCCTTTCCCCAAAGTGAGGGGGATCCTTTCCCCAAGGTGTGGGGATCCTTTCCCCAAAGCTTTGGGGATTCTTTCCCCAGGGTGAGGGATCATTTCAGTCAGGTCAGGGGGATCCTTGCCCTGGCCATGCCCTGAGCATCCCGCCCGCTCCCTCGGGATGGGGATGCAGACGCTCGGGCAGGTCCCGCCCCGCAGGACACGGGGCAGTGTTTGCGGTCTCCAGGCAACTCAGCGGCCGCTCCTGCGCTGCTCTCCCTCGCTCCTCTCCTCCTTCCTTCCCTGCATCCCTCCCTCCCGTCCCGTCCCCTCTCGGTGTCCGCGCTCCCCGCACCTGCAGGGCCCAGGTGTGCGCGATGGGGGGCGGGAGCCGCGTCCCTCCCGCTGGGTGGAAATCAGCGGATTTTGTCCTTTCTCCGAGCCAAGGAAAAAGGTAAGGGGTGGGTGAGGCTGAGGTGTGGCTCTGTCTCCTCCGTGTCCCCCACCAGTGGCGACACTGGTGATTAAAGATCTATCCGTCAGGGAACGCTGACCAGGGGCTGTGGGTGCTTTCCAACCTGCCTGGCCACTCTCAACCTCTGGGATGATTCTCCTCTTGCCTTTAATGCCCCAAAAACCTGGCAGTGGCCAAACCCCGGCTTTTCACAGCACCTGGGCTTGCTGACACCTGCCATTTGAAAAGCTGCTCCCTTGTGTTCCAGAGCCTCTCATGGCTGATTTTCTGCTAAAATTCTGCTCCATGGTCCCCTATTACTGATTTTTCTCTCAAACTTGTGCTCCATAGCCCCTCATTGATTATTTTCTAGTAAAACTCAGCTCCGTAGCCCCTCACTGCTGATTTTCTCTCAAACCTGTGCTCCACACCCACTCACTGCTTTTTTTCTTCTAAAACTGTGCTCCACAGCCCTTCATTATTATTTTCTATTAAAACTCAGCTCCACAGCCCCTCACTGCTGATTTTCTGCTCAAACCCTGCTCCACAGCCCTTCACTGATTTTTTTTCTATTCAAACTCTGCTCCACAGCCCCTCACTGATTATTTTTCTGCTCAAACCCTGCTCCACAGCCCCTCACTGATTATTTTCTATTAAAACTCAGCTCCACAACCCTTCACTGCTAATATTCTGCTAAAATTCATCTCCACAGCCCCTCACTGCTGATTTTCTGCTCAAACCCTGCTCCATAGCCCCTCACTGATTTTTTTCCTATTCAAACTCTGCTCCACAGCCCCTCACTGATTATTTTTCTGCTCACACCCTGCTCCACAGCCCCTCACTGATTATTTTCTGCTCAAACCCTGCTCCACAGCCCTTCACTGATTATTTTCTATTAAAACTCAGCTCCACAACCCTTCACTGCTAATATTCTGCTAAAATTCATCTCCACAGCCCCTCACTGCTGATTTTCTGCTCAAACCCTGCTCCATAGCCCCTCACTGATTTTTTTCCTATTCAAACCCTGCTCCACAGCCCCTCACTGATTATTTTCTGCTCAAACCCTGCTCCATAGCCCCTCACTGATTTTTTTCCTATTCAAACCCTGCTCCACAGCCCCTCATTGATTATTTTCTGCTCAAACCCTGCTCCACAGCCCCTCACTGATTATCCTCTATTCAAACCCTGCTCCACAGCCCCTGATTTGTGTTCCGCAGGCCCCAGCCCGGCTCCCCCCGCCATGCCGCTCGCTGAAGGCCCAAGCACAGGAAATGGCTCCCGAGGAGCTGGCTGCCCTGCTCTGTGGGGAAGGGGACGAGCAGCTCTCCCAGCAGCAATTTCCAGCTGCCACCGCTTTTTACCTGGCTGCCTTCAGCTGCTGTGGGCCCACGGCCGTGCAGAGAGTGAGCGCCATGGGCCACGGGCCCTGCCAGCGAGTGGTGGCCACCCTGGAGGCCTGGTGCCAAGGCAAGGCTCAGATCCCCAAAATCCGGAGCAGGAACCTGGCCGTGGTGTCCCTCAGCGTGGGAATAGCTGCGCTTTTCCTCTCCAGCCTCATCCCCAACAACGTGGTGGCCTCGGTGTACGAGCTGGAGGCCCAGCTCCGGCGGGGCTGCTCGGAGGAGGTGGTGAGCAAATGCAATCTACTGCTGCAGGCTAATGGCAGCCGTCCCATGGAGCTGCTGCTGCTGAGGGCGCTGGCTCGGGTGCTCTCAGGGACACAGCCTGGGGAGGGAATCGTGGATTATGTCCAGGCCTTTGTGCTGTATCAAACAGA
Organism: Oenanthe melanoleuca; assembly: GCF_029582105.1. NCBI lineage: Eukaryota > Metazoa > Chordata > Aves > Passeriformes > Muscicapidae > Oenanthe > Oenanthe melanoleuca. Next base: position 4,656,314 of record NC_079354.1, read on the forward strand.
GGCGGTGGCCTACGTGTGCAGCAGGCAAAGGGAGCACCTGGCCCAGGTGGTGCAGGCTTTCTCTGCTCACCTGTCCAGGTGCCAGGAGGACAGCCCAGGCTGCAGAGGCTCGGAGCAGTGGCTGGGTGACTGCTACACCTTCCTGGCTGCGGTGGCACCGGGGCACGCCTGGGTGTGCAGGGCACGGGCAGCTCACCTGCTGAAAGCAGCAGAGTTTCAGGAGTGTGTGGCTGTCTGCACCAAGGCCCTCGAGGGCTGCTCAGCTGAGAATCTCACAGGTGAGGATGTTCTGGCTCTGCTGCTGCAACGAGCTGCTGGGTATTTCTTCCTGGGCGGATGGACGCAGGAAATGATGCAGGATTTGGCAGCAGCCTTTGCAGCAGACCCTGCTCAGGCAATGAAATGCTTTGAAGAGCTTTTCTCACCCAGTGATGCTGAAAAGATCGAGGAGCAGGCCAGAGCTGCCCTGGAGGGGAGGTTTGCAGCCTACAGGGAGGCTGTGCGTGCTGGGGCCGAGCTCAGGGGCAGTCATGGCACTGAGCTGCTCCCTGCTGTCATCCAGACAATCCAGCTGCTGCTGCACCTCTGCCCAGGGTGCAGCCGGGAGCTCAGAGTCCGGCTGGCAGACTGTCACCTCCTGCAGGGACACCCCGGGGCCGCCCTGGACATGTGTGAGCAGCTGCTGGCAGCAGAGCAGAGCACTTACCACAACACCCTGCTGGCACTGCGAGGCTTCTGCTCCCTGCACGCCCAGGACCCCCACAGAGCCCTGCAGGACTTCCAGAGGGTCATTGAGCACAATTCCCCACATCCCAACAGCTGCATCAAAGCCCTGTGTGGCCGTGGGCTGATCCGCATTTCTGGTGGCAGCAATTACTTGACAGCCCTGGATTATATCACAGCTTGCCAGTTAAAGCTGGATGAGACCATCTTCACCATCAAGTCCTACGTGCCGTGGAACCAGAGGGGATTGCTGCTGAAGGTCCTCCAGGAGGAAGGACAGATGATGCTCCAGAAGAAGAGGTACCCAGGAGGCAGCTGAGTTTCCTTTCAGTGAGAGCAAACAGGGCTGTCCACATTCCTAACCTTGAAGGTGTTTTGTTTTGTTTTGTTGGCTTTTTTTTTTCCCCTCCAGAGATGCCCCTGGGGTTTTCCAGCTGGCTTCTCTCTTGGTGGAGCTGGACAGCTCTGATGAGACGTCCCAGATCCTGTGTGCTGATGCCCTGTACCAGATGGGCCGTGGGGAAGAAGCCCACAAGATGCTGTCACTGGTCCTCTCCAGAAACCCCCAGAGGGCTCCTGTGCTGGCCAGGCTGGCCCTGCTGCAGCTCAAGAGAGGTTTTGTGTACGATGGCAACCAGGTAAGGAGCTCCTAGAAAACATCAGATTCATTCCCTCCTCGGCAGCTGCTTTGCCCCAGACCACAGTGAAATTACAGATTAATCCCTGTGTTCAGTGGTTTGGGTGCATTTCCTCTTTATAACCAAACTTTGCTGTTAGGAGCTCCCTGAATAGTGACAGGGAGAGCTGTGACACAGTGAAATTTGGAGCCCACATGCAGGACCTCTAGCAGAACTTTGAAGGTGTAAATACAGGGTTGATATTGCCATAAAATCATAGAATCACGTGAATTTCTGTCCAAAAAGGCCACACAAGGACTCCCAACTAAATCCAGCTCGTTCCCCACATTCTTTTTATTGGCATTTCTCAGCACTTTAATGAGGCAGAGCATCCTGTCCCTGGGGACAACATTATGGGATTGGGAATGTTCCCTTGGAGAAAAGAAGGCACAAGTGCCACCTCCCCAGTTATCCTAATGAAGCATTGGAGAAGAAACACACAGAGAAACTCCAGTAACAGTCTGCAGTTTTCTTTCTCCAGTGCTGACAAATTGTGTTTGAAACCCTGAAAGCCATTCCAGCAAGTTGGTTCTCACACCCAGGATCACAAAGCTGAATTCCCAGGCTCTGCCATCAGAGGGAACTATTGTATTTTTTTAAAATGCCATATAAATTCTAACTGATAAGGAGAAAGATTTTACTGTCAGCACTTCACTACTCCCTATGAAAAATAAAAGTTTGCTATAATTTGCTGCCTTTGGGAAGGTTGTTAATGAAGGTTGTGGCTTTATTAGTGTGCTGCCCTTGGAAGTTGGATTTCCATCTGCAGCTTCTGCTGCAAGCTCTTCATGGAACATCTGAAAATTTCTCTTCAATGTATTTTTATCCCGCCTGCCTGTCAGATGCCAATCACTTTTATCTATTAATAAAATAGAGAAATTTATGAGTTCAAGGGATGTGTCTGGTACACCAGGATACCTTTTTTCTTGTCCAGGCTTCTCTGGCTCAGATTTGAATATCCAGTCCCTGCTGAGCACTATAAAAACAATCTTTTGATTAATTTTCATTGGAAATGCAGTTTAAAAAGTGTTTATTGAGGCAAAGATACCAAAGGTCAGACAGGATTCTTTTCCAGGAGAGCAGGAGTTTTTGGGTTTGAATCCATGCTTTTCCCAGATTCCCAATAACAATACTAAAAATAAGTTACAGCTCTTCCCTAATTTTCCATTAATTCACTGGTTTTGATTTTGCAGTCAAAAGGTCTCTGGAATCCTTGTGTTCCACAGGAACATTCTCTTCTTTTTGGGCAATCATCCTGTATTTATAAAAACACTCCACTGCCAATGTGGAGCAGATGCTGCCCAAAACAAAGCAGGCAGCACCAGTTATTTGCCCAGAATTATTTTCACAGCTGCAGTGGTGGTGAGGAAAGATAAGAATTCCTGTTTTGTGCAACCTGCATTCACACCAGGGCCAGCTGAGGGGATAAATCAGGGTTTGTGGTCCTGGGCTGGATGAAGCCCCAGGGAGAGCTGGGGAGGCTGGGGAAGGGCACAGTAATTTCCCACACAGCCTCACATTCAACTTTCTCTGCTGCCTTTTCCTCTCCCATCCTTCAGCTGCTGAAGAGACTGATCAGAATTGGAGACTCCTCCTGCCTGCTGCCAGTCCTGGACATTTTCCAGGAGGAGGAGCGCAGGCTGCTGCAGAGCCACTGCCGCTGGCGAGCCCTGGCCATCCTGAAGGGCAGGCAGGAGGCTGCTGCCATCAGAGAGGCCATTGCCCACCTGTCCTTTGCCATCCTTGCTGCAGGTAGGACACCAGGCTGCCCCTGGGGGTTTCCTAAGGGAAATCATCTGGCACAGGATGTCCAGATCACCTCTCTCACCTCCCTGGTGAGGGCTGACCCAGCAGGATCACCTGGGCAGTGAAGTGGTGTAGTTAAACAATAAGGAAATAAGTTTTAAATTCCTTGAAATGGGTTCAGCTCAGTTCTGCAGGCACATCAGTCCCTTTTCTTCACCCAGTGCAAAGTGAACTCAGCCCCTCACACATTTCACTATTCCAGCTTTCCCTCAGGAGAGAGACCAGGCTGACATGGAAATGCTGCTGGCATGTTCCAAGTGAAACCATGTTTGTATGGAAATCTGCCTTTCACTCTGAGCAAATGTTATGACAGCAGCACAGAGAAGAAGAGAGACTGGCTCGTGGAGATGGAATAAAAACCCTGTTAATTGCTTGGAGATGGTTCCATTTCACAGCCCGTGCATTCCAGCTTATCAGCTCCCCACCTGCTAGAACAGATGCTTGTTAAGAAATAGATATTGTCTTTAGAGGAGCCAACTGGTAGAGCTCCAGAGTGATAATAACCTTTGGTACAGAAGTTTTGGAGTAAACCAGGAGGGAGAAAAAGGCTCATTACTGCAGAGGAATTGCTTGGAGCCTGTCTGCTTGCTGATCCCTGCAGGCAGCTGCGTTTGCTGACCTCCCTATGAAAACATATTTCCCGTGGCACTGATGATTTATCATCCAATATTGGATGCCACAGTTATTGATTTCAACCCTGGGCATGTTAAGATCCTTATCGAAATGGCCTTGGAAGGAAGGGATATGTGGATGGCAGGGAGAGAAATGCTCTGCAGGCAGGGAGTGGAGGGACCAGGATTTTCACTGACAGCTCTAAGTGTTTATTTGGGCAGCACTTTGTGTGAAAACAGAGGAGAAAAAAAAAGCAGCTCAGTATCACAAGTCCCAGTGCATATTAATTCTGGCAGGGAATTAGTCAGTCCCATCTGGATAAGTAATTTATCCAAAACAATGTGTACCTTCCCTGCCCGTGGCAGGGGGCTGGGGACTCTTTAAGGTCCCTTCCAACCCAAACTATTCTGTGATTCTGACCCCACTTCATTAAAACAGCCAAATGGCTTCGTGCCTCCACTCTCACTTAGTCACAGATCTCCCTCTCAGGGCTTTCTCCTCTCATTTGTGCTGCTCCCACTCCAACCTGACACAGATTCCTTTTTCCTTTCAGCTCACAGCTGATAACACATGGTAGGAATTCCACTTGCAACAAAAATAAAGGAAACTTCCACTTAAGCAAACTCTCATTGTACTTCATCCTGAGGTATCCTCAGGCCAAGTGGAGCTTTTTTTGTATCTTCCTGTGGGTGTCCTTGCAGTAATGGCTGCATCCCTGTCCTGCAGGTGGTTATGCTGAGGATTGCCTCCTCACCAGGGCCCGATGCTACGGGCGCCTGGGCCAGATGAAAACGGCCATTTTTGATTTTAATGCTGTCCTGAAGGAGGAGCCCAACAATGCACAAGCTCTGAGCGGCCGAGGGTTTGTTCACCTGGCTCTGAGGCAGCAGAAGGTACTGTCCATCCAGGGCTTTGCTGGTTTTTCTGAGGTATTGAACCATGTGAGTGTAAAGTATCACAGAATTTGTTGTGGAATCACTGGAATCAGGAGTTTCTCAGGGAATTTGGGCAGTGAAAGGCTCTGGCTTTGGCTGGGTGCATGAACAGCCCACCTGAGGTTACTGATTTTATTTCCCAAGCCTAAAGACAGGAAGACTAAACCTTGGCCATAATTTTCTATGATAACCCAAGGAGTTTAAAATACTTTGCAAACACTCTTTCAAACCTGCCTTTATGATCTCCCATCAACTTTGAAAATGAAAAAATTGCAGCACAAGGACAGGGGAGAGCAAAGTTTTTCCATGGTAAAGCAGAGAACAGAAAGCAGCTGAAAGAACAAATGATCAATACTTAATTATTGGTTCCATTTCTTTCCTTGGTGTTGTTCTTCCACAGGAGGCAGTGCAAGATCTGATCTCAGCACTGAAGGTGGAGGCAGGAGCAGTGATCCCAGCAATCCTGTCCTTGAAGCCTGAAACCCAAGGGCTGGTCACTGGGTGGCTCCTCCAGCATGGCAGGGCCACTCTCACTGAGCTCATGGCCACCAAAGACCTCCCAGGAGAAGAAACCCTCGGTGACCTTCTCATGGTGGCAAAAGCACTGACCAAAATCTGCAGGAGTGCACAACATCACATCTTCTACACTGATGTTTTGATGGCAAATGGTGAGTTGAGTCCTTCAGCACAACTGGTCAGGTGAGCAAGCAGAAAATGGATAAAGTGAATATTGAATGTCAAGAGTGCTGCTGGATGGTGCTTGATAATGCTGGATGGTGCTGGATGGTGATGGACAGTGGTGGATGGTGCTGGATGGTGCTGAATGGTGCTGGATGGTGCTGGACGGTTCTGGATAATGCTGGATAATGCTGGATAATGCTGGATGGTGCTGGATGGTGATGGACAGTGATGGATGGTGCTGGATAATGCTGGATGGTTCTGGATAATGCTGGATAATGCTGGATAATGCTGGATGGTGTTAGGTAATGCTGGATGGTGCTGGATGGTGATGGATGGTGCTTTTCAATCCAAGTTTGAAAACATTTTTGGGGCAGGATATGATATAATTAACACCTTTAGACATGGACTGGCTGCCTGAACCTGCCTTGCTGAGGTTTCTGGGTGCCCTTCTCCCCATGGGATGGGTTATGGAGTTTGTGCTGCTGTTCCCCAACAGGAAGGCAGCAAGAGGCCCTGAGGCACCTGCAGGAAGCCTTTGGCCCGTGTCCTGCTGAGGACTCTGCCAGGGCTCGCCTGGCTGTGCTGCAGCTGCAGGGCAGGAACGTGGCAGCAGCAGCTGCTCCCCTCAGTGTCCTGGCCAGGAGAGATGAAAAGGACTTGGCCTTTCTCCTGAACTTTGTAGACACCAAGCACCAGCAGCATCTCGCTCAGGTACAGCCCTTTTCATTGATCCCACATCCCTGGATTCAGTGGGGAATGAATTGGGAAGCAAAAGTGGGATTGCAGGGATTTCTCCCTGCCTTGAGAAGTGTGTGGGAAGAGTTTTATCAGGACAAGGCACAAATTGGCTTTTCCTCCAGCCAGGTCAGGGAGCTGGAACCAAACTTCTTCCACTGCAGTGACCTTGATCAGTCTCTAACAATACATCATTGCCACACCTGCACACTTGGGATTCCTTTTTGGTCTCCCTGGCACAAGACCTGGTGATGTTCACACTGAAATTCAGGGGGTGTGAGGGACAGCAGGCAGGAATTAACAGATCATTGCTAATTGTTGTAGTCTGGGGATACATGGGGCTCATGGGGAAGGGAGATTCATACTTTGTTCATTTTGTTGGTAACATTATACTGAATATTTCAATTCAGTGATATTAAGTGCTTCCATCCTTCTTGCTCTTTTGTGCATCATTTAGGATTTTTAATATGTTCATATTTTCATAAAATTAAAGGCTTTGGGGCTGATTTTCTCAGCTAATACTGACACAACAGTGTCACAAATCTCTGCCCCCCCACCAAATATCTATTATTCAGCATTTTTTTCAAGTTTCTCTCCCAAAAAGAAAGTATCTCCAACAATAAGACAGGAGAAGGTCAGATTGATGGTGAAGAGTTTTAACACTCAACCAAGCATCTGCAATTCTGATTACCCAGAAGCTCTGTGTTCTGAGAATCAGTTTGCTTCCTTTTATTCAATTTGTTGCTGGTGTGCACCCTGGTGAGAAGCTATATTGTTATGCTCTCTCCCAGGTTATAAAACAAACAACATGCTGATATCCTTAATGCAGCAAGAGGAGCCCTTGGAATGTATTTGAACAGAACAGCAGGAGGATATAAGTAAACAAGTATTAATTTACCAGTCCCCAGACATACCCCATTACAGAGAAAAGCCCCTCTCTTCTAAATAATGTAAAAAGTTCAGTCTTAGGGGAAGAGCTGGAAGATTTCAGAGGCAATTTGTAATCTTCCACTTCAGAAAGTTGATAAAGGAACAATTGAGACTGTGACTAGGGAGGCCCTGAGGAGGTGTCTGTAAATGAAGACACATTTCACAGCTGCATTTCCCCTGCTGCCACATCACTCCTTCTGTGGGGCTCTCACAGCCCAGTCCACCCATGCTGCTTCCCAAGGCTACACAGGAGGGATGTTCTTTGCTGTCAATAAGAAAAGAAAAATGAGAAGAGAAAAGCACACTAACATTTGTGTCACTTATACTGCACTGATGTGTGAGAACCCACTGGTGCCACAGGCAAGTGAAGTTTTAAAATGGGAGAGAAACTTATTTCTGTCTCCTTTTGGCAGCTGTGGCTGAAATAAAACCCTCACTGTGGCTGATTTATCATGAGAGATCCCTCTGCTTGAGACAGAAGGTGTGACCAGGCTGATTTCAAACCTGGAGCCCAGTACCAGTGCTGGAAATGGAAAAAGAAAGCATTGCTCTTTTTCATCTCCTGCTTTTGTTCAACTAGTAAATGTTTGAACTCCAGCACTTGGGGGTTTTTAGATGTGTTTTGTAACCAGGGGAGGAGTGTGTGCTCTCTGAGGTGGGGAAGGAATTGTTTCATCCACCTGCCCAGTGTCTCAAAGGATTTCCCAGCAGCACTTCTTTTTGCCTGCAAGGTTATTGTGGTTTCTGAAAGGAAGATCTCAGTAAAAGCAAAGTTTCAAAAGCTCACAGACAGGATTAGTGCTAAAATTCCCAATGATGCCTTGACTTTGCCAGGGTTCCTACCCTGGGAGGGAGAGTTTGCTCTGGTCCTGAATTTCCCAGGTAGGAAAAGGAGAGTTCAGAGCTCACACCCAGTCTCAGCACTCCAGCACAAAATCATTTCTGCCATATTGTTTTTCGAGTATTTGGAATTAGAGGCATTTTAAAAACGTGTCATCATTATCCTGGAGCCAGGTCTGAAGAGCTAAAAATAGCTCTCCATAAGCTGAATAGGAAAGGGTGGAGGAAGGAGACAGCTCCTTGATGTACTCTTTTTTACTCATGGAAAACAAAGCAATAAAATTCTCCCATTATTTATAGTCGAAGGGGTCCCATGCTGAGAAATTTGTAAACAACTGGGAGAACCCCATGGGAATAGGAATCTGAAAGATTTATTAAGCTGCAAAAGGTCAGAGGAAGGGAGTTTGCTTGCTGCTCGTGCAGCTTCAACCCTTGGCTTTTCTAAGTCGGGGTAATGCACTGATCCCAACCCCTCACCAGATCCTCAGGGCTGCAGCTTCTATGGGTATCCAGATTCCTACAAAAAGGGTCTCCAAAACTCCATGGTCTGTGCCAGAATTAAGTGAAGTTGCCATTCCACATTCCCTTCATGTCAGGTGCAGGTGGAGAAGGAAAGACTTGCTCCAAACTCTTCAGGAAACAGCCAACCCTGTCCCAAAGCTCAGAGTTTATCATTCCATCTGCTGGGATTTACTGATCACTGATTTTACTGATTTAACCCTTGGCCATAATTCCATGTCCAGTAAACTCCTCACTCTTTTTCTTTCTGAGGAATTAAGCCTTCGTCATATCATAAGATTGGTCCCTAGGGACTGGAACCAAAAATGCCACAAAAATAAATGTGTATTCAGTCCTTCACACTCAGAGAGGTGAATAGATGGAAAAAAGATGGAAAAAAAAGACCTAATCCAGGAATCCACTCATGGCTCTTTCCAGATGGCACCTGAATTATTTCAGTCTGGACACCAAAATCAAACTTTTAGTGACAGGTTGGACTCGAGTTCCCCTGGAATGCACTCCCCAGATTTCCCTGCCTTTCCAGGTCACCTGCAATCAGGCTGATGACAAAAATGCTTCTCCAAGGCCACGTGCAGGGAGCAGCTGAACTCAGCTGTGCCACATCCTTCTGGCTTCCTTTGCCTTCCTTCCCTGAGCCTGGTTTTCATCTTTATCTCTGTTAGGAGATGATGTGCAAGTTGCTGATTAATCCTTCCCTGTTACAAGCCAAAAATGTCCCAGCTCAGGTCACTCAAGTCAGAGCCAAAAGAGAATCCAGAATGCAGCTGCCCAACCTTGCTCCATCAGCAAGGGTGAAAGGGAATCCTTTATTTTCAGATGGGATTTTTCCTCCAAGTGTGGCAGGAAAGGCAGAATCTCATGGCTTGATTTGGGGACTCTCAGGGAAATGTGAAGGAGTCAAAGCAGTGGCTCAATGAATAAATATAATATTGCAGTGGTGCAATAACCCCAAATGCCTCAGGTTAGAGCACTGAAACCTCCAGCATCAGATTCAGCACTCAGCACAACAACAATTGTGTTTTCTTCTGCCTCTGAGACAACATATGCACCTCAGAGGCTGAAAGTGACAATTTAACTACACAAACACAAGCTATCTTGAGGAACTGCACTGTGTTCCTTGGAACAATGTGATCCAGAACTCTGGAATTTCTAGGGGAAAAAAACACCTTCTGTTGCCAGGATGCTCCTCATGCAGCTGCAGTTCCACCTTGAATTCCTGCCACAGAGGGGACACTTGCATTGAGGAGTTGTCTTAAAAACATTTCAAGGGACAAAGTAAATGTGCTGCTCTTTAAATGTACACAACACACCTGAGGTGGGTTTGGCTGCTTGAAAATTTACAGCCAGAGTTAAAGCCAGGGGTTGACACTGTCTGGGGAGGGGTCCTATTGCTATTTTCTCTACTTGGAAACTGAGAGATTCCTTAATAAATATTACTATGTCAAGCAAAATAGCAAAATATATATATATATCCTGTGCATTATAACGAAATAACTGGGGCAGAATTCCTCATAAGCCATGAGGAGAGGCTAAATTATTTCATGCCACTGCTCTCAGATGAGGTGCTGGGACTTGCCCTGCAGTATTGATCCCTTTCCTGCAGAACCTGGCAGACAGCAATCAATTCTGACCTCAGCCAGCCAAAATCAAAGGGACACACAAAGGGACTGGAGGACCTGACCTGGCTGTCAAGTGTGGCTACTGGGACAGTGGCTGGGCTAACTGGATTTCTGCATCCACAAGCAGGAGTGACCCCATGAAATGAGGAGGATGGAAGCATTTATCCTTTTTCTGAAGCCTCAGCTTGTTTGGCCCAGCCTTTTGTGAGCCCTCAGCTGTGATGGCAGCCTTGTTTATAAACTGAATATTCACTCTGCTGCAGCAGGTTAAAAGCTTTATTTATTACCAATGAAGGGAAATAATGAGAAATCCATTTGAGGCCAATAGTTCTAATGGAGTTTTCTTTATTGACCTCCATGAACCTAAAAATTATGTGGCTCTTTCAGCCTTCTCTGTTTTCTGGTTGTTTTTTCCTTCAGATGAGGCCAGAGAGTTCAAATTGCACTCGAGATTAACAATTAGCAAAGCCACCAGTTGGCCTTTTTTTTTTTCCTACAGTTTAGGTAAGCTCCAGTAGAGACAAAAAAAATTAATTTGTGGGGCAGCACCTGGGGTCATTGGTCCAGGCAGCTTTTTGTTCATCATTCCTAAGGAATGTCAACAAATTCAGAAGAAATTCTGGATAACATGCAGAAACAAAGGATTTTAGAAGCACTTGAGATAACAGCAAGCTCCCAGTGAGCCAAGAGTTTTATATCTTATCTGCATGCAAAAATACACTAATTATTAGTTCTCCAGCTAGATGCAACTCCAACATCTGATAAAATAAATTAGATTTCTTAGTGTCTGTGTATTTGACCAGTGAAGAGCAGACATTCCCCTGTTTTTCCCCCTTGACTAACTAACATGGATTCCCTCTGTCCCACAGGCAGCAGCCCAGGAAGGGAAGGAGCTGATGAAAAGCCATGAGCACCAGCAGGCTCTGGGCTACCTCAGCCTGGCTGTGCTGGCCAGCAGGGACAGCCCCAGGCACCTGCGGCGCAGGGCTGCCTGCCTGATGCACCTGAAAAAATATGAAAAAGCTCTGAAAGACATGGAGAAAGTGATCCAGGGGCATGGCTGTAACAGCCCAAAAACACAGGCTGGGGATCACTGCTGCCAGGGCTTCCTGCTGCTGGCCCTGGCTCAGGAGGAGGCAGCAGTGCAGCACTACATGGAGGCCCTGCAGCTGGACGAGCCCCTGGCCCTGGGCACCATCACTACCTGCCCTGGCAGGCAATCCTTAACCCAAACTTTTCACAAAATTGCACAGTGTAACTTTGAAAAGCAGTGCTATGAAGAGGCCTGGAAAATCACAGACTATGGGCTGAGAATTGATAAGAGTTCTGAGCTCCAGAAACTGAAAGCAAGACTCAAAAGGGAGGCATCGAGCTGTAGCATTCATTGATTTCTCTGTTTGGGGATTTTCCAGTCTGATTGCTTTCTGGTTTGTTTGGGAGGCTGCAAGAATGAGGGAAAGATGAGAAGATCATGATAAATATGCAACAGATATTACACTGAACATGGGACAGCAGCATTAGGAGTAGAAAGTTTAGGCAGCAAAAAGAACTGACCAAGAGACCAATGAGGAACCAAAGCAAATTGCAGATTCAGGATTCTTGAAAATTATTGTGCATTATGTAAACTCCCTATTGTGAAAAAAGCCTTTTTTGTCTGGCTAAACAACAAATTCTAACACAGGGGTTCCAGTCCTACTGAAGGAAAACATTCAAATCACTTGCAGCTCATGAATAATAATCATGCATTTCCTAGCAAGTATTTGATGAGCTTTAACACATACTGTTTCATCAATTTGCCTTATTTTTATGGGCCAGTCAAAAAGATCAGTCCAAAGTAACTCCTGCAAGGTGTCTGTGAAGGCCCATTTGTGTTACACCCCTCTCCTGCCCCTCTCCTGGGTGAAGGATCTGCCCTGCTGGGGATGCAGTGGGTTTGCCAGGATGACAAATGCCAAATAAATGTTCTGCTGGCCCAGGGAACAGTGAAATAACAGATAAGGTGAAGCTGAGACTCAGCAGAGATCAAACAGCACCCAGGATGGGATTGCCCCAGTGCTGCATCATCCAGGATGGGATTGCCCCAGTGCTGCAGCACCCAGGATGGGATTGCCCCAGTTCTGCAGCATCCAGGATGGGATTGCCCCAGTTCTGCAGCACCCAGGATGGGATTGCCCCAGTGCTGCAGCACCCAGGATGGGATTGCCCCAGTTCTGCAGCATCCAGGATGGGATTGCCCCAATGCTGCAGCACCCAGGATGGGATTGCCCCAGTGCTGCAGCATCCAGGATGGGATTGCCCCAATGCTGCAGCACCCAGGATGGGATTGCCCCAGTGCTGCAGCACCCAGGATGGGATTGCCCCAGTGCTGCAGCACCCAGGATGGGATTGCCCCAGTGCTGCATCATCCAGGATGGGATTGCCCCAGTGCTGCATCATCCAGGATGGGATTGCCCCAGTGCTGCAGCACCCAGGATGGGATTGCCCCAATGCTGCAGCACCCAGGATGGGATTGCCCCAGTGCTGCATCATCCAGGATGGGATTGCCCCAGTGCTGCAGCACCCAGGATGGGATTGCCCCAGTGCTGCAGCACCCAGGATGGGATTGCCCCAGTGCTGCAGCACCCAGGATGGGATTGCCCCAATGCTGCAGCACCCAGGATGGGATTGCCCCAGTGCTGCAGCACCCAGGATGGGATTGCCCCAGTTCTGCAGCACCCAGGATGGGATTGCCCCAGTGCTGCAGCACCCAGGATGGGATTGCCCCAGTTCTGCAGCATCCCTTCCTCCTCCTCCCTGCTGGGCTGCACAGAATCTGCCCCTGGCAGGCCCAGGAGGGCTTGTCCTGCTGTCCTGTCCCCCAGAGCAGTGCTGGGACATCCTGGGGATTCACCTGTGTGATGGGAGCCTCAGCTCAGTCCAGAAGCAGGAAGGATCCAAGGTGGGGCCCAGAGCAGCTGCTCCTTTCTTTGTTTTGGCTGCTCCAAAGGAGTTGTCCCAATGTTTTTGGAGTGTGGTAATATAACCTTGGAGAAAAACAGAAACTAGTGCTGAAAACAAAGATGAAAGCAATGGGAGGACTGCTCTGCTGCTTTGATTAGGATGAAAGGGAAGAGGAAGCATTGTCTTTTTTGTTGTGCTGTTGTCTCAAAGTCAACATTCTAGGGTGGAGCTTCATTCAGCAGCCATGGGATCACCCTCAGCAGTGACACCACCTGGAAATTTCCACCTTTCCATCTTTTCTGCATGCTCCTTTTTCTGCCCTAAGAGCACAGGTAGGGTTGGGCTTCTTGCCCTTCAAATTCCATTTTAGTCCTAGTGACACTGATGAGGATTTTATCCCCTAATGGGCATCAAGATGCTATGGGAGAGATTCTTTCCAAGCATGAAATTACATCCTTAAACAACTGTTTGCTCTATTTAAAAGCTGAAAAAAAAAAATTGATCATGTTTTCCTTCAAGTAGGAACCAACAGACAGGAAATTCTCTGTGTCTCAAGGAATTTTTGAGAAGTGGTTGTTTAGGGCTTTGGATTTTTTTCTAGAAGTCCTTTCATTATGTAAAAACAGGATATCTCACTTTTTTCAGACCATGGAAAGCACTGGGAAGACAATCCAGTTGTGCTGTCCCTCAGGGTAACATTCCCTCCATCAGTCTGGAAGTTTGGGTTATTTTGGCTGTTCTTTTCATTAAGCAATGCATTATCCTGGACAGAATGCATTTATTGCTCCTAAAGAATTTTTTTTCTTTGAAAAGAAGGACCACAGGCATCCCTGCAAGACTGATAGAGAGTTATCCTGAGGAAAAAAATTCCTTTTCAGGTGACTGGAAGGCCATTGAGGAATGGCTGCTTCTCCCAGCAGCTCCTGACTCTTCTCATCAATATTTTCATTGGCTTCTTTTATTTTCCTTGTCCCATTTCTGTGCCCACTAAAGTCCTTTGACTGTGCCCAAGCTTCTGATTTATTCTTTAATTCTCTGTTGTGTTCTTACTCTTCCAACCAATTTCTAGGAGAGGGTTTGGAGCAACCTGGGATAGTGGGAGGTGTGGAAGCAGGTGAGCTTTGAAGTCCTTCCCAACCCAAACCCTAATTCTATGATTAGATTAGGAAAAAAAACAACAAACAACCCTAAAACTAAAAAAAAAACAAAACAACAAAAACAACAAACTGATTCTACTTCTTGAAGAATCTGGCAGAAAAAGCAGCACAAGCTGCAGTGATCATTTCTGTACCTTTCTTTAATGTGAAGCTGCAGTTTCTGGGGACTGTGGAGCTCTTTCCCACTGCTGTGAGACCCTTCCCTCACTCAGTGCAAGCAGCCCAAGGCTGAATACTTCATAAAGGAGCTTTATTGCTCCTTGTACAATGTGCTGTAGGACATACCCTCAAGGAATTCTGCTGTAAATGTCACACAACTGGGAAGAATTCAAATATATTTCTATTAATCAAGATTAATGTAATCAAGAAGAAAATGCAGCCTAATAAAAGATGAAACTGAATACCTGGTTTTTTATCCAGCTTGAAGCTGAAGTCATTAATTAATTACAGCTTAAATATCTGTAGTTTATCCAGCTCTGAATTACCAACTATTTCTTTGCTCTCTATAAATTTTGTTCCTTTAAAGTATTCTGCAGCCTTTATAATCATGTTACACATCATCACCAGGTAATGAACAGTGAAAGAAAACTGAGATCTTGGTTGAGAATGTTCCTGCACTAACAGTGCCCTGCCAGGCTTGCCCCTCTGAAATATTCAACATTCCTTGTAAGTAAGTGAAAGGAAAATCAGATGTGAGAATATTTGCACTATTTGCATCACAAATAGAGTTAAACAAGAGAAGTTTCCTGACCTCATGCTCTGCAGTCCAGCAGGCAAAGAACAGCTTAGAAATGATGGCAAAGTGTTTGGAATTAAATATTCCACTGGAAGCTTTTCCTCAGAGTTCAGGCAGAGCTAAACTTGGAGCTTTTGTGGTCTCAGAAGGTTTAATTTCCTTTTAAACCCCATCACTCCCATTAGTTTTTCCTGTTTCACTTCACTGTGTGCTCCCAGGTACTAAGGGAATCTAAACACATGAACCAACTTGTGCAGCTGCTTTGGGAGCTGACACATCTCCAGGGAATTGATCTTGCTGCCTTCCAGCCCGAGTCACTGTTTCCCAGCTCCAGAGAGAGGTGGACGTGTGGCTCTGGAGCAAACCCAGGGATTTAATGAGACTGCCCAGTGAGGACAGTCCTTGGCTTGCAGGGGCAGATGTTTCACTCTAATGACAGCTAATCTAAAAGCCATTTCTTTTACCATCATGCCCCTGCAGAAGATTAACTGTTATCATTGTGCTGCTGCTGCATCCTGCAGTTTCCAATTTGCCAGGGCTCCGAGGAGTCGCTGTCACCAGAAATTGAATGTGTCACTGGCATTGGAGCCTGCCTTTGGAGCCTTGGCTGCTTCAGTTGGATTTCAGCCTCTCTGCTCTGTGCTGGGTCTGCTGCTGCACTCAGCCATTACTGTGTGGCACCTTTAGGAAAGCATTATTTAGGAGGCACAGCATCCCAAAGCTGTGGGATTCAGGGGCTCTTTCCCCTCCTGCTGCTGCTGAGGATTTCAGGAATGACTTCTCCATATCTGTTGGTTCTGTCAATGCTGCAGAGCCTGCACCTGCCCACAGGTGTGTACAGACAGCCCTGAGACAGGAGCAGTGGTTTATTGGCTCCCAGAAGTGCCTGGAAAGCAGAAAACAAACATCTGATATTTCTGCTGGAGCTCTCAGCAGCTGGGGATATTTGAGGACAGGTGGGGAACAAATTTCCACCCCAAATGGGAGGCTGGAGAACATGAGCCAGTCCCAAAGCTGTCAGCAGAGAGTGGAAACCACTCATGATCACAGTGATGCTGTTTTTAGTTCCTCACTAATGAACCAGCAATTGAGAAAAGTGAGGAAGTGAGAAAGCAGCTTCTGTCCTGGTGCCATTGACCCTCTGGGTCAATGCACCTCTAAGACATGTGCAACTGGGCAATTTTCAATTAATTCACTTCCAGAGTCTATCCTGGGCACGAGATGCATGGCCAAGACCTCCTGGAAACCTTGGCAAGCCTCCCTTGGGTCCCTGAGAGCCACTGGGGACTTGTGCCAGAGCAGCTGTGACTTCAGGTGTGTCACCACCCAACCTGATCATTTTTGTGTTTGTCTGCTCCCTACACAACCCCAAAAAGTCAGGAGGTGCAGAGAATGAACAAGAATAAGAATTTCCCCCTGGACTGTAATGGAAATTAGGAGCAGTAGCTCATGATCAGTTTGCATGCTCCATTCCTGAACTGCAGCAGTAAATGAGAACATTGAGCTGTAAAGCCAGGGGGGATTGTAGGGGGGAGCAGGAAGCACAGGAGGATGTTTATGATTCCATCCCAGCCTGGTTTGCATTTTGTTCTGCCCCTCAGTTGTGCTCCCATCTCCAGGTGGGTGCTGCCACACCAAAAACTCTTCCTTGGGGGTCACCCAGAGTGAGGGACCTGGAGTCCCTACGGAGCCCCAGCCCCAGATCCAGATCAGCAGTGGATGAAATGGAAAACTGAGAGGGATTAGCACTTCCCCACTTGAAATGACCATCTCAGAGAGCTTCTTGATTGCTTAGAAAGCTCAGATGTGCCATTATAAGACATTCCAGCGCTGGTAATGTGCTCAATCTGTTCTCTGGAAGTCATTCAGATGTGAAATTATTGGGAACACCTCTGAGTGCCTGTCACGGTGTTAGTTTGTTCTCTTGCTGTAGACTTTAACAATGGAAACAATTATACCTTGCCATGTGCTCATTTTTGCAGCCTTGCCAACAGGATTTTTGCAATGTTGTTTCTTTTCTTCTCGTGCATCATTTGGCCATTCTTGCTCTGCTTCCTGAAGTAAACAGGTAATTAGCCATCTACAGAAATTGCCCTGTGTCCACATCATTAATGTGCTTGGATGTTTTAATTGATTGCATTCTCAAATGGCTTGGATGGCTTAAATGCCAGCTAATGCAATCCAATTAAGTCTCCTAATAAACCTGCCTGATGAACTGCAGGATAATCACACATCAAACACAGATGTAGAGGAAAATGCCACGGAACTGACAGTTCAGAATAGGCTGTGTCATTTGGAAAGATCCAAATCATTCTCAGCAGGAAAACTGGGAACTTTCACTCTAACTGGGCTGGATTTGGTCCCCAAGACCTGATCCAACACAACTTTTCAGCACATACTTCCATCAGTTCCTATCCACAAAACCTTTTACACAGAATCATAGAACAGCCCAGGGTGCGTGGGACATCCAAAGGTCATGTGAGCCACGCTCCCATGGGAAAGGGATCCTAGATAAAATTATCCAGCCCCTGCCCAGACTGGGAAATCTTGTAAACTTCCAGTGAGGGGAGCCTTGTCATGTCCCTGGGGAGGTTCTTCTAGTGATTGATTATTCTCACTGGAAAAAATAATAATTCTTTTATCAAGATTCATCTTTTCCCACTCCAACATCCTCATCTCCCTTGAGGGAGCACAAATGCAAAGGAGATTTCAGGTGATATAGGGAGGGGAGGGAGGCTCTTAAAAATATTATTCCAACAAAATTAGCTGAGGCAGCAGGAAGTTAATAAACTCCTACTGGGATAGGATGTGAACTTCCAGTAGAGACCCACAAGCAACCACTTGAAGATGGTGCAGTGTCTTTGTGCCAGCTCTGGAGGTCTTTTCCTCAGCCCAAACAGAGATTAGGGATTTAATGGAGCAATCTGTGTGAAATTCCCCGCTCTGTTCTGCCAGATGCCAGACAAGACATAATAGCTCCTCTGGCATCAATGTCTATTAATCTAATCTTGACTTTGATTCTCTGTGTGACTCCCTTTCATCTGTAAAATGGGGATAATTCTCTCTTTCAGATGCTTGCCAGTACCTCTTAGTTCCGGGTACACGGTGCTTTGAAGATGACATTATTTGTACAATTTCCATTATTGGAGAAGAGCTGCACGTTGTCCCCAGTCCCTGTCCCCATCCCCAGCCCCTGTCCCTGTCCCCAGTCCCGGTCCTTGTCCCTGTCCCTGTCCCCAGCCCCTGTCTCTGTCCCTGTCCCTGTCAGCAGCCCCTGTCCCCAGCCCTTGTCGCTGTCCCTGTCCCCAGCCCCAGGCCCTGTCCCCAGCCCCTGTCCCTGTCCCCAGCCCCTGTCCCCCTCCCCAGCCCCTGTCTCTGTCCCCAGCCCTGTCCCCAGCCCCTGTCCCTGTCCCTGTCCCCATCCCCAGCCACTGTCCCTGTCCCCAGCCCCTGTCCCCGTCCCCAGCCCCTGTCCCCATCCCCTAGCCCCTGTCCCCAGCCCCTGTCCCTGTCTCCATCCCCAGCCCCTGTCCCCATCCCCAGCCCCTGTCCCCATCCCCAGCCCCAGCCCCTGTCCCTGTCCCTGTCCCCATCCCTTGTCCCCAGCCCTGTCCCCAGTGCTGCTGCTGGAGGTCACCCCCTGCTCAGGTATTGGCACAGCTGCCCCAGCTCAGACCCTCAGCAGGGACACAGAAATCTCCTGAGCATCCTGCAGGATCCAGCCCCAGTGCAGCTCTGTGTTTGCCTGGGACAATGGCAAAGCTGGAGAAATAATAAAGACAAACAGATCCCCTGTGCAGGCCTGACCCTGCCTGTGTGAGCCCCAGCTGCACCAGGAAGCAGCCAGAGCTGGCCATTCCAAAGGGAACTGATGGGAAATTCCAACCAGAGATGCACCCAGAACCCAAACCCTCCTCTGAGGGCACCCAGGCACCTCTCTGCACCCCCAGAGCCAGAGCCCATTCCTAATCCTAAATCCGAGGAGGGACGGTCATAAACTAAAACACAACAAGCTCCACCTCAGCCTGACAAAGAGCTTTTTTCCATGGAGGAAAGAAAACAAAAACAACCCAAACCAAACCAAAACACTCCAAAACAAAAACAACAAAAAACCCCACATATATATCTACATATCCATATCCATATATATATATATATATATATATATAAAAGAAAAAAGAGCTCTGGAACAGCTTCCCAGGGAGGGTGTGTCATCTCCCTCTCTGGAAATATCCCAAACCCACCTGGATGCCTTCCTGTGCTACCTGCTCCAGGCAGGGGATTGGTGACGCCCAGAGGGCCCTTCCAACCCAAACCATCCTGGCATTCTGGCATTCTGGCATTCTGGCATTCTGGCATTCTGGCATTCTGGCATTCTGGGATCTGAGGCACCTTCAGCAGCTGTTACATGACAGAGCTGACCAGACTCTGCTCCCTCTCACCCCAATTCTCCATTCAGGGCCAAGTTCAGCCCTTGCAAGCCCCTGATTTCCCCCATAACATACTAATTGCAAGTGGGGATGAAAGAAAAGGGTAAGGGCTGGGTGAAATAGGAAATTTGCTGAAAGTTAAGCATATTTACAAACATTTTGATAATCCAGGACTTCACAGTCTTGCTGAAACCAAGTGTAATGATTTACTGAGCAGGATTTTATAGCTTGGACTTCTGTGTTGCATTAAATAACATGTGCCTGGTGTTTAAATACAGGACTAGGGTTATATACTCTAATTTTTCAACTGGTCTGAACAGCTTTTCTTGGAAACAGGAATTATCTCCTTGTCATTTTTACAAGCAGTACATTTAGTGGAACAGCTGAAACTTGCATGTGCTCTTTAACTGAAAATAATTCAAGGTAAAGTATCTGAGATCTATTTTGTTTGGAATCTGTCCTCCTATACAGCAAAGCAAGGCAAAAATAAACCTTTCAAGTCATGTGCATGTAATTTTGAAGCATTTTTTTTTTCATTAAGAATATAATTGCAGTACTGAAATAATTACAATACTGAAATTGGGTGTGAAAATGAGACACTGCATTCCAGAAGTCTTGAAAAGCCTCTTGGGGGAAAAAGGTAAAGCACCTCATGGAAAATGAGAACTTTCCTAAGAATTAATTACTGTAATAGAAGAGAATTCTCCAAGTGCTAAGGAGCCAGGAAATCACCTTGTCCTTTTAAAGGCAGCCTTTTACACACCCTATTTTCCAGTCTAAAACCAAGTGGTTTCAGACACGTTGGAAGGGGTTAAATCCCTGAGAAGTCTCAGAGCATTTAATTCGTTGGGCATTGGGAGCCACCTGCGTGTGAGTGAGGGGGAGAGAGGGAGATTTGGGCACAGCCTTTGCAAAAACCATTCCTGGGGAGAGCCTGGAAGGGGATCAGTGCTGGGAACATGAATAAACATTTATTTCTGACTGCCAGGAAACACAAACTGTCCAGTTCCACCCCAGAAACTGCTCCAGGCACCTCTGCAGCTGAAAAACCTCCTCCACAAGAGCCAGGTAAGACACCTTCACCTTTTTACTGCTTGTCTCTGCAGTGAGTGCATCCAGAAACCCAGGGCAGGAGTTTCTGGATGATTCTGCTGTGCCTTTCCTGCACAGTACCACTGATGTCTGGTAGTTTTTAATTCTAAGGGTGCTCCAAAGATGCTCATCTCTAAAGGGAGAGCAAGGGAAGAGTTTTGAAGCATCACCTAAACTTCGAGGTTTTCCCAGTTCTAAACTGTTTCAGCTGTGCCTCTACCAGGACTTATTCCTCCACACACAGCTGGCAGCCAACCTGCTCCAAGAAGATATTTCAATGCTGAGCTTTATTTCTTTTCTGCTGGCTGACAGATGACAGGGTTCTGCTGGCTCTCAGAGACAAACCCATTATTTCTGAGCACAATGAGTTCTCCTCTGTGGGCAGCATCCCTGCCACAATAAATCACAGGCTACATCCAGCCATTGTCCTGGAGCCAGGCATCTGCTGATTCACTGGGGAGAGGCTGCTGGGTTGGGCTTTTTTGTTCTAATGTCACCCTATAGCTTCAGATTTTCTTCTGTATTTAAGTTAAAAATGTTTACTAATCTCATTTGCTGACATTTTGACTGGAATAATGGGCACTGTTCAGATTATTAAGCTGACCATTTCACACATACATTATAAATCTTGGTTCAGGTCAGTTTTCCTGTTGAGATTAATTTCTATACACAGAATAAATAGGTCTTTGTGTAACCTGAACATTGAAACTCAGATGACAATAGGTAACAGCTCTCTTTCCAGACTCGTGGTTCTTTATTGTACTAAAACCAAAAAGGTAAATAATGGAAGAGATTTTAAGCAGCCTTGGAGGAGTTTTGGAGCTGCTCCCCACACCTCTGTCCCTCACACAGAGGAGCTGATCATTCCTAACCTGCAGTTCACACACAGGTGATTCCAGGTCTGGAATTGCACTTCCACTGACATAAATAATTTTTTTTTTTTTTTTTTTTTTTTTTTTTTTTTTTTTTTTTTGGCATAGGCAAAGGATTCAGGGCAAACCACAAACCCTGACACCCAGAGGTTAGAGAATTTCCCTCAAATCTCACTATGGATCTCTATAAGGATGTACCAGATAGAGATGGAGACCTTGTTTCCATGGCAACAACTCTTAAGACAAATCACACTAAAGATGCTGACACGTCCTGCTTGGCTCAGATTGCTTTAGGACATGGAGCTGTTTTTACATTTGGTGGAGCTGTTTAATTCCTGCAGGAGAACCCCAGAGCTCCAGCTGGGAAATCACTGCCCTGCTGCACATCCACTCCCTGGATTTCTGGGAGCAGCAGCCATGGGATCATCTATTCAGGTGACCCAGAGCACTCAATCACAGCAATATTAAGACTAAAAACTGTGCAAACATCGGGCAGGCAACTAAAGTAGGTAATATATTCTCATATAATAATAATAATAATAATAATAATAATAATAATAATAATAATAATACATATAATAATACATATAATAAAACACAGGCAGAGGGGAAAAAATGCACAACTCCTGAAATTTCTATCTGCAGAATCAATTCTTTCTAAAGGAGGAGTTGAAGGTCAACTTGACATTCACAACAAACCAAACTTCTGAGCAAGTTAAATATCCTTGAATAGTCTCATCCCAGCTCAGTGTCCAGGTATAGCTGTCATTATTCCAGACTCTCCAGGGAAAATATGAAGACAAAAATATTCCAGTGCTGTCTCCCAGACAAGTGAGGCAGCAGCTCAAATATTTGCTGTCCAGGGCTGGAACCTCTGACCTAAATTCCCCCCAGACTTGAGTATTTTTCCAGGGAAGGAAAGCACTGCATAAACCCCCAGAGCTGCTCCCTCTCTGTATTCTGTTCTGTGCAGTTTGGGATCC
The DNA here is from genome assembly GCF_029582105.1 of Oenanthe melanoleuca. Classification (NCBI taxonomy): domain Eukaryota; kingdom Metazoa; phylum Chordata; class Aves; order Passeriformes; family Muscicapidae; genus Oenanthe; species Oenanthe melanoleuca. Next base: position 4,678,601 of record NC_079354.1, read on the forward strand.
TTGTGCCTGAGGAAGCACCTTTTGAGGAAATATTCACACGTGCAAACACATCCCACAGAGAGGCAGTCAAGCTGGCTGCTCAAGCCCCATCCCTCCAGGATCCAAGGGTAAAAATCCCTGATTTGGGGCTTTTTTTTCAAGCTGTAACCTCGCCACTGCGAGCTCCTTACACTTCCAAATTCCAGTAACGGGAGAACCGCCTCTGCAAAGTTACAAAGTAAGCAAAAAGCAAAAATCCTTTCAAAGTGGCCCAACCTAAACAGCAGATGCCTCATTGCTTCATATGTTTTGAGTCTACTCTGCTTTGGGGAGAGAGGATGTTTTCCAAGAAATGAAAACTCCCACTGTTCAATCCCTGCAAGAAGAAATCCCCAGATCAGTGTTCACCTTCCCAGCACTGCAAAGAGGAATTAAGCTTTTAAAGCTCATTTGTAAAATAAGGGACTAATGGATGGTGGAATGAGCCAGCAGATGAGAATTTCTGCAGGCAGTGATTAAACTATGAATAATTTAACTGAATGTGAGATTTAGGGGAAAATAAATAATGAAGCAACCCCATTCCATTTCACAGTATCGAGTTGTCTTTGCCACAGAGGCTCCAAGGTGAGAGTGAGACTGTCAGAAATCAAAGCAGGTCTGTCCCCTTCGAGGCAGTGACCAGAACAGGGACCTTGCTGCACTGTCAGGATGATGGATTGCTCCATTCCAGTGACTACTCCAAGTTGCTCAAGACAATCAAAATTAATGATTCTGCAAATATGTCCTTTACAGTTTGCTGGTGCTCCTCATACAGAAAATAAGGGGCTTCTTGGATTTCTTTGGGTTGTTTGTTTGAGTTGGGTTGGTTTGTTTTTTTTTCACTTAGCACAGGAGAAGGAATAAAGCTCTTAGATTTTTAGCATCTTGCTTCTCCACCTCCAAAATGGGGCAAAATCATACCCTGCAGTGTCTTATAGCCATGGTGTAAGAATAAATACATTTAATCTATTTTAATCACTACATAAAACCTACAAGAATGACCACATAAAATTTACAAAAATAATTACATTAAATTTATGAGAATAACTACATTAAATCTACAAAAATAATTACATTGAGTCTACAAACAATGCCATATTAAATCATCTGAGGCACCTGCCTATTGCAGTTTTATGGATGTCAACCAGGTAGATCCTACTTGGAGCCAGCTATGTTGAAAAGTAAGAGTAAAACTGCTCAACAACAAGGAAGATTCCCATAAACACAGGAAACTAATCTTTGTTAGCTGTAGAAATTTCTACAAGCAGAAATGAGAGATCACTGAAATCCTAATTAAATGTATATCTTTGTCCTTGGGAGTGACCCTGCCTTCTGCAGCTCTGTTTCCCATATGGACAGCCAGGATCTGCTAAGGCACGTTTCACATCCCTGTGTTCTCCTACTCCTCCTCAGCTGGTGGGACGAGAATTGCTGCCTACACACTTGCCAGGAGCCTGAGTTAACATGACTCTGGAGAAAAAAAAATGAGAGGGAAATTCTCCCAGGGTTTGAGGCAGAATGGGAGAGGAGGTTTGGGCTCCTGGCAGAAGGAGCTGGTGTTCATTGTTCCCCACTCTTGGAACACTGTGTGTCCATTCCCAGCAAACAGCCACAAAGGAATCCCTGCTCTGCCCCCAGCACCTCCTCCTGCGCTCACACAAAACTCGGAGCGCGGAGGCACAGCCCGGACATTTCTCCGGGCTGAGTTCTTGCAGCTGAGCTCCCCCAGCTCGGGACAACACACTCCCAGCCTGTCCCTCGTCCCGGAGCCCGTCCTGCAGCAGGGTGACACAAAACCGCGGGGAAAGCACACGCCTGCCCTGCCCTGGCTTTCACTGCCTTCCCCAGTCGTTCCCGGCCAGATATCCATGAGGGGATTGTGTGCACTGCCTGCAACAACCAGAAATCAGCCCCTTCGCGCTCACTTCTCCCACTCATCCCACCCCAAAGCTGCGGGAAGCCGGGGAGATTCGGCAGGTTCCCACCACACCCCGGTGGCATTCCAGGGAAAACAGAATCCCGGGAGAAGCCGCAGGAACAGGGCAGAATAACCGGGTGGAACTCCAGGGATCCCAGAATCCCGGGAGAAGCCACAAGCGCTTCAGAATAACCGGGTGGTTTTCCAGGGATCACAGAATCCCGAGAGAAGCCACAGGAACACGGCAGAATAAGAGGGTGGAATTCCAGGAATCACAGAATCCCGGGAAGCTCAGGAGAAGCCGCAGCACGGCAGAATAAGCGGGTGGGACTCCAGGAAAAACAGAATCCCGGGAGAAGCCGCAGGAACAGGGCAGAATAACCGGGTGTATTTCCAGGGAAAATAGAATCCCGGGGAGCTCAGGAGAAGCCGCAGCACGGCAGGATAACCGGGTGATATTCCAGGGATCCCAGAACCCCGGGAGAAGCCGCAGGAACACGGCAGGATAAGCGGGTGATATTCCAGGGATCCCAGAACCCCGGGAGAAGCCGCAGGAACACGGCAGGATAAGAGGGTGATATTCCAGGGATCCCAGAACCCCGGGAGAAGCCGCAGGAACACGGCAGGATAAGCGGGTGATATTCCAGGGATCCCAGAACCCCGGGAGAAGCCTCAGGAACACGGCAGGATAAGCGGGTGATATTCCAGGGATCCCAGAACCCCGGGAGAAGCCGCAGGAACACGGCAGGATAAGCGGGTGATATTCCAGGGATCCCAGAACCCCGGGAGAAGCCGCCGCGGCGCGCAGCTCCTGCAGCCCATGCCACTCCCTCCTCCCCGGAGCATCTCCTGAGCCGGGCAGGGCTCGGGGCTGGGCTCCCCGCTCCCGCATGGCTCGCAGCAGCCTGGCCGAGCCCCCCCGAGCCGCCCCGGCTCCCCGCAGCCCATCCCGCACCCGCCGAGCCGCCCCAGGGCGCTCGCACCTGGGAGGATCCCTCGGATTTCCCGGCTGTTAGCACAGCCCTGCCCAGCGCCACGGACGGGATTCTTCACGGCAGAGGGAAGATTTTGGAAGAGGGCAGCGCAAGGCGGCAGTTTGCCCCCCTCCTTCTCTGCTGGGGAGAAAGGAGTTGCCCAACCTGGTCATGAGACTTTTCCACACTTCCCAAAGAGGCTCCTGAAGTTTCTGCCGCTGCAGCACGGAGAGCCCGGGGCAGCGCAGCTCCCCAGAGCGGACACGCAGGCACGGGAGATGGAGAATGAGCTCAGCAAATCTGTGGACAATCAAATGGACAAATACATGTAATAATTTGGAAGTTTTCTTTCTCTCTTTGCATTTATTCTGCTTTCTTTATTTTTTTTTTTTTTCTTCATGCGCTTCTTCTCCCGATCCTGATGTAGCCGCGCTGTTAACCCTTTCTCGCCCTCCCCTCCCCGATTTAGAGTTACAATAATGGGGAAATCAGAAAGTCAAATGGATATTGTGGAAAAATCGACCAAATCTGGGAAGAAGCCCTGGAGCTTTGTGGCCATCGGGCTGGCTGTCCTGCTGCTCCTCATGACTTGTGCTGCCGTCGCCCTGGTGATCCTCTATGCCAGCAGCAGAGGTAAGAACCTGGGAATAATCCTCCCTTCCCTCTGCAAACAGCAGAAAAAGTCATTTTTTTCTTTTTCGCTGAGCAAAATGAAAACAAAAATACGGGGAGACTATGAGGTCACTCTGTGAGGGACTGGGCTCTCTGTGCCTCACTCCCAGTTTGTGCACAGAGATTGTGTTGGCTTTTACTTAAATTTTGAGTTATGCTCTGTAAGATTCAATGCTTTTATTTAGTTCCATGCAATTTGTTGAATTCAGAGCTGTTTTGACAAAGCTGATGTGCTGTTTTAGAGGAAAGGTGTGTGTCTGTGTGTGAGGACTGACATTTCCTTATTTTATCCAAGCACAAGCCAAGATTCATTATTGTCAGGGTTTTTAAAGCAACAGCTGCTCTAAAACACTTCTAAAAACAATATCCCTGAAGGAAAAATTGCTTATTACACTGTGAAAGCTTACAAAAAAAAGAAAAAGAAAAAAAAAAAAAGCCACTTGCTGCTGAGGAAAAGGAGAATTTTTAAATATTCCATCCGGCAGTTGGATCTCTAAGTGTGATTTGCTTCAATGACTTGAATGCAAATATCTTGCCAGAAACCTGACATTGATCCACATTATTTTGAAGTGTTTTGCCTAAATATTTTAACTGCAGAGCACACTTGGTAAAACCAAAGTTTTCCCACTGGCGCAGCAAGTGCAAAGTCCCACTTGAAAACCCTGTGGAGCATCAAATGCTCAGGAGCAGCTCTGCCTCATGTTTGTCACTTCCATTAAAGTCTCTTGGACTGGGAGCTTTGTTAAAACACTGGAGAACAAAATCAAAGTGGGAACAGCAAAACTGGAGCAAGGCTTTGCTGTCTCCTCACACTCTCTGCCTCCCCTGCTGCTGGGAGCTGCATTTTCAGTACTTGTGAGTGGAACACTGCACAATCCTGAGCAATAATTCATTTAAAAGAGCATTGTTATTGTTCAGTCCTTTTGCCACCAGCAGGGCAAAATCTGAGTATTTGCTATTCATAAAGTTCATCAGAAAGTTTACTCTATTAGCTCAGGAAAGAAATTGCCCAGAGCCAGGTCCTGGAGGAGTTTCTGTATCAGACATTGAGCTAGGCAGGGGTTTGCTGCCTGCATAAAGGATTTGAGAAATCTGCCCTACATCGTTTGCTGGGTCCAGACAATCCAGAATTCAGGTATTGATAATATTTGCCCAAGGGCTGGTCTTATCTAAACCCAGAGGCAGACTCTGTGCTCACTACATGGGAGGCTTATCTGTGAGAGAGGTTTCAGGTCTAAGTTCAGATCTAAAACCTGAGTATTTTCACAGGCTCACATCTGCAATTAAACTTTCCCTGGAAGTGTTCTGCAGGCTGAGCTCAGAGTGCAGGGCTGATGTTCTGCCTGCCCTGTGCTCCTCACACCCCACCAGGTGTGCTCAGCTCTGTCCTGGAGCCACTTTGAGCCTCTGTCCCCATCTGGGACACAGCTGGAGCAGCCATGAGCTTTGATTCCAGGTGGGAAATGAGATTCCAGGTGGGAAATGAGCAGCAGGAGCTTCATCCTCACAGAGTAGTGTCAACATGCACTGCCTGGGTCAAGAGCTGAGACAATAAGAGCTCTTCCTGCAGCAGAAACATCTTTTTTGTCTTGAAAAGTTTTGTCCCAAAGTCCCCCTTAGCTCTGTTTTGCTGCCACACTTCAGCCCATTCCCAGTGCTCAACCAAAAGCTTCAAGTCTCAGGTTCCCCAAGGGAAAAGCTCAAAGCTGTGCCACATAAATCCCACAGAACAACAGGAAAAAAACAGTTTGGCTGAGCATCACTCATGTGATACAACCAACAATGTTATCCTGGGATTCTTCTATTGCTGATTTCAGTGAAATTAATTAATTAATTAATTAATTAATTTTGGGATGTGAATGGGACACTGGATTGCTCACTAAGAGCATATTCAGATTTCTCACTTCACCTTGATACATCCTTGATCAGAAGGACACTACCCAAGCTTCTAAAAATAATTTTGTTTAGCTTGTAATGAGGAATTAGATTAGAAAATTAAAGCATTGCTTGTCCTGCTTTGAATTCACTTTTTTTTTTTTTAATTTCTAAAGGCATGTTTAGTGTTTAGGCTTTGTGGTTCAGGGAGAATATTTTCCTGCTTGTATATATCCTGCAGAAGAGCACTGTGGTGCATGAAATAGGCCTGTGGGCACAGCAATAATTCCTGGAGTTCTGTTAATGCTGACTGGGATTTTTATCTCTATTCCCAGCCAACAAAAACACTCAAGCTCTCACAGCAGTGCAGTTACAGAGTTCTGGCCACAATTTGGGGATTTTTGACATCCGAGGAAGTTTTCAGGCACAAAAACACCCTCATCTAAATAAGCTGAAAGAAAACATAGAGAGAATAAAGTAGTATTTGGGTGATGCTAGCAAGGGAAGCAGGAGTGGGTTTGGATCTGAGCACACCAAGTTCTCAGTCCTTCCCTAACACCCACACCTCCACCCCAGCAGCCTTTCCACAGCTCCCTCTCAGGATTTACTGACCCCAGCCTCACCCCTTGCTGCAAAGGTCACAGCCTGAGGAACATCTTGAGCCTCTCTGTACTGACACATCAAATCAAAAATCTCTGTATTTGTAACATCAAATCACTCAGCAGATCCTCCAGCAACTCAGCTCCAAACAACTTCCAGCCTCACCTAATTGCTGCTCCTCTAATTCTGTATTCCATTGACTTTCTGGCTCCCAAGCTGCCTGCTCAGGAGGAGGATTCACTGATATTTTTGTGTCTGCATCCCCAACGTTGTGTCTGCTGGCTGTCAGGAAGCCCAAGGTCACAGCCCTGTGCTCTTTTCTTAGGCTCCAACCAGAAACACAAACCAAGCAGCACTTTGCTTTGGGGATGGATTTTTTTAAAAATCACATTTTTCTCCTGCATTTCCTGTGCTGAATGTGATTGTTGGACACTTAAATAACAGATTTACATGAGCCTGCTGAGCAGGAGCAGTACCTACACTAAAATCTGAGACAAGGTTGTGGCTGAGCTCTGGCTCCTCTCCTTCCCTGGTGCCCAAATGTCCTTTGACGTCAGGAACCTTCATTAATGAGCCAGCTATTCAGGGGAGATGCAGAATTTCAAGAAGTGGCAGCTAACACACAAGTCATGATGACATTTGGGTGGCAAGACTCTCCTCAGTCATAGTCAGATGGAGGCACATGAATGCAGAGCTGTAATGGGGAGTGACAGGCCATGCAGGGCTGCAAAACGGGCAAATAAACACAAAATTTACTGATTCTCACACAAAATCCTGGCTCAGCCATGATTATAGGTAAGAAATCCCAGGAAAGGTGGGATAAAACCAAACATTTGTGTTCTGCACTCCTTCTGACAATGCTGACACCTGGCACAGGCAGCCCTCTCTGACAAAGAAAACCTGAATTTGGCAGTTCCCCTGTTTATTGCAAACAAATTTCTGTTGTAAGAGCCACAAGGGCAGCTTGCAGTGCCAACAGCACTTCTGCAGAGGAGATCTCAGGAAAGGGAAGGGGCTGAGAGGTAAAAGCTCCCACATGAGTGGCTGGTGACAACTGTGGCTCTAATTGTCTCCATGTGTGCCATCCCCAGCCATCTGTGCTCCTCCAAAGGCGCCCTGGGGAGACACCAAGCACAAGCTGTGTCCTCCAGAGCCCTGCACGAGGCTTGGCTTGGCTTCTGTTCTCTGAAAAAGCTGCAGTAAAGCTCTGGAAAAGCACCTTGGCTTTGAAAAGCAGCATCCTCCCAAAGGTGAGCTGGCACCCAGAGATCCCTCAGGTCCCTCCTGGCTCCTGCTCTGGCCAGGAGATGTGACAGGGCTAAGTGGCTCCTTCTGAGGCCAAATTAAGACAATCAAATTCTCTACAGTGACCCCAGGGGGTCTGAAGCTCTGCCATCTCTCAGGTGAGCAGTTCACCTCTGAAGCAGCATCTGGGGTGTTTAATTTCCCTCATTTTCTTCCATTTGGAGGAGTCCCACAGCTCAGGTTATCTCATTTATCTCCATTAAAGCTTCTCTTCCCTGATCAATTGTCTGCTGCTGCTGTAGCAGACTGAAATGGATGTCAAAGCAGGAGCCTCTCTATCACTGCAGCTCAACCTGTCAGCAGTGCTTAACCAGGAGCAAAATAAATAGAGAAATACCTGTGCTTCTGCTGAAAACTTGGGCTGTTGTTCTAGAAGAGTAATTGAGAAAACAAAAGGCAGAGTTGTTGAGAATTCAGAAGGTGCATTTTAAGCTCATTTCTAGTTTTTGGAAGGTGCAGGTGACAAAGCTCCAGTTGAGTGAGCAAAGATCTGAGACTGTAAAGCCAAAGAGGGCAGAGTTGTTCATACCCAGAGCCTGTGGCAGGAAGGGAACTGAAGAATAAAAGAACAGAATTGATTGAGAAACAAAGGAGACACTTTTCGAGGTAAACTGAGATCCCTTCCCCAGCCATTTCCCATGATCTGATTTTGGGGCAGAGTTTCAGAGCCCTGAGTGTGCCCTCAAATTCCAAACCAGCTCTGGCTCTCTGCTCATCCTGCTCAGTTACAGCATCACAGTCACGAGGGGCTGGGCAAGGGAGGGGAGTTCAAACCTCATTCAAAGCAGTTGGTGCCAGAAATTGAAGTCAGACATTGTCAGGTTATAGTAAAGAGAGAAGCTTTGATTTGTAAATAAATAAATAAATAAATAAATAAATAGATAAATAAATAAATGAAAGAAAAAAGAATCCATTTCAGTCCTGCCTGGTCCCTGGGAAACAATGGGCCATGCACAAAATTCTTGTACAATTATTTCTTCCTCATGTTGTCCTTTGCTATTGCTCCTTTCCTTTTGCCCTTGAACTACTCATTTCTGTTCCTCCAAGTATTTTATTTTCTCCTTGGAGATACCCTGGGCTTTTAGGTTTGATTTTGCCAATTGTTTAATTATGGAAGAGTTTAATAAACCTCAAAAATTGGACATAGCTTCATCCAGCACACAAAGAAAAATCACAACAAATGCTGAAACAAGAACAAAAAAAAAATTAAAATAAAATAATAATTTAAAAAAAAAAGATAACTATCTCTGTGAAGCTTCCCATTGTTCCACATATTTTTCTCCTGTTCAGGTTACCAGACCCCAGCCAGGGCAGGACAGAGTTTTTTCCTCATGCAGATGTGCTCCCACCCAGCACTCCATGCTCAGCTGAACCCTGAACATTCCCCAGCACAGTGGGGGCTTTTTATGTCACTTCCACTGATGAACTTCAAAGCCCTCTTTTCTCCCCCACTGTTTTATTTCTCTCAGAATTACTGTAATCTTGTTTGCTCTCATGTAAAGCACTTACTTGCATTGAAAGCAATTTTTTTTAGTAACTCTTTTCTGCAAACAAGGATCAAAAACAAAGCTTAAAAATGGCTAAATCTGCTGGAAAGTACCAAGATTTTGTTTTTCAGAGTGGAAACACATATTTGATATAATAGGCATCACTTATTTGGTATAAGTGGGTAGTAAACCAAGACTTCCAGTTTCTCAAATGGGAAGTTAAACTAAAATGAATTTCCTTCTCCCAAGGCCTGAGGCTGGGGGCTCAGATCCCTCCCACTGCAGCTCTGCAGGGAACAGCATGGGAGGGACCTGACACCTGCCCAGCATCACAAGAACACTCACTTTAATACTCAGATCAAAAATGATGTGTGCACAGGCTTTTTGGGGATCTTCTGTGCTGGGAGAACCTCACAAACCAAAGCACTCAAAAATAGAAAATGAATAGCCAAGAGCAAGACTTCAGTGGCCTTGTCTGTGCTTAACTCAAGGCAGAGCAAATTTGAGCACAGATCCACAGTCTCCTTATTCCTACACTGTTCCATCAGCCCTGAAAATTCCATATTAGGGACAACCTCTCAGATGAGCAGCAAGGACCAGCCTTAAAACTCTGGCCAAACAAGTCTGTGACAGGCTGCCCCTCCCCAGCAGACAAATACCTGGAAAAACAAAAGTAATTTCTTTTCCTAAATGTGGTCCTGGTGACTCAGAGCAGTGTGGCAGCAGTAACCCAGCTCTGGGCTTTTTGCCCCCTGTTTAAACCTCTCAGTCTCAGTGACTTTGAAGATGCTCAGAACATTTTAATAGGTTGTCTAAAAAAGGATCCCTTACTTTCAGAGTAGACTGTGGAGGCAGCTAGTAGGTAGAAAAGATGGTTTTATTCTCCTTCCAGGAGAGATAAAACTCACTGTCAAGACTTGTAATGCTGCTGCCAATGAATTTGTCTCAAAAAATCCCCAGATTTCTTCACAGTTGTCATCTGATGTCTGACTGTCACCAACATTCACTCTGCTGCTCTCAAAGCAAGCAGATCTGTCACTGGGACTGGGCTCTGGTGAGTGACTTGGGGAGCAATTTCCTTCCAAAACAAGTCATTCCATCTGCTTTCCTCTCCTCTCCCTGCAGGTTCCCACTATGGCACCAACTCAGGCAACATCTGCACCACCCCAGGGTGTGTGACAGCAGGTAAAGGGGTTATTGTGGATTACTGCTGCAGAGGGGAGGCTTTATGTTACTGAACCCGAATGAGAGAGAATTCAGAGTTTAAGGTTGCAATAGAGGAAAAGGAATGAGGTTTCCCCTTGGGTAAGGACTATAATTCATAAGTAGCACAGGAAAATTGCCAGCATGGCCAGGAGCTCTGGCTCTGAGCCATGGACTGACCAACACAATCTGTGTCTATAAGCATAATAAAATTCCCTTTAGACTTAATTTTCTCTCTCATGGGGTCTTTACCTTCTTTTTTTGGTATTTATACCTCAAGAGCAGTGAGACTCCAGCACAGGTGTTCCCAATAGGCCCCTGGAAGCACTGGTTTCTTGGGCAGTGCCTAAACTGCAGCCCAGGGGAGCACTGGGCACTCTTCCCTGCAAGACCTTGTGTTCAGGGACAACTCTTCTGCCATCCAGATCCATTTCTAAGCAGAAAATAGGATTCCTCAATCATGATATGTGGGAATGAGCCTTACCAAGCAGCTCCTTGAGAGACTCCACAAATCCCAGAGATTCCTGGGCAGTCTGTAGAATTCATCTCCCCAATTTTGCTGCCCAGCTGCCAGAATAATCCAGAACATGGACCCCACAGCTGACCCGTGTGAGGATTTCTACCAGTACGCCTGCGGGGGCTGGCTGAACCGGCACGTGATCCCAGAGACCAGCTCCAGGTACAGCATCTTCGACACCCTGAGGGACGAGCTGGAGATCATCCTGAAAGGTAGGGCTGAGCTGCCATCCCAGCACCTCTGCTCATTTCACAGCTTACTGACTGCACATCAACAGAGAAATAAATTTGCAGACAAGTGTTGATGGGGATTTTTTTCTCTCTGGTTCTTTTAATCTCTACATCTCTTACTACACCTTTTGTAGGAACATCCTGTTCCCACTAAAAATTAGCCAGAGGTGATTGGGTACTAACTCCAAAAGGAGCAGGACAAGCTGTCTGCATGTCCTTCCTCCTGACACTTTTTTCATTAATAGCATGAAGAGCTCTCTAGTTTGACAGTAATTGCAGCCTACAAGTGCTTCTCACAGCCCTGAGCCTCAGGGATTTCTGTAAAATGATCAAAGATCTCCAGGGCAAAAACCTCATGGCAATGGTTTCTTCCCCAGGTGTGCTGGAGACCTCAGATCAAGGTGACAGAGAAGCATTTCAGAAAGCTAAAATCCTTTACAAGTCCTGCATGAATGAGAGTGAGTGTCTTCTTGTTCCATCGATTCACCTGATTGATTCAAAATCAGATGTAAGAAAACCAAAGTGCTGTTAAGCAAAATCCAGTCAATATCTGTCTAATCCATGTGGCTGTGCCTGGAAAATTCATCTTCAGATGGATGAAGATGCCTTGGTATTTCATGAAACCTCAATATACCCATTTGGGATGTGGAAAGGAGGGATGCAAAGCCTTTCCTTCAGAAGGCACAAACCTGTCCCAGCTCATCTTTCCCAAACCAATCCAGTCCAAATCAGCACTGGAGCCACAGAAGTATTTTTATTCCTTTTCTAAAGACTAATATAAAATGGTTTCATGATATCTCTTTTTTTTTTTTTTTTTTTTTTTTTTTTTTTTTTTTTTTTTTTTTTTTTTTGCTATGCCACATTCAGTTGCAATTTAAACTGTTAGGCCCATTACTTATTTTTCCTCATTTTATTCTTGAATGAAAACAACACAGAATTTGTCTTTCCTCCCTCAGGTCTTATAGAGAAACGAGATTCCCTGCCTCTGCTGCAGGCCTTGAGGATGGTTGGAGATTGGCCAGTGGCTTCTGCAGACTGGAGTAAGACCAAAGGTAATGCTGGGACTAGAAAGGCTCACTCAGAATTATTTACTGAATCAGGGAGGCCACTGTCACCAAATTAAATCCTTCATTTTCAGTTTCTCTTCCCAAACAGAAGTCAGGGTACCACACATTTAGCACTCATTGATCCATTTAAAGAGATCTCCAAAATTTCAGCAGCCAGCTTGTGAACTGTACAATTTCAATCAGTCTGCCACAGATTGACAAATTAACTCTATTTTCCCTTTTATCTCCCAGAGCCAAGCTGGAGCATGGAGGAAAACCTTTCCATAATGAACTCCAGGTTTAACAAACGTGTCCTCATTGACATGTTCGTGTGGAATGATGACCGGGACTCCAGCAGACACATCATTTATGTAAGAAAAAAAATGACAGGGAAATATTTATATGCCAAAATAATTATATTATTCTGAATAATTATTTACACTGCAGACAGATGAGTTTCCCAAAGAACAATAGTGGTAAAATGTAGGCAACAGTTCTGTACCTCAAGTGTCAGATCTGTCTCAAAGACATATTGGGAAATGTTTCATACAGCATAATTTTTGTTTCAGCTGAAGAAATAAGAATGAATGGAACTTTGTTGATTTATAGCATTTAAGGGCTGCAAACTCTTGTGACTTAAAAAAATGATGATGAAGTTTATAATATATAGTAGGAAACCCTGCATTTAAAACACATGTATTCCAGAGTTTGTTCCTGAATGTATGTACAAGAAATCCAGCCCTAAAGTCAAGCAACAGAGAAAAGATACTGAAATTTGTTCTTGGATCTCCATGATTACTGAAAGATTTTGCTTTATAACCCACACCATGATCCACCCTGTCCTAACCTGGAAACCCAGAGTTATATTTCCACCTCACCCCAGACCCAGGAGAGCCCTCTGGGTGTTTGGCAGTGGTGTGGCACATACAACATTTCCTGCTGCCTCTCAAGGATTCCTTGGGACAACCCCAGCTCCTGCTCACCACTAACCAGAGAAATTGATTTTCCTTCAGATTGACCAGCCAAGTTTGGGAATGCCATCCAGGGACTACTACTTTAATGGGGGCAACTATCAAAGAGTAAGTATCCCTTGTACTGATTTACTCTGTGCCACCAAAAAAAATTTATTCCTTATTCCTGTGCTTTCTAAAACCACAAAACATGAATCTTCATGCTATACAACAATCAGAATTAGACTGTAATATTCACTGCTACATTTTTTTCCTAATTAAACCAACATTTTGTGAAGTTTACAGAAGGACTGAACAACTGTGTAAATACCAAGCCTCCCCAGAACTGGCCAACTCATGAAGAAGGGAAAATAAAATCATGTTTTGTAGCTTAGACAGTCTCTCATTTTGAAGGGCAGCTTCACATTTTCAGTGCAGAGGATTTGCTTGTATCTTCCTCTGAATCCCTGTTGCTCAGCAAGTAAGAATCTGCTGCCACTTACTCTCCCCTTCCCCCAAAATTACATGAAATTCTGAGAGATTATTTTCTAAATGCTTTCCTCTGCCAATGTTCAGGGCAAAAACACTGATTCTGCAAAAACACTGTTTCTGTAAATACACACAAAGCTGTTGCAAACAGAGCCAGATAATTTGTCTGTTTCCAAGATGAAAATACTGCTTTAGTACATTTTATTTTCCTCAATTATGCCTTGCTAACAAAGAGTATTTGCAGCCCAACATCAAACCAATTTTCCTAACAAGAATGGAAGGGAATACAGAGGGATGACAATCAGCATTTGAGACTCTTTTGTCTCGTGGTTGTAAAGGCAGATGAAAACATCAGTGGGAAGAGTTTTCTTCTCACTTCAGTGTATTTGACTACACTTTATGTAGAACTTAGCTAAAATACAGCCCTGGGAGGTTCATAGGGGATTGTCCCCACACCTTCTGGGCACCTTTGGGAGCTGCCAGGTCCTGGGACTAAACAATATCCTGGAAGCTGGGAAATGTGGAGAGCTGCTGACCCAGGAATCTCCCCTACAAGTGTCACCTCCACAGCAGCACTCACAGCAGAAGAGAGAGATATTTATGCATTGGGGCATGAAGGTCAGACATAGATTGACTTGGAGGAGATAGGAAATCAGGTAGAGTGCAGAGACAATCCTAAATTAGTGAAAGAAAACCAGTTCTGCTCAATACAACTTTAATTTGAAGGCACAAAGCAGGGGGGCTGAGGCTGTGCTTTTAATCCTAATGACCAAGGAGGAGACACAACCCCTTTTTATTTGTATTTACCAGCTCGCTGCCCCCAGACAATGGGCCCAACTCTGATGACCCAAACTCCCCCTGTGCTTAGTCCAGCATCTTTTGGCAAAACTCCTTCTGAGGCCTGGGGGAGTCTGGCCTGATTAAGGCTCAGCATTCAGCCTAAAACCACAAATCATCATCTGTAAGTGCCCAGACTCAATTTCACCACAGTCACTCTGTTTATCTGGCTTCCAGGGTCTACAGAGGAAGAAAAGTATGTGAGAAGAACAGGTAGCATCAAGTTTTCCTGTATCAGGGATCAGCCAAATATCTTTTCAAGGCCCATTCTGAGGCATGAATCTGTCAGAGCCTCCTGTCAGGAATAAAGCAAAGGTGTCACTGGGAACTGTCTGAAACAGAGCTTTTCTTTCAGACACTAAAACCAGACCTGAGAAGATTTATGGTATTACTTTCAGAGTGCTCAAACCTTCCCTGTTCACCATGGAATTTTGGATCACTGTTCCCATAGTGTAACTCAAAGCACAGAGCCTCCTTTTTGCCCCAGCAGTAATTCTAACTCAAAATGCCAGGGTTGGGTGGCACAGAGAAACAGAAAGTGTGTTTTGAGGCTGGCAAGTGCCCTGTGAGGTATTCATGACACAGAGAATGCTTTGCTGAATGAGAAATGTGAAGATGAACTATAGAAACAGTGAAGAGAGGCTGTTTGCAATGGCCTGGAGTGACAGGACAAGGCTAATGGGTTCAAACTGACAGAGAACAGGGTTGGAGGGGATATTGGGAAGAAATTTTTCCATGTGAGGGTAGAGAGGCCCTGGCACAGGGTGCCCAGAGCAGCTGTGGGTGCCCCTGGATCCCTGGAAGTGTCCAAGGCCAGGTTGGATACTGGGGCTTGGAGCAAACTGGGACAGTGGAAGGTGTCCCTGCCATGGCAAGAGGTGGCACTGGATGGGGTTTAAGGTCCTTCCAACCCCAGCCATTCTGGGATTCTATGAAATGATGCACAGCAAACCTTTTCTACACGTTCTGTGTCTGAGTGCAGGTGAGAGAAGCTTATTTGCAGTTCATGATCACCATTGCCAAAATGATCCGGGAGGACAAGAACGTGTCCAAAGATGATTCCTTTGTCCAAGAGGAAATGACAAAGGTCATGGAGTTTGAAACAGAGATTGCAAATGTGAGTAGAGAGATCAAGAACTCCTCAGGAAGCTGTGGGGGGCAAGGGGTGAGGGGGAAGAGGCACTTGCTGGTTTGTGCTGCAGTTCTCAATGCAGCAGAAAACCCACGGCACAGAAAAAGTGGGGGAAGAAGAGTTTTGTGCCATGAGCCAGCCCAAAAATCAGTCCCTGTGTCTCCCATTCTGCCTGCTGTGTACTCCAGTCCAGCCTTACTTCTATCTGGAGCTCTTCTAAAGCAGGATAATTCACCTTCTGCCAACCACGCACTGGGATAACACCAGGGCAGGCTCCATTTCATCCTTAATAACCTACAGCACCCTGAAAATCCCCCAGAGAAGGCTTCTATTCTAAAGTGCACAGAAAAAAAACACTTGGCTCAACACATCCCTGAAATATTATTGAATAGGGGGACCTAGGTTCCTGTACTGAATTTTTGGAAGAAGGACTGGGGACAACCAAATAATTTTTCTTTTCCCAAACAAACTGGTTAATCTGAATATTATTGGAGTGTGTATGTATGCACCTGCATGTGATTTCAGCCATTGATCTTTCTGTCAGTTGATTCCAGTAATAACCTTGTGAATGTCTTCAGGCCACTACCCCAGCAGAGGAAAGGCACGATGTGACCTTGTTGTACAACAAAATGACCTTAGCAGAGCTGCAGGAAAAGTTTGCATTCAATGTAAGTGTTTCATGAGCAGTCTCTTACTTCAGGTCTCTTAATTCCATGCCAGTTGGAAATGGCTTTGTGAATTTATCAGTGCTTCAACAAAGAGGTGTAAAATCATTCCCACTCCTGATTTTGTCTCCAGAATCTCTTTAAAAGCTTTGTCCTACTGAAAAGCTGCAACTCATAAGACTGTCAAAAGTTCATTTACTGAGGCATTTAATCGTCCAACATTGGAATGTCTCTCTGTCTGCCTAGGAATTTAACTGGACCTTCTTCATCCAGCGTGTCATGTCTTCAGTAAGCGTTCAGGTGGAGCCGGAGGAAGAGGTGGTTGTGTATGGGATGCCATATCTGCAAGAGCTGAGAGCAATTATCTCCAAGTACTCAGCCAGGTAAAGAAACTGCAGGATAGGTAGGACAAAAGTCACAGAAGAATTGCTGAAATGTCAATTATGGGATAGTCTTGCTAGTTCTGAGCTCCTGAGGAAAACTGACACCCCTGTAAAATACAGGAAATGCCTCTGAGGTTTCAAATCCAAGCACTGCAGTACAAGGTGTCTCATTTGCTGCTCGCTTGGAAAAGGTTAAATGGGAGGAAAAAAATACATGACAGGCTTAGCTCTTGTTACATTCTAGAAGGAAGGAAAAAAAGAAATTAATCCCAGGACAGACATGACAGCCCAGTCCTCAGGCTGGATGACTCTGCAGTTAAATGAGATGCTGTGAAACCCAGAACTGTCAGCGATGATTTCCTTCCTTGTCTGCATCCAAAACTGAGATTCCCCTCTGACTGCCTGCACTAGTGCTGGTTTTTGCAGGGGATTAAGCTCAGCTTTGCTTTCCCACACAGCACCATCCAGAACTACCTCATCTGGCGGCTGGTGATTGACCGGGTCAGCAGCCTGAGCCGGCGCTTCAAGGACGCCCGGGCCAGCTACAGGAAGGTATTTCCCCTCTTCATAAAGAGGAGAGCACAGCTGCCACCAAATCCAGCAGCACAATAACCCTGTGAGGAGCTTGGAAAGAGATGAACTTTAAGCTCCCTCCCAGCCCAAACCATTCTAGATTCTGTGGTTCCAACACGGAATGCTCAGAGCAGCCCAGTCCCAGCAGTGGGCAGCTTTGGTTCCTTTGGGCTCAGGGCAGGGCTGAGGCTGGGCTCTGCTGCAGGCCCTGTACGGGACCACGCTGGAGGAGGCGCGCTGGAGGGAGTGCGTGAGCTACGTCAACAACAACATGGAGAACGCGGTGGGAGCCATGTATGTCCGGGAGACTTTTGCTGGTGAGAGCAAGAGGATGGTATGTAGTTTACCCTTCATACTCCTGTACCTCCACCAAGCCCACAGTGCCCATTCCCTCTGGTGTGAGCTCCCTGGTTTTTGCCTGGGAGAGTTATCCACCAGTCAAGAAGGTGCAAGAGCTCCTTTGTGATGCTCTTTTAGGTGCTCAGTCCCCTGGTTTGGAGCACAGAATTTGGAGATGTCGCCTTCCAGCAGGAAGCTTTTCCTCAGCTGTGCCTGGGAATAGGGCATGTGAATGATGAGTGTCTCCCTGGATCTCTTTCAGGTCCGAGATTTAATAGATAAGATCCGTGAAGTGTTCGTGGAGACTTTGGATGAGTTACAGTGGATGGACGAGGCGTCCAAGGAGAAAGCTCGTGAGAAGGTCAGACAACAAGGAACTTCAGTATTCCCTTATGAACATGAAATACTTGGAATTCTGTAGTATTACCATTTCCAGTTTCTCCACCAACAAGAGGAAAAGAGGACGTTATTATCCTGTTACATTGTCCTTTCCTTTCAATCTTTTGTTAGCCCACATCAATAAAAATGCCAACTGGATACAATGCAATTCCCCCCCCCAAAAAACATTTCCAACTTTTAATTGACCTCAGGACCATCAGCACCATTCCAAAGGCAAGAAAAAACCCCAAACATTCAACTATTCTTTGTATCAAAATTTCAGTGAAAACAACCCAACAACAGCACACCAACAAAAGCCACAACTAAGAGGAAACATTGAATTCTTTTCTTCCAGGCAATGGCAATCAAAGAACAGATTGGCTACCCAGATTACATTTTGGAAGATCAGAATGAGAAGCTGGACCTGGAATATGCCAATGTAAGTGTTTTGTGCATATCTCACTAAATACCTCAAAATAAACACCTGCATTTGCTTTCTTGCCACTGGAATATTTGTACCTGTGCAACTGTCCTTTCCAAGGACATTAAAATGAACATATTAATAAATAATTGGTGCAAAGAACCAACTATTCAGTGAAACCATGCAATCAAAACATTCTTTAGAGGGCGTTCAGTGGGACGAGGAGTTCCTCTTCCTGCTCAGCTGACCAATGTACTTGGATCCCTGTTTGTGTAGTTAAACTTCAGTGAACACAACTACTTTGAAAACATCCTGGAAAACCTGCAAGCTGGAGCCCAAAAGAGCCTGAAAAAGCTGAGAGAGAGAGTTGACCAAGATGTGTGAGTTTCCATACAGAGCCACAGACACAACCTAAATTCTGGGTTAATGGTGGGGGTGTTTAACTCATGCTGTGGGTACCTGGGAATTCTGTGACTGACATAATCAAGGAATTAAACAATTCTAAGGTAAAGTGAAAAATGCTTTTCCCCTTGAATTTTGTATGTTTGGGATGAAAGCTGCCCATAAAGAAGCGACCAGGTATTTCCTGGTATCAGGAATTCTTTATAGCTGGGATCAATGTACTCTTTTTCCTATATTAATCCTTCCCTTATGCAATCTCCTTATAAGGATTTTCCTTTTTGTTACAAGGTTCTTCCTTCTCCTAACAAGGAAATTTTATTTCTTGATATATCCATATACACATTCCTGATATCATATATATCAGGATATATATATCATATATATATCATATATATATGTTATATATATTAGATTTATATATATACATGCGTGTAATGTGTGTATATATATATATATATATATATATGTATATATATATATATGTGTGTGTGTGTGTATATATATATATATATATATATATAAATAAATAATCCCTGAAAGGATTATATCCTTACAATCCTTTCCTATATACCTAGCATTTTATAACCAGAATTAAATTTCAAAAAAAATGTCTGGGGGGGAAAAAAACCCATCATGACTAACTATGTGCAACATTTATTTTTAGATGGATAATTGGAGCTGCAGTGGTCAATGCATTCTATTCCCCCAACAGGAACCAGATAGGTAGGTTTAAACACTTTTAACCAGCTCATTTTATCCACACAACAGTGCAGGTCTGCATCCAGAGGCAAACCTGCCCATGCCCATCCAGGAATTCTGGGCAGGGCTGCCAGGCTGTTCAGCTGAAGCACTCTGTTGATGAATATTCAGCTCCCCCTCCTTGGCAGGTGTAGTTACACCCTGTCACTGAACAGCCTTGTGTTTGAAAGCCTGGGACATCACCAGTGCCAGCACCCAGGGAATGCTCCAGGGCTGCTCCTGCTCCTGTTCCTACATCCTGGCAGCACATGGGGCAGCTCTCCAGTCTGCCCTGTGTACGTGGCACTGGAATTACACTGCTAAGAGCCACCCCAGGCTGCAGAAACTGCCTCTGCCCCCAGAGCATCAGCTGTGTCAGCTCTGCAGAGCTGCTGGGCTGCCCTTCCTCACTCTTAGCACAGGAGCCCTTCAGAGCCTGCCTGGCTCCCTGTGCTCCCTGAGCTCAGACCTCACACATGAGCTCAGGTTAGAACTGCTGAGTCTCTGCTGAATTCTGAGCACCCCAATCAGGAGACAGTAGATAATTCCCTCCAGAAGTGCTCATTCAAATTCCCAGACAGCCAGGAAGATCTGCTACTCAACTCCTGATACCACAGAAGGACAAATCCCTGGGGTTTTAGGCCAGACAGCAACTGCATCCTGCACCCAGGGCAAAGGCCAGGAGTGGAAACAGCCCAATCTACGAACAGTCACAGCAGAAAACTTCTATAACTGCTAAAAGCAGAACCATCCAAACTGCTGATAATTTAGCCCTCTGACCTCACCCAAAATCTGTTTTCCTTTGTGCAGCTTCCACTCACCTCCATCCTGCAGGTACAGCAGGATCAGGACCTTCAGCCACAGCAGAGCTCTCCTGGGGGCTTTACTGGTGGCCAGCCTCAGATCCAGTTTATCCCCAGTGGTTTTACACAGGTTGGAATCAGCTTTCCAAGCAGGGAACTCGAGTCCTGAAGCCACCTGGGTCCTCTCCAGCTTTGTCCTTATAAATCATACAAAAGTAACTCATTTAAGCAACTTGTAGATTAATATGCCTGTGTAAAACTCTAAGCACAACCACCCACAATAGTGTGTATGTCAGTTAAATTCTGTTTCTTCATGTCTCTAGCTTGAGAAACCAGTTTTCCACACTGCTCTAAATGCAGTCTGGCTTCTGCATTTCTCCACTAAATTGTATGGATAAAACCTCTGTAGCCAAAAGGGTTTTGTCTCTGAATTAAGTACTTGCAATATAATTTCAGTATCTCCCTTCATAGCGAATACCTCATTAGAGTGAATTACTGCCAGTCTGAATTCCTCTAGAAGCATTTCAGCTTGTGTAGAAGGGGTGAAAAGCAAATCCCATGGTTTTTGATAAGGTTTTTGCCAGCAGACTGAGGCAGAACAGATCTCATATTGCCCCCCTCAACTGGCATTGAGTGCCTTGGTGGTCTGTAGGAATCACATCCTACAGCAGATGGTTTCTAACCTCTCCTTAACCCAAATAAAGCAATAAAACCTCCATTAGTTCCCCTATAAAATGGCTCTGACACACAAACTGTGCTGTCTCCAAAGGATAGCTCCTAAACATTCTGTTCTTGACTCACTGCAGCAAACATTCTGGACCAAATTAGGCTAAGCTTAATGTAAATGTTGCTTGGTCCTCAAATAGGGAGATATTGTAGTTGCAGATGTGCTAAATTAAACCGTTATTAACTTGTCATTTTCCATTTATCAAGAGAGAAACAATTTCACGTGAGGCATGAGTTTGTTTGTAATCATTTTATATGTTCTGTCCCTTTCTGACCCTTACACCAAGAAAACAATTTGTCTGCCAAGGATGCAAAAGCAAAGCCACTTTACAGCATCTCCCTCTTTCTCTCTGTCTTTGCAGTTTTTCCTGCTGGGATTCTCCAGCCCCCCTTCTTCAGCAAACACCAGCCCCAGGCCCTGAACTTTGGAGGGATTGGGATGGTTATTGGGCATGAGATCACTCATGGGTTCGATGACAATGGTGAGGAGATGACTGAAAGAATGTTATTATTTCACCTAAAACTCGTGGCATGGCAGGAATTAAAGTGCACGGGGACCAAAGGTCTCTGCACAGTCACATCCAGCTCAGCAGCAATAGGAGCACACTGGGAACACTCTGTGGAAGGTTTTGCAGAGAATGTCTCCTGCAAATGTTAAAATCAAATCGAGGCAATGACAATTTTCAGGAAAAAATGTTGCTTTTACAGCATCCTCATTTCAGAAACACAAAGCAAGCAGATCCATGGGCTTCTGAATGCAGTGAAATCTGTGAAAAACATTTTTGGCATAAAACAAATGTCAGTACTGTCTTGAAATCCCAGGGGACTTTGAATTTCAACACAAATGCTTAAATAAATTGACTTTTTTAACTTTCTCAAATGCCATGTAAAAGAATTTGGGGGAAAAGCTCACTTCTGACTACACACCAGGAGTTTCTTCCACATGGGTTTTCTTCAGGCTGGTTGTTTTTTAATGCTCACTAAGTTTGTGCAGATGTCACAGCACAGCCTCAGAAACTGAATTCTAGAGCAAGGAAAAGGCTTGTTCTAGTCAGAGAGCCAAGAACACAAACTCCAGAACTGCAATTCCAGTTTTTAATTCTCTGTAAATCTCAGTTCTGTCACGTGGCCACACAGAGCAGCCCCTCAGACACCTCAGAGGTGAGGGATTGCTTTGTTACACAGTATCTGCAAAATCCACTTGAAATAAAACCAGGCCTTGGAGCTATACCTGAAATCAGGGCTGCTGACTGAACAGGAAATCAGAGAATAACAGAGTTATATAACCACAATTCCATTCTCCTGTGACAAAGAGAATAAACTGTGTCCAAAGTATTTCTGAGCATCTAAATTCAAGGAGGGAAGAGGAAGGGAGTGCAGCTCCAACATCCCATGTGCTACACTGGAAGAGTGGTGGCTTTTAAATCTCGCACAAAACTTTCCTTTTATGCCTTGGTTTTCCTGCAGGGAGGAATTTTGACAAAGATGGGAACATGCTGGACTGGTGGAGCAACTTCTCAGCACTGCATTTCAAGGAGCAGTCGCTGTGCATGGTGCACCAGTATGGGAACTACACCTGGGAGCTGGCTGGGGGACAGAACGTGAGTAACAGCCACAGCCACAGCTCTGGGTTTGTACAAATAATGACTTTAACTGGGGATCCCTGGGGGGATCAGCACAAACCCCAGCTACTACAGGTACCTGCTCTGGGGAACAAGGCACAGGAGTTGTGATGAACTGGGGACATTGGTGGCCCAGAAAGGCCAGGGTCTGTGTGCAGCGATGTTCTGTCCAGCAGCAGCCCAAGGTCTATCTATGTTATACTTGTGTGTGTTCTCTTCCAATCTGCAGCTCTTACCCTGTGCTTTGTTTAATTTCATTCTCTCCTTTCTTATCCCAGCACAAAGTCACAGCTTCCCTTTGTTCCAGGCACATTAGGCTGTTGTATGACTGACCTGTGGTTCTTAGAGTTGCTAATTTTATTGACAATAGAGTAAATAAATGATTATTTTTACAGGTCAGTGGCATAAGCACATTAGGAGAAAATATTGCAGATAATGGAGGAGTCCGACAGGCTTATAAGGTAATCCTCAAACACCCTGTGAGTTAACTTCACCTGGCATCCAGCAATGGGGGGGACATATTCTGTGCTAAAAAATTGACAATTAATATGTTATTACCATATTCCAAAAGCTAAAGCCTCAGTTGTACACCTGGAAGCTCATAGACTTTTGCCTTGCAGCCAGGAGCAGCCCAAAGGTGGAGCTCAGGTGTGAGCAGGGAATGTTCTTCCCTACAAAGAACCCTGACAGGTGTCACAGTAAAACCTTTTATCTTTGGTGTTTTGAGTATGGTGTTAAGGGTGTTTACAGAACATCCTGAAATCTCAAAAATCTAAATTCCAGCCCTAAGGGACACCATTCCAATCAATTACTTCATTAGGATTGTTCTAAAAGCCATCACAGGCGTGGAGGAGCCATGTGGGGTGACACAAACTGCCTGCACATGGAATCCATGGATGTTCTGTGCTGCTGGATCTCTTCTTACCCTCAGCTCTCCCTTTTGTTTCATGCTTTGGGACTGTCTCAGCACCTGAGAGGCTGCAGAAACAAAATGTTGGGAATTAACCAGCATGAGGGCACATTAACTTGTCTCCATCATGTCAATATACCTAAAAAAAGCAAATTGGCCAATTAATGTATAACAATAACAGGTAATGGATTTAACATTGAGCAAGGTTGTTATCTGCTATTTAATGAGCAGTTACCTGAAGAGAGAAAAATCTTCACTGTAGAGAAGCAGAGGAGATTTAACACTTTATTTCCAGATACAAATTCCTGTAGAAAGAGTCCATGAAGTCAACAGTGCTTATGCTGACAGCTTTTTCATAAAATTCTCTGCAATGTTTGTATTAGTGGGAGAAAATTTACACAAATACAGAAAAGAAGCACGCTGGTTAATGCATATGGTGACTAAAATCCCCCCTCCCAAAACAACATTCAAAATGCATCTCTCCTGCTGCTGCTCCTCTCAGTTGATCTCTGATCATTTCCAGGCCTACTTGAAGTGGCTGGAACGGGAAGGGAAGGAGCCAAAGCTGCCTGGACTGAACCTGTCCCACAAACAGCTTTTCTTCCTCAACTTTGCCCAGGTGAGAACACACAGGGTTGTACTTCAGGCCCTTGGACTTTGTTGGAGAAAACACCTGGGGAAAATCAAGGGCAGATAGATCTGTCCCAGAGCAGCAGATCTTGGTCCAAGGCCTTGATAAATTAGTAAATAATTGCATCTATTCTGCCTCACTATAAAACATACCCCAATGATACCATAGCAAACTGGGATGGTTCTCAGGAAAGCCACTGAGAGGGTTCCCAACATGAATTTTTTTAATACTGACCCACTAATGATGAATGTCCCTGTCTAGGTCTGGTGTGGTTCCTACAGACCAGAATATGCCAGTCAGTCCATAAAGACAGACGTTCACAGCCCTCTGAAGTACAGGTGGGTTTTACTCATTTACTAACTTACAACTCACTTCATTCAACCCCTTGCACCATGACAGAACAGAAGGAGAGTCTGATAACACACAAGATAAATTCTGAATGGTTTCCAGATTTTCTCCCATGGCTTGTAGGATCCTGCTGGAGAGCACGTACCTATATCTGCCCTGGTGAATTTGCCAATCCATAGGGGATGGAGCAGGACCAAACCCACTCTGTTCTGGCATTTCATTGCTCATATTACCTATATTTCCTAAAGCATCTCATACTCTGAACTGCAATCTAGTTCTGTGCTGCATTTTAGGCTATAGATGAGCGGTGAAAAGGATAATGCAGCATAGTTCCTCATGCAATGGAGAAGCAGAAGAAGAAAGAGCTTTATTTAAAGAAACACTACACATATGTAGGGTACTATGTGAAAAACAAAATAGAAAAGACTCATTGGTCCAAAGAAACACCTCTCTGAAAACATACTTTCTGCAAAATATCACGAGGCACCCACACGGCTCTCACGCACCATGCAGGTGTTTAATCATTGTCGTAACTTCTTGTCCTTGTCCAGCCTGAGAAACACAAGGCTGCAAGGCTGCTTTTTCCCTGGCTCCCAGTAGTATCCAACAACAGTTCTGAAGCTCCAAACTGCTTTCTGCTCCCCAGAAGAGCAATTTCCATGTAAATGAGTCCCTTCTCTTTGTTTAGGGTGATGGGCTCGTTGCAGAACTTCGAAGCCTTCTCCGAGGTGTTCCACTGTAAGAAGGGCACGGCCATGCATCCCGCAGGGAAGTGCCGGGTGTGGTAACCAAGGATGGGACACTCTGGTGACACCACAAACAGCTGGTGGCAGGGATGTGCCCGGTGTTCTGCTGCTCAGCCAGAGCCAGGGCTGCGGGGCAGCTGCTGCAGTGAGCCAAGGAGGCACTGAGCTCTCCCAGCACACAGGGAGGCACACAGGGGTCCGGGGGTCCCAGCGGGGGATCCCGGGGCTGGCGGGCGGTGCCAGAGCCCACGCTGTGCTCCCGGGCACAACGACTGTTTCCAATGACATCCTGACTGTTACTAGGACACTGCATCAGGGTTACAAGGACTAATTCCTACACGAAAACAAAACCAACAAGCCGCCACGAATCTATTTTTTAGAAAGGAATAATAATTTTAATATACCAGCTCCTCTTTCTGGGGCTCAGCAATGCTGTCTGAGATGTTCCACTGCTCCGTTTCCAGTGTTCTGGTTCCGTTTCTGGTGCATTCTCCCCCAGATCAGGTTAGAGCTGGTGTAAACTCTCGTGCTGTCTGTGCCCTGCACTTTGATCACTGCTTTGTTGTCATGGATTGCTATTTGTCGTGACATGTCACACAGTGAGCTCTATGTAAAGATGCCTATCGCACTCTCCTCCTGCACTTGAGTTCCCCTGCTCCAAAGAACCCCCTTCCAGTGAGGCATCACTACAATTATCACATTTTAGGAGTACAAATTCTGTCTTTATGGTTAAATGGCAAGGTCCCACCCTTCAGAGATATATTTAAAATGATGCTTATTCTTGTAGAAAGTGTATAAAATACCTTTTGCCAAATAGCAGACATGTATCCATGGAAACAATTAAGCTGGTTTTAATCCTGTGCCTTTTTATTTTGCCATAGGCTATTTTTCAGTATTTACACTTGAAAATGTAACATGTATTAATTTTTAATAAAATTTAAAAGAAAAAAATCACAATGGCCAACTCAGCAAGGATTTCCTATGGAAAGGTATGGGGGGCTTTCCTTGGTAAGCATCCTACTACAATGAGAATATTTTAAACTTCCAATTTAATAGTGAGTTTTGAATATTATTTTTAAAAATCCTTTCCTCTCTAGCACGGGAATCACTTGACAGCAAGGCAGTAACTGCCTGTGTGACTCTGCAAAATCACTGAGCCCTGGAAATGAGCCATTAAATGTAACTGTTAAAGGGATAATTAAAGGGTACCTGAGAGGGTTAATTCCAAACAACCACCACAGCCCATGGAAGTTACTCTATTTTTTCATGGAAGTTTATCCCATCTCCCACCTGCAGAACACTTCCCAGCTGCCAGTTTGTGTCAGTGCCGGGTGCACGAGCTCCGACCTCCCCTTGCAGCCCCACTGACGCTGGTGCCGTGCCCACACACGACCCTGAACTCCTACTGATCACTGTGTTATCTTTCCACAATGTAAAAATGCTTCTTCCCTGCGGGAAGTTCTGCACCCACAGGTGTTTTGCTGCACTTTAGACAACGAAGCCTCAGAGAAGCTTTATTCCATACTTAGGAACAGAAGGAAGATCCTGATGTTTCCCAGCAGGAATCCAAAGCCTTTCCCTCTCCCATGCTGCCACCTGGTGACAAATCCCTCTCCAGCTCCTAAAAGACTAAAACTCACATCCAACAGGAGCAGTTTTTAGACTCTGTCGAACCACAGTTAGTGCAGACATCAAACCCTGCAAAAAAATTCATTTTTAGTTGGTAGATTGCTGATCCTGGTTGATGCTGCACATCCACAGGGATGCTGTTCCAGACTAATCCTTTTCCTTAAGGTAAAGCCAACAGTCACATAGAGTTTTCCCTTCTGCAGGTACCAGGAAAGTACTTTCACAGAGAGAATATGTTTTCTCTAGTAAAAACTTGATTTTTAGACAAAATGGATACAAAGGATATTAACTTTCCTTATTAAAAGCTACATGTGCACAATTTCTTTTCCCAGCAAGAAATATCTTCTTTTCTCCTAAAAGCAGAAGATTCTGTACAAAAATGCATTTGGAAACTATGTTGTGTATTATGCAGAATGTTTAAAATGAAAAAAAAAAAAGCCAGTTTTTTCCCACCAACAAGCAACAGTGGAATAATTAATGCATACCAAGTGTCAACTGTCCATGGGGAAGAAGAAAAGCCCAGGCATTCCACACAGCCCAGTGCTCCTGAAGGGGATGTAAAAGGGAAGAGCTTTCCAGCCCCTGAAGACACTCCCAGTGCCTTGATCACTCAGCTATTGCAGACTTTGATGCTTCACAAGATGCCACTGGGCTATTTCATTAACTCCTTTGCAAACCCTCCTTTTCATTTTCAAGCTGCCTTTCTCTTCATGATGATTTAAGGGAAAAAAAAGGATGTGCTTGGGTTTTTTGACCATCCTCATTGTCTGTCACAGTTCAAACAATGTCCAATTCAGGCTTTCTTTGGTTTCTTTGGTTTCTTTGGGTTCTGCACCAACTTCCTGCACTGGAGCAGTTGTTTGATCCCCTTTCTCCTCATTAACATCAAACCTCTCCGTGCTGTTCATGACACGTCAAAGGAAAACAGTGTGTGAACAGTCAGCTTTTATCAGCTTTTATCAGCAAATCCTACTCTTTCCATACTAACAGCCAGGCTTCTGATTCTCTCTTAAGAGCAAGAACCACTGTTGGGTCACTCTTAAATCAGATTTTAATGTATTACCTGAATTACTCTGACTCCTGCACTGCTGCAAAGGGAAGGAAACAGTCCCACCAACAAGCAGTGAGAGGAATTTTCAGCTGAAGTGCTAAGACCATTCTCCAGGATATTATTACAAAACTACCCCTTTACAGTCATATTCTTCATACTTACAGGGCACATAACTTTTCCTCCTTTGCCAGATGTCTGTGAGGGCAGCTGCAGCATCCAGCAGAACCACAGAGACAAGGATTGCCATGACTGCTGTCAGAGGTAGAGCTGGGGAAGTGTTCTGCTCCTCAGGTGTGATGTGAGAAAAGAAGAAATTGTGGTGTTAGAACCTGCCAGTGGAACTGCTGCCCTGTTTTACACATCTCTTCTCCCAAAGGTCTTCCTGACTTGGTGGATAATCCAAGTGGGAGCTAGCTCTTACCTCTTTGCTTTAATGCTTGTAAGTGCAAAATTATTCTCCTCAGAAGGAAACTGTCAACTGTTGTACTCTAGATAAGGGATGTGTCACCTGAAACCCAGGTACCAGGAGTGCACCTGCTGCTCTCCATGGCTCCAGATCCAACTCTGCTGGAGCCACCACAACAGCCTCCCCTGCTCTCAAAGTTTGGATGAGAGGCTGAAGACTTAATCTGTCATGTCAATGAGCTTATAAACAGAGGAGTTCAGCCATTCCCAGGAGTAGGAACAGGATTCCACACTCAGAGCCTTACTGGAAGGTGGATGGTGCTGTTTGGAAGAGACCAATGCAGACCCAGCAGCCTCACTCACCCAAAATGAATCAGAGTTGCTTCCCTGGGCAGTGGGGTGCAGGTCTCAGACATGCAGGCTGTGGTGAAGGTGCCAAGAGGACAAACTTCACACACGCTGTCCTTGAGGTTTGTGCCAAGAAGGGAGAAGCCCACTGGATTTCTCTCCACAGCTCTGGCTAAGGGGAGTTCAGCATAATCTTTGTGACCCAGTGATTCCTGCAGAGACCCTTCACCATGGGCCGCAGCTCACACACTTCTGCCTTAATGCAAGGAAAAAGCATCCAGAGTTCTTGGCCACATCACACTCAGTGCCCGCGCTCCAACAGCGCGACCAACACCTCGGTGAGGACACAAGGTCTGGGTTACACAAGAACCAGGGCCCTGAGGCCAGCTCCTCATGGCCCCTGAGGCAGGTCCCTCATGGCCACTGAAGCAGGTCCTTCATGCCACTGAGGTGGGGCTCTCATGGCCCCCGAGGTGGTTCCCTCACGCCACCACGACTGTTCCCTCATGGCCACCGAGGTGGTTCCCTCACGCCACCATGATTGCTCCCTCATGGCCACCGAGGCAGGACCCTCATGACCATCAAGGTAGTTCCCTCATACCATTGAGGTTGTTCCCTCACGCCACCATGGTGGTTCTCTCATGACCACCGAGGTGGCTCCTTCACGGCCATCGAGGTGCCACCTTCAAGGGGTTCACTCGCATCACCGTGGTGATTCCCTCACACTGTCATGGTGGTTCCCTCACGGCCATCACAGTGGTTCCCTCACACCATCATGGTGATTCCCTCACAGCCCTGAGGTGGTTCCCTCACGCCATTGAGGCGGTTCCCTCACGCCACCGAGGCGGGGCCCTCATGGCCCCTCATCTGGCTGCCTCAGGCGTGTCCCTCATGGCCCCTGAGGCCGTTCCCTCACAGTCCCCGCTGTCCCCACCCGCCATCCTCATGGTGCCCCAGCAGGGGTCCCCGCAGGACGCCAAAGCAAAGCAAAAGAAGGCATGGAGGAAGGGGACGGGAAGGAAAGGGGACGGGAAGGAAAGGGGACGGGAAGGATGGTTGCCGGGCTGTGCGGCTCAGATTCCCTCAGCGCTTCCCGCCCTCCCGGCCGGGCAGCAGGGAAGGCTTTGGCGGCGCCCAAAGTCAGTAAAATACCTCAAATTGTGCCAAAGAAGCCCCTCAAAGGCTGAGATACCGCTGAGATCCTGGGAAATCAACCCCTCAAAGCCTCACAAATCCCTCAAATCGTGTCAAACCTCTCAAAACCTGACAAACTCTTCAAAGCCTGAAAAAGTCCTCAAATTGTGTTAAACCCCTCAAAATCCGACGCTCTTCAAAGCCTGACAAACCCCTCAAATCCTGGCAAGCCAACCCCTCTAAACCTGGCACAAACCCACCCCTCAAAACTCGGCTTAGGGGCTAACCTTGTGAATAAATGGTGTGGAAGGAGGACTCAGGTTCTGGGCAGGTGCAGGACATTGCTGATCAGGTGAGGGGTTTTGGGACAGGAGGGCAGTGACTGAGGAAATGTTCAGTAGGATTCTGCAGGAATCTGTGGGTTCAGGGTGACTCACATGGTGGGATTCATGAGAATATACAGAGAAAATATGAATGAGAGTTCCTTAAGCTTTACAAAAAAACCCACTTCTTCAGAATGACTTAACCTTTCTCAGGGGAGCAAGCAGCTGCAGATCCTTCAAATGGAGACTGACACAGAAGTTGCACACAAATGCATTTTATTGCTCTCTACACACACAGTCGCATACACAGTATGCAGGTGAGCCATAGGGCAGTCCCAGCACTGGGAGAAACACCATCCACCAGGAATTCAATCACTCAATACAGATAAAAAATCATTATTATAATGAAAATGCTAAAAAAGCATAGCTTACACCCAAAATGTATAACATTGACAAATCAAGCCTGTTACCTACTACTTTTCTTTAACATAAAGCAGTAACATACTCTTTTTCTAAATTGAAAAAAGCATCAAATAGTAGAAATATTCCACATAGTTTCCTAACTCCTGGTCATCCCTCACACTGTATATACAGGACTATGAAAGGGCCATGGGAGAGAAATCCAAACCAAAACCAAACCCGTTTTTGATGCTGCACAACTGATAAGCAAATAGAGGGTAATATTTTAACCAAGTGTTCATGAACCAAAGGGAATAAATTTATCCTCCAGAGTGACTGAGCCAACCAGAGTTGTCAGTCAAGCCAGAGCAAAGCTGATGGCTCTTACTGGGAATATTAGAGAAAATCTCCTACAGCAATTCCATCAAAACTGTAACATTTACAAACACCCTCCTTCATTCTGAAGACGTTGCCCCTGCCCGGGCAGCACTGCACCAGTGCTTACACAGCTTCAACACTAAACAGAACACCTCAACTTTTGCCAGAGATTCCCAAAAAGGTCAAAAGCAAGGCAATCTCTCATACATAAATAAAATACGGGGGGAAATAAAATTCCCTACAGGAGAGAGGATCAGAGCTGGACTATCAGATGCAGTCAGATCCCTCCTCTGGACTGTCACAGGTCCTTGCAGTGAGGACTCCCCCGATTACCAGGGCCTCCAGAGAGGGCTGCTGGCCTTTGGAGACACTTGTTTCAGGGCACTGGTGTTCCCAGGGGAGAAGGACACCTCTGGAGCAACTGACTGGCTCTTCTGGAAGTGGCTTAAAAGTTTGGTCTGTGTTTCAGTTCGGACTTTGTGGAGAGAGAGGAAATAGAATGCTTCTTGCAAACACCTGGAGTAGCCCTCTCTGTAGTCAAACTGGGAGCTTTTATGGAAGGATCCTGCAGCTAGACAAGGGAAGAAAAGAGGGAGAGGGAAGAAAGTATAGTTTAGAACAGTTGTTCATGGCTAGAGATCCATACAACAGTCACAGATTTGTGGTAAAATGGAGAATGAAGAAAACCTCAATACTTACTCTTCATCTGCAGCTGGCTCTGCTGCTTCAGGTAGCTGACAGTCATCTCCAGGATGTCGGCTTTCTCCAGCTTGGAGTTGGGCTGGTGCCTCTGGAACTCCTTCTCCAGGAGCAGTTTCAGCTGCTCGATGCTGCTGTTAATCCGGTCCCGGCGCATTTTCTCCACCACCGGCTTCCTCAGCTGTAAAAAGCAAAGGAAGAGAGACCTGTTATTAAAGGATCCTCTCCCTGACACTCCGCAGGGCTGTTTGCTGCCCACCACCGCTCCTAAACAGTGAGGAAAGGTCTCACTGCTGTAAACTGCTCTGCTGCGCCTGCACTTACTTTGTTTTTCTCCTTTGGTGTCAGCAGGTTGTCGGGCTCCAAGAAAACGGTGCTGGGAGCCATCTGTCCTGAGCAGAGAGGTCTTGGAGTGGAATCCAGGAGAAACGTGTTGCTGGAAGCTGCCTGTGCGGATATTTATACTGTCCGAGCTCGGGGCGAGTGTGTGAGTCTGCGGCTCGGTGGCGTTTCCCACACTCGCCAGCCAATCCGGGCCGGGGGCAGCACAATGGGAGAAGCAGCTATTCTTGCATGCTCCAGTGGCGGTGAATAGCTCGCGGATAATGACCTTCTCCCAGATGAGCAGGTGGGGAGTGTGTGCTCCCTCAAAGGCTGGGATCAGAGTTACGTGTCAGGAGCTGGGAAAGAGCTGCCCTTCAACGGGAAAGGCTGCTGACTAATGCCGCGGATCAATAGCATTCCAGGGGCAGCCCGGGGTTCACATGCGGGAGGAGGAGGAGGAGCAGGAGGAGGAAGGAGGAGGAGGAGGAGGTCAGCTGCCCATGGCGGGAATGCAGCGCCCGGGAGCGCGCCCAGGCACACGCTGCAGCAGGCACAAGGCACACGCACACGCCAGCAATTCCTAAAATTCACTAACCTGGTTTCCACAGGCGCCTCTGGCACCAGCTTTGCTCGTGGGAAGCAGAAAACGGCTTTCCCCCTTTGACTCACCGCAAATAAAAACATTTAATTTTAAGAACGCGCAATTATTGAAAACATTTTCTGGTTTGATCCTTGTTCCTTTCCCTCAGTACTTATGCAACCCTTTAGAAAACTCTAAAGCCAAGTCATTAGAACTTTATGTTTGTCTTTCCAAATACCTGCAAGACGATTTACTTGTGGAGAAGCGTCTTGGGATTGTTTCAGGATCAGTTCAGTATCGCGTGCTGCTTCTTACTTGCTCCCCAAAATACATTTTGCTCTAACTTTTTTCATTTAGTCTATAAACTAAAGGAAAGTTGAGTTCAGAAGAGATTTATATCCTCATAAACTTATTAGACATCGAATTCCTGATTCCTCATTATTTTCCCCTGGGCCAGTTGCTGTGTTTGATGCACAGCCTGTGCTCAGGAGGTGCCTGCAGCTGGGAGAGCTGACAGTCTCTGATAAAAACACAGCCAGGGATTCCTGCTGGAAATCTTGAACCAGATCTGCCAGCAATTTATCCATCAAGTAGTGTCAGGGCTTATGTTCGTGGAGCTCTTACTGTAGTAAATAAACACCAGTTGTATTCACATTAATGTATGTATAGGTGTGTTCACCTTTGCATCAATGTGTGTGTGTGGTCACACACAGCCTTTAATGTGAACACACACACCCAGAGCACAGGGGCACATTTCTCTCTCACTCTGCAGCTCATTATTGGTGCACCAGGTAAGGCTTCAGTGACCTCTTCCAGGCTCTGCTTTTCCATCCCTATTGTGCTGCCCTGAATGGGCTCCCTTCTCTCGGCACAGAGCAGCAGCTGTTGAGCTCCGGGTCTTTTATGTCAAGTTGTGGGAAAGCTTTTGTGACACAGTTTCACATGTTCTCCTCAAAGCCTGTGGATTATCTCTGAGCCCATGTAATGCCACCTCTGAAACCAATCTTGCCCTCTGCGCATCCCTCTCGGGGAGATTCCCTGAAACAGAAACTCCAGAGCTGGGACTCGTTTCTCCAGCTCGTTAATTGAGCACAGGAAGAAGAAAAGCGCCAGTCCTGTGATGGGCAGGGCAGTTTTGCTAGAGACAATTGCTGTTTCTCTCTTGTTGCTTTCCTCTGATTCTCCACTCAACACCCAGATAAAAACTACATTAATTCCATGGGAACAATCATGCCAACCTCACCCTCCTTGCTTTTGGGAGTGGTTGTGCACTAGCACAGTCAAGAGACCAGTGCTCAGAATTTCCTCTCTACCAGTATCCAAACCAACCCAGAGCCTGCACCTGAGGAGGCTGAATGCAAAATAATCCTCTGTGGCATTCCACTTTTGCTGGAGAGGCTGGAAGCCCTGCATACTTAAATTGGGTGTGATAATAAGAATTACAATATTCTATGTATTATAATGAAGTGAACGTAGCGAAGTCTCCCCTGGGTTGGAAATCCATTGAGGTTCCTACATCCTCACTCTGTGTCACACACAAATTTTAAATAATTAGAAATAAAAACATGTCTTTAAACCAGTTTTTTATTTTCTCTTTGGTTGCACAAGGTCTGAGGGGAAAAATTAGCCAATTACTGACCGGGTTGGAAGAATTACTCAAAATAGATGCTCAGTTTCCCAAAATAGATGCTCTTCTTTGGCTGGGCATCCTAAAGAAAGTGGTATCAAAAATTCCTCCCTATTATGAAAAGTTAAAGAAGAATTCATTTGGAATTACACATCCCCTACTCCAAACACACACACTACTGGACAGAAAGCTCATTAGGATCCCAAGATACTGGATCTGGATGTTTGAAACAGGGCACCAACAACGGCTTTGCCCCACAATCCCTGCCAGATGTTAGCCCTTTAGAAAGCCTTGAGGATGCTGCTGCTTTCCCAAGTCTGGGGAGATGCTCCCTGCTCCCAGTGCTTCCCTCCCAGCCATGCTGCCCAGATGGCCTTTTGGGAGCGGGGGTTCCCACTAAACACAAAGCAGAGCCAAGCACCGTTGCTAATGTGGTTTGTAGTCGGGCACACTTCCTTTGTGACAGGAGGGAATATGGTTAGGGAATGGTGTGGGAAACTCCAGAGCACTCAAACTTCCACAGCCGTATGTTAGTAAGTCATTGAAAGGAGAGCAGGGGTAGAGATGAACTGGGAACAGGAAAGACAGCAAACTATGAGATATTTAACTAGTGTCGAGTTCTGCAGAGCATCCTAAAGTGGAAAATAAAATGGGTCCAATCCCAAGGGCCTTACTGGGATCCACACTGAGGCCAACAGAGAATTTGGACTCCAAGATTTTTTTTGCAGATTTCCTACCTCTGGAGCTATTTCCTGATCTCTGTAAACTTGTAAATACAAATTATCTCCAGGCCTACCTCAGAATTTATCAAAACCTAATCAAAATGTGAATTTTTTCCTACCAAATACCAAAACAGGAATCAGGTCTGTTGTTTCCCATTTCTCTCATCCTCCTGGTATTGCTGGTATAAAAGCTGACTGAGTTTTCTTAAAAGTCAGGCTCAGCTCCCATAGCTCTACATGGGTCATACAAAACTCTCACAATACCCTCATGGCCCACAGGAGTTGCTGCGTTTCCTGGGACATATTGAACAGACTGGGGAGTTAGAGAGGCAAACAGGAGATGTGGCTCAGAATTCTCAGTGCAATCGAATTCACCTCTGCCACCTCCAGTGGGACAATTGGCTTTGGCCTGACTGGTGGATGAGCAGGGTTCTGCTCTGCAGCTCCTTTCCCTGTCATTTCCTCCTTGTCCTTCCCTGTCCTGCTGCTTGGCTGGTGCAATTTCTGTCTGCCTGCACAGCTTCCTTCCCTTGTTTTTTTCCTTTTTCCTCGTGCCTTACTTTCCCTCCATGCAGGTTTTATAATCTGATTTTTCGATCTGTCACTCCTTTCCCCCCTGCCTGTCACAGGCAGATGTGGTTTGAGGACAGGGGTGTCTCAGAGCCCCACAGCCGTGGTGAGTGTGGAGTTCCCTCCAGTTTCCCACACCGCTCTCCCATTCAGGGCATTCAGGCACAGGATAAAGGAAGTGTGCCATGCTACAAGCTGAATTAGAAATGGTGTTTGACTTCCTTTTGTACTCCACAGAAACCTTGCTCTGGGCAGACCATCTGCATAGCCCTCACCGTGGAGAAAACCATTGATCAAGGCCTGTCAGCCCAGCTGGGGGAACTTGGGAAAGTAATTCCTTGTGCCACTTCAGCTCTTTAGGGCTTAACATCTGGCTGGAGGGGGAGGCGACAGTTGATGGTTTAACAGTCTTGCTTCCTTTCAAGTTTGGGATGCTGTTTTGATCCCAGATAAGCCTTTCTGAAATCCTGATTTTAATAACATGGAAAGCATCCAGAAGAGTAGGATAATGCACTGGCTTTGCATTTTCAAAGTGCTTTACAAATACCAGCTAATGAATTCTCAGCGACCTCCTCTGTGGGTGAGGATGTATTATTAGCAGTGTTTTACAAAGGCGGGAAAATGAGGCTGAGAGAAGAAAACCAAGATTTCAAGATTTCAAACAGCCTACAGGTCGCAGGCTTCTATGGCCAAGAGGCTCTTTGAGACATCTGGTTTGCAAAAATGCTCAGCACCCACTTTTGTTTTAATTAGCTTTGGCATCTCTGAATGGGGCCAGCTCCTTTGCTTATGGGAGGACTTGGATTTCCAGGCTGGACCACACTCACAGCCATGCACCACCCGGAGAAGCAGATACCAAAGTTCTCCTTTGCCCTCCAGTTCAGCAGTGGCTCTTGAGAACATTATTAAATATAATTTTTCTAAGCCCATGAAACTGGAAAAGGAAGATGCCTCAATCAAAATAACTTCATCTCTCCAGAAAGTAAACAAAGTTTTCATTTGCTTATTCTCACTCCTGCAGACCTGCAGCTGTGCTTATTCCCTGATCAAGTCTGTCTGTCTGTCAGCACCACTGAATTCTGCTCAGCTGCTCCCAGCAGGTATGGTTTATCCTGGGACTGGAGCTCCTCAGGGAGGGAATGTGCCCTGAATTCCATGGATTCCTGAGACAATATGAGGAAATTTGACAACATTTCTTGCCCTGTGGGTGGAGATGAGGGCACCCACCCCTGCCCATGGCCTGGCTGCTCTTGTGTGTGCCCCTCTGCCAGGCCTTTGCTTGGCTCAGGACCAGGTTATCCACCTCCTGAAAAACCCTTCTTGCTTTTATCAGACACCATCTCTGCATTCTGCTGCCAGCTGAGCATGGCAAAGATGTCTCCAAAACCCACCTGCCTGGCAGGGCAGGACCTCACAGGAGCCCCAGGACACTTTTCCCAGACACATCCATTGTGCTCTGCAGCTGGTGACTGATGACTGCCAAGCACAAGAAAATGGGTTCCAGTGGGAGCTTACACCCCAAAACTCACCCAAAACTCACCTCAAAACTCAGGCTGAGCTCAAGGGAAGAGGAGCAATCCACTGGGGCATTAGGGAGAGTCAGCTTCAGGTTATAGACTTGTTCCCAAGGCAGGGACAATCAAGTGAGGCTCAGGGGACACCCAGGAAACCTGGGGCTCTTATCTCCCACCACTGCCCTCGCTGGCTTCTGACTGATTAAATATCTGCCTCATGCAGATGGGACTAATTGCTGCTCCTGTCAGGGGAGAGGTGCCTGCCCTCCTGTCTGGCAGGGACACACCATTCCCCTCTCGTTAATGACACTAAGTGGCTGCTGGGGCCAGAGCTCAGGAGCCACGTTCCCTATTCCCAACCTGCTCTGCTGAAATATCCTCTCTGCAGGTTACCTGCTCCCTGCCAAAAGCTTGGCAGCACTGTTTGCTGATTCCTGTGACTTTTATCAGGAGACTTATAATGCTTAGGACCTTCAGCAGGACTTCACATCCAAGCCTCATAATTCTATAAAGAGAAAAAATTCATTGTGTCTATCCAAAGTCAAAATGCTCAGGGGAAAAAAAAAAAAAAAAAGGCATCAAAATGTTTTTATTTGTATTAGAAGCATTAAATTCTTTTTGTTAAACCTATGTGATGTGATGTGTTCATTCCTCAAATCCCAAATTTTGACATTTGAAAGGCTGGCAGCACTGCCAGACCCGCAGAGGTGCAGAGCCCATTGTCAGAGCTGAATGCCACTGCCTCCCAAAAAACCAACCAAAACCAAACAATGAAGGAAGTGCATGAACCCAGCAGCTTCTGTTTGCTGCCCTCTCTGCATTGTCAGTGAGAGTCCTTGACCAGGGCAGGGGAGGTGACTGATGGGGAATTCCAGAGGATTTTCAGGGAGCTCCCAGTGAGCTCAGCACCATCCGGGATGCTTGGGAGAAACCTCAAACCCAGCACGTGGGAGATCCCTCAGCCCCATCCCAGGGACGGGGAGCAGCAGCGTTTCCAAAATCCCCGGTAATTCAGCACTGAGCGCCACGAGCCCCGGGAAGGAGCAGAAGGACGGGATAGATCCATCCCGCGGTTGTTTTTTCCGGGTTGGGAGGAGGAGGGTGGTAAACACAGGACATGGTGGCTCCCGCCAAGCCTGCTCCCAGGGCAATGTGTTCCTTTGAGACATAATTGATTCCTGCCATCAGGCACCAGCCTGCTCTCCCCCAGGGTCAGCGCTTTCCCACATCCAACCCCATTATCCCACGGACCGTGCCTTTTGTACAACACACTCCAGCTATTCATGTGCAAAGCAGCTGTAATCCCCAGACCTTTCAGAGTCAATATACCAGGAAATAATAAATCCCTCTTGTGCACTCTTGAATATGCCGAGAGGTGACTTGTGGGAATTTCAGCTGGACAGAAAAATAATAAATTCTCCTTAATTTTTAATTATTTGTGATACACACAGGACTATGTCATTGGGGCATGACTACTTGGGGGTCACCACACAAGCAGCTATAGAAATTGCTTTTGCCTCTAACAACCCTAAAATGCAGATCAAGTTGTCTCAGATGTTTCTTAATGATCAAAGTCCACTTTCCTTCACTCATGCACCTGGGAATGGCAGCATATTAAACATTCTGGTCTTGAAGAAAAACTAATTAAAAAAGGTTAAATCTGTGAAGAATGTACTTTACAGTATTAAGGCCCCTTTTTGAGTGGGTTCTGATGTCTCAAGGAGGCAAGATAATGCCATGTTAATGACATTTAATGGAATATTTCATACAATAGATCTAATAACAACATAACCTTTTCCCCTGGAAGAGGCAGATTTCCCTCGACTTCCACTCCACTGGTTCACATGCAGAGTTATGATTCCCATGTGGGAACAGAAGCCAGTCCTGACTAACAAGTTTTACATGGTTATTTCTTTACATATTGCCTTCCAGCCAAACGATTTTTGCACTATTTTCTGTGTAGAATGTCATGTCACTGAAAGACTCTGAGCAGAGCATGATCGGCAGGATTAGGGTTAGGGCTGGGTTTAGGGTTTAGGGTTAGGGGCCGGGTTAGGGTTGGGAGAAGAGACACCAAAGGAAGCAGTGGCTCCTCAATTAAGGACTGTCACAGGATCATTAGGGCTCACCTCAAACAGGTTCCCTGTCTTTTCACACCTTGGCCAAGAACCTCCAGAGAAGAATTTGTGAGAACATGAGGTTGATGAAGGGCTGTGCTAACACTGCAGGGATTTGTGGTGCTGAAATCTGTGAATTTTAACCATTAGATCAGGTCCACCCAGCAGTGACATACAGACCCAGCAGTTCACCAGGGTTCATCATTTTGAATAGCACTCAAAGGTAATATTTCCCACTCAGGTGTGTCTGCCTGGGACACTGGCAGTGTTTTCACCACTGTGTCCCTCAGTGGTGCTGCCACCAGCACATTCCCCATTAAACTGAGATCAAAGCTGGCTTGACCCTGACCTCCCTCCATTTCCCTGGGTAAAAAAACTTTCCCAGCACTGCTCCCAACAGACAGGGAGAAAAGAAACCCCTCTGCAAGACAGAGAGAAGAAACCTTCTCTGCACCCCAAGCACTGCTGCTCCTCCACTGCTCCCTGAGGTCTCCCAGGTGATGCCAGGAAAGCACAAGGGCCACGTCAGTCCTGTCCCTGCCTCCCACCACAGGCACAGATCAGATCCCAGCTCCCAGAGGGCTCTCTGGAACAGCTCAGCACTACTCCCCCATTTCCCAGAAGAGCAAACTGAGGCACAGTAGAACAAACCAGAGCCCCAGGATAGACTGAGCTGCAGCTCAGCATTCCTGCAGCCACCCCTGCATGAACTGGTGTCCCTGCCCCTTGTCACTCCTTTCTCCCTGTGACACGGATCCAGGAGAAGTCCCTGGATGTGAAATGTGCCCGTTTCAGCCTTCCTGGGTGAAAAAGCCACAGAGTTCATGGTGCCCCAGCAGAAGCCCAGCTCCACAAAGGGGTTATTAGCACCAGGCTGTGTGGGTTTGGATTTCTCTGCCTTTCCCATACTCTTCCCCCATTGATAACATTTCTTGCTGGGACAATAGAAGTGTGCCTTGCAACTACTCCCGACATTAGTGACGGTGCTTGAGCCTGAATGATTTAAAGGGAAAGAATCCAACTCCCAAAAGACCATCTGGCTATCAGTTCTAATACAGCAATAAAGGTCAGGGCTTCTCAAGAGTTGGGAA
The DNA here is from genome assembly GCF_029582105.1 of Oenanthe melanoleuca. Classification (NCBI taxonomy): domain Eukaryota; kingdom Metazoa; phylum Chordata; class Aves; order Passeriformes; family Muscicapidae; genus Oenanthe; species Oenanthe melanoleuca. The sequence goes on from NC_079354.1 coordinate 4,718,450, forward strand.
AAAGATGGTTTTTGACACTGAAGAGTCTTCAACCAGCTTGGTCCATGCCTACCTGTCAGCTCCTGGCTGCAAGGTCTGCCAGCATGGCTCCCCTGCTAGGAATGGGATAACCTGGGATACCAGCTCCTGGAGAAAGGCCAGCCAGAGAACACAGGAAAACAGGCAACACCTCATTAAAGCTGCCAGAAGCTGGGGCATGGTCTGTGAGCTGTGTCTTATTTTGTATCATAATCCTTTGACTGCTTCAAAGCGTTCATGAGATGTCTTGTCTCCTGGCTTTCCCACCACACAGGGAATAAAGGGCTCCGAGGACAACATCTGCCCTTCACAAAGAGCTGAGTCCATTCAGGCTGCTACAATGAGTCCCACTCACTGCCTCTTGCAGTGACACCTCCTTCCTTCCTGTCAACTGCCCATTCCCCTCGGGCTTCATTGCAGCATTTCCAAGAAAGAAATTCTTTGGCTTTTTTACCTCACTACACACTTCCCTCCTCCCTTGCCATGGCCAGATGCTCAGACAAGGAGCACACCTCTGCTTGGGGCACCCCAAGATGGATCCACACGTGGCAGGATGCAGCACAGCTTTCCCCAGGTAGCTTCTGGGTTACTTTTGGTGCTTCCTCAAGGGTTGTACCCAAGCAGATATTTTACTCACATCACAAAATCAGAACTGACCTCCAGTGCCCTCACAGCTTCATTCTTTTTCTTGCCTTTATCACAAAATAAATGGTTGCTTCATTCATCCCGGCGTTTCCATGCAGATACAAGAAAGCAGCACATTTTCCAGATGAGGAAATGGAGTGGGGATGACATGCTGAGGGTTACACAGTGAGACAGGCACATGGTGTCTGAGATCTGACATTCAGAACACTCGCCAGGGCCAGGCTGCAGCAAGGTCAGGTCAGAGCTCAGCATACCTGAAACCTCAGCAAGAGGCAGAACCGACCTCCTTGCTGAGGATCTCAGCTGCTAAATCCCAATCATGGCCCACCTCTGGTTTCCCAAGACTTCCCAGGAGTCTGAGTTGAACCTCATGTTATCCTTTAGCACATCTTAACCTGGAAAAGTCTGTATGGAAGAGATAAAAGAGAAAAAGGAAAAGCAAGAGGTACAGGGGTGACTGTGCATGGCCCAGCTCTGCTGGGAGGTGTGGGGACAGTGGTGCAACGTGCTCACAGACCCTGGTGTGTTATGGGGAAGAGAGAAAGTGGAGTGCAATTCTCTAGTTATTCTTGCTGTTGGTCAAACAGCCATTTAGAAATGTCGTGCAAAGAAACGTGTGGTCACACTTTGGGTCACCCATGAAAGTGCAATGATTGGATGGACACACACACTCACACATACAGACACACACAGAGAAATTCCCCAGGCTCTGGGAAGGGCAGAGATGTCCCGGGGGCTGGTGATTGAACCCTGGCAGGGCTGCCCTCCCTTTCCCACCTTCCCCCAAAAGCGTGCCTCCTCCACGCCGCGACTGTGCCTGGCACATGCGGAGCCCCGGGAATGCCGCTGATCCCAGCCCAGCCAGCTGGGGAGTCCGTGCGTTCCCAGCTCCCCACGCCGCACACTCCACCAGCAGCGTGGGCAGAAGGTTATTCTCCCCGGGGCATTGGCGATCAATGTACCATGCACTAATGGATGCTTCCTCTATTGTCCCGCTGCGGGGCTGGATTGGCTGCGGGCTGTGGGAAACACCGGCGATCCCGAAACTCACGTATCTGCCCCGGCTCCCCGGCTATAAATAGAGGCACTTGGGAGCTGCCCAAGCATCGCCTCACGCTCGGCACAGCAGCTGCCCGGGGTCTGTGCCCAGGGCTGAGCGCTCGGAATGGCTCCCAGCAATGCTCTCATGATCCACGTGGAGGAGAAGCTGCTGCCAAAGGAAAAGAATAAAGTAAGTGGAGCCCCGGAGGGCATTGGAAAGGCTGGCCTGCCTCTAACAAATAAATATAACATGGGAGAAGAGGGGCAAAGCAAATATGCTAAAGAGAGATAAGGGGGATTATATATATTTTTAAAAATTAAAATGAGTGGGGCATGGGTAAAGAGCATCACACAACTCTCTTGCCAAAAAAAAAAAAAAAAAAGAAAAGAAAAAAAAGCATCTTTGAATATCAGGGCATCAGAGGGGAAATTGGGTCAGGTGTCACAGAATCCATAACGATCTGCTCTGTCTCTCCCAGCTGAGGAAGCCGGTGGTGGAGAAAATGCGCCGGGACCGGATTAACAGCAGCATCGAGCAGCTGAAACTGCTCCTGGAGAAGGAGTTCCAGAGGCACCAGCCCAACTCCAAGCTGGAGAAAGCCGACATCCTGGAAGTGGCTGTCAGCTACCTGAAGCAGCAGAGCAAGCTGCAGGACCAAAAAAGTGAGTGCAGGGCAGGTATTGCACACCTGGTCCCAGGTGTGTGCCCTCCCAGACACCCCAGAGCACGCAGAGGCTGGAGCTCCCCAGCCCCAGGCACATCAAAGTCACTGCACAATTCATCACTGCACAATTCATCACTGCACAATTCATCACTGCCCCACGTTTTGGTCACGATTTTAACCTGCTGCATTTGCTTTTGTTTCTCTTTCAGCGTTCATCCACAAGAACCCAGAGCAGGACTTTAACAGCGGGTACCTGCGGTGCCTCAAGGAAGCCATGCACTTTCTGTCCTACTACGAGCCCAAGAAGGAGACCCAGGTCCAGCTCATCAAGCACTTCTGCAAGGCTCAGCTGGGTGCAGGTGCCTCGTACTCTGCAGCTCTGCGTGGCCCCAGCCTTTCTCCCTGTGTGCTTCCCAGAAAACAGCCTGCCCAGAAGAGCGTGGCTGCTGCTCCGACCATCTGGAGACCCTGGTAGACCTGCTGAACTTTATTCCCACGTTTTGCTACAAAAACTAGAGGGACCCGTGGTTTATTAGTTCCTCTTTGAAGTAGGAAACATTGCTTTCCAAAGGTGGGAGGAGGGGGCTGTTACTGTTTTTCTGTCACCAGAAATGAGGGTCGCTGGGTGGTTTCCCTTCATAGTGAAGGACTGTGGGTGTATCTTGCAGCAAATTTGTTGCTTTTATTGGTGGCTCCTGGCCAAAGACAGGACCAAGTTCTGTGGTGATTTAGAGAGCAAATGCCCTTTGGTTTCCAGCACAGGCTGCCTAGCCGGTGGCTGTCAGTGGAAATCTTTCTGCTGACTGCCTGGGTCACAGGTTCAAGTGCTCCATTGTCTCTAGATAATGTATTGACCTTCCTCAAGAAGAGAATGTATTTTGTATCATAAAGAGAGGATTGAGCCTTTCACTTTTGAGTGAAAGATGTTATTAAGAAATGCTGATTCTTCTGAAGCTCCTCTGCTATTTTTAGTATCCTTCTTACAGAAAGTTGTGATGATCACAGAGAGCTCTAGGGACAATTCTTTTCATGTCACTTTTTGCTGCTCTCATTTGAGGGATAATTGGTGCCTTTTGTAAAGGAAATACCTCTCCTATACCTTAAGGAAAAGGGGGAGGAAGGGAGGCAATAAGGACTTTATAATCATTCACTGAGCATGCTAAGGAGCTTAAAAAGCTTTTATAAAGTTGTAATGTATTCATCCTGTGTGATGTTCAACTTGTGTGTCTTCACTGTATAATACAATAAAAATGGTTTTAGTCATTAATGCTTTGCTTTGGAATGATTAAAAGGGCTGACACTGCTGGACTGGATGCATGCAGGCTCTCCTGCAGTGGGGAAGCCATCAGGAGGTGTCAGTTCTGAGCCCTTCACTCCAATACATGAATTAAATCTGTGAAATCCCTTTGGCAGAATAGGATTTCAGATCTGGTAAGGAAGCAACCTCTGGAAAAATTATCAAAAATCAAAATGGAAGTGAAATGGAAGTGAGGTGCTGAGAAGTGTCAACCTTTCAGATTTAACAGCAACCCATTCAGCCTCCAACAAATTGCTCATTCCACAGCCATCTCATTTCCCCCACTAATTTTTCCACCAAGCTGAGATCAGCCTTGTGCTTTCAGTTTGTTTGGGAGGGAGTATTGTGCAAATTTCCTAACAAATTCCAAAGAGTTTGGCACCTGCCTCAGCTTGGGGATCTTTGAAACCACCTGCAATGAGGTGAATTAATTTTTGCTGTTTTAATTTTATGACACTAATTCTGTTAGGCTCCCTTTACTGAAGTGAAATTAGCCCATATATGGCTAAAAGTGTAATTAGATAGGAGAGACTGAGGAAGCATTTCCTCTCCTAAATTATTTCCTTCCATTTTACCTTCTCTTCAAACTAAATCTGCACAAATAATCATTTCACAAAACTATTCTCTAACCACAGTAATTCACTGATTTGGGAACCCTCTCCTTGTCCCAGAGATACAGAAACACCACTAAACATATTTGGTCAACAATCCAGCTTTGCTCAGATCCCTGGGAGAGGTGCCCTTGAAAAGCTGCATTTCAAGCACACAGGGTTTGCTCCCAAACAAAAGGAAACACTGAATACCTGATCTTGTCAAAAGCACGGGGCAACCTGAGACCTGCTCAGCTGACAGATCAAACTTCATCCAACACTGAACCTGCCCAGTCCTTGTTTGGTTTGTGGTGAAATCCTCTGTTAACCACACAGAAAGGCCCCAAAAGCCAAACAGCCATGTCAGGGACGTGCTGCTCTGCCTCATTTTGGGCCATGGATCATTTTGGTTTTTATTTGTGCACATGCTGGTTGGGTGCTCTTCACCTCTCTGCCAGTGCAGTGCAAGGGGGGTTTGGGACAGGTCTCTACCAGTGCTCCAGATTTGTTGTTCCCAATGAACTGCTAAATAATTCACAAGAGATATTTTTAAGTTTTATGCTGCTTAGTGAGCTTGAAGAAGTCACTTCAACCTCGCTGTGCTCAACCTGTCCTTGTCAATTAGCACAGACTGCTGCATGCCAGCAAACCCCAGCTGTTGCCCATGCCTGTGGGGTTTTAAATCAAGCCTGATGAGGGCGGTTTGGGGAGTTCAGGCTCAGCTGGAGTGCCATGTGCCCCAAAGCCCAGCCCAGCCTGATGTGCCCCGCTGGGAACAGAGCCACACGTGGCACTGAGCAGGCTGCTGCTCTTCTGGGGAATGGGATTCCACCCGAGGAAACCACGTTTGAGGGTCACAGCTGGCAGCACCTCTGCAGGGTATGTAAAAAAAGAGTGTAAGGGAGAGAAAAAATGAATTCCTCCTCCCTGGGCAGTGGGAAGGGACCAAACCCTACTGGAAAAGCTGCTTTTTGTGCTCCAAGGAGTCAGATCCACCGTGGTGCCAGTGCTCCCCTTCTGCTTTTCATCAAGCACAGCCTTGCCCCTCTGGGCTTTAATTTACCAATTACCCAGAGCTAAAAGCCAGACCTCCAGCCTGCCCGGCCCCTGCACAGCAAAGGTTATGTTTACAATTTATTAATTATTATCACTTCTCATAATTGAACTCAAAGCTTCTTAGGGCTCCTCCGGCCCCTGGGGTGACTGTCCCCTGCTCCCAACACATTCCCACCCTTAGGGAAGATGTTGTTTATTATGCTGATCCCAGAGCTCAGGAATACTCTCCAACAAAGCCCCTATTAACCTCAGAGTGTGGGCCTGAGTTTCTCGGAGTTTCCCACACTTTCTTCCCTATTTAGGGCATTCAGAGGCCCACAAAGGAAGCGTGCCTCACAACAGCCCACATTAGTGACGCTTTTTGGCTCGGCATTGTGACGAGCAGCAATTCCTGTCCCGATGGACCATCTGGAGAGCTATTTTCCCAAGGAGCACATTGATCGATCAGTATTATGTGAAGGCCCTTTTAAAACTTGGGAACGTTATGCTCTTTGACACTAAATAGGTGTCTCAAGAGGGGTTGTCAGAAAGATTTTAAGCCATTTAAGGAAGGCACGGGGAAGAAAAAAAACAACATTTAAAATCGTAATTATTTCTTTAAAAAACCGCCATCAATGGCATCTGGGAGACAGGCTGGCATGAATGTAGGAAATGGTCTAAAATAAAAGTGCTCTAAAATTGGTGCAAGCCATCGAGCTGTGTGCTGGAAGCACAGCCACAGAGGCACAGGGCACTGCTTTTTAAATCTGCATCACACAGACAAGGGAATTCTGGGTTTCCACACTCTCTGCTGGTCGCCCACCCCCCTCCACACCTGTTGCTCCATTGCAGCACAGAGTTCCCCTCTGGAAAGTTATGGATCAGGTGGGCTAAGCTGCCAATTGGTATTACAAGCAATAGCAGCTCTTGTGCAAACTGTGTGTGGAGGAAATCTAAACCTGGACTGAAACCACCACCTGTAAACCAGGAGCAGAAAGGCCCAGCAGCAATTCCTCAGGGTGGAGAACTTCCAGCTGTTCTGATTGATGGATTGTCATGGACACCAGCCTATAATGACAGGCTTGGGGTGGCTGGATCCTTTCCTGGATCCCCTGTGGTTGTTTCTCAACTCACAGCAATCCCCAGGTTTCCACCACAGCTCAGGGTCACCAGGGAGCAGCTCCAGCTGGAGATGAACATGGGGAAAGCCAGGGCTCCTGCAAGAGCATACAGGGACAGCCCCTGGCAGGTTGTGATTTTTGGAAACAGCATCTTCGTGGTGCAACTCAGGATTTGATAGGATTTACAGAGGAGCAGCCTCTGCCCACAGCATCTTCAGATCTCACACCCCCCTCCAAGAAAGGGAATTATTGTGTCTTATTGTTCAGTCAACTCCATGTTTGGCAATTTTGGGGATTTGTCTCTTTTGATCCTTCATTCCCAAACCAGGGAAAATCATTTCTCTGAGCCTCAGACAGCCCAGCTTTCTGGCTCTGCAGCAACAGTCCCAGGCACAAATTCCTCCCAAGGACATGGAACACAGGGACAAGGATTTGGATCACAAACATGTTTTAGGGGGACAGGCTGCTGCACTAACAGTGGAATTTTTAAAAAAGACCAAACTGAGCTAACCAATTACAGACTTTTAACGAAGACTAAATGGACTTCCTACAGCAGAGGATGATTTGTCCTTAGTGAAATCCTTTCTGCACTCCATTAGGAATATACCATAGGGACAGTCCAAGTCTAGACAATTTATTATTCACAACCATCAGATGGGAAATGCCGTTGCCATTAAGTTTTCAGGCCTTAATAACCAAACCAACCAGGGGGAATATTTGCTTCTCTCACCCCGCAGCAGCACACAGAGGGAAGCTGAGGCAGGCACGGGGGAATGGAAGATTTGGGATCCCTTTCCAAGGGACAGGGAGCCGGGGTTTGGGAGCTCTGTGTGCTGGCAGCAGGGCAGGGTGCCCGATTCACCATTCCCATCAGATGGTGCGAGCCCGCAGCTCCCAGGATTTCGCATTCACGGTGTTAAACTGCCCACAAAAGAAGTGTGCCTGGGAGGGTCCCGGGGAGAGCCCACGCCTGCGGCACCATCTGCCCGGCCCTTCAAGGAAGGGATCAGCCTTTAATCACTGGGAGCTGGTTTAGCCCTTTGGAGGCCGAGGCATTGTGCTGCGGACAGCGTGGCATTATTTAAAACCGCTCATTTCAAATTTTCAGGGCTGAAAATTGGGTCAGAGCTTCTCTCTCCCCTCTCGCCGTGGCCGCGGGTGCCGCCAGCATCCTCCTTCCCATGCGGGGCGTGGCAGGACCTGCTGTCCCTGCATCCCTCCAGGAATCCCGAGCTTCACTTCCCTCTGCAGTAACAGCACAAGCACATGCAGCCAGGGATAGCCCCAACCCCAAGGAATACTGCAGATTACAAGCTGACAAAATAATTCAGCAAACTGATTTTGAGTGGGACTCATGGTCTGTGTTCAGTTATAGTTTTTGACAGCCATCAAGAATTAAAATTGTTGTGCCCTAAGTGATCCATCTAAAGATAAAGTGTCTTTGGGCTGGGACGGGAATAGACCTGGCTTATGGATATCCACGAGGATCCAGGCATAGAAAAAGGCCTTAAAATCTTCGGGTTAATAATGGGTTACAGGATCATCTTTTGCAGAATTATGTCTTTTTATTCACTGTGTGCTGGGACATTTTGCTATCCAGGTATCCATGGCACAGGTTTGGCCCTGAGAGAGATGCTGAGGGCAGGTGGAACTGCCTGCCTGCAACTGACAGGAAAATGAGAAGTTTCCTGTCTGATTTTGAAAGGCAGAGACAAGAAATAAGCAGGGTTTATCATCAATGTTGTAGTTGTAAAAAAACAGGTATTCAAAAACTGCATGAGGCCTGCCATGCCTGACTGACAGATCCCAAACATGACTGGGATTGTGCTGGGAGGGGGCAGCAGACCTGAGCTGGCAGCATAAAACATCCTGGAAGAAAATTAAAATATTGCTACAAGGCAGCTCCAATCCCGAATCTTGTCTGGTTCTTTCCCCTTCATTACCTGTGGCACAGAGGTGAGAAGAACCAAGACTGAGCAAAGTCACAGGAAGGCCTCACACCTGTAGCACCTCCTGAAAAGGGGATAATATAGCAAAAGAGAAGGCAAGAATTGACCTCTCTCTCCCTATCAGTTGTCTGTAAATGGGAAATATATTTAGGTGGAGACTCAGGAACAGTGAGGCATTTACAAAGTGGCATGAAATTAAACAGGACATGTTTGGGAAAGACATCACAATCATTACATGTCACGGGCTGCTGTAGGAAAGCCCAGATTACCCAAACAAAAGCAAGGAAGAGCTCTGGGTATAACTTACAGAGGGATTTTAAACAATAGAGAGGAAAATATTTCAAGCTAAGTGTTTGAAGGGCTCTTCCCTCGATTTTAGTCTCTCGTTGCCTGAAAATTATCTGGTACTGTATTCATCTAAGCACGGTTTAATGTCGATGAAAGGGTTTAGTCCCTCTAATTCTGCATCTTTCCCTTTTCAACCTCTCTTTGGGGCTCAGAGCATTATCTCTTCCTGGGATCAGTCTTCTGTGCTTGATTTCAACCCAGCCTGGGAAAAAGCAGCACATGGAGATGTTGACGTTCCCAACATCAGGCAGAAGCTGGATGATAATGACGACGAACGCTTTCCCACGTTCCCTGCCCAGCGCCGCGATGCCAAACCCTATTGTGTCCCACACTCCCCAGCCCACCTGCTCCTTTGGGAGCGGGGTATTATCCCCAGGCAATTCACAGTCAATTTGCCATGCTGTAATGGATGCTTTCCCTTTGTCCCGGGCACGCATGGATTGGCTGGAGACTGTGGGAAACTCCGAGTCGCTCCGGACCCAGACTTTTGTAATGCGGCTCCTGCGTATAAATAGGGCAGATCCCGGCTCCCTTCTCCACTCGGAGCTGAAAGCAGCCCTTGGGATAACGATGCTCTCTCCCTGGACATCCCATCGCCCGGAGGGAAGGAAGCACAGGGTGAGTGTCTGCTGGAGAGCCGGGAAGGGCCGCACTCCGGGGTGCTGAGAGCTGTTGGGGTGTTGTTGGGGAGGGGAAGCCTCGCTGCTCACCTTCCCTTCTCCCCCTTCTGTGTTACAGCTCCGGGAACCCCGGCTCGGATTTACAGCAGCTGGAACTGCTCCTGGAGAAGGGATTTCAGAGACACCGGCCCAACTCCGAGCTGGGGGAAGGCGAAATCCTGGGGGGATGGCTGTGAGCGAGCCGGGATACGGGCGAGGTGAGTGCTCCCCATCACATCCCCATCTCTCTCGCTGCCCTTTCCTTTGGGAAAAGCTCCAGCCGGCTCCTCCCCGTGTAACACTTTTCTCCTCTCCTGCCCTTTCAGCTCTAGCAGCCAAGAGCCCGCGGCAGGATGATCCTGAGGGGCAGAGCCCCAGAGCCGCTCTGCAACCCCCGTCCCTCCGTTCCACGGGCGCAGCACCGCGGGGGAAGCTGAGCTGCCGCTCCCGGAGGGCACAGGTGCCACCTGGGGACTCTGCTTCTTCCTCCAGCCACCAGCTTCCACCAAAACCAGCAGCACCGAAGCGATTCCAAAGCCTCCGCGGGCACCGGCAGTTCACGATTCCGTGATTTTTGGACTTTTCCCGTGTTCCAGAGGAGACCATGACTTGCTGTACAAGTCGCCCCCACTCCTCTCACGAGTAGGGAAGAATGTTTCCCCTTTGCAGGTCATTGCTCTGCATGGATGTGAGCTCCCCTTCTCCCAGAAGGACTGCGAGGATCCCACCGCGCGGAGACAGAGTTGTTCTGAGGGAATGTGAGCTGTATCCTCCTGCTGGGAGGGCTGCAGGGGTCGTTCGGAGCGGAACGACGGCTGTTCTTAACCTCTGCGAGGTTGTGCGTGTAGCTCTGCTGGGAAAGCTGTGAGCCCTGGGACCGGCAGAATTCCCAAAAGTGTCCCTGCTTTTCCTCTGGCTCCTCGGGCTCCCCACCTGGAATGCCCCGGGGTCTCACTGGACACATTTGGGAATCTGGCCTTCCCACGGTGCCATGAGAGGTTCTATAATATTTATAGTCTGTACTGAGCACGCTCTGAGAATGGTTAAACCATATCCCAAACTATGTAGAGGAAATTCCTCGGGATGTCTTGCTCACGAGCCAGGGCTGTTTGTGAGGTTCAGGATGCGTGTGTGCCTTTTGTAAAGGCAGGAGATCTTTTTTTTGTCCTTATAGGACTGAAAGTTGCAGCTGTGCTGTCGATTATAAAATAAATATTTATTAAAGTCTTTCATGAAAGGCAGGTGTATAAATTATATTTACTTTTGGGTACCCTTTTGCCAGGGGAAAATGGGAATTTGTTACTGTCCTTGGAGGATGTTACGATGTGTTCTGTGCAAGCTGCACCAATGTATGACCTGTGCCAGAGTTATCTTGAACGTCAGAAGTTGCAGAAACTTTTAACGGTCAAAAATAAAAATCTGCTTAATCAATCCGAAGTTATTCTTTTTTTAAAGTAGTTTTTACAGCTGGTTTCCCTGTGGTCAATGGACATGAGACAGATTCCAGTGAAAGCAGAGATGTTCAGATTTGACACCGAATTTCCCCAGCAGTTCTGTGTCCATTGGGACGCCCTGCAATGCTGTTTTCCATGGCTCGGGAATATCAAACCCCAGCTCTCTCAATGTGAGACAAAAATAACAGCACGCCCCAGCAGCAAATTCTCTGGGAATTCAGAGCCAAGAAAGGTCACTGCAAGTGTGAAAAAAATCATGGAATGGTTTGGTTGGGAGGGACCTTAAACGTGATCTAATTCCAACCCCTTGTCACAGGCAGGGACACCAAACCCAGAAAGCGCTTTTGATTAAGAGATTAAATTTTCCAAGGCACCTCACGGCACAATTCACATTCCTGGGGATGCGTCCGGGTCACAAAACACTTGGAAAAACGCAGGTTGTTAAAATTCAGGGATTCGGCTACAGGGGGCACACGTGAGGCTGTGTGGAGCTACCGGGGATCCCCCCGGGGGTCTCTCTGCCCGTTGTCCCCAATTCCTCCCGGGGGTCTCTCCCTATCTCCCCCAAATTCCTCCCCCATGGTCTTATTCCTCCCCACCAGGGGTCTGTCCTTGTCCTCCGCCCCCCGCTCCTCCCGAGGTCTCTGCCCCGGGATCTCTCCCCGTCTCCCCTCGCTGCCCCCAGGGGTCTCACCGACCCCTCCCCGGGGTGTCCCCCCGTTTCCTCCCTCTGGGGTCTCACCGATCCCTCCCGGGGTGTCCCTCCCATTTCCCCTCTCCAAACCCCCCTCCCCGGGGTGTACCCCCAATTCCCCCCTCCAGGGTCTCCCCGATCCCTCCCGGGGTGTGCCCCCCAATTCCCCTCTCTGGGGTCTCACCGATCCCTCCCAGGGTGTCCCCCCATTTCCCCCCGGGGTCTCTCCGCCCCCCTCACAGTCCCTCAGGCCCCGCCCCGCCGGTGGGCGTGGCCGCCGCGCGCTCCCCGCCCAATCCCCGCGGCTCCGCCTCGTTCCTATGCAGATTTATGCGCATACATTTGCATGCCGATGAGGCCGGGGTGAGGGAGGGAGCGGGTCGCCTTCAAAATGGCGGAGCGGGGCGGGCGCGGCAGCGGTCACGGCAGCCTGGACAAGAGCATCACCCTCCCGCCCGACGAGATCTTCCGCAACCTGGAGAACGCCAAGCGCTTCGCCATAGACATCGGTAACCGGGAGTGGGGGCCTGCAGGGAGCAGGCGGCGGTGGGGAACGGGCGGCGGCTCCGGCCCCGTTGAGGGGACCCGCGGGGGGCCGGGCCGGGCTGGCGCGGGGCACGCTGGGAAGTGTAGTCTCCCGCGTCGCGCAGGCCAGCGCGGGTGGGCGCGGGCTCACTACAGCTCCCGGCGGGCTGCGCGGTGTGTGGGCAGCGCGGGGCACGACGGGGGTTGTAGTCCCGCCGCCCGGTGTCGGTGCGCCGCGGGCGAGGAGTAGCACTACAAGTCCCGGCGGGCCGTGCGCGGGTAACGGGCCGCGGGGAGCCGGGCGGGGCGGCCCGGCCGGGGCTGCCCTTGGCGGCCAAGAGGGAGACGGGGGAGAGCCCGGAGGGTTCGGCCGGACCGGCCGGGGGGCGGCGGGACTGGGGGGCATCGGCTGCACCCCTTGAGAACGCGCCAGACCCTGCCCCAGTGCGCCAGGCCCGACTGCGGAGCCCCTCGGCCGCCCCCTCCCCAGGCCGCGGCCCGCGGGATGCTGCGGGCGCTCCTCCGACTCCCCAAACCGGCCTGGAAAAAGCAGAAAGGGCCGGGGACGGCGGCTGTGGCAGTGCCCGGGCAGGGCAGGGCGGCTGCGGGGCTTGGAGTGGGACGGGGTCTGTCACTGCTGCCTCAGTCACCCCCAAAAACACCCGACATTCCCGATTTCCCACACCCTGAGCGAGCCACAGGGTGACACATGTCAGGGTGACACACGTCAGGGTGACACCTGCGCGCCACAGCCGGGAGTTGTGCAGGGACAGGCTGAGCCTGTTCCAGTTCCTCTGGTGCAGGGATCAGCAGTCGCTCTCTGGACACCCACTGAGCCAAAAGTGCCATTTCACGCGTTTTCCTTCCGTTTTACGGTCTCGAGATTAGTGGAATTTTTATGAGAAAAGCCAGGGAAAAGAAAAACAAGCTCTTACTGTCCAGGTGAACGCTGCTGTGTGTCGTGGAGGCTCAGGGACAGTGGGAAGAAAACCTGCACCCCAATAGAAAACCTTGTGTCGCCAGTTCCTTCAGCCCCTCAGGAGCTGCTGGTTACAGTAACAGCCGGGACTGGCCTTTGTGCGGGTCAGCACGGAATTAGAGGCGTGGGATTAGTTATAAAACCCAGTTACATGTCTCAGCTGGTGTTCTGAGTGGATTTAAGTCTTTAAAAACTGCGAGGGGAAGGGGATAATGCAGAAAGCATGGCTGTGCATACCGTGGGTCTGGTAATGAATTCCTGCAGCACCTGTGTCATTGTTGGTATAAAGCACATGACATTCCAACACGGGCTTTGTGATCCTCGGTTTGGAGGTGTGGAGGGAAGCTTCTCCATAAAAAAAACTGTGCAACCCCTCACCTTTTAGCAGAACAGACTGTGGGTTTTGTTTACCAGAAACTTTAAGGTACTGGCTGGGACACCGAAATCAGATCCAAGGTCAGGGAAGCTTTATTGCTTTTGTTACTATAAGTGTCTGTCCATGGTCACTCTACGTTGACCTCACTTAAATTTTCCTGGAGTAAACTGCCTGTTTTTCTCCTACTGGTTGCAAATTATTTTTCTAACAAAAATATTTGAGCACTGTGCAAGAGCTGACAGTGCTGATATGAAGGGAAAGCTACACACTCTAGGGATTATCTTTCACCTCTGCTGCTTCATTTCTTGGTTATTAGGCAGCAGAGTGCAATGCCACCGAATTTAGCCATTATTTAGGATCTAACATTGCCAGGTTTTTATTTGCTTTCAGGACTTTAATGATAACCCAGTAGTGGATCACAGTTACCCTCAGACCTGGAGCACTGTGGAAAACATTGAAGTTATACAGTGTAACCCCAGAAATCCACTTTTGCAGGTCAGATGCAAAGACAGGGCAAGGGATTGAATTGTGTTTCAAGGGGAGAGTTGAAAGTTTTATTGCCATGAACAGACTGGAGGCCTGAAGGGGATGATGGGGCTGCTCTGCTCAGACTTGCACACTGGTAATATCTGCAACTGCTGTGTGCTTGAGAAACATCACTCTGAGCATTCTTTACCCCAAAGCCAAGACCAATCTTGCAAAATAATTACTCAGTACAGAGGGTCATTTTCTAACCAAGCCATGAGTTTGCAGACTTGTCCCTAAAAGGAGAGTAAGAATATTATTTAGGTGTTGCTGGTGAAACCCTCTGTGCACATGAGGGGCATTGCTCAGTGGTGGCAAACCAGCTGAGAAAATCCTGGTACAGATTTGGGGGAGGTTTCATAAAGTTTCCAAACACAGTAAATATCAGCAGAGCATGTACTGGGCTGGCTAATTAAGAATTTCCACTGCTCATCCTCATCCCATATCAGTTGGGCACAAACTGAATTTATGGAGCTTTTCCCTCCTGTGATGCCCTGGGGGTTAAGCAGGCCAAGCAGTTCCTTAACAGATGTTCTTTCTGCATTTCCATTAATTCTCTCTGGCTTTAACTGAGGAGACCTGGAGAGCCAAGAGCTGACATAAACATAAGTTCTATTGTTTGCTCCCAGTTGAGGCATTAATCATAACTTGTCATCTCTTTATGAACAGGTGGTTCATTAACCAAATTGGCTTATTACTCAACTGTACAGCACAAAGTGGCAAGAGTGAGATCCTTTGATCATTCTGGAAAGGTGAGAATTCCATCAGGGATCAGCTGCATCTGATTGATTCATATTCTGGACTGGGTAGAACAGAAATTGTATCCAAACCAAATATATATAATAACTTGTTCTATATAAAATTTTTTGGGAAGTGTTTATATTGCCAGATACTGTTTGAAATATTTATTTTCCATACATTGTGTGGTACTTTTGTAAAAAAAATACCTGCTCCTGTGCAGACATAACTTTGCTCATGCAGAGGGATTTCCTGCATGTCAGCTGCATGGGAGAATTGATTCTCTCAGCTTAAGGAGAATTAAGACCTGTGAAACTCTATTCTTCTTTGACATAGCTTGAGGTGTTATATTTAATGGCATTAACACAGTTTCAAGGGCAAAAAAAAGCACAAGTACTGATGTTCAGTAGTTCAGCATTTAACCTTGTTTCTGCAAGAATATTCTCTTAAGAAATCCTTTTCTCTCTTAAAGGACATAGACAATGAACCTTTGTATGAAATATCTGTTCAGGAGGAGATTACAGCTCGACTTCACTTCATTAAATTTGAAAACACTTACATTGAAACCTGCCTAGATTTCATCAAAGACCATCTTGTCAATACAGAGACAAAAGTCATCAAAGCCACTGGTGGTGGTGCCTACAAATTCAAAGACCTTATTGAGAAGAAGCTGGGGTTGAAGTAAGTGGAATTGCTTTTTATTCTGTAAAGAATTAACTTACACCTACTCCAAAAGCTTTTATCATTTTCCTGGGCATGCTCAGAGCTAATTCATGTGACAGTCATTTATTGTATAGCTCCTACCTAAACTTTCTGCAAAGGCTTGCAGGAGAACAAAGGGCTGCCCCATGAATTTACAGCCTCATAAATTTACTGTTCAAACACCATTATCAAACACCAAATACTAAAAAGCTTACACTGAAACCTACCTAGATTTCATCAAAGGCCATCTTATCAATACAGAGACAAAAGCCATCAAAGCCACAGATGGTGATGCCTATAAATTCATCTTCTATGCTGTAAGTGTAGAAAAACATTAATTTGCCCCAATATTAAACATCACTGGGGAGACCTTCAAGGCACCTTTCCTGCTGTGATCTGTGGAGTACATTCCTCAGCCCCTGAGGGCCTGAGCTCATCTTTTACAATGTCTTTGCAAATTACTGATTTCTCCTGATAAGCTGGACTCTGTTATCTGTTTATTTCACACTAGCCCCCTTTAGTGCCTTATTGGCTGTTATTTACTAATAATCAATTGATCAAGATAAGGAGGCAGCTTCCCCTCTTATCTCATCTGCTGCACCTGCTTTTGGTTTTCATTTGGTTCTGACATAGTCACTTGATCCCCAGGTCCAAACCAGAGCAGCTTCTCCATCGTGGAACACACGAATCATTCTGCAGTAGCTGAGATGAGTTTGTGTCTTGTTTCTAACAAGCCTCAGGATATTTTCTGTAAGAATTTCCATAAATCAATAACAGTACAGAGGCACAGAAGTTCACAGAAGTCACTGTGTGTTAGCTGACTTACCAGTCATCTCTAAATTTTGTATCACATTCCCAGACTTCACACTGGATATGTCCTGTTGTGAATCCTGCTACTCTTGTGAGAAGTCTTTTTTTCTGTGTTTGTTGATCCCAGTTGTAGGCTACTCCCAGTCCATTGAATCTAGCACAAACAAGTTCTGAAATGTTGAGGAGGCCTTTTGTGCTTTATTAGGAGGCAGGGGAAGAGCAACAGATAATTATTCCATGTTGAGAAATTGTTTTCTGAGGTTAATTTCCAGCTAAGCTTCCTGACCTACTTTGTGGCAGGGGTGCACAGACCATGAAAGGAGCCGGGCTGGATGGAGCAGTGTAAACAAGCAAACAGGATTATTTGTAATGACAACATGATTAAAGTTACTGTGTAACAGAACTCCAGCCTGGAGTTGTGGCATGGGAGGGGAGCCCCAGACCATGTGCAGATGGAGGTTTCATGTTTCCAGGGAGCTGGGCTTGTGCCACGTGGTGTGAAAATTCCAGTCTGCAAAGTCTGTGCAAACTGCTCCAAAAGCAAACTGCCTTATCAGGAGGGCTGGGACATTTATTTAAGGTTTTTTCCTCCCCCTCAGAGTTGATAAGGAAGATGTCATGACCTGCCTAATTAAGGGGTGCAACTTTGTGCTGAGGAACATCCCCCACGAGGTGTTTGCTTACCAGAAGGATTCAGACACAGAATTCCGGTTCCAGACAAACCACCCCAACATTTTCCCTTATTTGCTGGTGAACATTGGCTCAGGGGTCTCCATAGTGAAGGTGAGTGGTGGCCAAAATGCCTTGTTGGAGATTTAGTAAAGGTGATCTGAAACCTCTCACTGGTTCAGATTTGTACTTGTTTCTTCTTGGGTAATGCAAGGTTTTGAAAGAAAATTGTGCCTTTTTTAAAGTTTATTTCTAGTAATTGCAGAGTTATGAATGCTTTTCCATTCACTGATTTTTTTAAAATTACATTTAATTTGATGTGGTTACATTACCTGATGAGGACAAAGGCTGTCAGATCAAAGTGATTTTTGATATTTATTTGATCACACTGGTGAAGAGACCAAGTTTAATGTCTATATTTAGCATTATTTGCCAAGAATTAAATACAGATATTTCCAAAAGTGCTTGTGGTGCAACATGCCCTTCTCACCTGCCACTACCACAATGGAAGGATTCCATCTCCACTGATTCCACTGTTCCAAAACTGTACACTCTGACCTTTAAATCTGTGTTAAACATTATAACAGGACTTTCTAAATAAATCTGCCTTGTTTGATTCACAGGTAGAAACAGAAGACAAATTTGAATGGATTGGGGGCAGCTCAATTGGAGGTGGAACCTTCTGGGGTCTTGGAGCTTTGCTCACCAAAACAAAGGTATCCAAGTCTTTCTTTTAAAGGGAGTGGGATTAAATTAAATGCTGGGAGGAAGTCTGAAATGTTGGAATGTTAGGTAACAAGGCTGAGTCCTGGACTTGTGTTCATATTTTTGATACTTCTGATATGTAAAAGGAAGCTTTACATGGAAAAGTTATGGTGGAATATAGGGACAAGAATTAGGAGATGCTTATTGTGACCAAAAGCAATCCTGCATGGGGCTTAAGGACAAATGATGGACAAGAACCTCCTCAAAGTGGTTTGGTAATTTTTTATTCTCTTTTCAACTTAAAATGCCAGCCCAGTTCCTGCAATGCTGTCTGCAGAAGAGAGCAGGGAGCACACAACTGCTGCAAAATGTCTGGGAGCTGAGAGAAGAACTTTTGCCTCATGGTTGGTTCCTTGGCTGCCAACTTGAGTTTAAATCCTGGGTTGATGGACAAGGCCTGACTTAGTCCTGCTCAGCCAGCCCAGCTCTGACATCATGCTGGGCTTGCCAAAGAGCCATGTGGCTTAAATGAGTGTCCTGAATGTCAGCAGAGTAGGAAAAGCTACAGTTACATATGCACCAGATAGGGAAATGTCAAAGGGAGGGCACAGCCTGGCTGTGCTTTTTGATGGATGCTCCTAAAGAAGAAATCTTAGACCATGACAGTGCCTGCTCTTAATTCTCTCTTGGTTTTGTAGAAGAAATTAAAATTAGCAGGATTAAAAATTAAGTATTGGGATAATGGAGCTTGCCTGCAAGTTTAATTTCAGGGACAGTGGCACATCCTGCAACAGTAAAGGTACACTGAGACTTTTTTCTCAAACTTCTATTTTACTGTGCTTCAGGAAGACAAAATTCTCTTTCCTCTTAGTTCCTATATTTCTGACTTCTAAGATAAGGGATGCTATGAGCCTTCTGACTGTTTTATATGTGCTGACCCACTCTAGTTTTCAGGGGAAATTCAACAAAATATCTGCAGATAAGAAAGAGTTTGATTGTGGTGTTCATTTTTAAAGGAGCTCCACTGAAGATCTGTGTGTTTGACCAGATAGGGAGTCTGGATCTGTCCTTGTAATTAGAAATAGCCTGGTTAATTCTAAGACTGGTTTTGCTCAGTAGAGATGCTGCAGAGCTCTGGCCCAGGCCAGCTGTAGTAACTGTGCTTCTCACCCTCAGAAATTTGATGAATTGCTGCAGCTGGCCTCAAAGGGCCAGCACACCAACGTGGACATGCTGGTGAAGGACGTGTATGGAGGTGCCTACCAGACCCTGGGGCTCAGTGGGAATCTCATTGCCAGCAGCTTTGGGAAGTCCACCACAGCAGACAAAGGTACTGGGATCAAAAAGATCTACCCAAACATCTCCTCTGGCTCTTGGCAATCAACTTTATACTGATCAAACAAATAGAACTGAAAATAATCACCAGCATCTTTCATGATCTCGTGTTTTGCCTGCACAGTATTGATTAAAGATATTATGTAGTCCTGCTTTATAAGCAGACATTTAAATTTTCTTTTTGGGGTTGCCTAAGCCAAAGGAAAATTTAAAAATAGCTATCTGGTTAGCCTGGGATTAATTAATTCCTGTGGGAAATAGATGTGGCTTTCTGGGCTCCAGAAAGGCCCTTTGGCAGTGATTTACTACAATTTTCAGTTTATTTGCAGTATTTTAATGAAGTACTTGCAGTGCATCTCAGGCCAAGAGGGATGGATGAACCCTAACCCGTGGTTCCTAGAGAGAAGAAATGGTTTCCTGCCATCCAGGAAGTTTTTTTTCAAGAAATATTTCACATAGGCTTATTGGGGTTTTTTTTTTCCCCTGATATCTTCAATCAAATCACACTCCTTGTTGAAAGTGCATTTTGTATGTGAGGTTTTTGTAGGGGGTGACACATTTCTTTTCCACACTAAGGAAAACTGCTCCACCCCTGGATTTTTCTTTCCCCAACTGCAGGCTCAGTTAGGAAATCACAGTCCACTGGAGTTTTCTCAGTCTGTGTGTAATTTATTTTACTCTTCCTTCCCTTCCAGAGTTTTCCAAAGAAGATATGGCCAAAAGTTTGCTCCACATGATCAGCAATGACATTGGTCAGCTGGCCTGCCTCTATGCCAAACTGCACAACCTGGATAAAATCTATTTTGGAGGTTTCTTCATCCGGGGCCACCCCGTCACCATGCGCACAATAACCTACAGCATCAACTTCTTCTCCAAGGTAAGGAAAACACAGCCTTCCCTACAGCAGAGGCACTTCTTAGCTGTTTTTCTAGGCTCTTGGGATACTTTCATAAATGAATTTGCACATGAAATAAGCTTAGAAGGCTGCTCCTTAGGTAGGTAAGGCAGGGATGTGTTGTGGGAGGGTGAAATCAATGTGAAATGCCTGGGAGTTGTGTCTGGCCCTTTTTCTCTCTCCCTACCTCCCTCTCTCTCTCTTTATTATTACTTTTTGATTGACAGTCTGTCTTGTAGCTCCAAGTAATGAGTTTCCACTGTGTTCTTAGATAGTCACCATCATTATTCAATTCCTCTTGCTGATTTGCATCTTTCCACCCCCAGGTCATGCAGTGTGGGGTTGTTCTGCTGAGACAGTTGGCATCAGTGGGGTTTTGTTATTAAAAAGAAAAATCAAACCCCAAATCAACTAAGCTGAAGTTCTTTGCAGATTTTGAAGCTGTGGAAAATACTGAAGATTTTTGACTAGGAAAAAGGTCTAATCCACAAGCTCCTTAATGGTTGTTACAGGTAGATTAGTCCTGCACTTTGGGAATTTTATAGAGTAGATGACAGCATTTTTTTCTCATCTCAGTGCTTCATGCAAGAGACTCCTGTGTGCTGCTTTCCCCCCCTCTTTATTTCACCATTGTTGTCCCTTTCTGTAAAACTTGCTGAGTTCCAAGAAAGCTATTGCAAAACTGCAGCTTTAGGTTGTAAGAGACACTTTGCCAGGATTTAAATCCAAAGCTCCCTGTGAGCTGGAGCTGCTGTTTCCCTGTAGCCCCCCTCAGGGTGAGCTGTTCCCAAGCCACTGCTGAATTCCTGGAAAAGGCTGTGTCTCACCCAGCATAGGAAAGCTGAGGGGCCCTGCTCTGAGGGTGGAGGTTCTCCTCCCCAGCATTCCTGTATTTTGCATTAATAATGGAGTTTTTTGGATGGGGGAGTGCTTGCCCGTGGCTAATGCACAGTGTCTGTGTGGTGTTGAGGAGCAGTGCAATGAAATAAAGCAATGAGCAGTGTCCCAAAGGTGTTGGCTGCAGTGGCACACACCTACCTTGGCCATCACATGACCTTGCATTTCCAGCCTGTTGAAGCAAGAGGAGTTGAATATTCATGGAATGATGCAGTGGTGTTTTCCAGGGGAGGCCATAGAGCACACACCACTGGTGCATGGGTGTTTCCAGCTGTGTGGTAACTGGGAATGATGTGTGTGAGCAATTCCTCCCTGAGCTGTTCCAGAAGCACCATTAAAGTTGCTGAATGTGTGAGAATGTAGCACAAATGACTGTTACCATCTTCTAGTTGTTTCTATTAAATTAAAGTGTGAAACTAGTGACAAAGAAGTGCCTGTTAGCCCTCAGGGACCATCCAATTGCAATGTTTCATATTGTGGCAGGGAGAGGTTCAGGCATTGTTCCTGAGACATGAAGGCTACCTGGGAGCCATTGGGGCATTTTTAAAAGGAGCTGAACAAGACAGTAAGTACAGCACTGCTCTGTTCTGTATATGCTGTGTTCTGAAATGTCAGTGTACTGTCCAAGTTTCTCTTAAGAGGCTGCATGTAAGCTGTTGCCTAAATAAATCCATTTGGCACTAATAAACACAGATGCTGGGCTTTGGTTTTATACATTCTGGCAGGGACATCTTAATTTCTTACTGGAATTCCTGCTCACCTTTGAGAAGGCAGCAGGACTGGGCTCTTCTCTTCTCTGCATTCTGCAAAGAGCAGTCACAGCTCTAAATCCAGCTGGGGAAATGTGGGTTTGGAGAGCTTCCCCCTCTTTAAGAGGCCACTTCTGAATTTCTTTAATGTACTGAGGAAGACCAGCATCTCCAAACTGTGTTTGAGAGTGAAAAGCCTCACAGAGGAGCCCCTTCTGTCCAGATCCTTGGATCCAGGGTGCTTTGGTGGAATTCTGCCTGTGTAGTTTTCCTTTTCCCATTGATGTACTGGCAAGCCAGGCAGTACATTGGTTACAGTGGCACAGCCACAGGCTGCTAATGGTACTTAGCTCAGTAAGTATCAAATACACCTCCAAAAATTGGATGTGGAATTCTTTTCCTGCCCATTTGATAGAGATGGGCAAGGAACCAGCTACTGAGGAATTAAAGACATTGCTTCTGCAGCATGTACTGTACATCTGAGCTCATTAAACTTTTCTCAAATAAAGCAAATCTGGAAATAACTCTAGTGTTTCTCTGAAGCTTACATTGTGCTTTGAGAGTTCTGTAATACTATTTTGTTAATAATGGATCTAGATTTAGAAGTAAGAGATGCTCAGTGATAGTGCTTTGGAGGCATGCTGATTAATGGCAAGGAAATGGGGTTAAAAAGAATTATTTTAGAACTTAAATTGTCTCTTGTCTCATTCAGGTTGAAGCTCTTTGGAGCAGGTAATTCACTGAGTGGTTGAAACATCTCTTTTGGGGGTTAAAGGGAAAAATTTTGTTTGCTTTTAAAGACAAGGGGAGCTGGCTTGTGTAGTGCAGCAGCTGCTCAGAGGGATGCTGGCTCTAGACTCACTCACAGGAGTATTCTCAGTTTTATTTTCAGATTATGTGTGTCTGTGTCTTTCTCTTTTCTAGATCCAAACCAGTACAGCTGGGGAGAGAATTATGCTGGGAGCTCTGGGCTTATGAGCACATCCCCTGATGTTTACCCCATGCAGAGAACACGGAGTGGTACAGTATGTGCTGTCTTTTCTAGACCTGTGTGTGTTCTCTTGGCAGTGCTGACCTGGACAGAAGTGATGATTCTCTGGTTGCTTCTTGCCCCTGGGGCTCCTGCTTCCCAGAGAAGTGACCAGTCTGGTGCCTGGTGTGGTGTTGTCTTGTGTCCTGTGTGGTGTTGGATGGAATGTTTCATAAAACAGATTGGCTGCTGCTTTGTCTTACCCCCCTTCACCAAACTGGGGGGAATGTTTGTCTCTTACCCTTTTTCTGGAGCAGCTGGATTTTGCTGCTGCTGAAATACCTCAGAATTTGGAATTTCATGTTCCACCATCTTTAAGCAGTGTTAATTTGCTTCCTGTGAGAAGACAAATACAAGATTAGACAGAAGAGCACAAGCCCAGTCATCTCTTAAAGTCACTGACAGTACAGCAATTCTGATTTCACAGTGGATTATTTTCACACTGGTTAATTTCTGTCTATAGGGTGGGCATGGATAGAATAATCCACAGAGGGCACTGGTTTATTTATGATGACCTAAAATTGTCTGCAAATCTGTCAGTCTTAACTGTGGCTGGGCTTCTGCAGCCCTTGTGCTAATTTAATTCATTGTGAATTAATTTCTGAGGGAGTTCTAACCCATCTCTTTCCTTTCTCCCCTAGTTTGACATGCTGGAAATGGACAGATTGGAGAGACCACTTGTTAACCTACCACTGCTGAAAGACCCCTCCACCTATATCCCAGACACTGTTGACCTCACAGATGATGCCATGGCCAGAAAATACTGGCTCACCTGCTTTGAGGAGGCACTGGATGGGGTAAGTGTCACAGAACAGTCCTGTGTGGGTGACACAGGTATTTAGGAAACAAATCTTGTGTGAAGCAGCATGTTTGTCCTGTAAAATACTCCTGCTGTGTCACCTCTCTGGAAGTGCAGCCCCTCTTTCCCTGTAACAGAGGCACCTGATATTGTCCCAGTATCCTAAGGAAGGGCTTAGGCCCTTCAAAGGTAGAAATGTTCTTCTGTGGTGCATTTTTTTAGCTTCTGGAAGGTGTTTTCAAAGCATTTTCTCCCTTTATTGTCACTTGGACCTCTTTGTACAGAACTGCAAGCAGGACAGTTACACAACCAAAGGTCAGAGATCCTTGGGTTGTTCCTACTCTGGGAGCAGTCCTGCTGCCTCACAGACACTTTTCCATGGGAAGAACACAGTTGAACCAGACACAAGTTAATATTTTTTTCTGCACTGAAGCTGATTCAGGCAGTTCACTGGAGTAAACAAAAAGAGAACACAAGGGGTCGACGTGCACCATTGTATTTCTGCTTGTTTCTCCCTTAGTGTATGTGCATTGTTATTTTCTTCCTCTCCTCTAAGTAGTTAGAACTTGTGCTTAATTTCTGACAGTACAGTCTGGAAAACAAACTTTAAATCTTTTGGGATAAAAAGAGGCATTATAATCCTTGTTTACTGTTTGGAATGAAGGGAGGCTGGGAGGTGCTGTGTGGGAGGGAGCAGCCAGGCTGCAGGCACAGAACAGGGAGGCAGATGGAGGGGTTATTGCTCAGACTGAACTTCACATCAGTTACAGGAGGAAGAGTTAATTTGGTAACTCCAGTGCTGCCTGATTTCTCTGCCAGGTGGCAAAGCGAGCTGCAGCCAGCCAGCCAGACTCAGTGGATGCACAGGAGAGAGCTGAGAAGTTCCGCCAGAAATACTGGAACAAGCTCCAGACACTCAGGCAGCAGCCCTTGTAAGTGGTTTTATTTTCCCTTTTGCATCTCTTGCTGCTTCTCTTCATCAAAAGCTAACCAGGTTGTGAAGCAGAACAAAGACAAGTAGGCTGAAGGCACAGGCAAGCTTCTGTGCCAAACATCACATCCTCTGCACAGAGATTTTGGATTTCGTGTGTTGGAGTTGAGCAGAGATATTCTATCTTGGCAGAAAATTTGTTACTAAAAATTTGTACGTGGCGATTAAAAATTGCAGCAGGTTAATTCTGAACATTCTCCCTCCCTGTATTTAAATAATCTTACTGTAGATTTAAGATTATTGAATCTACAATAAATAATCTTATTGTAGAGTCAGGGTTTAGCACCTGTGACTTTCAGCTTTAGTGCTCATGTGAGGGGCTGTGACTTACAGAGGAAACAGATGGAAAAATAACCTTTTCTGTTTGAAGTAATTGATTTGCTTTTTCTCCCCCTCTTCCTTTCTAAAGTGCATATGGTACCTTAACAGTCAGAAGTCTCTTGGATACAAGGGAACACTGTTTGAATGAGTTCAATTTTCCAGATCCCTATTCCAAGGTGAGTTCAAGACACTTTTCCAATACTTTGAAACTGTACAAGTGATGGATGGCTCAGAGGGGAGAGATTAGAACCAAGTTCCTGCACTGGTTGTGAGCAGCTGGGGGAGGAGAAACAGCACTGGGGAGTGGGACATAAACCCCTTCAGCTGCACAGACTCCTGGAGAGGATAATGGTAACCAAGAATATCACCAGCTTCAGCTGCCTGACAGCCTGAGAAGCCAGGTAAGAAATGTTGGTCTGTAAATCCAGTGTTTCCTGTCTGTCTTACAGGTAAAGCAGAAAGAAAATGGAATAGCCTTAAAGTGTTTCCAGAGTGTGATCGAGTCCCTGGATTCCCTGGGCTGGGAGGAGAGGCAGTTTGCACTGGTGAAAGGACTTCTGGCAGGGAATGTCTTTGACTGGGGAGCAAAGGCAGTCTCAGAGTAGGTGTTACATCCTTTACCAGCACCCTTTAAGCTACAAAATGTCCAGTTGTGGGTTTTTTTCTGAAAAAATATAGTTCATCAATCTCCCCATCAGCCTTTGTACAGCACTGTTACATCCTGCAGCTGGTTAAGTCATTACATTTAATTTTGAACATTTCATGTTCAAAAAAGACAAAAAATGTCTTTTTTTTGCCTGTAGCCTACTGCCTGCAAACATCTCTACATTGCTGAGGCTGTTTTCTTGTAGCATCAGAACTCTGATTTAATGTCCTGATGAGCCTTTTGTTTTTAACATGATCACAAAATACATTTCCCAGTCCTGGGACCCACAGACACCCCCAGTACAAGAGTGCAGTAAAATTGCTGGGCAATGCTAAAGCTAAAGAAATGTTTGAATTCCACTGATGTGAGATGGAGGAGTTGAACTGTGTGCTGTTTGTTTCTCTCCTGTTCCAGTGTTCTGGAGTCTGAGCCACAGTTTGGGTTTGAAGAAGCCAAGTCAAAGCTCCAAGGTAAGGGGAGATCCATGCTGGTTGGAGCTGGATGTGAATGAGAGGATGGAGTGGGAATGTTTGTGGGGGTTCTGCTGCCTGGATGACAGGGAATCATTGGGACTTGTGAGGGTTCTTTAAATGCAGACCCAGATTTTGGGTAATGCTCCAAAGGAATTAAACCTGCAGAGATGGTCACTCACTGTTGTGTCCCTGCCAGGGAACGTTGTCCTGGGGGTTCCACTTCCACACCAGTCCAGAGCTTTAGTGTGAAAATTCCACTTCAGCCCTATTCTCATGGAGCCATTCCCATAACAGAGAGCTCAGGAACTCTGTGAACTTACACATTTAACAGTCCAAACCTGAGCTCAAATGCTTCAATGCTTCAGTGAGTGCAGCATGAACCTCCTGCTTGTACCATGTGAAGAGTGAGTGCTGATAAGAGGTAGTGGCTGCTGGTAAGAAATGCTGACACTGCTCTGTCTACACAGAACGTCCCTGGTTGGAAGATTCCTACAGCCAGTGGCTGGAGCGACTGAAGGTACGACCCTGGCTGCCCCTAAACCCACTAATTAAACACCTTAATCATCAAACCACCTCAGTAATTGTGGGGTTTGAACAGAACTCTGTTCAGACAGCCCAGAACAAATCCCAGTAATTCACCATGAGGGACTAAAGGAGTTAGTCTAAAACGTGGTTACTCCCCAAGCTGCTTCCCTGAATTCCCACTGGAGCCCAGGTGCTCCAGAGCCTCCCCTCCTTATCAGGGCTCTTATTTCCTTACACCCAGACCCCTGAATTAAAAAACCTGGGGCCAAATGTAGTGTTTGAGTTGTTCCTCCCCCTGAGTAACCAACCTAAACTGGCATTAATGTAGGAGCTTGCTGGAAGTAATGAACTTATCAATTAGCAAAGCTGCTTTATTTTTTTCCCCCATGTGATTTCTTTTACCATTTAATTAAGATTAATGAAAAAGCTTTTGTGTCTTTGTGTAAATCTCTCTGTTGGAAATGGCAGCCTAAAGGTTGGGGATGAGCAGACTATGGCAAATCATTACATGTTCCATCCTAAAACAAAGCATCAGCTAATCTTGTGTAACAGGGATAATTAGGGAACTACAGGCACTGTTCTGTCAGTTTTTATTAGGAATTAAGCATTTTTCAGTTCTTCTACTGGTATGAACTGGAGTGAACTAAGTTTCATAACCCCAGGTTGAGAACAAATGAAGAGGTTAATGGAGAATAGGCACTATCTTTTCATTTTAGGATGTCACTGCCCCCACAGTCCAAGCTGCCCTTTCCTGGCAGAAGGAAATCCTGTTCAGCCAGCACCAGGCTGGCTTAAAACACCCTCCAAGGTAGGTCCAGCTGGCACCCAGCACATTCAGGATCACAGCCTGACTGGAGTTAGGCCTGGCTTGAGTTGGCAGGTGGAGGTTTTACTGCTGGAGTTTGAGAGCCCTGTCTCAAACACAGCACAGGACTTGAGGCTGTTTTAAACCCCTGTGCAAAGACACCATCAGGGAGCCCCATTCCTCCTGTTTGCCACTGCTGTGTGCTGGGAGTTTGCTACAATCCAGACCCAAAGGCTCAAGTTTTGAGGGTGTAAAATGTGGGGGTTTGGAGGAGTAGCTGTGAATAACAAACTTCCCTGAGGTGAGTGGTGCTCCATCCTGAATGCATTGGTTTTCTCTTGCAGGAGGGTCCCCCTCATAAATGTGCCTTAATTTTCGCAGATAACAGTGGGATAGACATAATTTTAGGAGTCTTTCCTTTTGTCCGAGAGCTCCTTTCTAGAGGGACAGAGGTGAGTGGTTTTCCTTCTGAACTCTGGAGTTTTGGTAACTGCTGGAAGGTGGCACTGCCCACCAGCAGGACACTCCTCTGCCAAACTGGGAATAATCCAGCAGCTGGCACACCAGAGCCTGACTGTGGCCCCTTCCCCCAGGTGATTCTGGCCTGTAACTCTGGCCCTGCCCTCAACGACGTCACCTACAGCGAGTCCCTGATCGTGACCGAGCGCATCGCAGCCATGGACCCCGTGATCCAGTAAGCACCACCTCTGTCACACCTCCCTGGGGAGGAGAGCAGGGCCTGGCCACAGCCTGCCTTTGCATTTCACTGCTCAGTAGCATCTGTACTGGCAGCCTCAGCCCAAGGCAGAGCATTTGCTTTTGCTAAAGTGAAAAATTTAGAAATTGGGTCTTGCTGGCACACCCATAGTTATATTCTTGTTGTGTCTTCCCTGACAAGCACTCCAGCTGCTCTACCAGGAATTTTCTATTGTTAATAGTGGCAAATCCATGTATGTCACTCAGAGTGTCCCCAGGAGAGGATGCAGGGCTGACTGAGCAATCCTTGTGCTCAAGGAAACATTGTGTTTCCTGGTGAAGTCTCTGCAGCAAAGGAGGCCTTTGCAAAAGAGGCTTCGGTGTTCTTGCTTCTCTGCCTTATTCCCATATGTGCAAGGCCTTGCTGAAGCAGCTGTTTAATATTTTTGTCTTTTTAAACAGCTCTGCACTGAAGGATGAGAAACTGCTGTTGGTTCAGACGGGCTCCAGTTCTCCGTGCCTGGATCTGAGGTACGTGGGCCAAGTGTCACTGTGTGACTGCAGGTGTGACCATGGTATGGCTGAGGTGTGACTGCAGGTGGAGCTAAGGTGGGGCTATGGTGTGACCAAGGTGTGACTGAGGCAGGGATGTGGTGTGGCTGTGGTGTGGCTGAAGTGTGGCCACAGTGGTGGCTACAGTGGTAGCCAAGCTGTGGCCACAGTGTGGCTGCAGTGGTGACCATGGTGTGGCTGCAGGTGGAGGTGCAAGTGTGTCTGTGGTGTGGCCAAGCTGTGGCCGCAGTGGTGGCTATGGTGTGACTGAAGTGTGGCCACAGTAGTGGCTGAGCCATGGCCACAGTGTGATTGTGGTGTGGCTGAGCTGTGGCTGTGGTGTGACTGAAGTGTGGCTGCAGGTGTGGCCATGGTGTTGTGGGTGTGGCCATGGTGTGGTGGGCGCAGTGTGGCTGAGCTGTGGCCGAGCCTGGCCGCAGTGTGATTGTGGTGTGGCTGCAGGTGTGGCTGAGCCGTGGCTGCAGTGTGGCCGAGCTGTGGTGGCTGCAGTGTGGCCGAGGTGTGGCCGAGCCTGGCAGCACTGTGGCCATGGTGTGGCCATGGTGTGGTGGCTGCAGTGTGGCTGAGCCTGGCAGCACTGTGGCCATGGTGTGGCCATGGTGTGGTGGCTGCAGTGTGGCCGAGCTGTGGCCGAGCCTGGCAGCACTGTGGCCATGGTGTGGCCATGGTGTGGTGGCCGCAGCGTGGCCGCTCTGACCCCTGTGTTGCAGCCGCCTGGACCAGGGCCTGGCCGTGCTGGTGCGGGAGCGGCAGACAGACCTGGTGGTGATCGAGGGCATGGGCAGGGCCATCCACACCAACTACTACGCCGTGCTCAGGTGCGAGAGCCTCAAGCTGGCCGTCATCAAGAACTCGTGGCTCGCCGACCGCCTCGGGGGCAAAATCTTCAGCGTCATCTTCAAGTACGAAGTGCCCTGTAAATGATGGAGCTGCCACGGCCCATGGACTTGCACTAGTTTTACTTTAACTGTAAAGAATGTATTTTTATTACAACAGGGACAAGAGTTCACAGGAAATTCCGTATTTATATTGTGCTTTTGTGACTTAAAAAGCGACAATATGATTCACTCTATAGTCTACACACTCAAATATATATATATGTATATCACTCATTGTTTATTTTGGTAAGTGTTTATTTTAATGCTGCAGTATTTGTGATGAAAAGACTTTATTTTTTTGTTCTGTGAGACATTCATATAGAAATATATTTAAATGTCAATGAAACCTTTTTTATACATCTCTGCCTACTCTGCCAGCAGTGACACGGCACATACAAAATTGTTTTTAACTGCTAAGTGAACCTGACATTTCATTTTCAGCTTTTAGACTTACCTAAATCTCTCCTGCTCTGTGCAGCTCAGTTGATGGAAGGGCTGCTCCCACAAACGTTGCTCAGGCTGTGACTGAGCCAGGGCTGTTGCAGTCTGAGTTAAGGACCAGCCCTGGTTTCCCAGCCCCTTGTTTGTTCCCATTAGCAGGAGGGACATGGGAGGGAGTCCTGCAGCTACACTGAATTCCTCACAGGGAACATGCAATGCTGGATTCAGGATCACCCACAGTTTCCCAGCCTGAGCCCCCTTGGTTTCTATTGCCTTCAGTTCTCCCTGCTAGGACTGACAAGGGTTGGTGTCTTTGTTCCTGCAGTGCAATTACAGCCATTCCCATGGAGCCCAATTTGCTTTTTCTCTCTTCAGCGGTGCAGTTCATAAATGGAATTATTTCACCACCAATTTGCCCTAACACTTACATGCCTCAGTCATCCTAGCTCTGAAAGGGAAAACAGCTTAATGAGGAAAGTGTTTAACATGCAGCTGAGAAAACTGTTCCCCTGAACTTCAGTATTCTTTGAGAGCAGGAGAGTGATGCAGAACACCCTCACATCTCCCCTTGCAGGGGAGCTGGGGCTGTGCTGTGTTTGACTCATCCCCACACTCCCTCCCTGCTCTGGTACTGAGGGATTTCCACTGTCAATCCTCAATTCTTGAACAAAGAGAACAAAACATTCTCTGTCCCCCAACAGTGGCCCTTACCCTGTGATGGGAAGGGACAAAGGACAAGCCCTGCCTGGCATTTCTTAGCTCCAGTGGTTCCTTGGTGGCAGGGGTTCCCTTTATGGGGCTTGGGGTTACACAGCAGCACTATCAGCTCTGATTCAGGAATTGCCTTCCCAGGGCCCAGCACCTCCTGCTCAGGCAGGGCAGGGTGAGGCTGTTTATAGCTGCAATGCTTAAGCTGCTGTTCTGATTACAGCAGACAGACAAGAGCTTTAATGTTCCACGACTGTTCCTCACAGGAATTAGTAGCAGAGGCTTCACATTAACCTGTCCCTAGTCACTTCCTTCTCCAGGCCTTCATGGACTTACAGGGTTAACTTCAAACATGGATCCACCATCCTGGCCAGCTCAGCTCCAGTTTAGCAATTTGTCACAATTCCACTCTACCCCTTATCAATTTAAATTCTTCCAAGCCATTTAATTTCCTTGTGTTTGCAGCTCCACCACCACTCCAGAAGTGTTCTCTGTGTGTGTAATTAGCAAACTAACACTCTAGACTAGCAAAAAAACATCTTCCTACAGCTCCTAGGACATGGTACAACCCTAACACAGGTCCTATTCCTGCAGCAAAAGCTCCTTTAAGCATTTGCCTTCCCTGATGTCTCCTGGCTTTGTCTGGCAGTTCCTTTTATGCCTAGACGAGAGCAGATTTCTTCTGTGAAAACAGAGCAACAAGATTTCTGAAAGAGAAATGGGAGAGAAGGCTGTGGGTGGATTGTTCTGTGGATCCACATTTTCCATGTGCACATTGGGAAGGTGGGGAGCAGGAGCACCAAGGGGCACACTCAGACACTGGTGCAGTTTCTGAGTGTGTGTTTTCTTTGTCTAATGACTAAAGAACAGCCACCCCTGAAAACAAACTTGTTATGGATCATTTACTGTCCTCTCTAACACCCAGGCAGTGGACTGCAGTTTGGGATTTCAGGGAATGCTTCTTCATTTTTTTTTGGGGGGGAAGGGGTGCTAGGGAGTTCCTTTATTTTTATTATATTTATGCTGTTCAGGCTACAAACCCATCCCACAGGCCAAGCTATGAAATGTCACTTCAAGGAATCTTTAAGCACAGCCTCCCCTCACCCCTGCCCCACTGCATGGCTTTCCTTAGAAAACCAAGGTCAGGGTGGAAATGCTGGGGCCTGGCTGGTGCAGGAGGGACATGGGGAGGCAGAACAGGAGCTGGGGGACACCTTGGAAAGGAGGGACATGGGGAGGCAGGATGGGAATAGATGCAGGATCCACATCCCATGTTGGTGGAAGGAGGGACACGGGGAGGCAGGACAGGAGTAAATGCAGGATCCACATCTCATGTTGGTGGAAGGAGGGACACGGGGAGGCAGGACAGGAGTAAATGCAGGATCCACATCTCATGTTGGTGGAAGGAGGGACACGGGGAGGCAGGATGGGAATAGATGCAGGATCCACATCTCATGTTGGTGGAAGGAGGGACACAGGGAGGCAGGACAGGAGTAAATGCAGGATCCACATCTCATGTTGGTGGAAAGAAGGACACGGGGAGGCAGGACGGGAATAAATGCAGGATCCACATCTCATGTTGGTGGAAGGAGGAACACGGGGAGGCAGGACAGGGGTAGATCAGGAACCAGCGCCCACCTTGGCGTGCGCGGCGGCGCGGCGGCTGCTGCCGGAGAGCTCGGCCAGGGCAGCGAGGACGCCGAGGGCGAGGCCGATGCCCAGGGTGAGGAACAGCCCCCCCAGCGCCGGCGGCTCCAGCGGCCCCCAGCGCTCCCGGCTCTGGCGCGGGCAGCTGCTCTCCCACCACTTGTTGCGCAGGTAGTCCAGGTCGCCCGCCTCGCGCAGCTTGAGCACGGCGATGGACAGAGGCTTGGTCCAGGGGGAGGCTGGGCAGGGAGAGGAGGGACAGGAGGATGGGAGAGCTCCCAGGCATGGTTCAATTAAACATTGTTAATGGGCACCGGGGCAGAGGTGCCACTGAACACAGCCCGGCCTGCCAGAGGATTTTCTGGCTAGCAACCACCCTGCCCTGGCCACAGAGGGTGGAATAAGGGCCTGATAGACAATATATATATATATATATATATATATATATATATATATACATACACACAGATATATATATATATATGTATATGTGTGTGTGTGTGTGTGTGTGTGTGTGTGTGTGTGTGTATATATACACGACATACATATATATACACACACATATATATGTGTATATATATATATATACATGACATACATATATATATACACATACATATATATGTGTGTGTATATACATATATACATGACCTACATATATATATATACACACATACATATATATGTGTATATATAAACATATATACGTGACCTACATATACATATATACATACTTACATATGTGTGTATATATATATATATATACATGACATATATACATATATATATATATACACACACACACACACACACACACACATATATATATATATATATATATACACATATATATATATATATATATATATGTACACACACTCATATATAAATATATATATTAAAAAAATGCCCTTATAGCTGTGGGATAAGGGCAGGGCAAAGGTGCTTTAGGAAGAACGTGAGCAGACTGTCCCTGCTCACTGCGTTAGGGTATCAGCATTCCTGGGCCAAGGACACGGTGGGAGATGGAACATTTGTGGGTGAGAGTTCACAGCGCCAGCGCTAATTCCCCCCAGAGCAGCGACCCCACGCTGCAGTGCGCTCGCTCTGGCCGCCCTCAGCAGCAGGAGCTGTCCTGCTGGTGCTGCCCCTCCAGCACAGGAGCAGCCCCGGGGCTCACCCTGCGCCGTGGCGATGCCGAAGCCGCGCGCCCCGATCACCTCGGGCGCCCTGACCAGGTTGCAGTGGCGCGCGGCCGCCAGGTCCTGCGAGATGGACTCGCCGATGAAGGCGTAGTTGGAGTCCATCACGCGCTGCACGGCCTCCTGGTACGTCTTGACCAGCACGTGCTCCCGCCTCTTCTCCATGTACTCGTAGATCATCTGGTGGATGGGGTTCTTGGAGTTCTGCCGCCCAAAAATCCAAGTGTCAAGCTCAACAACCACCAACAAAATAAAAATCTGCCTGTAGCTGCAAGGATTGTAAAACAGTTTAGAGAAGAGCCTTAAACCACGTGAAGCCCTGCAAGCACAGATTGTCCCCAACACCAGGGACAAGCATCACACAGGGTACAAGTGTCATAGATGTCAGCTACTCTCCAGACGCACAAGGGCAGCCCCTGAAGAGTAGAGAGATTTTTTTTAAAGGACAATACAGAATAAAAATAAAAGTTCTGTGCCTGCTTTCCTGGGAGAAGACATGGAGAAAGGGCTGAACAGAACAATAATCATATTATTTGAAGTATTAGAGAGAAACTGAGAGAGTCAAAGGTGATGAGGGTGTTATAGGGGTTATAAGGCCTGAGCTGTGTGACAGCCCAGCTCAGCATCCTACAGCCCCTGTGTAAGGGCACAAGGAGATTCTCACCTTGAAGTAGTAGAAAGTTGAGGAGCCCTCCAGGGTCCCAAACTCCAGATTCCTTTGCTTGACCAGGTCCTCGAAGGTCTGGATGGGGAGCTGCTCGCTGCCGGAGCTCAGCAGGGCTGTGAAGTTGGCGATGTAGGCAGCCAGCAGGGCCAGGGTGAAGAGCCACCAGACCACAGCAATGACCCTCACTGAGAGTGCCTGGGGCCTGGGGGTGGCACCTGCACCACAGGGAGCCAAAAAATCACCATAAATCACACAGGAGGGGCCAGAGACACACCAAGAACTGCAGATCCACCAGCCTGAGTTACAGACTTCTCTTTAAGCAAAGGCAAACTGCAGCCCCTGCCCTGCAGCTGCACAGAGCCCGAGCCTGGAGGGCCCCACTGTGCTGGTCTGAGCAGCACCAAGGCTGCAGTGCAGGGCTGGGGCAGCAGCAGTGGAACAAAGCTGCACAAAGCAGCCATGCCATGCTCAGCTGGGCATTGCCCAGAGCAGAAAGCGCTCCCCAGCCAGAGGCAATCACCTGTACAACCCCAGCAGGTCTGCAACCACACCTCCCCAAACTGGTTTAGTGCTCCAAGTGTCCCTACTAAGACACCTTTTCACCCAGTGTCAGCAGGAGCTGGGTGCACCATCATCCTAAAAACCCTGCTGCTCCCAGAGCTGCTCTGGTGCATCCCCCCAGCTCACCTTGCAGGGCCAGTGCTCCTGCTCCAAACCAGAGGCTGTTCAGGAAGGTGAAGTGGTTCTCTTCATTCTTTGGCTCATTCCATTCACAGGGGCTCAGCCTGTGGGAAAATTACAGGATAAAACCAGGCATTCAGAGGGAAAAAATAAAAATAATCCCCATCAAGAGATCTGGTGTTCCTCATGGGGAGATCCCACTCATAATGCTGGTTTAATCTGACAGGATTTAAGCTTTCTTAGCCATTATACTGGAGCTGTACAGGAGGTTCCTCAAAGCAAAATGCTGCCTGGGACTTTCTAATCTCTTCATAGGTGAGAAATCCACTGGCTTGAACACAATCTGTGAACAAATGCATTTGTACCTGGCGACAAGGAAGAGGCAGAAGCAGGTGAGCAGGTAAGCAAATAAAAGGGCAGTCCAGGTCTCCTTGCTGAAGGGAGACAGGAAGTGGAAGAAAGACATGTCCTGGGAGGTGGTGTCCTTTTTCAGCAAGATCCCAATGCCAGTCTGCAGGAAGGGCGTGGTGAAGGACACCACCTCTTCCCTGGCTGAGGTGACGGTCAGTGGAGCCACTGCAATGTCAGCTTCCTGCCAGGGAGATAAAAACCAATCAGCCACCCAGCCCAGGGGGCATTTCTGTCCCTCAAACCTTTCTGTCCCTCAAGCAGGTGCTTCCCTGGCTGAGTGGGCAGGTGTTGGAATGGCATCACTTCCCCCAGTCACATCCCAAGGCTGTTGAGCCACAAGGACCAGGACAGGTTTCCCATGGAAATCATTGGACTGGAATTCCAGCCAGTGGAACCCTCCACAGTGAGGAGCTGGTTGGTATCTGGGGTTTCTGGTTTCCTTCTGCAGCAGGAGCTGGGCTGGGTTTGCTCCCCCAGAACAAAAGGCTGCTCCTGTCTGACTCTGGCTGAGAGCTGGGCACAGACTGAGCTCAGAGGGGCAAAGAGCTTTAACTGAAGAGTTCCCCACAGATGACAGAACAGCCACAGGGAATGCACCTGATGGGTGAAATGTGAATTCAAGCATCTCCTGAAGAGTCTGGGCATTGCCATTCTGAATGAAGTGAGTCTCACCCAGGGGTTAAGTTTTGCCAAGGTGTCTGAGACAGACAAGTGCTGCCCTGGCAGTGCCTGGCTCTAACAGGGGTTTCCTGCTGTGGCCAGCCTCCTTGTGCCTTATTTCCATCTCTGCAAGCCAAACCCAACTCCGGGTCTTGTCACCCATCAGCTCTACACCCCAGGCAGGATAACCCCGAGCTCAGTCCCTGAGCAGACCCCAAGCAGCCCCGAGCTGGGCTGTCCCTGCAGGGTGTGGCAGCAGCAGCCGCCGGCGTTACCCTCCGGAGGATCTCCCCGATCATGCCGCTCCAGTTGCCCCCAGCAGCCACAGCTCCGTACTGGCCGTCCCCCACCACCTTGACGCGGTACTGGAAGCGCAGCATCCCCGCCAGGGCTGCCAGCAGCTCCATGCAGTATCCCTCCAGCTCCGCTCCCCGCACCATCACGTACGGGTCCTCCTGCAAGGACGGACACAGCTGCAGTTCCGCAGGTCAAACACCGGTCTTAGAAAATTAGGATTTTAGTTACTTTGCTGAAAATAGTTAGCAGTTAGAAGAGAGTAGTTATCTGAAACTTAAATAATTGATTGTCTGTCGTTTTATGTTTGCTGAGCTGCACTTACAATGGGAAAAGACAAAACTAGTGAAACATAGATAATGCAACCAGAAACCCATTCTTTGAAAAACTGGACTGTCCCCAGAAATCATTTGTATTGTCATTGATAGAAAAGGTCAAGAGTTTAGGGTGAGGAAGACTCGCCTTACTTCCTCCTTTTAAGACCCCTCCCCACAAAAACGACCCCAGACTTAATTTAAGAAGTCAATCAATGCTTAATAGCTGTTCAAGCTAATTACCATAGGAAGGATGGGAGGGGCTGTTATTATGAATATGTATTTGTTTGAATCCTTTGCCAGTAAATAGATTTTGTGATCACCTGTGATTTAGCAGCGTTTATTAGAGGATTATCTCATGCTGCTGCCCAGTGCTGAATAAACATTCACTTTCTAACTTTAAATTGTTACAGAGTCTTTTGTCCATCACAGTTGAGTATCAGTATTAGACCAATACTCTTATTTTGGTAAATCACGGGGACACTCAGAGGAGTTAAACCCAGCCTGGGCAAACCCTCCCCGTTATTCCTCTCCCATTAATGCAGGGACAGCTCCAGACTGGGAAATATTCCCTGGAGATGTGAATCACCACCAGGGCAGCTGCATTCTGCAGGTCACAGGTACCACAGGAATAAGGGAAAAAATCTCTTCTCAGCCTAAAAGCTGGATATTTTCATTTTGGCCCCATCAGAGCCTCAGGTGAGGGGCACAGGCTGGGCAGGGCCTGATAACAGGATCAGAAAATTCACTGCTGCAGCTTCTCCTGAAATCCTGCTTGTCTGGAGCACCTGGTGGTGCATTTGGGGGATTCTCTCACCTGCTTTTGTCCCTGTGTGACCTTCACATTGTTCCTCCCTCAGGGCAGACACAACACACAGAGGCTTGAGCCCCTCAGATGCAGCTCAGCAGAGGGGCTTGGCTGCCTCCCCAGAGCACTGACACAGCCCTGTGCCCCCAAAACCCCCTGTGCCCACTGCAGACAGCTGGCACCTCCACACCCCTGGGCCAGCCCCCAAACCATTCCAGAGCAGGAACATCTCGTCAGACCAGTCCAGAACAGCCCAGCACATCCCTGGCTGGATGTGGAGGGCAAAGTGCAGCCCCAGCTGTCCCTGGCTCTGTCTCAGCCTTACCAGGATGGTTGTGACAGTCAGGGTTGGGAGACCCTCGCCTGCTCCCCGTGACTCTGTGCCCTGCAAAGCAGAAATTGAGCCACAGTTGGGTTTCCAAGTCCCAGGCACAGCCCCACCAGGCTGGGCTTACCTTGGGATGTGCCCCAGTTAAACCAGCCCTAAACCCGCCCCGAGAGCTGCAGTGACTGCTGCTGTTTCCTAATTAACTAATTAATAGATCACAGCGTTTCACTTCATTGCCTGGTGCAAACAAAAATCACTGCAAACGCTGCTGCACATCTTCAGATGGTGTGTACAGCCTTCCCAAGGGACCAATTCTGCTGCAGACAAAAGAATTAGCAGCCAATTAAGGTCTCATTAGAGAGCAATTCCAGGAGACACAGAACAGTTGGAAGCCTGAGAGGAGGAGGAGGAGAAGAAAATGTGGATTCACTTCTGTGAGTTAAAGATACATCTTCAGATTTTACAGTCACCCAGCTCCAGAGGATTCCTCATCAAAGCCACTTCAGGGCAATTTAAGCATTTTCTAGTGAAGTGTCAAATTCTGTGAGGGTTATTGGTCTTAAATGTACCTGCTTATTGTAAAATTACAGGGTGGTTTTTCTAGGCAGAGAGAGAGATTGTGTATATTGTGTGTGAATATATAAATATATACATATGTATGCAATACAAAATGTGCAAAAGAAACCTCAGTCCTTCCAGGAGCCAAATGATCTTGTTTTATTTCTCTCTGTGCAATGGAAGAGATTCCAAAAAATGGAAGTTTGAGGGATGAGGGTTTTTTTGGAAGCTGTGATCACAAGTTCCCCAACTTTACCACCCATGAGGACAGGGCTACTGGCAGGTTCTTCCCTGGGACACCACTGAATTTTAAACTCTGGACAAAAAAATTCAGTCAAAAAAATCCCACAAAAACAGCACAGAAACAGGGCCAGCCATGAGCAGTGTACTTAAAATAACAACTCTTCACAGATGAAAATCCTTGTACACTGACCACTGTTTCTGAATTAAATATGTAAGATCATCTGCCCTATGCCTTGGTTAGTAGCTCTGCACTAATGAACTCACACATACCTTACTCACAGCATCATCATTCCTCCCAGCTCCTGGAAAAACACAACAAGATCAGGTTTGTGTGGGGCTGGCATTTACAGCTCCTCATTTCACAGTGCACTGAATAATCAGAGCGATCATCTCAGCTCCCTGTTTCCTCCCCAGGGCACAAAAGCAGGCAGAGCCAGGCAGGAGTGGGGTGCAGGAGGTTCTAATGTCACTTCATGATGTCACTTCGTGTCCCTCAGCCTGGGGGATGGATCCTGCACGTCCAGCCCATCCTGAGGAGGGGCAGCACCAGCTCCTCTCCCTCCCCACACAGCCCAGATTTGCCCCCATTCCTGCCAAGCCCCATTTTCCCCTGAGCAAAAGCCAAAAGTTCCTCACCACCCACTTCCAGGCACTGTTTTATTCTTACTCTTCCTTCCCCCTGCTGCTGGCAGGTTCTGCATCTGAGATGCAGAGTTAAAAATCACAATTTTGTTAATATATTGCTTATTAATTGCCTGGGATGATTCTTCTAGAATCTGCTTAGCATTTCTCCTTGGACTCAGAGAATTCACTGCACAAAAGCCCCTCAAGATAAACCAAAAAATGCAGGGTGTTTTCACTCTTTCAAGCAAAAGCTGTGAGTTTTTCTCTAAATATAACAGCATATTCATTCATTATGTATTTATTTTTCCTTCTTTGGTGTTGCATTTGCTGGCCTTGTGCTGAACTCCACATTATTGTAAAACAAAACCTGTTTTTTCCCCTCTGCACCACAGTTCTCCATGGGGGCTGGAAATGCTCACAAAGGAGTTCTCTTGTCTCTCTTCAGAAACCCCTTTAAAGCCAGCAGCAGCTTTTGGAGCCCCTTTCTCAGGGCCTGTGGGGTTCCTTGGAAGCCAGCAGAGCTTTCTCAGGGCTCCAGCTCCCAGCTCAAAGCCCCTTTGTGAGCCCTCCTGAAAGGCCCAGGGGTGATGGGGCTGCAGCACCAACCCCAGGTCATGGCAGGGACACTCCCAGCACCAGGGAATCCTCCTGGGAATCCTTTTCTGGGAGGCTGCAGCAGCACAGGACAAAGGGAAGGGCTCATCCCTCCCTTTGGTGGCTGTAAAAAAATCAGCTTTTTCTTTGCTCCTGCTACTCTGAGCTTGCCCAGCCTTCCCAAGGGAGGCTCCTGCTGGAATCCTGGGGAAAAGGTTCCTGGCTCTGGACTAGGTCACCTCACCTCAGTTTTCTCCCCCATCCTCAGCACATCTTGCTGCAGCTCAAGGGACCATAAACTCACAGAAGTGCAGCTTTAACCCCAATAACCACACCTAAACCCATCCTTTTTCTTTTCTTTTTGGCTTTTTTTTTTCATCTTCCCTCATCTCTGTCATCAGTTTTCAACTGTAGCAGCAAAGAGACTTGGTGGCATCAAAGACACTGGTGGCATCAAAGACACTTGGGGACATCAAAGACACTTGGTGGCAGCACTCACAAAGTCACAGCCACAAGGTGAGCCCTGGGGAATCTCTTAATAACCCATTTGAAAGCAGATTCTGTGATTAAGACAAAGTCCTGCAAGCACTGGCAGGTAAAAACTGAAGGAATTAATGCTCTGAAGAAGAACAAAACCAGGTTTGGGTGCAGCCAACACTTCTGGATCCTTTTCCTCACCTGCCTGGCTTGATTCCCTCAGGAGCAGCACGGTTGTAACCACACAGATTGTGAAGTGAAGACCTTTATCCATTGGAGCAGAAATTCCTGCTGCTCTAAAGGAACCTCAAAAGTAATAAAAACCATTACACCAGAAATTATAAAAAAATAAATTTAAAATGCCCAAGAAAACTTACAATTTATGAGAGTGTGTAGGCAAAAATGAACTACACATGGCATTACTTGCTGCTGACTGACACTCAGAAAACACTGGATTTAGTGGTCTTACCTCATCAGCTTTTAGGAAATTTCCCCAGTCCTTCATCCTATGAAAACTTTTAGCATTACAACTCAGTACTTTCCCTTACTCATTTTCCCTGTATTTTTCACCTTTATAGAGGATTAACTAAAACCTCCACAGAAGAATCTTTCCAGGTAAAATTTCAGTGCTGATTTTGCTGTTGCTGCTGTTAAAAAATGCTGCCAAAGGGGAATATGTTGACCCTTGTGAAAGGACCAGAGGAGAGGGCTGAAGTCTGAGCTGTACATCAGCCAACACTGACTTTATACTTTATTCTACAACTACTTTTTAGACAAAGTAGTTGAGGCTCTTGGCTGTTGCCAGAGCAGCACAAAAACTGAGCAGCTGCATCAAACACGGGGGAAAAAAGGAAAAGAAGCAGCAGCAACCTTCAGGCTTAACCTCTAAATTCCTGTTCTTTTTCCCTTACAGTTTGGTACATGCAACAAAACCATCTTTGTTTCAAGTGGCCTCCTCTAAAAAACCCCAAACTAACCAGAGCTGGTAACAGATTGCTGGCATCACCCTGAAAAGGAAGTTGTTAATATTTGAGAGCACAAACAGGGTGCAAATGTGGGTTTAAAAGCCAGGAAGGAGCTGGCACCAGGCTGTGCCCCTTGCCAGAACCAGAGCACGAATTGAAGGCATTTCTCACTTACAGAGAGTCCCTTGGCCCGTCTGTCCTTCTGTCTGTCTGTCCGTGCAGGATGCTCAGGATGCCCAGCACAGGAGCAGTGGGAATCCCACAGGCTCCAGCATCCCGTGCTGGGTTAAATAACCGGGAGAGGAGGAGGAGGAGGAGGAGGAGGAGGAGGAGGAAGAGGAGGAGGAGTGGCTCTGAAGGTGCCAGCTGGACCGGGGGACACCGGGGCTTTGGGAAGGGGTGACCACAGCAAGGACAGGATTTGGAAGCAGCTCAGTCCAGCAGCTGATGCTGCATCAAGACTCACAGAATTCTGTTACTGGCCCGTGGTGTTCCTGTAAAATTCCTCCCTTTGGAGCTGTCCCAGCTGGGCAGCAGCTGTGCCCATTTTCCTGCCTGTTGATCACACAGACAAAATCAGCTTTGAAAGACACAATGGAATGTTCATTACCAGTGTTCCTGAAGGCTGGAGGAATACAGACCATAAATCCCACGTCCAGCCATGTCCAGTACACTGCTGGTGATCTGGAGACTCTGGATTTCAGATCCTACAGTTTAATGAACTGAAATCCACATCCAGGAATCTCAGGACGCACAGGAAGAGCAGGAGAATGAAGAACAAAACTGTCACCTTCTGCTGACTTAAATTCCAAATAATTCTTAAATGCTGGAATAAATTCCACTTATAGGAATAAATAAATACATGATGAATGGCTGGTCTTATGCAGTGTCACAAAATAAGCTGTAGAAGTGGTTGCTACTAATTTGAAAGCAAGAGGGCAAATTTCACATTTACCCTAACGAGTTAAATCCAGATCCTCTTGGTTAAAATTCTGAACAAAGGTAAATGTTTTGAAGTGCTATGTGATGCTGCCTGCTGTGAGGTGCATTAATTTAACAAGTATTGCTTAATCAATTAAAGATGAAAATCATCTGATTGTGAGACTCCTTTGAGAAGACACAAATAGGCCTTTTAAACATTAACTTTCCAAAGCTGTCAAGTTGCATGTACTTGACATTAAAGCTGCAGAAGCATTAAACTTACAAAAGCAGCGACTCCCTGCAGCTTTTCAGCCCGAAATTAAAGTATTACAAGAATGATTTTTTCATCCAGAGAATGTTAATGAAACTTGCTTTGTGCTGGGACACAATGGGAGGCTCCTCTTGGCAGATCACACGTTCTGCTGCAGCTTCACCTCCTTCCCTTCAGAGCCTGCAGTGACTCCGTGGGGTCACCCCAGTGCACATCCCAAACCTGTGCTGCACAAAGCTCTCCTGGGATCTGCAGGCAGGCTGTGCACATCTGAGCCAGGCTGCAAAACCGAGGGAATATTTTCAGACAAAACACGCTGAAGAGCAGTTGAAAAGATTCAATCAGAAAATTTAACGCCCCCAACTTTATATTTTGATATCTCAGAGTTTGAATTTTGTCACTGTTTTGGTATCTGAGAGTTTAAACTCTTGTGACCAAGTGCTTCTAAAATTAGAAGCAAGAGCCTCTTTCCAGCTCCACAAGTGACAACCCTTCCAGGAGGAGTGTGAAGGATGTAAAATGCACTTTCACTGTGCACTTTGCTGGGACAGGAATAGAAGTGATTTTTCAGTCAAGTGACAGGTGAAGAGCAAAATTGTGCTGCAGCATTTTCAGCCAGGCTTTAAAGCCCTCAGTGATGAAACAGGGCCATCTGTGTTACTTGTACAGCTGCTCCAGGATGGATCAGCTCCTTCTGTCTCTTTGGCTACTAATTCCACTAGAGTTTTCATCCTTGCATCCTTGCCCCTGTGCTGGGTCTCACACCACAGAATGTCACTCTGCCAATCCTTGCACGTGTTCTGGTAGGACCTGAGAAAATCTGAGCTGGGTCTGTGCTGGCTACCCCTCTGTAAAAGAGTAAAATTAAATGTTATCCACAAAGGAAGTTGAAAAAAAAAAAAAAAAAAAGCAGATAGAATGAACCATGTTTGTGTATCACAAACTCCAGTGTTGTGTTAAAGCTAGAGTCACCAGCTGGAAGGTTAAATATGTTTATTTTAGTAGTGTAAGGTGGTTTTACAAACAAATTCTTAAATTTTGCAATATACACAAAATAATCATTACAAAGGCAAAATATCCTCTCAATAATAAGGACTCTATGCAGCCTGAAATAAAATTAAACCTCTGTTTCTCTTTAAAATGCATCTTAGTAAACATTCTTCTCATCACTGATAAAATGTACATCTATAATAAATGACATCATAATTGGGGACTGGGGGGACACATGACAACATCTCTAAAAATAAAAAGTAAAAAAAAAGGGGGGGAGGAAAAATTATTACTCTGTTTAGGTTGTTATTTAATTCTAAATATGTCCATCTAAAAAAATTAAATATCTCTCTTTTTTAAACATATCATTGAAAATTTTGCATGGCAGTGCAATACAGAAATAGTAAAATTCATCCAAAAAGTGCTATGTACAGCAGCATTGTTAAAATACCATAAGAAGGGACAGTGCTGTTTCAAGAAAAGACTGACATGCTTCGTAGCCATTTCTGAAGTAAAGTCAGAAGATATTTCCTGTCTATTTTTAGCCATTCCCTTCTCTCCCCTGTCTCAATTCCCTCAGACAATGCCTTGAGACAAGGAACAGTCACAGTTCAGTTTCAGGGTGTGCATGTGTACATACATGTGCAGACATCTCTTTGCATACACACAGGTGTATATATATATAGATATATAGAGATATAGATATATAAACAGGCTGGGTTTATAAAAGCATTGCTTTGGAACAGGAGAGCTCTTCTTCAAAGAGAAAATGTGGATTTTCACTGAAATAAGCAGGTCCACGATGGAAGATGGACTGTATCTATCACATTATTAATTCACACCCTCAGAGGCCTCAAACTCTTCCAGAAAACAAAACGTGATTCTAGGTCCAGCCTCTTTACATGGATCCATGATTTTTAAGAGCAAAATTTACCTTAGCATCACATTTAGCTATTAAACACCAAGGTTACCTATTGTCAGAAGAATTTTTGAAATTGGTAAAGACCAAGAGCAAACTGCAAACGCCGGCAGTGGTCACACACAAAGGAGGCCGGATCGGAGGCTGGGCAAAGCGCAATTAAAAACGAATCTCATCCGTCCTTCTGGGTGACGTTCAGCGCCCCTG
Source organism: Oenanthe melanoleuca (assembly GCF_029582105.1). NCBI lineage: Eukaryota > Metazoa > Chordata > Aves > Passeriformes > Muscicapidae > Oenanthe > Oenanthe melanoleuca. The sequence goes on from NC_079354.1 coordinate 4,762,538, forward strand.
GGCTCAGGGGAGGCCGGGCAGCACCGAGCCGCGGCGGGATGGTTTGGGGCCCCTCAGATGGCCGAGTTCTGCTGTGACAGGAGTGCAGGCAGCGCCCAGCGCCGCAGGGTCACAGCTTGAGCATGAAGAACACCTCGGTGTCGGGCTGGCCCTTGGGCGAGGCCGGCGGGGCGCCCTGGGCAGCGGCGTCGCTGCAGCCGGCCCTGCCCACGCTGCAGGCGCCCTCGGGGTTGCCCCTCTCCTCGATGGGGCTGCCCCCGAGCTGCGCCCGGCCCTGCAGGCGCTGCCGCTCCTGGGCCTGCCGCGCCCGGTTGGCGATGTAGCGCACGCGGCTCTGGCTGCGCGACGACGAGCGCCGCAGCAGCCCCGCGCTCTCGCCCTCCTCCTCCGACTCGCTGGGCTCCAGGCTGATGGGGGACGTGATGTCGTTCTCCTGCTGAAAGGCCGTCAGCCTCTTCAGCTGCTCGGTCAGCTCGTCCCGGGGCCTGGCCTGGCCCCGCAGGCCCGAGGAGCGGCGCTGCTCCCGCATGGAGCGCGTGACGAAGCTCCTGCTGATGCTGCGGTACTTGCTCTCAAAAGTGCACGCGATGTCGTCGGAGGTGAGGTCCCCGAGGCTCTTGGACTTTGCCTGGTTATTCCCAACCGCGTCGTGCGCTTTGGATTTGTTGGAGGACTGCCTGAGGCTCTCCATGTAGAGCCTGCTCCAGGTGTGCCTCCTCGGGATGGACGAGAAGGCGTCCTGAGGGCTCCTGGCCAGCGGCCGGGGGCACAGCTCGTCGGCCGGCAGCTGCCCGCAGCGCAGGTTGGGGTTGGACTTGCTCTTGCTGACCGGTGGCATCTCGTGGCTGCAGGCGGTGGCGGAGCGCGGCCGCACGCCCTTCCTGATGGCCAGGGGCTCCAGGCTGTCCTGGCGGATGCCCAGGTCCGGGAGGCTCTTGCGAGCCAGGCTGGGCAGGGACAGGTCGATGACGGTGTCGTTGGAGGACATGCTGGACGAGGAGGACATGCTGTCCCGGTGGCTGCTGCAGTCCAGCTTGCTCCAGATCCGGTCGTTGACAGTGGCATCAAAGTACACTTCTGCTGCTGGAGACAGGCTGCTCGGAATTTTTATTAAGGCTGAGGAGTCTGACGTCTTCAGTCCTTCATTCTTTGCCCTTCTTGCCAACGTGTGAGAGCTCGTCTGAGAAACAGGGAGAGCCTGTGCAGCCTGGCCTTTCTGGGGACAGTCTGCCTGTGTGCCTGTAATGACACTGCTTTGCTGGGGTGGAACAGCTGCTGCACCCAGGTTTTGCACTTTGGATTCGGAGGTGCTTTTCTTGTCTGTTAATACCTGACCTGGTTGGTTGTTTTGCTTCTGGCAGCTTCCTACAGGTTGGCCAGCACTGTGACCTGCTGCCTCTACCAGCCTGGCTTTTTGGGGATCTGCTGCTGATCCACCCTGATCTTCAGCCTCACTGCACCGTGTCCAGCCATTTCCTTCTGTGGGACATCCTGCCACACTTGTCCTCTCATCCTCTGGGGCTACTAAACTTGGGTCAGCTGCTCTTGGGACATCCTGCCCTTGGTCTTCTGTAGCCAGATTTGTTCCTTGTTCTCTGGAGGGTGGGGGCTCTTGAGGCTGGTTGGGTGTGCTGCTTCCTTCTGATGGGGCTTCAGTGGAATGGTCAGACCCAGATCCTTCCTCAGAATCACTGCAAGGGGTAACGGGCAGAGGGAAGGGAAGGCTGCAGTAATGGTTCTCACTGGCAAGGACAGGCTCTTCTGTGATTGTTTCTAGGCTGCATAAAGAAGTGACTGACCTCTGGATTGAGAAGTGGCAGACATCTGGAGTGGGAGGCATGAAAAGAAAAAGAAAGAAACAAGAAAAACAGAGATACAGGGTTAGTTATCTCTTACAAATTACTTATTCATTCATATTATGTGTTACCATTTTGTTCTCAAGGTACTAGTTGCCTATGCTAATAATGATTTTAAAAATGTGATTTCAAATGCCTGACCAAAGGCAGCAAAACATTTTGCACATTCAGTTTTAGCTGCACAAAGCCCTGTTGCTCCACAAAATCTCAGTCCATGCACAGCAGCACCATGTGACTGTTCTGGTTTTCTTATCAAACAACAACAGTACCCAGCAATTTTTGCCCTTTGTGTCCCCTTTTGTAAACCAACTTTGCTTCCTCCACCATTCAGCACCACTTGATTTGCAGTTTTCCTTCCTTCCAGCACTCAAACAGGTCAGGGTATCAGAGCACAAGCAGAGCATGTACAATAATCAAAACACCAGTTTGACCATCAGATGTGATCCCAATGACCAACCACTCAGAAGAGAAGCAGCACAGGACTTGTGGAGCAGATTACAAATGATCTGCAGACAGTGGAATGTTGGCACTGGGACTTTAAAAAACAAAACCAAAGCTTTAAACAGACTTTGCTCTTCCAAAAAAAACTTAGTAATTTCTATTTTAAAAAAACTCTACAGACAGATGGGTCATGAACAGCAGGCTGAGAGTGCAACCCTGGAGAATCACTACAGCCACCAATTACCTGGAGAAAATGTTCCATTCTCTGCAATCTTTATCACCTGCACCCTGGGAGCCAAAGCAATCATGCCAAAAAGATTATGTCCCATATCTCCAAAGCACAGTGCAGACATGCATCCCAGAACTAACAAAGCATCACTGAGCCAGACCATGACCTTAAGGATACAGGAGCAGGTAATTATGGGGCAGCAAACAAGCAAAACCAGGACTACAGGCAACAAGGTGCTCGAATCAGGGACACTCAGCAGACATTACCTTTGACTTGCTTGTCCTTTCAGTTCTTAACTAGAGAGAGAGAGTGTGCATGTAGAATAATAGGACAGAACAGAGGAAAAAATCCAGTTAATGTGGGGAAGGCAGGTGCAGATAACAGGATAAAATAGTGCTGAGGGAGGGAAAGGAGATGTACAGGAATATTCACACATGGTTGTAGGATCCTAAGAATTTCTGACCAACCAGAGCACTCAATGGAATCCACACATGGACAGATATTAAGTTCATTTTTTTTTAATCATAGAAGAATGAAAATACTTGTTAGAATTGAAGAAACACTCCACTGGATGGGAAAATGAAATCACAGAGTCATGGAATCACAGAGTCATGGAATCACAGAATCAGGGAATCACAGAATCAGGGGATCACAGAGTAGGCTGTGATGGAAAGGACCCTAAAAATCATCAAGTTTCAAGTACCCTGACAGGATGTAAGGACATCTTCCAGGTTGCTGGACTCCTTCAAAGCCTTTTCCTAATGGAAAACATCACCTGCACTCCCAGACCCTGCTCAGGGAATACCAGGACTTTCCTTTGGCACCAGGATTTTTTCCAGCCCAGTGCAGGAACTCAAGGATGGGAGCAGCTCTTCCCTGCCTGTCCTGCATTAGCTGGGAATGTTGGAAGGGAATCAGGCACATGTGCCCTTAATCCAAATCCAACATTCCAGACTCTCAGTGTCTGGAGGAGTGTCAGGGAGAGCCCAGGGCTGATCAGACCTGTGAACTCTCCTTCTCCCCATCCACCAGCACAGACTGGGGCACACTTGGAAGGGAAATCACTGGAAAATGTAACGCTGGTGCCCTAAAGGGCCAGCTAAAGTTTCCTGCCTTATCCTGGGGGCACTTTCCCCAGCAGAATGCCAGTTCCCAGTTGCAGCCATGGAGCTGGTTTCCCTGGTTTCCTGGCCCAGGGCACGGCCTTGCAGGAGGATGGGAAAGGGAGCTGTTTGTGCAAACAGAGGGGCTGTCACTGGACCAGCAGCAGCCAGTCCAAGGCACCATTTCACCATTTTAAGGGTTTGCTTATTCCATGCTTGGGAAGTCAGATGGATTTAATCAAATTTCAAGCATATCACAATATTTGTTTAGTGACTTGGGGGGCTGGCGGGGGAGCTGGCACTGATAATGGGAAATGGTTTCATATGTCACAGTACTCAGAGTGTGTGAAAAGCCCAATGCCAATAATTTAGGCATAGAAAGAGTTCTGCTGCTTTGGATTAACTGCAAGTCACGGGAACCAGCAAACTTTGCCCCTCCCATTGTCCTGGTATTTTCCTAAAAACCCAAAGTAGATACTGGAAAAATACACAAAAAAAAAAAAAAAAAAAAAAAAAAAAAAAAAAAAAAAAAAAAAAAGTATTAAAAAATAGAAGGTAAATTGCAGACACCTAACCAGGTGAAATTGGTCAAATAAATAAAAATATCTCAAATTTCTATATGAGGCTTTCAAAGAAACCCACTATAGATGGGCAGTTAGAATCTGTCACTGAAAAAGGGATTACATCTTAGAAAAAGCACCAAAGTCACTTCACTATTCCTAAAAATGTAACCATCAGTGTCCAGATTTCTTGGACAGTTAACGAGGAGGGTGAGGGATTTGAAGATGAGCTCTTGCAGCCACAGCCAAAAGCTGTATTTCCCACTTTCTCCTTACAATTCTGTGAAGCTGAAAATTCTTATCAAAATTTCTTTCTTTCTTTCTCATGCCTGCCAAGCCAGGAGGATAATGCCATTTTCATTATTAAAAAATTTCCTTTGATTTCCCATCTTTACGACCCCCAGTCCATGGTACAGATGCAGTCACACAGTGCCACTGACCACACTCCTGTTCCTGGTGTGAAACCAGCACAGAATGCTGCAGCTTTAGGAAGTTTCCTCTAGGTTGGCACACTTTGGTTTGCAGTGGGGAATGCCAGGAGTGCCCCAGCCTGGCTGATGTCAGGGAGCAGCAGATCTCACACCCTGCTCTGCCCTCGGGGCGTGTGTGCAACATCACAGCACAGCACAAATGTTTGCACACACATTTGGGACCAGAATGGGCTGCTGTGTTTATAAAATATTATCTCCTGAACACCCCAGGGCAGAGAATTCCATCCAGTAATTCCTGGACTGACAGCAGTGACTTTGCAAGATCTTTGAGGAGGGAACAGGTTTAGTGTTATCAGACACCATTCCTGATGTGGTTATCCCTCAGTAGAACACAAAGGCTGATAATGGAAATATTGTTTGTTGATGTGGGTTTCCCATATTCAATCTCACTTAATGCTCTGGTTTGGATCTTAAAATTTACTTAGTATCATACCACATTCACTAAGAAAACCAAGGAAACAAAAAGCCCTGAATGAACAACCCCAACATTTATGGACTACTGACAGTGTCACTACTGCAGATGGTTAACTAGGCATGGCAGGGACTAATCTAAACCAGACACGTCTACAAAAAAGAAAATAAAAATATGTATGCAGGTTTTTTTTTTTCTGTCATTGCCAAAATTAATAAAAAAAAGACCTTTTGACAGCTGAACAACATAGAGGAGCTTCTAAGTAAGGACGCTATGCAGAAGCTGAGACAATGAAGTGATCTACAGTGGAGAAGGGTGAAGAAAATCTGGTCTTACCAGTAAAGAATATAGGGGATTTACTTCGAATTTCCTCCAATTTTTGAACGAACAAGGCATTCATTTCCCTCTGTAGGGTGCCCACTTGCCTTCGAGAGGGTTCAGACCAGTGCTTGGGGAATTCTGGGCTTCCAAGGCTTTCTAGACTGCTGGAGTTGGAGGATACAGAGCCATTGCTGGCTGTAACCAAGTTGACAGTGCTTCCATACTTGCCACCTGCTTGGCACTGCCAGCGCTGCCGGGAATGAGCCTTCATTCCATGACCCTTAGAGTCACCACTCGTCTTCCCTGGGGTCACAAAGGACTGAGTGCTCCTTGTCAGGTCACCTGCAGTTCCAGGGCTGCTGCAAGGCTGCAAATCTGAGTGTGGCCTGGGCTGCCCTCTGACAACCCAGGTCCTGAGCTCTACCCTCTCCTCTGCACTGCTGCCCTGCCCAGGGTGCAGGGGGTCTCTAGCAATGGGCCTGCCAGGGTGGTCACTCCACGGCCCCTCTGGGTCAGGGCTCTCTTTGGAGCCAACCATGCATTTCATGCAGTTGGTGGCCACTCCGATCCTGCCCGAGCTGTTGATGGCACAGCGGGCGAAGACGCTTTGCTTCTCGCCCTGGGGCTCCTGCAGCCTCACCCTGTGTGCCCTGGGCAAGGGCTCGCTGAAAGGAGCCCCGGGGTGGGCACAGCTCTGCCCTGGCCCTCTGGCACAGCCCTTACCTTTCAAGCCCTTGCCAGGTGCCTCCCCACCGGCACCGTCTCGGGGCGCTGGGGACGGGGAAGCACTTTCTGGCTCTTGCACAAAGCGAGGCTGGGAGGCAGCTTCCACTTCCCTCCCCTCTCCAGCCCCTGCAGAGCTGCTGTCCTTTGTGTCAAAAGCGATTTCAGGAAAGCCCTTCTTGTTCTTCTTCTGGCTCTTGGTGGGTGCGCTGGCCGTGCGTCTCAGGATGTGGCTGCTAAAGGAATGTTTGCGATGGAGCTGCCCAGCAGCATGACTGTCCAGAGAGGCCTGCTTTGGATTTCTGAGAAACAGCCCTTTTAGACCTAGAGCTTGTTTGGCCTGCAAAAGAAATAAGAAAAGAATCAAAATGTAAAAAGTCCCCTATGAAAAATGTAAGGTTCTTCCTCTGGGCAGAGGAGCTCATGAACAAATGATCGTTCACATACAGAGTCTCCTGCTGTATTCTAGCATCAGCATGAGAACTAACCCAGAAACAGGACAGGCATTAAAAATGAAAAAAATCACTAACAGCAGCCTTGCAAAATAACACATCTCTTCTTTTTTTCCTGAGCTGTGTTTTTAGATAACATTTTCCAGCCACACTTATCTCTGTATTTGTCATATTTTCTTTCTAGCACATAACTACTTACAACGTCTACGTAAACATTAGAGCTACAGAAAAGACAAAAAAAAAAAAAAAGATAAATACTTCTGTCTACAAGGATTTCATTCTGAAAGCTGAAGAGTTTCTCAGTTTCACCCAAAGCAAATGTATTTAAAGTCCTTGCTTTTTCTAGGAAGTGCTGGGAAATAAACACTGACCATAAAATAGAATTTTTCAGTATAAAGGAGATCTACACTTCAATTGAATTGAGCACTGTCATGAGTAGCAGTTAACTATACACACACACAAAAGATCATTGAGTATTTCAATTTCTACCTTGTGATTACATTTTGGTAATTTTTCCTACCATATAACATTTATCCCAAGGTGTATGTTTTCAGCACTGAGGAAACACACTATAAACAAGGGAAGTTAGTCAGTGTCATTATACAGTTCTCCATTGTCTTCAGTAATTATTTAAGCATGAAACACATAAATTCACCATCATAAATCTCCCACCACCATACAACTGATTTACATTTCAATGAAAAAGAGTTCCAGCATTCCTGCAAACATTCCAGGTGTACTTGCCAACTTTTCAAGCAGAGGCTGATGCCTCAGACAGTGCTGGTCTGCTCTGTGCACAGAGATCACTTGAAGCACAGAAAGGTATTTCTCTTTCAATCTACTTCTCCCCCTTTGTTCTCTTTATTTCCCAGTCAGATCAGACTTCTGAGCAGCTGTAGCATCAAGAATGAATAAACCCAGGGCACATCATGATTGAAGTGCATTTTCAGAAGCCCATGACAGAACCTGACCAGCAGCCACGCTTGCTGGCACTCGCTGTCAGTTCCAGTTTTGCCCTCTGATGTCACACGAGGTCACACTTCTGCAGTGCCAAACAATGGCACAGAAGTGTCTCATTTAACTTACAATAGTCTTTCACCCCCAAATAAATATTTGAGTGCATGCTCGTGCATTTCCAATTCTGCTGTGCAGGATTTAATGGACAGATATTGGCTGCCCTGTGCACTGAGCCTGGCCTAAGGGCTGCTTTTACCCCAAGTGTCCTGCCCAAGTGGGCAGGCTGACACAAGGACCAATAAAAGTGCTCATAATATTATTTTTTGATATGATATTTAGTCAATTATAGTTGACTGGCCAACATGCCAATTTCCAGTGTGAGTAGGGCATTATCAAAAATTACCTTTAGGATAAGATAAAGATGGTGGGGTTTGATTTTTCCCATGCAAGGCAAATATTAAATACTGGAAAAATCTTCTGTGAGAGCCAGACTATTGAACAGTCTGCTTGGATTACTGGGAGACAAGTTGGCAAGTACATTGATTTATTGCTATAAAAATCAGACAATATTTGCAAAATCCAGAAAAAATTGTCATACAAACAACACAAAAAACCAATATCCACCAAAAGGAAAAAGGAAGCACTGATGGAATGGGTGGCACGCAGTGCAGGGCCCCAGGTGTCATTCTGGCTTGTTTGGTGCAGCTTTATTAAGCTGGACACTGTTGCTTGAATCAGTGGAGTGATTCAAGAACCCAAAGGCAGATTTGGTTAACTTGGGTGAGGGGGAAGTTTTAAAAGAAGGAAAAAAATAAAAGAGCAGTTTTGAGGGAGATCCAGGACATTGTGCTTTCAGCTTCCAGCCCAGCTTTTACAGGGCTGTTTCACTCTCTAAATCAGACTGGAAAAGCAGCACAAGAGGCTTTCCCACAATTTAGCAAATGATTCACTGTTAGTGCTCTTTTCAGTGTGAAAGAAGGGGTTTGAATCACAGCCCTCAAGAGAAAAGGCAGGAGAGGCAGAGGCTCAGGGAAGGGGGAGCACGGCAGAACTTTTATCCTGGATCTGCTTCACAGGGGGAGGGCTCCTGGCTGTCAATGACCCCACAGGAGCAAATGTCACCGTTCATGTTCCATGAGTTGGAGAGCTCGAAAATGCTAACGAGGAAACGTTGATGCTAATGAAGCTACCAGCTCAAGGCATGCAGGTGTGTGGTGGTGTCTGCACCTCCCTGGGGCAGGAGGGGTACCTTCAAGGCGTCTAAAAACGCTCTGCTTCTAAAAGGAGACTTTTTTGACATAGAGAAGCCCACTGAAATCACAAACAGACAGAGTAAAGGCAGAGTAACAGTGAGGGAGGATCTCAGAGATAGGCACATCTAGAAAAACCACAAGAAATTCTGCACTACATGAGCAGACCACAGAAGAGACAGAAACAAAGAAAAGCCTTTCCAGGTAACTGAGCAATCTGAAAGAGACTCCACACACAAGTTAAGGAGAAAAAAAAAAAAATTCTAAGGCTGTTTTAGTAATACCAAGCTACTGAGCAGGTGGAATATCTCCATTTATAAATAAGTCCAGAAATGTAAATGTTTACATTAGAATCTCTGGTTTAATAAAGAATGGGTAAAACCAGGCTGATAACTGGGGTGATTTTTCTGCCCATAATTAAGACAGGAGAAAATAAAGAACTCTTATTTGGACAGCACTGTGTTAACCAAAATTCAAAGCAAAAATGGATTCAGACAGACCAAACCAGAAGGGGATGTGTAATATTTGTTCCACATTTTCAGTAGTTTTCATTAAAAATTAGAAATAAAAAAATAAATTAAAAAAACCAAAACAAAACCACAACACATACAGGCTATCCTTCCAAATCCTTCTATTTTGTCAGTGCACAGAATCACTTCTCAACACCAGCAAACCCAGAGACAGTGCTCTGCAGGGAACACCAAGAAAATCTACATCCCAAAATTACTGCCAGAGTTTAAATGGACAAACTTCTGCAAACTATCACCAGCCAGTCACTCATGAGGGAGTTAGTAAGAGCAAATAATTTTGAAAGGCTAGGAAATGAAGGCTAAACATAGAGAATTTTCCAAAAGAGGTTTGAATATAAAATACTTCAAACATTCAGAGGATGAATATTGTCCTTTCCTTTAAACACTGCTGGCAAGGGCAGCGACTTGGAAGCTGATGGAGTTTAGTACCTAAGCTGTGATTGAAGTGCAGCAGTTAGAAATGCTGATTTCCCGTTCAGGAATTGCAGGAGCTGCCCTTGGCAGGAGGAGCTGGGCATTCCCAGCCCCTGGATGCCTCCTCCTGCTGCCACGGTGCTGCCACTGCACCTCTCTCCTGCGACCCTGCAGGGTGCTTTGTGCCTGATTTCATTGGCACTAACAGCACAGAGCACTGCACTGAGGGGACACGGCCTCTCTCGTTTTTATCTGGCCCAGGAAAATCTGAAATTAGGGCTTTGCTTTCGTGGAAATTGATATGTGGCAGCCTGAGAGTTATTTCCTGCATGTGGAGCAAAGACACCCTTAATAACAGGCAAGGAGTGTAAATATGCCCAACTATTACTAGCATTACCTTTCCTCTGCATTTTAAGAGTTATTATGGCAAAAAAAAATCCAAAGCAAATAAGCTTGAATAATTTAATTAAATTTAAAATTCAAAACATCAGGCAGAGCCTTTATAGCATCAGCTTTGAAGTGCTCAGGGTTAATGTGTGTAACCTTTGGCTCAGCAAGGTGCACTCACAGGACTGGACACAACCACATTATTTATATAAATGTGTGTCTTGCAATGAACTAACCTTCCCCTGTGGCTTCCTCTAAAAGACACTGCAAGAATCTCTTTTATAACTTTCCCTATGATTTGCCTTTATCTCAATGGATACTCAGAAAGATCTCAGGCTACGATGAGAAGCACAGGGATCAATTTTACTCAAAGTGAATGAAAATGTCAGCCTGGACCTTCACCCAGGGAGCTTCCCTGGTGTGATACAAGATCCTGGCAGCTCCTGTGGGGCTGTTGCACACCTCAGAGACACTCACCTTACCACAGATGTCATTTATGGCCACATGCACAAAGATGGAAGCCTCTTCAATGCCTTCCAGGTACACGTGTCTGTAACCTGAAACAGAGGGAGCAGAGCTGGCTCAGGGCTGGGACAGGTCAAAGGAGGAGCAGCTGGAGACTTTCCTTTTGTCAGCAGCAGAAGGGATCAAGCAGGTTTCTCCCAGCTTCTCCCCACAGTGAGGATCCAGGCTGGAGCATCACCTTGCCACTCTCAGGTACCTGAGCCACACCACTTGCAAACTTCACCCGCATTTTTTGTCATTATTTCATAAAACACCCATGTCCTGTTTCATCCAGGGTCTATTATTCCTGCTGTCAATCCATGATTTAAACTTGACCACATTCTCTCCTCTGGACTTTCATTCCATTATTAAGACTGCAAACCTTTCATCCAAGGTCAGTTTACTGAGACTGGATGTTTTGGTTTTTTTATCCTAAAAACAAACGTTTTTCTTTCCTTTGAAAGGAAAGAAAAATACATACACAAGAAGATTTAATCTGAAAGACTGAACTGAAAACAGAAAGAGGAAATTGTCAGAAAATGGCATTTAATAACTTGGATCCTATCATAGGAATAGGTAATTTTCTGTTCTGTGTTAAACTACTACTCATAGTCATAAAACCAAGAAAACTTGGAAATTTTTTTAAAAACTAGTGTGAAGAAAGAGAGAAAAAAGCACTTAAGGAGTAATGATCCTGTATAGCAGCCTGCCAAGCCCACAGTATCTACCCACCCTGCTTAACAATCTTACCCATTTTTACAAAATCTAGTCCCAAAAGTCTAGGGTTAATTGATTTAGTCTTCATCACTGTATCAGCCAGCAGCTGACTAAGGCAGAGAACTCGGGGCCCAAACTCCAGTCTCTCATTCTAACCAGAAACTTCTGCAGCAGATACACTAATTTTTAATTTTCACAGGAAAAGTCCCAGCCCACTGATGTGGAATGTCATGTTCCTCACCTGGCATCATGCTGCTGAAGGCGATTGTCCTCTGGCCGATGAAATCCCTCCCGATGGGGTCGTGGTCCCACACGAGGAATCGGATCAGGGCGATCTCTGGCATGTGCACTGTGAACACCAAGGTCTCCTCCCACATGGGGTTAAAACCTTGCAGAGGGGGAGAATCAGCCCTTAGGGATCTTATTCACAAGAAACAAGAAGTCTGCCTACACAGGGAATGCCTAAGCTGCAGTGACATTCGAATTTTCCTGACAGATTGAGTGTTGTTCTTGGAAAATCCAGGACTCCCACAAGGAGCAGCACAAGGATTTGTGAGAACAGAGTTGGGTCTAACCTAAATTTGGCCCTGCTTCCAGCAGCTGCCTTTTGACCACAGCAAGCTCAAAATACCCCTCTCTCACACATAATGAGGAAACAAATGTCTTGTTTCACACCAAGACCTTCAGCATATTTATACCAACTCAGTCAAACAAGTCAAAATCCAAGTCTAATTAACATTAAAAATGCTGAAATCCAATTTTCAATGTTTTGTCATAATAGGTACCAAATCTTATCTACTCCTATTCTTATGAAAAAGACTTGCCTGAAAGAGGATGCTTCAATCATAAAACCCTAAATCCCAGATAATCTTACCATTATCATCAACTACTCTGGTTTGTTCTTTGAAGCAATCAACAGGTAAGCCTATAACTTCTACTTCAACAAATGGATCTATGATCTGAAAAAGAAAAAGCAAAAAATATTAAAGAGTGACAAAGATGAAACCCAAGCAAATGGCTTTTACAATATGGGCACTGTACATGAATGTCTGGGTAATTATTGATCCTGAGCCTTATGGAGTGGATTATTAAATTGATAAGATCTCTCTCCGTTTTTTTTTTTGCTTCTGGAAGTACTGTGTTGGCAGTTGGAGGGAAACCATCAAACCACTGCTGTGATGCTAAAAAATAAAGAAAACCACCTGAATATGTAGGATGTTCATGACCTAATTTATTCATGTTCTGTGTCTCCTGATAAGTAACTGCAGGATGTGAAATCCTCATCCTCAGCTCAGCCAGAATGGAAATAAACCTTGTGCATCACAAAACAACAATCACAGCTGGCCCATACCTCTCCTCTGTCTCCCAGCATGGAATCACGTGGTTTGGGAAGTTGTTGACCACTGATAATTCTTAGAACCAACTGTTTCTTCAATTGACCAGGCAGTGGGTCTTCAGAATTTGGATTAAAGACACCTGTAAGAATGAAGAGTCCCATAATGTGGAAGAAGTGCAGCATGACTTTAATTACAGATACCCTCTGGCTGGTTTGCTTCTGGCATCAGAAATGCATCTTTAAATAAAATGTACCACTCAATCCTGCCATGCAGTCAGTGACCACTGGTTCTGCTGGTTTTCCTTACCTTGACACATGCAGTTGGGTTTGAGGACATAGCCACAGTTCCCATTGGCACTAAATTTGGCCCGGTTCAGTTGCAGCATTCTCCCCTCTGACTGGTAGTTTAGTGCAACTATTAAAAAAAAATAAATCGGATTCAAATTTGACTTCTTAGATGCAAACAATCAGATATCTTATGGGAAATAATTCTCTTATATAACATATAGTACAGCTTCAGGGAGAGAAGCTCTCCAAAACAGCTGAACTCTGAAGCCCTCTTTCATTTGAGAAATTCATTTATTTCCTTTTACCAGGCAACTCCTTGCATGTGAGACACATGTTGAAGGTAATCAATCCAGGGACAGTAACAAGGAGGACTCAATGGTCAGCAAAGCTGGACAAGCAGAGAGTGTCCTAAGGGGTGATTCCAGCACTCCTATAAAAACATCCCTCCCAAAATAGAACGAAAAAAAAAATAGGTAAGCTTCCTTTCAGCTCACCAAGCTGGCAGCCAGCATTCCAGAAGGGCTGGGGGTTGTAGTTGCTGGAGTCCACTCGGTAGGAGGAGGGGTAGATGCGGGACAGCTGGTGCTGGTTGAAGCGCAGGTACTGGGCTGGCTTCTGCTGCAGGATCTGGTGGGCTTTGGTTTCACTGAAAGATGAAACCTGCCAGCTGGAAGAGACTGCAGAGGAGATTAGAGGTAATCTCCTTATTCATTATTTATTATCTAGATAAAGCTTTCAAAAGTGCAGAGCATTAGTTCCTTTTAACTATCAAGCATCATTTCAGCAGATGCCACTCAGAGGGAACTCTGTTTTCCTTAAATGACAGCAGATACTGGGCTTGTTGTGCAGTTATGGTTGGGAAAGTGAAGCTGAATGTGATGATGACTTCAATCTTCATTAAGAAGCCTTCTTTTAATGAAAACATTAATTAAACATTTCCATTTCTTTGTGTAGCAATTATTTTCACCAAACTTTTAGTTCAACTTACTTTCAGTTTCAACATCATGGCTGCCAACAGATTTTGTGTATTTCACCAGGTCAGACAGGGCCCTGGACAGCTTCATTGTCTTCTTCTGTCTGTTTACCCTAGAAAGACAACACAAATTAGCTTCCCACCAATTAAGGGGTAAATGTTATCTTTCACATTTAAAAATAAATCAGGGCAAAGAAATATATGGGGCAATAAGAGCTCAAAATGCATTAAAGTCCAAAACTTTGCTAGTCTGAATAGCATCAAGAGATGATTCTGGTGATTTTGTGGCAGACATTGCATCTCCCCACATTCCCACATCTAGACCAGAAGCAAACCTATTTAGTGGGTGCATTTATGCAGGCATATTTCAGCAACAAAGTTGTCCAATCACTTGTTAACAAACCTGCTGTAATGTACAGAGCTTCTGGCTAAATTCCCTTGAGAATCCGAATCGTCTTCACCCTCTTCCAGACTTGATGCCTTTTTCAATTTGATTCCTTTTTTCTGTGCCAGAGGGAAATAAAACCATAATATCATAACTGTGTAATCAAAGTTTGAGCATCTGGCTACAATTCTGCTTTGTTATGCCAATGAGTGTGTTACTTAGGGAAAATGGAAAATGACAGATTTCGTAACACTCGGCTCTGCAGCTAGATTTGCACGTAGGGAAAACTCAGCCCAAGGTCTGAGCATTGTATAATGGAAGGACAAATCCTCAGATAAAAGTGTAAATTAATTTTTGTGGTTCTCAGTTAGATATTGGACTCTCTCAGACCCCCATGTAAATAGAATCTGGGCTGTATGCACAGTGACAAGCAGCTCCCCAGCCTGTCTGCTCAGTGAGCAGCCTCAGAGTGAGGTACTGCAGATGCTGCAGTGATGAAATTCATCTCCACTGCGTGCAAAAATAAAAAAAACCCTCCAAGAATCCAAGATCTGGTGCAGACCTCACCTTGCCAGGGGCTCACCTTGCGTTTGGAAAAGCTGCCCATGAGAGAGCGGCTGTGCCTTTTGCTGGCACTGAAATCTTCCCCAGATTCCACATCATCCTCCAGTTTACTCTGAAACAGCCAGAGAGAGAACACAGGAGCTCAGACAGAGTGCTCAGACATCTCTGGATATCAGCACAAACAGCAGGGGGTTTTAGCACTGGCTGTTCTGGCTAACACCTCTGCTAAGGGGTTTGCCAAGCCTTGGCCTTGCAGTGGCTCTCACAAAAATTCTGATAAGTCATGTAAAGCATTGGGTTTAAAATAGATCCAAAACTCACCCCACTGAATGTTTTGGGAAGCTGGTTTTTAGTTCTCATCCCTAGTTTAGTTTTAATCCCTGGTTATTACACCTGCTTATTATTGGCAGATCTCCACTGGTTTTCATTTGTGTGGAACAATCTTCCCAAACTTTTTGTGGCTTATTACAAAGTCTCAAATGAAAATGCCTCAACTTCATAAGTGTAGTCTGTGGGCTGAGTACATTTTTATAAATTAGAGTTAATATAAAATTAAAATATATTGAAAATGCATAGAACATAGAGAACTGGGGAACAAAAAGAGCCCAACTTTCATAAGCAGTTTTTATAATGGAAAATCAAATTCTTCCTGTTTAAAAGTCATTTCAGAGTACATTTCATGCTCCAATTGCTGTGTGAGCAAGATAAATAGTTTGTGTATCTGACAGTGATGTTCACCTGGCACCATCATTAACTGCATGAGTTCAGCTATGAAGCTGAAGTTAATATCATAAGATATATTTAGTAATCTAATGAAACACAAGTAAAATTCAACATAAATTCACCTTCTTACTCTCAGACTTCAGCCCAGCCTTTCCTGAGGATGGTAGAGTAGAAACTGTAAAATTGTTTGGATCTTCACAGTCACGGATTTTGGATTCTTTTATCAGTGAGTCAAGTTTTTTCTTCGCTATATTCTCCACTCTTTTCCTGTTAGCAGATGCCTGCAAACAAAACATTAAATCATTAAACAAGGCAGTGATGAAAAAAGCTTCACATGAGCCCTGTGCCATGTCCAGGCTGACTCTGCAGCTGCAATAGGTGCAAGATCTGTTGGGAGGAGTGGATGGGAGATGCTTTAGAATCCTCTTTTCAGCACATCAAAGGCAAAATGCAAGAGAAGTCCTGTCCCCTCCTCTGTGTGCACCATGGCCCTTGTGGGGACGTGGGGAAATAAAACTAAAAATAAAAATTGAGGGTTTTCTATTTCACTCAGGTCTTTTAAGGGGTGACAGATTGTGTTCTCTCAGTAGGCCTCAAGAATTCCCAGTTACATTTATCATGAATCAAGTTCTGATTTTCTGAACTCTTCAAATATTCATTTTGGAAAGCAAACCAGGTGTAGCAAATCTCAGATTTAAAGCATCAGTAAACCTCAGCAAAGTGAACTGTTAATAACAGAGATGGTGCTGTAAAATACTGCAAAGTGATATGCTGACATGTAATAACTTCTAAAAAGCCAAGAAATTATTTTTCTCCTTTACTAGTCTTATTCACAAAGAATATTCTCTTTTAGATAAAAAGGATCAGATCTATAATACAAAATGAGGAAATAGCTTGAGGGAGAATGGACTGAGAATGCAAACTCTCTCCAAGGCAATCAGGTTTATGTCATTAAATGGTTTTGCTGTGTTTTGTATTGTTTCTGCAAGGTGCAGTGGAACTTGCCAGAAGATTAAAGTGACAAAAAATCGGAACTTTTAAAAAGGATGAAGAAATAAGGGATTTTCAGATTGAAGCCAGCAGAGATTTTCCTTACAGTAAAAATCAACCAAGCCCACATCCAGCAAAGTAAAGGGATGCTCTGTAAAAATGACCACAATTTGATGTAAGTAGAATATTTTCTTTTCTTTTGCATTTTAGGGCAAGCACACAGTGATACACAGGAGAATCATGAGATATTACTCTTTAAAATTTTAAACTTGAAACATCAACCCTAGAGCAGGTGCTGCTTTCTGTGCACTTTTGTCAATCTGCCCCCATGAAGGTTCAGAACCTGAACCACTTGTGATGAATCCCAAAGATCAGATCACACCCACAATTCAGAGAACTCCTACGAGGTTTCCTCCCACTGGGATGGGAAGCCTTGCCAGACATTTACACTCAAAGGGGCACTTACATCTCCATTCATCAGTTTACAGTCATCATCAATCTCATCAGCACTGTCCTCATCAGAAACTTCTCCTTCCTCTGCATCCTCACTGATGTTAGCTGGAAGTTTCTTGCCCTAGAAGATAAATTTATTACAGAGGCAGGGGAGCATGCAGCTCTTGCTATGACATATTCCAAAAAATCCCAAATTGTTCAGAGCATCTTTCCAGGTTCTGACTGACTGAGAAGACATTTGTTCTGAACCTTAAGTAGCAGTTTCCTAAGGTCTGCTTTGTGTGAAATGATTTAAGTTAGAGTGCAGTGAGAACCAGGCAGAAATCATCATCACCACAGGCAGGAGGAGGGAAAGGACACACGAAGCAGGGTTTACCTTAACCAGGATCTTCCCTTTAAGACTTGCTGGTGAAGGGAGCTTTGTGGAGTCATCGTTGTGCACAGAAGACAGATCCAGTTTGTCTCCCAAGATTTCTGTGAGATACTGAGCCATCTTCTTCTGCTGCACGATGCTGCAGTGGTTCTCAATCGACAGGATCACAGGGTACCTGCAGAGACAGGCAAGCATCACCTGCAGTTTTGGCTTTTACAGCCTGAAGACTTTTCCCACAAACAAGAGAGCAGTGTCATAGAGATAAACCTGCAGACAAAGCCTCTTCTACAAAGACACAAGTGTTGTTTCTATTTTTAGCTTTCATTTATTGTTGATTATCCAGGCTGAGGCCAAGGAACAGCAATGCCTGGTTGGTTGAAGATAAGACTTGTGGAACATCTACTCCAGTGTGGTCAGTACAGTGTAAAACCACATTGAAGATGGATTTCTCTTCAGAGATTATGTTCTTTTAACATCAGCACAACAGCCAGACTATAAAGGAGTTTTGCAGGACTGAACTATCACAGATTCATTAATAAAAAATCAGTTATTTCTATCCTGACATCTGGCCTTCATTAGCTCCTCATCAGGAAAAATAAGACTTTCAGCCACGCCAACAGTTGATGATGTGATCCCAGGTACCATTTTTGCAAAGGTTTAAAAAAAAAACTGAACCATTTCATAAGCATTGCTTTGATTTGTTTACCATGACTTCAGGCAAACTGCAAAAAATCTCAGGCTCACAAGAAGTTTACCTGGTGTGAAAATTTAGTGCAAATTTAGCTCTATTTGTAAAGGCAATGGGCTGCTTTAGGGGATCTACTGGAAAATTTTTACAGCCATAAAGTAATTTCTATTTAAAAAAAAAAAAAAAGTTGGCACACACATTTTCACTGTTTGTGGAGGAGAAGAACAGTAACTGTCAAGGTATATGAAACTTCCCATGAATAATATTGATTTTCTGAGCTATGTACCTGTAGGGAAAATAATCTCTTTCTGATGAACACTCTGCTTTGTCCACAATCAGGCTACTGTCTCTTTGGATTCTTTATTCCCTGCCTTGTTTCCTATCCCTGGAGCACACAGGTGTAGCCTTGGCAGCACCAGAGTGCACATCCAGAGAGACAAAGTGGTTCAGCTGTCAGCCTTTAACTAAAAACATTCCCTGGCAAACCCTGTTGTTCCTCAGGTGTTGTACAAGCTCAATAAAGGCAGCTCCACACATCTGTGCAGAATGTCCCTACTCAGCTTTGCCTTGGTGTTTCTTTCTGAAGGATCTGAAGGATTTCCCCCCAGAAAACAATTCCAAATTCTGTCTGGAATTCTGGAGCAGGTCAGATTTTCACTCCCTGTACAAGGATGCTCCCATTCATAGCCCTGAGACTCAAAGGTTGGCAGGCTGGGTACATACTCATTCTTGATAAAGGCATATTTGTTGATAGTTTCAATCACATCTCTGAAGAGGATTTTGGAAGTCAAGGTGTATCCATGGTGGACAATTGGCTCCCCGTCCGGCCCATCCCAGCAGTCAACTGTGGGACAGAAACAGTGACACCATCAGAGCAGGAAACCTGGCAGCATCTGTGTCCCCAAAGCAGGGCACAGGTTCATTCCCACCCTCACTGTGCTGAACATCCTTCCTGGGAAGGAACTTCCTGGCCTTGACTTGTGCTGGGACCAGGTGCCTGTTCCCACTGACTGAGAAATCCCCAAGCAAAGAAACTCTTTTAACAGTGCTGGTGAGTTTATGACAGGGAGAGAGATGACAGAGCAGAGCATTGCTTTCATTGTGCTCCTGCTGAACATGAAAAGGAAAGCAGAGACTCTCAGCCAAGCTGCTCACAACACAGACCAATCCAAGACCTGGCCACCTTGGATTTTTGCCTGACTCTATACTTGTCTATTATATTTCCATGAAATGTTTTACTTCTCTGAAGCCAATGGCACATCTGCCATCCAACCTGAGCAAACTGTATTTGCCTTCTGAAAAACTGTGAGAACACTTTGATGGTCAGAACATTAAAGATGATGACGATGAAACAGGCAATATCTCAGGAAGGCAGCAGGGATCAGGAGGGATTGCACAAAAAGGCTTCCTGGTCACTGCAGAGACTCTCACCATTTCACAGAATACTTCCCTGAGCAGAAATATCCACTTTCCTCTTAAATGGGGCAGGAACTCTGCCATATTTGCCAGTCTGGTTGTCCCACACTTGGCTAGGCAGGGCAGGCACCAGTGCATTGTGCCCAACATCAGCATCCTCTCTACAACAGGAGCTTTATAACTTTTTTCCTCGCTACCAGCAACACCACTCCTCAAATATCTGTTTTATTTCCACGCTCAATAAAATGTCTCTGTTCTATCTCATTATTTTGTTGTTCTTTATGAAGACACCATTTCCCAAGGCTTTTTCCTCTCCTCAGTTACCATGTCCTGCAGAAATCTTTCTTCAGGGAGGAGAAACAAGTCTACAGAGCCCCCTGAGAGCTCCTTTTGCTCTTTACCTTCCACGCAGCGACAGCCAGACTGCAGCACCCATGCATACATGTCCACCCTGGACTGGGACATCAGCTGATCTCCCATGAGGTAGGTGTTGTGTGAAGAGGTAATGAAATAGTGACTCAGAGGGTAGCTCATGTCCTGGTTCACTTGGTAATGCTCTGGGTTGAATATGTCCCCCGATGGACTCCTCATGTAATTGGTGAAACCTGCCAACAAACAGCACTGGAAATAATACAGGTTCATCCTTTCTGTTGCTGTAATCTTCCTAAAACCAGCCTAAAATGCATGCCTATATTCACCAGCATTTAAGATAATTTAAATTTTAATTTTAATTTAAATTCATCAACATTTAAGATAAAGAAATAGCACCATTACCCCCAAATTGTCACCATGACCAAGTGCAATTATTGCTTTTCTCATTGCTTTGTACATTTTTCTGCTCTGCCTTTCCAGAGAAAAATATGTCTATTTAATCCAAACTGCTTAGCCTTACAACTTGTGTCAAAAGATTCTGCTAGGACATTGGGTCACATGGCATATAAAAGCCTCCAAAAATCTGCAGTCATATCCTGGAGGTGCTCCTCAGTGAAATCCTGTAAGATCTGCAGTATTGGGCTGCAAAGAGACAGGTTTTGATGTATTTGGTTTCTTTTTTTTTTTTTTTTTTGATGGCTCAACAGGAGATTCTCCTCTCCTCTCCTCTCCTCTCCTCTCCTCTCCTCTCCTCTCCTCTCCTCTCCTCTCCTCTCCTCTCCTCTCCTCTCCTCTCCTCTCCTCTCCTCTCCTCTCCTCTCCTCTCCTCTCCTCTCCTCTCCTCTCCTCTCCTCTCCTCTCCTCTCCTCTCCTCTCCTCTCCTCTCCTCTCCTCTCCTCTCGCAGTATTTGCAGTATTTTCCCAAAAATACCAGGATAATGGCAGTGCACATTGGCTTGTACAAGTTACACTCTGTAATTTGGATATGACACACAAACCTGCCTGTGGAGTGGGGAGCTCTGCAGCACTGCACCAATGTCACTTCAGAGACTGAATTTCACTCCAGACTTGACACTGAAATATCAGTTTTCTGTGGGGCTTTCAGTGATGCTATCAGAAGAATTTATTTTCAGAGCAGTGGGATGCTTGTAAATCCTGCAGACATCATCAATACACCTCTGTGTATTGCAATCACTACTCTTGTTCAGAAGCAAAGTTTTATAAAGTTATGATTTTATCTTTGTGTGAAATTGCCGCTCTCAGACCCCCAGCAGGCATTTGTGCACATATCACAGACACTTCTTGAAGCACTGTAACTCCACTTCAAATCTCTCCCAAAGGTTTTTCTTTCACCACCAAGGAAAGACCCAGATTCCCATTCACACCCTGACTTTGCTGACAGTGATGATGCCTTTGATCAATAGGTTTCTGCTTCAAGACTTCTAATTCTCCTGACATTTCATTCATCCTGCCAAACTTCCAAAGGTCTTAACACACTTTGACTGAGACAAAATAAAATGCCACCTTTATGATGGCCCTTCTAGGCTACACATTTTGTGTTAAAAGTTTTATGAAAGGAAAAGAGCTGATAAACACAAATAGCAGCCAAAATTTTTTGAACAATACACTGGGACACAGTGCCAGGGAATTCAGCTCAGCCCAGCTGAATATTGAAGTCTCTTGGAGCACACACCATGATCAATGAGCAAATCAGTGACAGAGCCAGGGTGAAAACAAAAGATGAACCAAGGCAGAGCAGCCACTGTGGAAAATGGATAGAGCAGAGAGTGTGTCAGCAAACACAGTCAGTTCTTCCTGCAAACCAATCAGCTGCTGCAAAATTAATTCCACCCAGCACTGGGAGGGCAGCTGCTGCAACACCACCATTGTTTGCTTTAAGCTCTTGTTAAAATATGATGTCATGATGGTTGTAATGAGTTCACACTAATTGGATTTATCAGTCCTAGGGGGAAGAAACAGGAGTGAAGGAAGGTGCTGTCAGGGTGTCCCACAGGATGCAGTGTCACATCAGGGAAGGTGCTCTGGTGTCACTTTGATCAGCAGACAAAGGTAAAGGTTTCTCTACAAGATGTGTATGAGCCCATTGTCACAGTCCAAGGTGCTCCATGACAAAAGCCAGCACAGCTGAGGACACAAGGCAGTGCAGGCACATGAATGAACAGGGAAGGACAAAGAACCCTGTACTGTTATTTCACCACTGTTGAAGTGCAGCCAAGTGTGGGCAGGATGCTCCTGTCGGGGCTGTACCCATTTGAGGAATAAACAGGCAGCTTCAGCTTCCAGGGCTCTGCATTTCAGTCCCCAGGGCAACACTGGACTTGTTTTCTGGGAGATAGGAGACATCTAAAGTCTCAACTCCACGCAAAGACAAGAGAGGAATAGCTCCTGTGTGTGTGTGTGTGTGTGTGTGTGTGTGTGTGTGTGTGTGTGTGCACATGTTCATACAGGATGTACATGCAGACACAGATTTATCATTTTTAAGCTGCTCTTCCTCCTTTGTCAGCCCAGCCCAGCAGTGTTCCCCTGCCAGCTCCTCAGTCCCCTCTGGTTGGATGTTAGCAGGAATCTCCTGCATTAATTAAGCTCTAGACTAGATCTGTTCAGTTCTGCTTCACTTCCAGCCAGTTACTGGGGGGGTTAAGGTCACAAAGCTTTTTCCAATTGTCTCCAAAGTTCCTCACCTCCTGCTTTCCCCTGATCAGGAGCTCTGTAGCAGACACCAGAAGAATGTCAGCATGCTGGACTCTCTCTTATCCTAGCCCACAAAGTCTCTAATGTTTTATCATCCATTCTGAGGTAAAGCAATTGTATAGATTTTTTTTTCTTGTTGTTTTTCCTCTATGGAAACTTACAATAGTTTGAAAAGCCTACTCTTACTTTTGCAAGTATGAGGAAGGAAAGATAATGAACTCGCCTATTCATTATTTATTTGACTGCAACTGCCTGTAAAAGCCAGAAAATGAAAAGAATGTCATCTGCTGTCTCACTGGCATTAGCATAAGCTTTAAAATAAATTGAAAATTTAGTCTGGAAGTAGAACAGACCTTGACCCATCCTAAGCAACCACCTTACACATTGTACCAGAAACTACCCACTTCTTCCTGCAGAAAACCAAACAACTTCTGTTCTGCCACTTTTCAGGATGACAACACACCCACAGAAATGGACAAGACTGATTTTCTAAAGGTCCAAGAACTTTTGCACAGAACCTAATTCCTGAGGAATGTATTCCCTTCCTGGAGTCAATAAGATAAGATCTGACTGAAGATTTACTATTTAGGGGAAAGGACTTACAGCCAGCCCCCAAAATAACAGCTACCAGCCTGGTGGTACAGCACTGATATATTTAGAGAGAAGGCTTCAGCAGCAAAGGTCAGGAAGGCAGGACCAATTTTGTCTATCATCCCACTCACATTTACTCTGGATCACATCACTCCTCTTATATTAAGACTTAAATGATTTCCAAAAATACCTGCAGGAATGATGCAACTAAATTCAACTGTATTTTGCAAAAGCACAGATAGAGACACCTCCAGTTCTAGTTGACTTTCAATGGCTGCTGCTTCATCCTGATATGTACCTTTCAAAACTCCTCCAAGGAGATCTGATTTCCCTTTAGGTTCCTCAGTAAATGGTAGATATTAAAAAAAAAAAATAGCAAAAAAGACTGGAAACATGCTCAATACAACATGACAAAATTCTACAGCTATATATTCTGCAAGCAGCAGCAATGCTCTCCTGAGCATTGACACAGTTCTCTTTCCCCCACAAATCTGCACCAGCCAGCTTACCATCAATTCCCAGGGCTCCCTCCTTCTTGTTCTCTGGGCATGGCTCAAACTTGCTGATGATTTCCAGGCAATGTTCCTTAGTTACATTTGTCATCTGTAACAGCAGCAAAAATGCAGTGTTAACTATTAATCACAGCTTCTCTGAGCTCTCTCCTCTGCCTCCAGTCCAACTGGGCAGATTATCCATAGTGGGACTCAGGATTTCCAGTTCCCCAGTGGGATTCTCACTCCTGTCAATCAGTGTCAGGTCAGATCAGAAGGGAAGTGCTCTGTGAAAAGTTTCTGTGCTATTGGCAGCTGCCTGATGACAGAGTTCTGCTTTGTAGGTCAGATCTGTTGTTAGGCACCACAGAGCATCCAAATAGAACGAGCTTTGTCACAAACCAATGGGATTTCTTCTCTTGTAGGATTAGAGGATTAGTTTGCATTATCAAAGGGTTTTTTTCCTTTAAAATAAAACAAGAAAATGTCTCATCTTTATGCAGCAGACAGAAAAATCTGTTAGTAGCAGGGAAACAGAATCTGGACATAATGTTCTCAGGAAATCTGCTAACTTCAAGGTTGCTTTGCATTCTCAACTGAAAAAAAGTACAAAGGGAAATATATGTCTGTAAATGTTGTCATTTATGAAACCAGGGCCATTAATGTTGAGCTGTAACTTTTTTTACATAATGCAATGTTTTAGTAACTTAATTTTAACACAGTTAATATTCCTGCTATTAACTGTTTATGTATTCTCAATTATCCTGATATTATTTAACACTCCTGTCCTGAGTGGTCCAGCAAATCCTTTCTATTAGGTGCTGTACATGGCATGAAAACACAGTCCTTGTCATCAGAGTGCAATAAAGTGACCATCAATTTGGCAACACAGAATCTTTGCCTGGGGGAAAATGAAACCACCAGCACATCTACCACAAGATCAATGCCTTTTCTGGAGATAATTTAAAACCTAATAAATAAAAGTAAAAGAAGAAGACAAAAACCTCTAACCCTGCATTTGAACATCACTGATACTGGGTTCCAGAGATAAAGCTCTGGAACACCAGGTTTTCCTGGAATGGAGTAAAGATCTTTTCCCTGTCCATGTTGTATGAGGAACCATGGCAAGGGAGAGAAGCCCCCCAGGGAGGATTTGCACATATCAGTAATTAGCTGAGTTGATTTGAGTCCTGTGGTGAGTGTTCATTTTCCCCTCACCATCTGGAGGATCAATTGACCAATGAAATGGAAACACACCCCTTATCTAAGAAGGTAACTGCCAGAGAGGTGGATATTTTATTCATTCCTTTCATGGACAATGACTGAAACTCTGGACATTTATGACTTACAAGCATGAAGCTTCAGAGGAGACCATGAGATGAAAAGTGCAAAGATAAATCAAAGCATTTCTTCCTGCAGCACTGGAGTTAAATCACTCAGAGAAAAATTTCTTAGGCACTACAATGTGTTTCAAAAACTCTCCTATACATTAATCATCCTCTCAACTGCTCTTTGAAAGATAATCTTCCAGTTTGCACACTGAGATAGTGTGACAAAGTAATTCAGAGTTTCATCATGGGCTGTGCACTAGGTCACAAGCAGAGCCAGGAACACCAGCTTTGCCCCAAGGTACTGAATACTGGGAACAGACAGGTGCTGATGGGATTGCTCGAGGGGAACACGTGAAAAGAGAAAGCAATTCTAGAGATTGTATTTAGGGGCACACCAAGAGACCCTACAGGGAAAAAAAGGTAGTGAGAGCCAGAAGATTCAAGAAATAGTCCTGCCAGCCTACAGATGAAAACAAGACTCTGTCCATTTTTAACATGCACAGCATCAAAATCCTCACTCCTTTTAGAAGGGAATTCATTCCCAATGGCAGGCAGGAAGGCATGCAGCTGGAATTCTGCTCCTGGCTTGGGCCCTACCTTCTGTTCAGTCTCCAGGAAGCGTTTCAGGTCGTCTGTGTCCAGGTAATCCTTGTGGTTGCTGTAGGTGAGCATCAGCAGGTACAGGTCGCGCCGCGTCGACATCATCTTGTAGAAGGCACAGAACTCCTCAAAGTCCAGTGTGCCCTGGTTGTCATCTGTGTCAGCCTCCTGCAGCAACGAGACAGTCAGGAGCCCAACTGCCTGCACCAATTTTAGATAAACAAACCCCTGCATGAGAGTGAAGTGCTGGAATTAAATGCAAGTTGGAGCTGCCTGACTGATCTATCAGCCTTGTCACAGGAATCCTCTGCACAGCTTTGAACCTCTCCTATGGATACATCAGTGCAGGAGCCAAAAAACAATTTTGAAGGTTTTAATTATTCTGCAGAGAACTCCACTGAAGAATTTCTTCTGTCTGTGGCAATCAATAAAGACAAGGTTCCCTCAAACAATGTATGTGTGTGGCAGATTATCCACTCACATCTTCAGAAGGTCATTGGAGCCCAAATCATCTTGAAATTAATTTTATACCCAGGATTTGAGAGGATATCTGTTAAATCCATGGCCATAAACTAATAAGATCTGGAAGAATACTAATTTTGCAAGTAAAGAAAAAATCATCAGGGATTTCACATAAAGGCTTGCTGGTCCCTGCAGGGACTTTGTGATAACAAAAGCTACACATCTCCATTGTTGCTCACTAAACTGGGCCAAGGTCAGCAGAATGCAATGTAAAACAAACAGCTCTTAGCAGTGCAAAAATCAGAAGTTTGCATGCTGGGTATTTTATTAGTACCAGCTATCATAGGATATTGGATACTTTATTAGGTAATATTTGTTAGAGATTTGTTAGAGAGAACATAATCAGAGGAGGAAACATGACTGAGTTTCTGATCAAAAAGGTATAGCAAAAGAGCAGTCTTGGTACTGTGTGTTTTCATGTTATGTAACACCAGAAGGTACCTGGTGTGTTGCCTTTTTCTGTGCATAACAATTTATCTGTGACGTGTTTCTGGAGCTCTTTCCAATTTACCAAATGGGCTGTGTAGTATCTCTCAGCAGAGTGGAAACAAACCAGCTGCTGAAGTATTTGCAATCTCTCCTACTGGGTTTCCTGTTCAATCCTTGCTTTTTCAGGAAAAGAAAAAATTCTTACCTTAAACATTTGCTTGACTTTCTGTCGGGGTAGGTTCACATTCAGTTTGTGCATGAGCTGGAGCACTTCACTAATACTCAGACTGCCATCCCCATTTTTATCTGCCTCATCAAATGTCTGCTTCAACCACATTGAACAGGAGTTAAGGAACAGCAGGGAGTATCGAAGGATATTACTGAACATCATGGATATATTATTTTTTTCACATTAGGAAACACTGCAAATGAGACTGGGAATGAAAGGTCAAGCTAATATCTAACTCTCCTCATGTTAGTTCAGTAAGAGAACTTGCTGTGCTCAACATGCCACATGTGCTCTGTGCCTATTTGACAGCACAGAAGAGAAACTTCTGAGTGAATCTCAGTGTTACATCACCAAATTAAACAGATGGTTTTACACTGGGAGTGAGATTGAAGAATATATCTGTGTGTTTTTCACTCCACTGCAGTCACTCGTCTCCAAATCTTGCCCAGAACAATCCTGTCTCTGGAAACAGGGAATACAGTGGGAACTGCTTTGAACCTGGTGCTTACTGGCAGCAAAGCAAATACTGTAAGGAATCCTGAGCTCATCCACAACTCTCCACAGCTGGGAAAGCCCCCAGGCAGCACAGGAAGGATATTGGTCTCTGGTCCTTTGGCGTTTGGAGAGGCTGTCCTCGTCACTGATCCCTGCCATCAGGTACTTCAGCCCTGTGATCCAGGTCCGTGCTTCCTCAGCACTGGAGGACACCAGGTCCAGGGATTCCATGTGGTCCCCATAGTAGATGCTGAAGCAGCAGTTGGGATCAAAGCTGCCATCAGCATAGCGCTGGAAGATCTCTGACTGCTTCCCCTCACACACCTCCTGGATGGAGTCAATGGAAACTGCAGGGACAGAAGTGCAGCTCATTAATGGCTCTGAGCACACCTGGGCTGGGCAGGTGCATTCATCCCACAGAGAAATCCCAGAGAGGGAGAGCCCAAATGTCCCTGCAGGGCTCTCACAGGAGCCTCCAGCTCATTTACAGCACACCACACCCCTGCAACCTGCACAGCCGACTGCAGCAACTTCAACTTCATAAATTACCCATCATAAAGTCATTTACTGCCCTTTAAAACCTCCCATTGAGGCAGACCCTTCATTCTTGCTCGTTCACAAGAGGACAAGGTCCCAGGAGGGGTCAGAGGGGAGGGTCTGTGGCTAACACTCACTTTTGGCTTTCTCATTCTTGCGAGAGGGTCTCCAGCGGATGCACGACCTGTGGTCATCCAGGTAGTAGAATCTGACCAGCCCCTTGGAGCCACCACGGAGTTTGATCATCTGGGTGCCTGCCTGCATGGAGCTCATGCATCTTTCCACTGAGAAAAATGAAGTGAGAGCAGTGAGTCAGACCTGCTCCCTTTGGAATTGCCTTTACAGGAAGAAAACACATCAGCAGCTGCCAAATGAACAGCTCGAGTCAAAGGACAAGGTTTCCTGTAGTGTCTGCTATAAGAGGTCAGGAGTTAAGATCCAAAAGAAAAGATTCTTGGTGGTTGTGGACTTACCTGTAAATGTGAAAGTTTTCATTCCCTTATTGATTTATATGAAATGTTCACATGTTGGAACCAGTACAAGGTATGTACCTTTCTCAAGACCATCTCAACTCTGAGCTCCTGCAACATGGTGAAATTTCACCTGGAAACTGCAATCCCTGGCCAGCAAGGTCCCACTGCTTCTGTGGATTAAGCCACTCATCCTATAGATATTCTTAGCAAGAACCTCACAGATTTTTCATCTTCTAGATTCCCCCAAACCCACACTTTCCTAGCAGGAACCTCTCACCTGTGTCATCCTTTGCCTCTGGTCCTCAGGACCTGTTCCATTCCTGTGGGCTTGGCAGCATCCCAGGCAGTGCAGGCAGTGGCCCCAGAAGCCATGAGTGTTTGGGGAAGCTCTGCTCTGCCCCTGCAGGGATCTGCCCTTCCTGAGGAGCTGCTGCCAAGCCAGGCTCTGGCCCTGGAAGCCCCTGGGAGCCGGGTTAGGGCCTTGCTCTGAGCTCCAGCTGCTGCAAGGACCAAGCTCAACAACTTCAATCCAACTGTGAGCAGCTGGCTCTGTCCCAGGAATAAATGCAGACTCACATTTTCTGCCAAGTCTCCTATTTATTTCCCCTGATGACAGAGCAGAGCCTGTGACCTGATTTTCCTCTGACTTTCTGCCTGATCTGTTTAAGTAAAATTAAAACTATTACCGTGTTCAACACATTTTTTTCAGAGCTAGAGATGAGAAGTGAAAATTACTATTGAGGTTCTTAATTGAAGAATGAGAATTAATACATGCAATGCACATTCTAGTTCATAAATAAATGCAAGGAGATTCTGAGGTCAGGTGTCTTTTATCAGTCAAGATTAAAGATGAAACTGAGTCCAAATGAGAACACTCATTCCATGTATTCCAAAATTCATCAGCACCAAGACAGCTCTTTGGGGTGATTCAAGTCCACCTCTCAGACAAAAGCAAAAGCAAGGTAAGTAAAAAGAAATGGGAAAAAGCTTTGATGTTCCTGTGCCTTAGAGCTCATGTTCAGAAAAAGTCAATTAATTTACTCTGGAAAAGGTTCAGCAAAATAGATTCATTTGAAGGCAGACCTGTACAATAAAAGGAAATTTTAATTTAAAGGCACAATTCTGTAAAGTTCATTGTCCATGTTAATAAAATATTCATGGGGAGAAAGTGTGGAATTGAGAACAAGATAATCCCTCGTGTAACATTTTACTTCTTAAAGCTGGGCCCTTGGCTTCAGTCACAGATGCCT
Organism: Oenanthe melanoleuca; assembly: GCF_029582105.1. NCBI lineage: Eukaryota > Metazoa > Chordata > Aves > Passeriformes > Muscicapidae > Oenanthe > Oenanthe melanoleuca. The sequence goes on from NC_079354.1 coordinate 4,792,106, forward strand.
CTAGAGAAAATCAATATTCAGCAGGTATCAGCCATAAAGACAAGTGCTGTGCCAGAAACATCACTGGAATTCACTGCAGCATCAGAACCAAACCCAGCCCAACCCTCTCCCAGACACTCAATCTTCTCAATATCTGTTTTCATTCCAATTCAGAAGAAGATAAATATTTCTCAGATTTACTGAGATAAGAATTATGGGAAGCTTGAACTTACTTTCATTTCACAAAGTTTATAGAGGTTTTGAAAAAAAAATCCATCAGAATAGCTAATAAAAGAATTTCTCTGAACACTAATCACACACACTTCAAATCACACTAAATTTCCAACTTCCTCTTTGGGAATTATAGCAGTAAATAGTCTTATTGGAAAAAAAGAGAAGAGTAGAAATGGGAAAAGTATCAAAGATCACACCTGTTACAAAGCAGAACATAAGAAGAAGCACCAAAATAAAAGCACTCACTTTCTGCAAAACACTTTTGCATGAAGTAGTAATATGCTCCCTGCTGTTAAAATTTTAATAAGCATGTTTGGATTGCTTTTTGAATGCTGCAGGATTTCTCACCCAAAGCCACCCTGAGCACCTCACAGCCTCCTGCTGCAGCTCCAGCTCATCTTGGGTGATCCATGACCGGCCCCAGCATTTCAGTGTTGCCATCTTTTTGGGGCTGGTGACACAGGCAAGGAGGGCACAAGAAATCTCCTCCTCCTGTCAGAGCAGCAGCTTTTCTGGATCCTGGCAATGCAGTGGGAAGGAAAACCCCAAAAGGAGCACAGAGGTGTTGGCTGGGGGCAGCAGGAGGAGGAGATGGAGCAGGGACACCTCCACACCTGTCCCTGTGTGTGGCACTCACACACACCCCTCCCCTGTGAGACTGAGAGTTTAGAGAGACTGGAGGGAAAAAAAATCCTAGTGGTGCTTATATCAAACAGAAAATGATACTGGTTTTTTCTGAAGTCTTTCACAGCATGCAAGTGAAAAGGGCACACTGCTGAGAAGTAGAACTGCTTCTCCTTGCCATTGTTCACATTCTTCTTTAAGGATTCATTTCTATACTTCACTTAAAAATCTCTCAATCTTGCAATGAATCAGGTTTTTGAAGAAATGACTCTTAACTATCTTCAATTAAGGCTGAATTACAGCTTTTCTGTTTTGCACTTCATTAGTTCCTTTTTTTTTTTTTCAGAATTCAGCTTATGTTCAGCTCTCTTCTGATCTAATGAGTTGCTTCAATTTGCATCTGGAAAAAAAAAAATTGTGGAGAGAAGATGGATCTCTGTACTGCAGCACAGAGCTCTGTCAGAGCAGAGCAGGGAATAGAAACGTGGAACACCCAGTTCCACACCGGCCTGATGCAGCAAAAAGACTCACAGTGATTTCTCATGCTGCTTAATAACATTTATATTTACTACACAAAGTGTTTGAGTAACAATAAATAGCAAAACTACACAAACCATAAACCCTACAATTTGTCCTGAAACAAGGGGGGGAAAAGGAGACCAATTTCATGCCTATTGTTAGAAAGATGTTCTAGTGTCTGCAAATTAATTATTTATGGTTCAGTAGCATTATTGTCTTTTAGGAGTCTCTGAGTTTGATATAAATGTGTGAAGGAGTGGGAGTATTTTAGCATGTGGGGATGAAAAGAAGTCAGGAGATTGAGTCATTGAGTATTTTTGTACATGGACCAGCTTTGTCAAAAATCCACATCCCTGGGTTCAAGGCAGCCCCAGGCTGTGTCACACACCTTTGCCCCAGCCAGCCCTAGGACAGTGAGCATCAAACCCTCTGCTGAGTTCTGCCCCATGAACAGATCCTGGAGGGATGAATCCTACTTGTGTGCCTCACAACAACCACCCCCTAAACAACATCAGGAGAGGAAAACAGGTTCCAGCAGCTTATTTCTCTCAAGGGCTTCCAGAAGATTTTTGTGAGCCCAGAGGAACCCCCCAGTACACATGCACCAGAAGGGCAAGTTGTTCCCTTAAAATATCTCCCACACATACACAGAGGACTCCCACACTTGTCACACATTCAGCACTGCCAATCCATTGAAGACATAATGATTGCCCCATTTTTTTCAAGTCTCACTGGAAATGGTTTCACAGCTATAAGTGGCTCATCAATACATAAACCAAAGAGCTGACTGGCTCCAGCCATTCCTGCCAGGAATATCACTTTCTTTCTAGACAGGAGGCATAAAATCCTTTTTAAAATCAATATAATGATATAAAATATTTAATATATCCAAGTACATAATGTATCCAGCAGAGTGTGTTGGGAATTCTGTCCAGCTGAACAGTCCAGAAGATATTTTGCCAGTCCTGCCTAAGAACTGTCTGTGGTGCTCCTGGCCCAGGTGCACCAGGATCACTCACATCACTACACTGGGTCCAGTAAAAAAATAGATTATATCTAAACCATATTTGTTTCATTTTGCATCCCTCCAGATTAATGAACAGGTTTTAAACCAACCATCTTATTCCTAGCACACTTTCTCCCCCTTTTTGGCTCTCAATGGCTCAAGCTTCACTGAAGCCCGTGACTCTTTACTGTTCTGCTCATTTCACCAAAAAAATCTGAAAGTCTCTTTGGAAAAGAACATTTCTCTATAATTCTGCCAGCAGTGGTTGGGACAATGTATACAAGAGATGATGGAATCCATCCTTAAAGCACACAACCCCGAATAAATGAGGTGTTAATGGGAGAAGAGATGCTCTTAACCCTGTGGAAATCAGGGCGTGATTCCAGTTCAGGTGTCAGCTCTCCATCCTCCATCAGCACCTGCATCCAGGGAAATGCAGAAGCAGAGTTGGGTGGTGTTTCTTGAGCTCTACAAAAATTCCCAGCACTTGCTGAGCTATCTGTGTGTCCAACTTTCTTGTAAAAAAGTATTCTTTGATCGATGAGGCTGACAGACAAATAGGACACAAAATTGCCCCAAGGGAACGGGTGGTTCTGGTCAAGATTTCCTCACTGGACATGCAGAAGTGGCTCAAGATGATTGTTACTAAAGAGCTTTTACTAGAACATCTGTTTTCTCTGGCCATCTCTAATTAGGTTTGCTGGGTTTATTAGCTATTTAAATGAAAGGCTGCTGTGAGCACCCAAAGGGGATCCTCCTCACAGAAACAGTGAAGCTTGAGATTTTTGTGTATCAGTATTCAGAAAACAAACCTCTAAACAGTCCAGTGACCTGGTGTGGATGAAGACAGCACAGAAAATTCCAAATGCTCATTTTTAAAACTCTAAACTACAAATAAAATGTAAGAGTTTAGAGGTGTACAATAGTGGCAGATGGCAAACCTGTCTTGCTGTGGGTAATGAGAAGGAGACTGAACCTATGCAACAGAATATTTTAAAAGGTCAGAACATGTCAAAATGTACAATTTTGCTCTAGCTTGTCCTGAAGAACATAAATCAATCTTGAAATTATAAGTGAGGGCTTGCTGAAGACAAAAAGAACTGCACTACCAACCAAGCAACATAACATCTGACCAGGGCTGCCTCAAGCCTTTCCTTCCTTTCTGCTCCCCACGCTGCTGCTGCACAAAGATTTGGCAAAGACGCTGCCACTAACTAAGATTTCACCATGAAAGATTTAAAGCTGTCAGCATTTCATCCCATTCAGGGCTCAGCATCTTACCAAAGTGGCCGATTTTCCATCTCGGAGAAGCGACGATGCTGCCACCAACCCAGAAAAAGTCTTCAGCCAGACGGGCCACTGAGAACTTGTTCTGAAGCAAGGGGGATTTTGAGATATCCATCTCAGAGCTGGGCTGAAAACAAGCACTGATGGCCTTAGGAGGTATCAAAACTCTGTAGGACACATTTTCCATGTAATAAAATAAAGATATTATCAGAAAAATAGAAAATAGCCATTGATTTCCAAAATCCAGTGGTATTTTTCAAGTATTTTTCAGGTTGTTTCAGAGCAGTTTCTCAGCTAATTTAGGCCTCTTTCACAGTCCTGATTTAGAACATTAAAATCCCAATAAAATCCTTTTTATTGTGATGTACCTGTGACTACGTTGGAGGATCGGGTGGGCTTCAGTTCAAGATTTTAAAAAGACACATGATGGACCATGAGGCAATTTGGCATGTAGATGGAGCCATTTCTGGACAGCAAGGCCTCCTGATGATATTCTTTTCCTCCTGCTGATTCTCTTCTTCCTTTGGTATTTTCCCAACTGCTCGGCATCATCAAGACATTACAACAATTTTTAGTTGTTGGCTCCTCCACCGCTTCCTCCTCCTGACAGCGACTCCCACAAAGAGAAAACCCTTTCCTTTCTTTGGTTACAAACAGATTTGCAGGTCCCACTCTTTCCAGGCCTCCACCTGCTCTTCAAAACCCACCAACACCATCCCCTGCAGTAAATAATGCACAGTTAACAGCACAATCCATTCCTCTCTCTGCCCTCCTGAGCCACCCTTGCCTTTCACTGGGGATCTGCCCAGGTGCATAAGCTCTTCAGTCTCTTTCCAGGGCTGGAAAAAAAATAATAATCACATTTTCTTCTCATACAGTTCTTCAAAATATCTTCATGCCAGTCTTCTCCTCTCCTCTGAAGGTTCTCCTCACTATTTTAATGGACATTTCTGATAACAGAAAGCACATTTCTCCCTAGGCAGCAAAAACTAGATACGATGGAAACACAGCAACACATGTTTGCTTCAAATCCTAAATCCATCATACGCACTAATCCTAAACCCTGCTCCTGCCCTATCCAGTCAGGGGATTTAGGTGACATGTTACAGCTGAAAAAAAAAAAAAAAAAAGGTTTCAAATAAGTGCATCCTTCTTCTCCTTCTTCTTCTGCTTCTCCATCTTCTCCTCCTCTTCCTTCTTCTCCTTCTTCCCCAGTACCTTTCCATCTCACAATCTATTTAGGGATGTCTTTGCAAGCTGACACAGCCATGGAAGATCTTGCTCATGGCAGAGCCAGGCAGCTCCTGTGCCCAGAAATGCTGTAACAGAACCAGGAGCACTGAGGGGGCTCCAAGACTGACAGATAAAAGCAGGTGAGGATTAATTTTTAAAATGCACTAAGTCACTACCTGATTCCATTTGAAATGCACCCATTGAACTCCAAATACAGAAATCTGTCACTTAGGTTATCACAACCACTTAAGCTACATTAAGTTTTTAATACTATAGACAACCTCTCTTGCCATCTGTGATCTGTACAAGGAGCCTCATATGCTTCTACCCTGATGAGCTAAACACAAATTGCTCGTTTAAAAACACATTTATTAAGTGCTTCCTACTCTTCCTTTCACAGTTTGAAAAAAGCTTTGGAGTAGTTAATTCTGGAGATGATTCACTCTCAATTACAAGTTGTTTATTTCACCACCTATGCCTAGAGTTCTTATACTGGGCTTGACTCTGAGTTTAACCACAAATTAATTCCAAACTAGAACCAAACTGGGTCTGCACCACAGGGGGCAGTGATGCTATGTACACTCTTGCCACTATTTATTCAAACATTTCAACCACAGCCTTCCACCCTCCTAAGGCATCTTTCAAGAGCAATTTAGTGAGATGACTGCAAACTGTCATCAGGGAAAGAGCAACTTCTCCAGTAAAATGCTCAGAAGGATATGTGCATCCTGCCCTGAAGGGAAGAACAAAGGGAACTTTGTCCTGAAGATCCTAATCCTTTCTTCATGTGATGCCTGGGCCAGGATGAGAGCTGGGACCTGTGATTTTTGGTGCATTCTCTTTCACCTGCTTCTCTGAATTCCTCAAATAAACCCATAACATCTTTGTGTAATGTCCCTGCTTGAGAAATAACACCTTAAATTGTGAGAATGTCAGTGCTGTACCTCATAGGGAAGGAGAGAGAACTAAACTTGGAGGCTCTCAATTACAACAAGACAGAGTTAAGGCAAATTTCTGCATAAACCCAAAGTATTGCAGCTGGTTAGCTCCTTTTTCCCCCTCTTGCAGTACTAATCAGGTTTTTTCCTTGCAGTTTTCCAGACTGTACATGCAACAAAATCAGTGGCTGGCACAGAATGCTGAAGGTACTCCCTTCAAAATTCAAATATCTGTTCTAGGACATCCTAGAGTCTGCATTCATTTATGTGATATCAACCTGGGGACAAGGGGAAGAGAGGAGAAAACTGAAATGTAACTCCCATTGCAGCATTGCTCAAGATATTGGATTGATGGTTCAGAATTAGAATTCTGCACAAGAAGAGCTTCAAATGTGGATTTAGTTTCATTTTAGTAGAGAGAAATGCCAATGATCTATAGCGCTGGAAAAGAACTATTACAATATCCAAGTTAAAGCTAGATTTTTAATCCTAAGACCACACAGAGGTTAATTTAAATTATTTCAGTTGACACTATCCATACACCCCTTCAGGCCTCCTAAGAAAATCATCATGGAAACAGAGAAATATAAAATCTTTCAGAAGGCTCCTCCATTTATTATGTTGGACACTGGATAACAGCATGGAAAAGGAACAGTGAATAACAAAGGGTTAAACTGGACACAATCCCTCTCCCAACTCTTAAGCACACTGAGCTGAGGGCTTAGGATCTAAGCCTACTGAAATGGGTTTCTATTCTTGCCTCACTTGACATCCTCAGAGAAATCTTGCTCACCTGACACAACACAGAGATTAAAGACTTCTTTCCACAGCACTTCAGGAACTTATTATTGTCTGAGTGTAACAAAGCCTTTTCAAGCCACGAAATAGATTTTAAAACCAACAATGTCTGAGTCTCCAGGCTGGCCTGTGGCTCAGCTAAAAATGGAACTCAGAACACTTGAACAATGCTGGAATGTCAAAGACTTGCAGAGGAAGAAATTCACTTGGAGAGTGCCAGAGGAGCCAGACTCCATCCCACAGAAAGAACATCTTGAGGAAGACACAGGAGCACAACACACATATGGTTTGGAAGATGGAGAAAAGGGAACAGGATGGAGATCCTCCTGAGATAAGTGGGTTTATCATTAATGCAGTCCTTCAGGATGGAGGGATTCACTTGGCTGCTGAGGGATGGAAAAAGTGTGAACAGTTATGTAACACATAGGGAAACAGCTGCAGCCCTCAAAGTAGAAAAACCAAAACTAGAAATTTCAATATCCTGACTGCCAAAGACATTGGATGTTGGCAGTGCATTTAACCACCAGGACTAGACCTGTGACTTCCCAGCCATGCACCCCTCTACCTGTGCATGGACACTGCAGACCCAGTTTGCCAGATTAACAAACTGACCTTGTCACAAGAGGCTGGCTCTAAAACCCTGGGCCACTCATGGGCAGCTATAGCGACACACAGAACTCTGATACAGGTATTCCCATTTCCTACTTCCCACCCAGGGAAATCTTGCTCCTAATGGTTGTAGAACCCCAAGAAAATGATTGCCAGCCAACAACAGAGTCATAAAATACAAGGAGGAAACAGAAGAGACTGGTGCCTTCTGGCACACCTCTCTCTCTCATTTACATTTCCCTCCCCATTGCACTTTCAGCTCTAAACCCCAGTCAGAAGACCTGTAAAAACTGCAGAAACTCCCTTTACAGCCACATCTTAGCTACCCATGATCTTCATGGGAGTTAGTCAGCCTGTTACCACCTTCTGAAGGACTAAATGCAACCATGTTTCTGAAATACCAAAGCAAATCCATCTCATTGATGTGCACATCTCTAAATACAAGCCAGGAATACTCTCAGTTAAAGTTTAAAACCCCACATACATGGACACAAACACAAGCAGCACGAGATGACTGGACTTGATGAACCAAAGGTGAATGATGCTCATTCACTACTTCTAAACATGTGATTTATGTTTCTTCCCTTTTCCCCAGAAATGCTGCTTCCAGGAAGTCTAAAGCAGCATGAACTGGGCAGCCAGATCAGCCAGCTCAGCTGCAGTTTCTCTTCTCTCTGCTGGAGTCATTTGCCTTTGTGTTTCCAATGCACTCCCTGCTTTTTCACAGCTGTGTCTGTTTGCAACAGCTGCCCATGTTTTTAGTGTGGTCTCTTCCCAAGGAGAGGGATTTGGGCAGCAGATGCTGATGGAGAAGACATTCACTGTCACATTTTATATTTTTGTCTTTCAACTAAAAACATCTGTGTAAGTTCTGTTAAGGATTGGCTAAACCAATCGCTTTCAGATGGTTTTGGCTCAGAAAGGCCAGAGCACCTGCTGGGCCACAACCTTTCCCCAACTGTGCATAAGCTGCCTTTTCCCTAATTCTAGCCCAGCTGCACCCTGCTGCCCTGTGCCATGGGCACAGGCAGAGCCTGCCTGACCATCTGGACAGCACCTCTAAGCACAGTAATCCCCCCTCGAGATTAACGCTGCACATCTTGCCCAGATCGAGTGGAATTCAGGTTATTCCCTGGCCTCTGTGCCTCACCCACCAGGCCTCCAAGTATAAATTTGTGCACTGGCTCAGAGCATATCCAACAAGTTATTTAGCTTGTCTGAAATACACCTGTTTTCAGTTTCCATCCATTGACAAGGCAGTGATTCCACTGGGACAGGCTGTAACTTCACATTTTCCTGGTGCTCCTTTCCTGCTGGAATTCACAGTGGGACAGCTGCTTTAGGCAACCACAACCATGAACCTTCCCAGGGCTCCCCAAAACTGTTTAGAAAGTCCCCTTATTAAAATGAGCCAGTTGTGAAATCCCTTAAATTACTTCATTCACTTGAAAGACTGTTTGTGGAACGGGGGCCCATTAGCAGCAAGAGCATTAATTTAATAACAATTACTCTGCCTCATGCCATGATGTTTAGTTCTCCTGGCCTCATCTGGAAAAAAATGATTCAATTATTTTAATTGTGATTTGAGCTGTTGAAGTCTTTTCATGGCAAAGCTGTTATAAACAAATTTTGTCAGTTGTAGAAAAACGTCAGCATAAAAATAAGAATTTAAGACTATAAATGGTGCTCTAAGGTCACCTTGTCTCCAACCACCAACTCGTATAAGAAAATGTCCCTACACACTTAATTGAAGTAAGATCATAAACCCTTTACATTTAAAGGTCTTTCAGTGCTTGACCATCTGTTCAGGGCCATGGGCCATAAACACAGAGAGGGAGATTAGGGCAGGTTGGGAGGAAAGCAATCCATCAACATGATTATTCCTTCTAGGAAAACCCCTCTAAGAATTCAAGAATCCAAAGCAAAACGAGCACAGGAATCCAAGACAGGTTGAAAGATATTCAGAAAAGACACCTGATACTGAAATGAATCACCACAAAGTGATTTTAACTCACAAATTTTACTTCTTTATTTGGGATGAATTTTAATGTATTCTATCTGTATAAATTCAGAACTCTTCTAGACCTTCCTTTTGTGCCATGTACGTTTTGAAATATGCGACAGACTCCCTATTCCTTCAAATATAGACCAGTTTCATGAAAGATGGGGAAAAAAGGAGCTGCAATGGCTCTAGGAATAACTCAGTCTGTCTTCATTCAGTGCTTTTCTCAGCTTCTGTGACATCCAAGAGACAGCCTTCTGAGACTGTTCTTTAAATTTTCCTTAACTTACCAAAAAATTATCACTCAACAGAACCCAGCATCTGTAAATCTCAGAAACCAATGGCAGGTCTGTGTGGAAGATTGGAAGATGACCATAATTGTGGTTTCCTTTGAGCAGGAGCCACCTGCTGTAACCCCTGAGGGGATGGTTAGCAGCAGAAAGCAGCTCAGAAAGTGCAGGGTGCTGAGCTGGAGCCCACAGCAAGGTCAGGGGCTGCAGTCTCACAGCTGATTGCCCAATTTCATCTGGTCCTGGATTCAGCAGGGCTCAGGTAAATGTACAGGAAGTAAAGTAATTGCTCCTGGGCTCTTACAGGAAATGTATTTCTATCTTTTGCTATGGCCTCCAATATCCACCTCAGCTTGAAACAAAGCATCCTGACAGATTCATTTCTCCCCAGGGCTTAGAGCCAGAAGATAAGCAGGCATTTGAAGGCTGATGAAAGTGTCAGCTCGCTGGCTGAACTGGAAAAATGGGCTCTCAGGAAAATATCATACAGAGATCCACATTTAACAGTGGTTCTGGACTTTGTTCATACTGGCAGGTCCACGTTCACTCCATGTCAGATCACATCATGCCAGAAAATTTAGTTGCTCTCTGCCACATAATGTCTTTAGACCTGCAGAGGCCAGTGTTGATTATCCTGCAGAGGCCAATATTGATTATCCCTCTATAATTCCCTGAAGTGGGAAAGCTTTCCCATTTGGCTGGACTTGATTCACATTCCCCACAAATGATTGTCAGGGACAGAAGGGATATGAATCACAGCAATCTGCACGTATGGTACCAGTTAATTTGAAGTTGTCCACTTAGCATTAATGTGACATTTTCTTTGCAGTGTTTCCTTACTTTTTTTTTTTTTTTTTTTTTTTTTTTTTTAAATCAAGTTGAAGATGAGGCATCTGGAAACCATCTCTAATTGAGGGTTAGACCAGCACAAACAGCATCTTCAGTACAAGGCAAAATCAGGAGCAATGATGCTGGAGAACCAGAGAACACCTGAATATTGATCTTCCCCAGTGAGAGACATTGTGCAAATGCTGTTCCTGGGAGTCTGGAGCAGTTTGGAGACTGAAATTCTGCAGCCACATCTCATGAGCTGTTCCACTGGAAGACGTTTGCTGACTGCCACATTTTTTAAGGATTTTCCCAGGCAAGATGCTTCTCTCAGGACATAGCTCATTCTTCTCCCAATAGCACTGACACTACCAGTTCTTTCTTCAGTGATAGCTGAACATTTCAGAATTACTGGAAGCAAGGAATATTTCAGATCATCATCTGAATGATGATCTGAATGACTCCTTAGCCTCTAGTCAGCCAGAAAAAAAGAGAGTGGCAAGTCACTGGAGCACCAAAGCCTTGAGAGCCTGAATGCTGGTGCCTCAATGAATGTTTGAATAGATCATCATATAAAGGCTTCTGGAGGCTTCCATACACTTGGAAATTACTGCCTTCAGTTGCATCATGGCTGGTTTTATACAAGTGGGAGGAGAATCCCATTTCCTTTTAATGCTACAGATGACAGCAAGAAGCCCCTGACCATGGAACCTCTGCTCCCTTCAGGTGCCCCATTTGTTCTCTAGGTGTTTCCACTCGCTGGTTTAGAACGACACCATCTGGCAGAAACACTGAGCTGGTTTCATCACAAAGATTCAATCTCAGCCTCAGCACTTCCCTGCTGCAAGCAAGGAATAAACCTGGTGACTGCTGCCTGGATGATCTGCAGGGAGATCCTCAGGTGAGAGCCCTCCTCTCTCATTCCTGTTTTCAGAAGTTGGAAGGTGAACCCAGTAGGAAGAAGCCAAAAGGACTTTGGGTGACACAATTCCTGCTCCAATACACCTTCCCTGAGGACCTTGTCTGTTTGATGCACACTGGTACATCAGGTTTCAGAGAACAGCAACTGGATCAGGAATACCCAGGCTGTTCCATCATGACATTTGCAGAACCAAACTATTCTGGTTTTCATTCCTGAAACACTTCTGTTAGAAAATGCAATCATTAAAAGCATGTTAAGGCTCTCCAAAGCCAGAGGGCAGGGTGAGATGGGATATTGGGAAAGAATTTACAGGTTCTAAAGATTTAAGAAAGCCATCTTCTTTCCCTGGAACAAGAAAAGTTCTTGTATATAGGGAATCATTTCTCCCCATTTAGCACATTGTTCAGTTAAAGCTTCCACGCTCCCAAATCTCCAGCTTCTGTGCCAGCAATATGGTACAGGTAAATAAATTCTTATGCCAAGTTTTAAAATCTGCTCTTTTGCTTTTTAAATAAATATTGACAATGCCCAAATGCATCTCATCATCTCTGCTTCATTCTCAACAAATCTCCAAGGAAATACTGGTTAACATTTGTCTGTTGTTGTGATGCACATGGAGACTCTCTCATTATTTACCTGAATTGTTTGCATACTTCTCAGATTCATTAAATCTGTTGCAGCCTAGAAGTATTCTTGGATTTGATATTAATTTAATAAATAAATAAAACTATTTCCAAAATTATCATAAAACTATGGATAAAACTATGACCATTTCTATGTACAACAGAATTCCCATATGATGTTCTATGGCCACCCTCTTCTGTTTTTTATTACAGTTCTGCTCTAGAGTGGGGCCTTTTAAAGTCAATTTGCTGTAATTTTCACATGCACATCCTTCTTCAGTTACTGGAGCAGTATTTGCTGCAGTGAGGAGTGACTGCACAGGTACAGCCACACCTCTCTGAGATACCTGTTGTCCTTTTCTCAGTGAATGGCAATGCTGGAGCTTATTTTTGTTATTTTTGTAAAGAGGACACGGCAAAGCCAAAGCAGAGCTCACAGGTATGAGGTTAGAGTCAAGCACTTTTCCACTTTGGTAAAGTTTTCATCTAGAAATGATTTTTAGAAGAGAATAGAGAACTTTAAAGAGTGGTTCCTTCAAAGGGGATTGAGGAACGTGGCACTAAGCACTGATTAGTTGGAAACACAGGGAGTGAGGGACACTGCTCTGCCTTCCCAAAGACACCAGGGTCCAGACCAGTGTCCAGAGCAGCTTTTCTGAGCACACAGAACCCAAGACATCCTTCTTTACTTGTTGCATAACTCCTGTAAAGCCACATGCCTACGAGGCATAAAATACAGAATGCATAGAGACAAGCAACTGGGCACTGGAGTCAATTAAAATACATCACAGGGAAAGGTTTCTCTCTCAGGGCTTTTCCTGAGTAAATCCACGAGGAAATAAAGCTTTTAAAAATAAAAACTGGGCTTTTGAGAATTGGTCTTGAGTACACAGATTCCCTCAGCAGCCATCAGTACAGGAGGGATGAGCTCCAAGTTCAGCATGCAGGACACTGCAGCACAGTTTTCCCAGCTCGAGGCACTTCCCTGACTTTACCCCTGGTTTAATCCCACCAGGGACAACTTCAACCCCCACTGATTCTCTGCACTCTTCCTGTTGGATGGGTGTAAAGAAACTACATCTAATCAGTAGCAAATCACCTGTTTTAAAAAATTAAAACAATACAGCTGACTCACAACAGTACTAGAGTCTCTTTTCTCTCTTCTAATGTGGGTAGCAGAAGGTCTCTGGTTAAAAATAGAAAGCCTTTCTTATGGTGACAGCAGCTAGTCAAGCAAGCAGAAAAGGAACATGAACATACCTGGTGCACTCCTTCGTTGCACACCTTATACAGGAGGAAACAGCCATTAGAGATGCATTTATTATTTAAGCTTTAGTGATAGTAGGAGCCAAAGGTACAGCAAAAGCTCCCTTAAGAACCTGCTGTATTTGTTCAAAGCATTCAAGTTTGAAAAACATAAGAGAAGTGTCCAAGGAAGCTTTGTAAACTACACTTTACAGTAAAACTAATTTCCCTCAGAAAGGTGGTTAAAATAAACATTCCCCCCTTACCTTTTTCTGGGCTGAGGCATTTAATTGTGCTTGCATCATCCATATTCCAGTGAGAGATTCAAGTAAAAACACCAGAGGAAGCAGCAAGGACCATATGCACATCCCTGATCTTTCCAAAGACTCTTGTGAAGAATGAGGAGGCGAGCAGTGCCCGTGGTTTCACTGCAGCATCCCAGGGCTGTGTGCTGCCCGTGCTCTCAGCAGCCTCATCCTCTATTCCCTGTGCAGGAGAGCATCAGGAGCTGCTGCCAGGTAGAAACCAGCACAGGAGCTCAATGAATGTTCCCAGCCTTTCCCTGCACCTCAAGTGTTCAGCCACCTGGGATAACTGTTTGTTAACTCTTTGCCTCCCTGCTCTCAGGGATGTCTTCTGCCTTACTGCTTCGGAAAAGAGCTGCAGGAAAAACTTGTGGATGTCAGCAAAGGAGCACAGAGGATAATTCACTTTTATTTCCTCTGGGATGTATTGCAGCAGGCAGTAAACGTCAGTGAGGTGCTACTTCATTTAGGAAGGGAAAATAACCCAAGCTCTTTTTTATGTTAATGCCTCCCCTGTGTCCATTCAGCATCCTACACATTGTTATGGGATCCTCCCAGACTTGCTTAAGTTTAGAAAGCAAGTCTACAGCTACTGATAAAAATAGGCAAGCTGTTCTCTTTGGATTTCTTTCTAATTCCTTTTCTTGGAAAAGATGATATATTTTCCACCTTTTTAACTTGCAAGGAAATATTAATGCAGAGTTAATGGGATATGGCTAGGAAACAATGCACAGTGCTGACAGACACAGACCTTTGAGCTCTGTCTAAATCCTGGAGAAGAATTTCAGCATCTTTGTATGAGGATGCTGCCTAAAAATTCCAACCAGGAATAGTTCCTGCCCCTCCTACATGCCACTGAAATACACAGAATAAAACAATTTGTTCCTTTGAGGATTTGAAATCTAATTAAACAGGAATGACAAAAGACTGGAAAAAAGTTAGTCTCCTCTCTAGGAAAGGAATGGTGCTGAGGGGCAGGGTAGGCAGGATCACAGGGTGTATCTGCCATGGAGCCCTGCAGGCAGTGACCTCACACAGGTTCATCAGTGCTCCTCTGGATCCTCGCCCCACCTGCCTGCATGAACTGGAGCCAATCTGTTTGTGCCCTCTTGCCTTGTACCTCCCCATCCTGACCCACTCCAGCACATGAGGTGCTGTGCAATCTCACAGAGTCACCTTTCTGCCACCCCACTCAGCTCTCCACACTGGGAATGTTGGCTCTCCTTCACAGCTCCCAGCTGCTGCAGCTCGGCTGTCCTGCACTTTCCACCCTACACCATCTTTGCATTTTAGTCACTATTGCAGAAAGATCAAGATCTTTACAAGATCTGACACAATCCTCTACAGTTTTCACGAATCCCATGGTCCTTGCCATCTAAGGAATGACTCTGGGATTTGGCTCAAGTTTACCTTCAATAAAACATTATCCTATTTGCTTAGTGGTTTTCAGCACTAGCTGTGTCCCCTGAGCTCTCATCTCCTGAGCAACCCATCCAGGAGCACTTGAGGAGCACTTACTGCAGGAGCCTCTGGGGCCTCATGTATTTACACCACATTACATGTGGGCAATTCCTCTTGCAGCCACTGTGCTTTAACACAGGTTTATCAGGGCAAACACTGCAGAGAATGTGCCAGGTTCATCCTAAAAGTAACTCTCATTTCTGTTCTTATTTCCTGTTGGCAAGTGCAGGTTATCAACAAATCTCTGTCTCATATCAGAAGGGAGAAGATGGGCAAGTGCTGAGGCCCAGAAAATGCCTGTCAGACAATTCCTCTGGGGAATCCCAGGGCAGGAAACCTTCACACTGCAGGGTAGGCTCAATTCAGTGCCTAGAGACAAACCTCCCATTCAACATCACCTATTCTCACAACCTG
Source organism: Oenanthe melanoleuca (assembly GCF_029582105.1). Taxonomy (NCBI): domain Eukaryota; kingdom Metazoa; phylum Chordata; class Aves; order Passeriformes; family Muscicapidae; genus Oenanthe; species Oenanthe melanoleuca. The sequence continues at coordinate 4,807,423 of NC_079354.1, forward strand.
ATCAACAAACAGAGCAAATTTAAAGGTAACAGCTAAGGATGATCAACTAATTCACTAATTATCCCACCAAATTGAGCAAAGCTTAATGCTTCACCAGGTTATGCTTTCTTTAGAAGAAAAATATACTCCCATCTGAGACCATTAGAGATTCAGAACCAGTACCTAATTACTGTACAATATCAATTTCATCAAATGAAATGTTTTGTTTCTCTGGGAGTTTCTTGCTGTGCAGTTAGAACAGGGTCACAGAACAAACGTCAGAGAAACATTTGAATGCCTTCACAACACATGCAAATTTTTTGAAATAAAGAGAACACAGACTGTGCTATCATCGAGACCAAAGAATTTTACATTAAAAGATTTTCTTATTCCAAGTAACGTCTGGTCTAAACCAGGAAATTTCTCTGTGCAAAGACAATCTGCTGATTCTTACAATCAGTGGCAAACTTTTATCTGGCTTTTGTGGACTCTGGTTCACACCAGAAGTTCATTTGTGACTGGGAAAGGTCACCAGCACTCCAGTTTGGAAAGCACAGTGCTGGCAGGAGCAAACTCACCCCATTGTCAGTTCCATATTCCACAAAGCATAGCATGCCCTAATTCCTTCAGCCTCCATTCCCAGCTCTCCAGCTCTACCAACCAGAGCAGAAGAGTGACTTGTAGTGTGGTGCTGTCACATCACAAAGGTTTAAGTCCTAAGAAGGGACTAAAAGGGGCCAGGACTTTCCAAGATATGCAGAGAAAGCCCAGAGTGAGCAGCTGAGCCTGGTTAGAAGAGCTGAGCCTGACAAAGATCTGCCCTTGCTGTGTGGCTGCACTGTCCACACAGGATGCTGAGCTGTCCCAGACCTCTGCCACAGCCACAGCACCATCCTGGCTGCCTGGGAAAGGAACAGGGCACTCCCAGAGAAACACAAATCACCCGAGCTTCCACTGACAGCACAGCTTTGTCAGGTCACAGTGGCACACACTAGAAGGCTGCATTATCATTTGACTACACATTCACCTACACATACATCCTTCATCCCAAGGCTCCAGCTGCCACATTTTATCACATCCTAAGATCTATTTCCTGGCAGAAATAACAGAGATCTTGTTGCCCAGCACAGGGGAGGAGTGTTAGCCCTGCTGGGGGCAGAATGAGCCAGCTGGGAAATGCAGCACCACCACATTACACCATGGTTAAATGGGGAATGGAGCATCCACAACACCAGGGACATTCTAAATAACTTCTGAAAGTCGAATGCTGAGCCCTCGTTGAAAGCCATCAAACTCCATCCAGAGAGTTCCATCTCTCACAATCCGTGGCATCACTTCAAGACCTTCTATAAATCAACTTCAACACATGTGGGTGTCTGTTCTTAAGTTTTTGTTCCCATAGTTACCAATGTACTTTACCACAGAAGAGAACAGCAGGTGGCAAGACATAGAACAAAATCACCATTCTTTTAACATAAGAAGAGTTGGGAAGTTTCAAATTAAGGTTTTGTTGTAAAATGTTTACAGACAGTAACTAAGACAAACACTATCAGATTGGAAAACTGTAACATCCTTCCATACATTTAATCCTGAGTCAACAATAAATTCAGCATCCAGTAGGATGATCAATTTCCAGCCCTGCATCAGATGATGCCATGGGATTGCACAATCTAGTGCAGCAAGAATTTTGTCTTTGTAATTTGAAATTCTCCCTGGGTCCCTGGATATCTTCCCATGTACTTTCTGCAGAGAAAAGGTGAAGAGGCCTAGCATACTGTGTACAAGATAGATTTCTCCAAATAAAATCATATTTGTGGGATAGAAACAGTAAAAACAACCACCAACAGTCTGTTCAACCTAAACAACAATTGACTCAAAGGCTGCTATCAAAACTCTCACAGCTTGCAAGTAATAACTTCTCCATTGTCAACTCAAATAGAGGGCAAAATGACTGCATTGAATGTGCTGTAAATACCAAGGAGATGCTTTGCATAAATAAGTTTTGTGACTCTTTCTGTAATAAAATCAGACACTGTGGTACTGTGTGCTGTCCATTGCCTTCTGCTTCTCCTCAGGCAGAGGAACCAAGGTAATGTCCTTCAGGTTCACATCCTGTCATGTGTCCAACAGCAGAACAGCAACCAAAACTTAACAGCTAAATTGTACCTGCTCCTGAAACCTCTGTCCCTGACCAGCTCACCTCCCTGGGGCTCACCAGCCTGTTTATAACACAGAGATATCAACCATCCTCTGGCTCTCTGAGATATCAACCATTCCTCTGCCTCTCCCTTTCATCCCCTTCTCCAAAACTTCTACTGAACACCAGAAGGAAAGAGAACACTGAGAAAGTTGTTTGAACCAAGCTGGTTTAACTTGACTTTTTCACCGCACAGTTTCGGAATAAACATTTACAATCTTTATTATTTCAGTCTTAGATCTTTTTCTGATTTGGAGATTAGAAGAAGTGGAGTGTTTTGGTGGCCTATTTTCTTATAGACCCATAAATCATCTTGGCTGTTTGAGGTTTTCAGGGAACACACATTCTTCCAATAAACTCTGTGTTACATAAGATGGGAAGATGCTCATGTCTAGCAGAGAAAGGGGAAAGGCAGTAATGAAAGAAAGCAAAAACAGTTTCAAATAGATCTTAGGGTTTTAGAAAGCCTTTAGAGGTAAAGCTCAGCTACCAACCAGACTGAACCAGTCCTGAGTTCTCAACCACTTCAGTGAAAAGAACAGTCCACAGCACCACAACCCCAGCCCCACACACCATGAGCCTCTCTGCAGCACTTCTATTTCCTGCAGTGTTTTATAAACAAGTTTTCAACACGTTTTCAGACTTCTGACTAACAATCTGAAAATGAGGGGAAGATCATTGGCTGGCCAGCTTTGTTTAGACACAAACACTTCACTAAGTAGTTTGTACTGTGTGCAGGTGACAAATCTGGAGGTGCTGCAGTGACAGCTGCAGACAGACACGTGTTTGCTGCTGGAATTCCTGCTACTTCTCTTCAGAGCACTAAAAGGGAAATGTAAAAATCCCTTGGCTTGCTGCTCCTCTTTGTCCCTCCAAGCTTTATAACTGAAAAGCCAAACTCTGTGTCATATCTTGCTGCACAATTGCTCTCATTGTGGGATCATTAAATCCCTGACAAACTACAGGCAGATCACAGGCACAGGTGGAAGCTGCCCTGCCTGGCAGTGCCTCACCTGCAGCCAGAGCTGTTTCCCAAATGCAGGAATTCTGTACAGCCAGAGCTGTCAGGCAAACACTCACCTGCCCTTGGGACACCTTAGGGCAGGCAGATCTTCCAGGTGTCCTAGGAAGGAGTTGTGTTTGAAGTACAATCCTGGAGATCATTTCCCTTCCCTGGGACTGTAGTTCCCCCCTCACAATACTTTCCCTGTCTTTTCTAGTTGGTTTTGTCAACTCCCCCTGTGAGGTGCTAAACCTCAGTTACTCCAGTGAGTCTGGTTATCCCAGATGCATCCAAGCAACAGAGACACAGTTCACAAAGATTAATGTTCAATTACCTCAGATCCCTTTGTTTCTCCACGCAACCTTTTTTTCTCCCCTTAAAAATAGAAATGCATTAATATTCTTGCTCGAGTGCAGCCCAGCACAGTTGCTTTATTCCATGTTTCTGCTGTTAGTAGTGGAGGGAGCCTGCTCACAGCTCCTGCTCCTGTTACTGCTTTTGACACATTTCCACCCTGCAGCCCATTGTCTGCAAAGCTCTGCTGCCTCTGAGAATCCAGTGTCAGCACTGTGGGAGAGCTGTGGAAAAGGCACAAAACAAGCACAAGCCAGAAGAGAATCATGGCTGCCTAAACTACATGGATTGTCCCTATGAACACTTAAAAACCTGCTTCAGGCTGAATCACATCTTCAGTGTGTGCTGGGGACAAGATACAAGATACCCAAGACAGGAATGGAGGAAAGAAATAAATTAATCATTTCATTTTTCAGCAGACAGCACTCTGACACATATGACAAAATCTCCTGAGCTAATTCTCTCCCAAAATCAAAACTTGCAATTCATTCAGTCACAACTGTGACATGGATTTCTGAGCACAGACACAGTTCTCAGACAGTTGAGCCATGAAAACTGCACGGTGGGGTGGAATCGATTACTAATTAGTAATAGAAGACACATATGCTTGCAACCATAGAAAACAGCTGTGCTGCACTCTGCTCCATTGTCCCAAATAAATTGGAAAAGATAAATGCATTGCTCTGTGCAGGCACAAAGTAGATGAGGCATTCATGCTTTGTTAAACTTTCCAGACACTCGAGGGTGTTTGAAATTATGATGCATGTTAAATTTAAGCAGATTTATTATCCACGTGTTCCAAATGTAATGAACACTTCACTGCCTCACATTTCCTACTTTAAAAATAGCAGATTTTCTAGACTGGACACACACATGTGTCTTATGTAGGTCTAACACAAAAGTTTTAGTCATACAGATGCTCTGAAGCAGCAATTAATGCCTAATTTTAAACATTTTCCTATATATTTATGCACACACAGCTTCAAGTGCTCACAAGAGCAGGTACAATAAAAGACTTGCATAATAATAGTGGAGATGTGCTGGATCTTTTTAAGTCAAAGGAATTTTGGGTACTTTCCATCAGAACTTATGAAATAAAAAAGTTTCATCACGAAAATTCCACCTAACACACTCAGATCACTCCACCTGTTGCCAAAATGAGAACAAGACAGTTTGCACTCTAAGGCCTGATAATTAGATGGTTGCAACTGCAATTCATTTGGGCTTGGATAAACATTGTCCAAACTTTGTTTGCCCACACAAGATTGAAGCAGAGGATGAAGATGCATTAATACAAGAAGATCAGTATAGAGTGTGGAAATGATTGTTCACTATCTGCACTAATGAGGACTCTGGGTACTCATTAAGAGGAACTGACTCACCTTTTTGCACAGTAAGAAGATGTCTCAAATCAGACCTTCTTGCAGTGTACTTTGTATTTGGCAATCAGAACAAACTCCCATAGCAGGTACATGAGATTTCTGTGTCAGGTTTTCGGTGTGTAGAGAAATCAGAAATGAGATATCCAAGTTCTAAGTGAAATTTTCGGGCTTGTCCCTTTACTTCCCAGCACTCTCCTTATGCAATGCTTTAATTTAGACTATCCTGAGTACTGGTGCAGAATTAATCAGGTCAGCAAGGGGCTGCCAGCCACGATTACTGCACCTTTAAATACTTCCTTTCACCGTCAGTTCAACTGTTACTCTTCTATTTTTAAATCGGTTTCAAACTCAAGACCCACAGGCAGGGGGCAAATCCTTCCCCAAAAATGCCACGGACAAGAGGCCAACACCAACCTCTGCTCTTGAGGTTATTCCCCTTTTTCCTACAGCTTGTTTACTGGATTGTTAAGCATTCTGGCAGCAAATGGAAGGGGGTGGGGAAGAAGACGAGCTGCCACATTTCTAAAATTAGCATCTTCTGTCTCCGAGAAGCCTGTGGAGATTTAAAAAAATTAGGTTTCTCTGCATGATGCAGAGAGATGTGGAATTTAAACCGCCTTACACAGCTAAAATCCTGAGCTCTGTTTCATACCTACAAGCTAGCTCACCTGCCTTGCCTTTCATCCCCCTTCTCCCAGCTGTCAGTCAGAGACTATTACAAAATACCCAGTCCATTTTATTGTGAGAAGCAATTGCATTCATGTGCCCAGGCAGCTCTGCCCGAGCCTTTCCCTGTCCAGGTGGCTCCTGCTGGGCTCTCACACACCCTCTGGGGGGCTGCAATCCCTGTCCCCCATTTTCTCCCCTCAGCTGTGGATTTTTGGTGCTCAGGTACCAGGTAATGCCCTGCTCAGGGAATGTGGTGTCCTTCTCCAGTTTGGGGTGCAAACATTCCTCACAGAGCCTGCTGCAGGGGCTGCTGTGCCACATATTGGGTGTGGACAGAGCCAGGATTGCTCCAATTCCAGACCTGAATTGTACAGACATGCTGGTTTTAACACACACACTGCCATGAGAACATCATTAAAAATGACATTGTGATCTTTGCTGTTCATTAATAAAACCTGACAGTGAAAGAATTGACTGTGCCTCAGTTCCTTCAATGCCACCTCTGCACATAAATATCAGAATATTATAACAGATCTGTGCTGAAAAATCCTAACCCAGGATATTGGGCTCTCACAGATGGGCTTCAAGTTAGAAATGGAAGAGACTCAAGAATAAAACTCAAGTTTCTTTCCAAGAGCCACTAAGGGTGCCAAAGTCTTCCTTTGGATCACCTCATGAAGGAACCAAAGACTCAGCCATGACACAAATGCAGACTGGCACAGGCAGAATTAAAACATATGGGACTGGAAGGGTTTGTTCTTTTAGCAATTTTATTTATTCTACTCCTATTACAAGTCACAGTTCATGTCTTGTAACAACTATATTTGCTTAGATTTCTTACAGGTATTGGAAGAATCAGTGGGCAGTGTTGCAGCAGAGAATTGTGAAAAGAGATGGGAAGGTTTTCTTTCAGGATTTCTACTAAGGAAAGTTCCCAAAATAAGTCATGTATTTTGAATCACAACATGTTTTGGTTCATCAAAATAGTTACTGGCTTAAAAAGCACATGAGATAGTATATAGTATATGTTACTTATATATAGTATAGATTAGATGTACCTGGCAGTATGTAGTATAGATTAGATATATATAAATTTAAATTTAAATTTAAATTTAAATGAAATGAGATGAGATGATTTAAAACAATGCAAAAAATCTGCATATTTTATTCTAAAACTGAAAAAATAGGTTTATTTGAACATTCAGTGAAATTCTTTTTTCTTTTAAATCTGACATGATAAATTCTAAAAAAAATTCTATTCTACGAAGTATTTCCCTTTTGGTGAAGGTCCATAGAGCCAAAGTAAGTGATTTCATTCAAGTTGCTCAAGCCACCTCTAGTTCATATGTTTAGTATAAAATTTTTCTGGACCTGAGTCTTGCAGTTAAAAGATGAACTTTTCAAGTACTTCTTGACTGGAGACAGAAAAAACCACATAAAACTGACCCAAAATCCAGCAGACCAAATAAGAGGGCTCAAGAGACACAAGTCTAGGCCTTGTCACATCCCAGGCTGTCCTACAAACAGCACAGAGGTGCTGCAGCTCCTGCCTCAGCACAGCAGCTTGCTGCAAGTCAATTCTCTGCACATCTCTGCCTGTCACTGCTACATTGCAATTACAGTCACTCCTTTCAGCTATTTGCCACTGATTAAATGAAAACACAGAAGTCAGTTTATCTGATTAGCCAGTGTGAGCAGCCAAAAATTAACCTGCAAGCAGCAGCTTCTCTGTTCTTAGTGGTACCCTGTGCCCACTTCATGTTTGCTCTGCCCTCTCAGGCACAGCCCTTGGAAATGTCCAGGATCTGAATTTTCACTCAAAGCTGATCTTAGTCCCAGAGCATGGAACCCTCCTGTCTCTCTCTCTCTAAGGAAATCCCCTGCCCCCACCAGCAGAGGGAATTCAGCCTGTCCTCACTGTCCACAGGCCACAGTTTGTTCATCCTTGTAATAAATTATGGATGCCCCCCCATACGCATCTGTTACTCAAATCACCAGTTAATAATGTATGAATAAATGAAGAGACTGCTCTGAGGGGAGAGAACTGTGGGGGACTAAACTTTGAATTCTCTGCTACAGCAGCAAGCATCAAAGCTGTACTGCCAGGCTTGACCTCAGCTGGGTTTTATTTTTTAAGAGGGTTGGAACTAGCCTCTTATGAACATGAATGGCTGAGCAGCAGGGGCATGGCATGAAAGCTGGCCCAGAAACACGGGGAAAGAATGAAATAGCAAGTGAAAAACTTGCCAGAAGCACATGGGTATCAAAGGTCTTCGCTATCTTGTGTCAGTCTGAACTGGGAGTGAAGGTCACAAGTGAATTGATAATTCTCACCAGAAATAAGTTTTTAGTTCTCATTAACAGTTCTCAGTCAGGGGAACTGATGCAATTTGAAAATATAAAGTCTGCAAATAAGGAAAAAGTGAAGAAGAGCTGCTGAAGAAGTTTCTAAGTCTATAACAAGCTTGTGCATCACATGCTCCAGAGCTGTAACTTGGCACCAAGCGCTGCTGGATGTCAGGCTGGAAACATCCCCGTGTGTTGAGGAGCACCCAGCTCGGTGTGGCCTCGGCAGCGGCTCAGGAGGGGACAGCCAGGGGACGGTCAGGGGACACTGGCCATGCCCACGGCCGCGGTTCTCGCTCGCCGCCGCCGGGATGCGCTGCGGGCGCACGGAGCGCTCACCGCGCCCCAGCCGCTCCCGGCCGGGGAAACCGGGGGGAAACCGAGAGCAGCACAGCCAGCGGCTGCTCGGTCCTCACGGAAATGCAAACCGACCTGCGAATGTCCCACCGGGTGGGAGGGCACAGGAATTCAGTGCACAGCGCGCTGCATGAACTACAGGACACAAAAAGCTGTGCCAAATCCAGGTAGTGTCTTCCAGGGACTTGACCGAGCCTCCTCTCTTCTCACAAGTAAGTGCATCTGACCCATCGAGATAAGCATCATCTGTTCAGGTGCTGGAGACTGATAAAACAGCAATTTCTCTGCTATAAAAATGAATGGCACAATCTGTCACTGCATTGTCTCTTGTCCCTAAATCACCTATTTCTGCTGCACCTTTCACAACAAAAAGGAAGCATAGAATCTTCCCAACTCCCTCACAATTCTAACTTTTATTATTGCTTTAAACTTTAAGGAAGGAAACCTGCACATCTTGCATGGTGCTTGCAGTCAGTTCACAACTTTGACTGAGAAGCAAAGAGCAAACTGCTCAGAGCACTGCCTGTCCAGCCACCTGGACTCAGGGAGGAAAGCAAATCAGGCTGTGAACCAGACAGTGAAGAACCCAGAGACTTTCTGGTGGTAGTTACTGGCACAGTCCCTCTGATATCGCAGCCACGTTCACAGGACGTCACAACCACGATACACTGTGCAGAGAATCCAGACTTTATCCCTACGTTGTCTGTAAGAAGCTTGAATCTAATATCTGGTACTTGTACTATTAAAAAAGCTCTTCCAGCTGAGGATTAATCATCTCAGTAGGACTGTGCAAATGCATGTGAGATGAGTGGGGAAGGTTATATAAAGCCCACAGAGAGAGGGAAAATGCAGAATAGAACTGAGGACCTGGATTGTGCAGCACCTGAATGCCTGCAGGTGTTTCTAACAGTGAGATGCATTCAGTGCTGGCTGTAATTTACTTGTCAGTCATTTACATGATTAATTATCTCCTCCAAATGGCTCATCACCCAGGGTACCTGGAGTGTTACAACCATCATTAGAGATGCAGTAGCATGGTCCTCCAGCAGACATAGACCCAAGGAACTGCACAAACACACTTTGCCATGAGACATGCAGCTGATGAATGCATGTACTGAGCCCCAGGAACACACAGCACTGCAGAACCATCTGAGAACTGCACACAGGAATGGCTTTAATGAACTGTGTACCACAGGTAAAGAGGAGATGACCACACAATCAAACCTGGTCAGCATACTCTACACCAGCAGAACTCCTGCACATGCACTGACAGGATGCAGGACCATCAGCACTGTGCAGCAGCAGAAATCATTCCATACACACAGCAGTGAGTAATGACAGTAAGAAATGATGGGCAGAGTTTAGCACAGTGCACAGTGGTGGAGTTTCTGTTGTTTAAAAGCCAACCTACCCTTCCTCCACCAGTAATCTTTGCAAGCACACTCCAATACAATGTCTACAGCTACTGAAACTGCTCTGGAGTAAACAATTCATTCAGAGGATTGGGAATTGCTCTGTCCTTAGCATTATCATTTCTCCAAAGCAATACATGTTTCACTTGCTGTAAGTGGAATGGATTTTCAATTATTAGCAGTCTTTGTATTTATCTAGATACTATGGCCATAATTAATAAAACATGCCTTCTTAAAGATAAAAGATCTTTTGAAATGATAGTGAGCTGATAAGAACTAAAAAATATTATCCTCTAACAAACAGGGTCAAATGACTGAATGCCTCTGAGCAAGTGAGGAAAAGGAAGAGTAATGTGATGTTATGAAAGTACAACTGAACAACAACTGAGCCCATAAGCACAAGAACAATTTATCTTCTAGCAAAAACTCGAGTGGATGCAGTAAAAAGAATAAATCCACCTACTGTGTTTCTGCGATGGGCTTCCTAAATCCATCATCTTGTAGAGATGAGTGCTTTTCTCAATTGCCTGTGTTAGGAAGTCAAAATACTCTGCATTTTCCCTCCGTCTTGCTCCCTCTTCTGCAAGTGTCTCTGTGTGTCCGTGTGAGAAGGCAGTTTGAATTTCATCCCGTGTATTAGCTCAGGCACTGAGGAATCACTGCCTGCTCTGTGATGCACAAGCTCCTTTCCTCTCCACAGCACTGAGGGAGCGGGGGAGAGAGCAGAGGTAGGATTTTATCTAAACTACTTTTTGCTGGAACAATTAACTCTTCACTGACTGACAGCTCCTTCCTGGTGTATCTCATGTCAGTTGACACTGAAATGTCTGCTCCTCTGAGGCAACAGGGGATTCTCTCTGACAGATGTTTAATGTTCATGTTCCTTCTTTTAAGATTTCCTCTGCTTTTGTCTTCCACTGCTTAACTGGGAACTACAGTCAGACACCACCACAGCCAGGATTTCCTACAACCACATGAGCTGCCCCAGAGGGGCTAAGGGGCACAAAATCTCTGAGCTTTTTATGTTATCTTTGTTCCCCAGTCCCTACAGCTTCTAAAACTTACAGAGGTCTCTAATAGAGATTTATTCTCCACCAACTAATGCTTGCTGCTTCTTCAGGTAAAGCATTTAACACCTCTAACCCTGAACATCCAAAACTGAACAGAATTATTTGCCACAAAACCAAATGCATTGCTGCTAGAAGAATGAAATGTGGATGCACCTGTGCATACCACCTTCATCCCCAAACACTGTCAAGGTAACAGAACAGAATCCTGCTCATCCCTCTGCAGTAAGGTAAGAACAAATGATCTTGCTTCACTTTCTCAACCACCTGTTCTAAAAAAGAAACTCAGTTTAGTGACACCACCCCATCACCAGTTCCACACTCAACCAGGTCAGCAAGAGTTTCCCCAAATTTAGTGTTTTCCTGGGAGAACTATGATATACATAAAAATAAATGAATACATGTATATATGTATGTATGTATATATAAAACCCTGTAGCTATTTGCATCTCTTGAGAGAGTTTTAACTTTTTAATCCCTGCCCACAGTAAAACCTCTCTGATGCAAATTTTTACTTAGAGGTCTATGAGAAAAACGAATCAAATTAACTAGATTTTCCCCACTAACCATTTTCCTCCAGAGAACAGCATGCAGGATTAAGTACAAACCCTTTTTTCCCCCTCTACTTCAAACAGCACTTTGTAGTCCATCTATTCCTTCTTCTGCTGGTAAATGAGGACAAAACCTGTTCTGTAATCATAGATCTGAATGCTAATGCGTCTAACATATTTCTATTTTCATATTTAATTCTAGCAAATGAGCATTTTGAACTTTCATTAAGCTTCATTTCTTGATTTTTGAGCATTATCTTGACAGCAACCCAGCTCCTGCATCTGTCACTATTCCAAAGACTTGCCTGGTACTGGAGACACTTTCTTGGAATGACTTTCCTCTGACTTTCACTGATGGTCCCACATGCTCTAAGTACCTGCATATGTCAACACACAGTTCATTCACTGTGACACAAACCTCAAGTTTTTTCTTCCCTAGATCCAGTCACAAATCCTGCAGGCCTACTGGGAATCAACATCCCCCCTTTCAGTTCAGTAAGAGGGACACCAGTTAAGGGGATTAGAATAGTCTCCAAACAGGTTTAAAATCTTCTGTCTTCTTCACTGAGCCAATTGCATTTCAGCAGGGAAAAAGATGATTACTTCAGGGAAATATCAGTGGTTCTGATATTGTCAGAAATAATCTCACTTACTCTTCTCTAAATTATTCACAGTTCTTCTATTTTGTGCAGAGCATTTTCAACATAGAAGAGCCATAATAGAACAGCTTCTCTTCACAGTGGCTACACTGTGAGGTTTAACTCATGGTTTGTACTTCTGAGATCATGAGCTCAAGAATATTCTTGTTTCTTCTCTACAGAGCCAGCAATGCAGCTGAAGGATCCTGGATTTGCCTGGGAGATGGCAGCAGCCACAGATCAAGTGGTTCCTCATAGTTTGATAACTGTAGAAAACCACTATGGTTTGCTTCAGAAGACAACTGGAGTCATTTGTTCTCTCAAGAAACAGCATTCCTCTCTCTGATGAAGCATTTAACCTCAGATCAAACTGACAGATAAGATACTGATGTGAAGATAAATAGAACACTGCTTGGAGATGAAGGGCATTGGAATGTTTGGGAAGGTGAGTAATACCAAAAGCCAGGGAGGTTCACAGTATCACAGTCAGGGATTGTGCTAGGATTTTAAAATAATCCTTTGCCAAACTCCAGATGCAAACCAAAGCCAGTCATGCTGTAAGGCACACAGGTTAGTAGTCACTTGGCTGTACCTGCATTTGGTGGCTTTCAGGGGGATTAAGTTTACCAGAACTATCAGCACATACAAATAATTTACTTGTGAGAAAATGTAAGAGGGAGAGACTCGGCTCTTGTTTACAGAGCCTCCCAGAGCAGCATCCTCCTGAGTGGCTTTGATTGACAAGCTTATTCACAGCTAATGGCAGCATCTCCAGAACTTCCCACAGATAATGCCAATATCGTTGCACTTTGTTGGAGAGTGTTGGATTTGCTCCCCTCCCATCTCTGACAACACACAGGCTGAGCACTCGTATGAATGAATGAAAGGAACATATTTTTCCTCTCGCAGCATTATAAAGACCTTATTTTTAATTGCTCCAGCATTGGTTCAGTCAATCCAGAAGTTGGTTTACTACCTCTAAACATACTGTACTTATTCCAACCATCTGACTGAGCGTGATTTTTACCTGTTTCACTGTTATTAGGATTAGACCAGGGTAACTTCCCTGCTACCAGGCACATCTACCATTCTATTCTGCCTTGCAGGGAGCAGTGGTTACAAGCAGTAGTTACCCTGGTTTATAACCCCCAAGGGATGCCAGGTACAGAAGCTCCAGGAACAGGGCACTGAAACCTCCCAGGCGCGGGTTCTGGCAGGAGGGAGCTGTGTGACCACAGCACAGGTTCACCCAGTAGATGGCAACAGCAGCACAGCCCATTGCACGAGCGACGTCCCGGACCGGGAACGCGGAGCGCACGGAGCTTTTATTCTGCTGGGTTTGTCCCACTTCCCACCACACGCGTCCAAAATCTTTACAGATACATGAGATAGAGCAGGAACACTTGAGGGAGCAGAGGAGAAGAGAGAAGAAGAAACAGATGGTAACATTCAGGTGATTCAGTTACTAATTCAGAAAAAAAAAAATCACTGATTCTGCAACAGAGTTCAGTCAGCGCCTTTTACCTCGTTTTCCTCAGTTAACTTTTACAGGAGAAGCAGAGCTATCACATAAATTGAGTATCCAGGTAACGCTCCCCTTTTTATTACAGCCTCATGATTCACTAGCACAGAGCAAAGAAAGGTGAGGCCACACTGCAATATTCCTACAGACCATGGAGAGGACCAACAAAGGAGACCTTTGTCAGAAGCACCTTTGTGGTGCCCACTGCTTTCCGTGTCAGATTTCCAACCTTCTAAACATTTATCCTGACAAACTCCACTGAGACTAAGACAGGTGGTTATTAGTATTTCCTGATGCTAAAACAAAATCACTACCAAGGGCAGAGGCTGTGTGAGCTGGAGACAAAGCAGATACCTCCCTGCCCCATAGCAGGTGTCAATTCATTGGTATTTAGGTTCCTTCCAAGAGATTGCAGCAGGAATGTCTGAGCCTGAATAGGAGGTAGGAGACTAAACACCTTGAGGCATCTTGGCACAGAGCCTCCAAAAACTACATGACAATGCACTTTACCAAAATACAGGCAAACAAAAATCCCAACCAAAAAACACTAAGAAATAAGTTAATCTAGAAAGCCTTAGACATTTTCATTACCTGTTGAATCTATTTGTGTTAAATGGCAAGGCTTGAAAAGTTCACTTGATTCAAGCTAAAATCATTGAGGAAACAAATATACATTCCTCAAAGATAGGAAAAAGGAATCTGAGTCACATCAGCTGAAAGATAAGATATTTAAGCACAGTCATAATGAAGTTCAAGGTTCTGAGCTCCAGTGATTCATTCTGGACTCCTAAGCCTGAGCCTCCTGCTCAGCCCTTTGCTGGCGGCAAGGAGCCAGACATCCTTCAGGTTCCTTGTGGCATACATGATCCCCAAACCCCTGCCCTCCATCAGGTACAGGAGATGTATTTATGGAGTGTGAATGAATGGGCAGAGCTGAGAGCTGCCCTTGGGTGCTGAGCCCCAGCCAAGGTCACCTCTGCCTGCAGTGACCTCAAGACACATCCTTGTCCTTTACAATGCACTCTGCTTCACAGAAAGGAACAATTTCTTAAAATCTTCTTACAATTTTGTTATTTCTTAATGTGATATTAAAATGCTCAAAGATTGAATGCTTTCAAACAATTTTCCTTCTAAGACTTGAACAGTGTTAAATAATTCTACATGAGCCTGGACATCCAAAATCAGCCTTTTCAACAACTGAAAACTGATTCAGTTTCTCTGTTCCATCAGTGCTCAGATCAATTCCAGGCCACCACCACCCAAGATTAAAAACCTGCAGGGTTCAAACTCCTCTGTGCTCTACAAATTGCATGTTGCAGAACAGTTCCCAAGCAGCTGATACCAGCACCCACTATTGTCACTCTCTAGATCTTACCAGAGTTATTTCAGTTCTGAATTGCTGAGGTTGGACATTATTATTATTTGTACTTCAGAACACATAAAAAATACCTAAACATGAGTGAGAAGTGTCTGTTGTACAGGAACAGCAGTTCCCATTTATAATCAGAATAAGAGATAACATAAGGATGAAATGAAGTTACAAAAAGAGCCAAACAACAAGGCAGTAGCAGAATCAGAACTAGGATCTGGATTTGCTGAGCAGTCCAGTATTGTGTCCTTAGATTCATATCTTCATTACAGCAGTCTGTGGACTCATTAACATAAATGTGTATAAGCTGATGTTGCCAACAAAGGAAACAATTGTGCATTCTGCAAACCTCACTTGTGCATTTCTGCCTCTGCAGCAAGAGGGAGGACAAACAGCAGCTCTCAGTGCTCATTACACTACAGCCTTGTCCTCCATTCAGGAAGGAATAAAGGTGTTGAAAACATAACTGTCAGTTGAGACTGTGCAAAACCTTCAGAATCTGGTGTGACAATTTTGTAGCAGCGCTGTCTGTGTCATACCAAATTGAAGAGAATGACATGTTTGAGTTCAGTCATTAAAGGAATAACAGTGTGTCTGTTCAGACTGGATTCAAACTGCACCAACACAACCCAAACCTAAACCAGGTCCCATTCTTCCTTCACTCCCTGTACACACAGAACAAGCAAAACTGCAGCATCAGGTCACATTTTATTCTTAGCTGATAGGCAGTTTCACAGAAATCTAACTTTAACTGAAGTTCCTGTCAGACAGCTGGTGCCAATTCACAAAATATCACCTGTGTGTCTGTTCTGCAGCTCAGCCTGTGCCACAGAGTGGTTTGGGCTGGAAGGGACCTCTGGAGATGCCCCAGCCCAAGCCCTGCCATGACAGCAGCTGCTCACAGGCAGGCAGATGTTGGAGCCCCAGCTGAAGGCCAGCTTAAGTGCTTCTCCAGGCTAATCTGATGTACCACATATCTCAGCAAACAGGATTTTGCATGTCTGTGCACAACACTCTTTCATCAGATTACAAGGGAAAAGTGAGTCTAGACATGCCAGAGCATATTTGAAAAATAGAGGATTACTGAGTTTGCCATATACTTTCTTGATTTTGGACTCTCCCAATGCTGCTGTTATAAGCACTAATGACATTATATGTAACCAAATTATGTAAAAGTTAATTGCATTCCACTCAGATTTCCTTTTACATAGCGATCTGCTTCCTCATCCATGTACAACCTACAATGAAAAGTGGAGATTTTACAGCAAAAAAGCAATAGGTTTTAAAAGTGTCTCAGTTGATGAAACATCAGAGAGCTGCACAAGAGTGCCAAGCGTTCCAAGCCACTGAAAATGAGTAAGCACAGAAGGAGATTGCAGGTACCTGTGACACTGTAGGGCCAAATGATCAGTTGAGGGGCACTTAATTAACTCCATGGCAGTTATTGCAACCAGTGGTTCAACTCTCCAGCTCCATCCTTTCCCAAGTTTTCTGGCAGATAAACTCACCCAAATACAAAAAGAGAAGCATGCATTTGGCAGCCTGGGCCTGACAGAGCTGAGATGTTATTTCTGAAGGCAGCAGCTCAGCAGTGTCTCTGCCACGTCTGTGCAGGTGCCTCAGTCTGTCACAGTGCAGAGAAAACCAGATCAGAGCTGCATTTCAACAGAGCCATGGAAAGAGTTAATGAGGGACTCAAGGCCAGGCTCAAGTGGGTGTTCTGAACCAGCCTGCAAAGGGATTCCTGAGCCCAGACCAGCTTTTGTTTAGGTCCAGACCCACTTGCATTGGAATGCTGGAAGTGCTGCTCAGGCACAATGCAGACTTTCTCTCCCTCCAGCTATTTCTGCCTTTTCTTTGCACTTTGTCCTAGGTTTGCACACTGACAGAGATTCATGTACAGGAATATGTGATGCACATTCAGAAGCCACCATCCTACAAATAAAAAACAAGTTCCCTAACAGTCAGTTTATGGGTATAGCAATACCTGGAATAGATCACCTCACTTCTGCAGTGCCAGGACACACAAATGATGTAATACACCCATTTCACATCTAAATTTCTGCACTTTGCTTTTCCAAACTCCTTGCAAATCAGTATAAGGAAAGAAGAACCCTTAGACAATTATACCAGCTTGATGGCTCTACTTGGAAAAGTAACATCAGCAAATGTGTGAGAAAGATAAGAAGTAGGATAATGAAAATCAATCATGGATTGATTATTTCATTGACAGGCTATTTCTAATACACCTTCAATATAAATATATACAGCTAGTAAAAAATATACTTATCAGTACAAATTGTAAGCCGACAGAAGGCAAAGCTGATCTCACAATTGCTGGGTATTTAACCAAAGTACAAAATTAGGTCCTGTGAAAACCCAGCCAAAATTTTAGTGCTGTCTACTTCATGATTGTAGACAGTAAATTAAATGCATTTCAAGTAAATGAGTCCTGTGTTGAATAAATGAAGTTTTGATTTAAATAATAAGTTAAATAATCTTTTCTTTTTTTTTTTTTTATTTATTTTAAATGCAAAAAACTCCAGCCTCTCCTCCCTCAGATGTCTCCCATAGCACAAATTCATCTGCCACAGACATCAGTTGCACAATTCCCTCCCTCCTACCCAATCTCCAGTCTACACTTGATGTGCACAATCACATCTGTAATCTCCAGAGCTTCCTAAGAGAAGAGCTCATTTTCCCCTGTGCAAGCTGTCAACACTGAAAAAAGAGCAACAGCCAACAAGAGTTATTCTTTGAGCTCTGCATCTCCCAGCTCAGTTCAGACAACTCCATGGCACAGAGCCACAACCTGAGGCACTATAAATCCCAGTCTCATCAACTTCAAAAAAGATTTTCCAGAAGCACTGGAAAGAATCAAGGAAAAAAGTTGCAATCTCTTGTCAGTCTCATCCCAGGATACTAATTTACATTTTTTACAAGTTTTACAAATTCTACACATGAAGTTCCCTTCACACGACTGGAACCTCACAGACTGTACAAGCAAGGACAGAAGAAAGAACAATTTAAAGTTTTCCTCAGTGTACAGGGCAATGGTTGTTTTGGGGATTTTTTTTAGTATGCTTTACCCAAACCCTAGTCACAATACCAACTACACAGAAAAAAGGGACTGAGGAATATATAAGCACAGTTCCCTCAAAATTAAGGGAAACTAGCAGTCCCATACAAAATATCAATACAATAGAAATAAATTTGGAGAAGAAAAAAGTGCATTTTCAATACCAAACTATGAGATGAAAGGATGGCCCCTTCCACTCACCTACTGTGAGGATGTTTGCAGAGAGGAAATGGCAGCAGTTTCCCTCATGGAGAATGGATTCTTCTCTTTGTGTCAAATCCCCTGCTGCAGATTTTGGAGAAGTCACAGCCATCTCAAACTTTCAGAGCAGCCTAGCAACAGTGCTTGCTCCAAGTCAAACACAGCACTTCAGTGCAGATATCTGCAGAAAGTTTCAGTCAAGCAATGAAAATATCCAAGAAAAAGCAACAATTTCAGGATGCTGATGCTTTGCTTGCTTTGGAAGTGCCAGTGAGTGCCTTCTCTGGAATTCCACATTCAGAAGACTGTCCTGGTTTAATTCTTTTGACACATATTCCACTCATTGAACAACTGAATTTGCAGTATCAGTGTGGAGAAGGAGCCACGGAGCTCAGTCTTGGCAGGATGGATGTGAGGGCCCTTCCCAGGAGCACAGGAGTTACAAACATTCCATGTATCTTCCCAGTGGTTCTTGCATGTGGCTACCCTGGAGAAGACATTTTTGTAAATAGTGGAAGTTACTTTAACTGTGAGATATTTGCTACAGGAACATATTTAGGTGATGCACAAGGGACTGACCTCAGCAGACAGAAGGCACCAACGCTTCCTTCCCTCACCCCAGGATTTTCCACAGACAGAGGAAGCTCCACTTTGGCCAGCAGCAACTTCTCCAGGAGCCAAAGTACTCATGCTGGGGTTAATTACTTTATACACACAAACACACAGAGATATAATATGTACACACACTCTAACTCAGTCTTTCTGCACAACAAGTGCAGGTATTGTGTACATCCCCAAAGGACTCTGCCTGATGAGGGCTCCTTCATTCACTTCCATCTCTTCCCTTAAAGCTCTTTGCTCCTCTTACCTGTTGTCAGCTGTCTCCATCCTGTATCTCTGTCACTGTCTGGCATTCCCTTCCCCCTGGATACAGAGGACTCACCTTTCCAAAACTTTCAGTGGGAGAAAGGAGGCCAAAGAAAGCTCCCTCCAAAACAGGAATCACACCAGACAGAAACCTGGGATCCTACTTAGTGCTGGTAACTGTTTGAATCTCTGGGAGTCTCCTTCAGTTTGTAATTACAAGTTGAGCTCTGAAACATTGCCCTAACTTGTTTTGTTGTGAAAGCACAGATCCAGTTTGACATTATTTTAAAGAGAGAGGGCAATGAAGCTCATTATTAATTAAAGTGATTAGAAATAGAGGAGGGGGTTTGAGACATTTGTAGCAAAAAAATGAGTAAGAGAATGCCCTGCTAGAGCATCTGCCTGCTTGAAGCTGTACCTCTCTCCTTGTCTTTGGTCCCTCATTCAGCTTCTCTGGGAAGTCACTTCCTCCCTGCCATTATCTTTTCACCAAGCCCCACCTTCTCCATTCTCGAGCTGCTCACAGGGAGCATCAGTCAGTGAAGTAACATCCTTATGTGGAGCCAAATGCATGACAACTTCATCTAAGGGACAGCAATACTTGGTAATTTACCCTGTAAAAAGTCAGTATCATTACAATCATTTGTTTCCACATTTAAATATCTCACAGGACACCCTGTGGCTGTGCAATAGTTGTGGGCATCTCAGAGAGTGACATTCATTTGGCAAGGAATATCTTTATTACAGAGCACAGCTGGAGTAATCAAAACCCAAATTACAAACTTAGGGCAAATTTCAAAAGCTGACTGGATTGAGAGAACAGGAAGATAATAGATTATCAAAGATCCTGTGCCCCCCAAATACTCATTTTTGTACATGCTGTAAACATGCTGTACCTGTAATTGTATCCCTTCATAATTTCCTGACATATACATAAACAGGTAAAAGAATACAGAGCAAACATTCTGCTTTAGACTGAGCAAAATAAATTCATATATTTCCATGTATTCACTTAATACATTTCATATATTCATTTTGTGAATCCCAAAATTAATGGTTTTTTCCTTTAGGTTAATCCTTGAATTGATACACAAAATGCACTTACATACACAGAGCTGACTTGTTTATTTAGAATGGAACCCAAAGTAGATGTTAGAAGGCATGTCAGGATTTAAATCAACTTGTCCAGTGAAAAAGCCAAAACTGCACCCAACAGCATTTCTGGAGCAGGCACTTCTGCAGATGACAGGCACTGCCTCAGTTATCATCTGCTTTGGTCATCTGGGCAACTCCTGACCACAATTTTATAGCCACAAAGTGCCATTTCTGGTACCTGTGCACTGAGTGTTTAACCCAAGAATTGAAATTATGAAATTATTAATCCAGGAATCACAGGCTTACAGGACAGAGGAAACTGTTTTAACATCAAGACAAGATCAGCCCGTTTCCTTTGCAGAAAGATGAACTGGTGGGTAGTTACCTTGCAGACTCTCTCACCTCTTTGCTTCAGGGCTTTTTTGAAAGGCCATTTCCTTTGTAGGAAGTTCAATCAGTGACTCATTAGACACCAAAGAACATTTCCATGAGGGCAAGGAAGACTGAATGGGCACGGGTGCTCCTGCTGGTGCCAGAGCAGCATCATTCCAGTGAAAGCAGGTGAGCTTTACATTGATGTGGCTTGTTAAATATTTTATTATCTCGAGTTACGTCAAATTCATGTTCTTTATGCTTTGTTATGATCTGAAAGTGAAGCTACTTTGAGGCAGCTGATCTCTGAATGTCTTCACTTTCCATGCAAAAGATTTCTTCCTGCACTCAGTCCCACCTTTTACAGCTTCCTACGGGTCCTCAGAGTCCCCTTCCTCCCCTCCCTCTCTTCAGCATACCTATGTTGGTAAAAAAATTAAAGCTGAGCCCCTCTTCCCAAACCAATCCCCATAAATCCTAAGCAGCCAATGGAAAAATACACAACGAATCCCTAAAAATACAGATTGGTATCTCAGAACAACATTCAGGGGCCAGATTTCCTATTAAAGTAAATGAAAGAAGCTCAATTGGCTTTTCTCCAAAATCTGTTGTGAAGGTTGTGTGATGGAAAATCTCAGTTGCACTGGCTGGAAATACCTCACCTCTGTTACAGTAGGAACCACGGTGGCTCTGAGAACAGCACTGCTCATTGACAGAAGACATCAAACAGCCAAAAAAGAGCAATTGTATCTGTTCAGACCACATGAACAAGATTTAAACTGTCTGCTCAGGCTAAGATTATTGTGTGAGGTTCTGTATTCCCTTGGAAAAGAGGATTTAAAACCCTAGAGGCAGGATCTGTATCACTTACAGACAATAAAAGCTGTGTACACCATTAACAATTCTCTAGCCATTTTTATATCACTGTAGTATCTAAAGCTTAACCCCACAAGACCTGCTTTTGTTCAGGGAGGTTTTGAGTGGCATCCACAGAACTCAGACAAGCTCTGATATCCTCCCAGGACAGATACACTGATACCGTGGATGAAACACACAAAAACCAAGTCATCACTTAAACCTGAATAGTTTGATCAGGAAGCAGATCAATGGATAAAAGATCAAAGTACCACCAAATGGGAGGAAAAAAAATAATACTTTAAAGCATTTAAATGTGAGAGCTGGGATTTGCTTTTAAGCTGCAGTGTGGCTGCCTCTGCCACGCTGCTCATCTGAAGGAATGCAGCTCCATTCAGCGGGAATTGCAGGAGATAACCTGCAGGTCCGGGCACGCCAGAGCACAGCCGGGCTGCTCCAGGAGGAGAGGAGGCTGCTGCAGCCCCGTGGAGCCAGGGGTGAGCACACACCTTAGGGTGTGAGCCCGCATTCCTCTTCCCAAGGGACAGAGCTCACTCTCAACACAGTCCCATGGCAAACAGCTCGGTTAAAAAGGAGAAAGTGAAGAAAGGCAGTCAAGAGACATCAGAATGCATTTCTGGCAGGCTGGTGTGTTCACCTTCACGCAGAACAGAGTCATCCCACTTGAAAGGAGCACTTAACATTTGTCAGCTTTTCCTCACCCGCCCCTTACAGCCTGAGCTGGAGCTGCACATGCAGGAGCTCTGCATTTTTGTAGAATGATGTAACTGAATATTCCTTATGCAAGTAAGCAGACTTGTTATTAAATCCAAATTACTTATTTCAGGTTTGTATGGACCACGTCATACAAGCTTAGCATTCACTTTATGAAACAAAATGTGAAATTTTTAACGATTTCTATCTGTAGGAATAGACTTGTTTGCAATCCCCTGCCCTATTTATCCTGAATTGCCAAAACCCCTCTCGGTTTCACCATCACTCCTTGTCACCAGCCAGTTCCCAGACCTGTCTGAAGTGACAATGGAAACACAGCAGCCTCTTGCTTCTGAAGAACATTTGCATTTTGTATTAGCAAGGGAGAACTGGCAATTTCTATTAGGAGGCAAAAGGAACTAATTAAGCAAAGCCCTAAATCTCATCCAACAGCTTGGCTCAAAAGAACTTTGAAAATAAAAGTTTCATACTCTGGACCACAAAAAACAAAAAGCCTCAGAGAAGAAAAGAGGGGAGGAAGATCTCCTTGTTAGGAGACAGACAGAAAGTGAGGACTCCTGGAAAAGGTTCTGCTGCACTTGGGAATTTCTGAGTCATATTGAGGAGGGATAGGCTATGGGCTCCAATGCCACTTGTAATCAGATCTATAATTCTAATAATGCTCATGCTGTCAATTGTGCTGGCAGTCTTGGTCACTCTCCAGAAGTCTGATTTTTTAAATTTTTTTTCTTCAATTCCATGTAAATGAGCAGGAATTTCTTTTAAGAACAATGTCTTTAATCAAACTGCTTCAGTTCCGTACAGCAGCTTATTGCTGCACTGATGAATCTCTTGGATATTAAGGAGTAATTTATACTGGGGGAGTTAGAGAAAATGTGTCAACTTGTGCTCCCCTTTCACAAGTCAGTGGCAAATGATCAGCTTGCTCCTGAGGATGCCTGGTAGGGCCAAGCACCAGAGCCCAAGCACAGCAGACAGACACTGGGAGAATATTGCAAACAGGAAAAACACGCTTGTGCTTGGCAACTTCAAGAGGATGCTGCCATTTGATTTTTTTTTTTTTTTTTTTTTTTTTTTTTTTTTTTTTTTTTTTTTGCCAAATATCCAAACCAATTTCTTAAATGATGAATCTCCTTCTCTATTAGCAGGAATGAGTCTGTGAACCACTTAATCCATCCTCATTTTGTCAAACAGAGGGCAGTGACGTGCACACATGGGAATTACAAGGCAGCAAGCCTTTAGGGCCTGATCCAATAAATATCAAAGTACAGCTCTGCTTCACTCTCCACCTTATCATGGACTTTAGTACTTGGTTAGTCAATAAATAACATTACTTCAATAACCTCATCTAACTCAGTCTAATATTACAGGAGGGGAAGAAGTGGGATAGGTCAGTTTATACTGTAGGAGACAAAAGCCTGTTAAGTTGTTTAAATAGAAAATATCTCACTTAGTCCTTGCAGCAATCCCATTCAATAATGCCATTATAACTGATCCCAAAGTTGTGTTTTTGAGGTTCACTTCTGCAGGCTATAGGACTTCTTCCAGGCACCTCAATTACAGCTGTCATTGTTTCTTTAGGCTTCATTCCTTACCTTTTTTTTTTTTTTTTTTTTTAATTAAATAAAACACAGATTACATGTTTTTAGTTAAGGGAAGAGAAAACTTCCAGAGAATTCATTCCAGCATCTAAGGGCAGTAGGAAATCTGGAATAATAAGCTGTAGGGCTTGGGTGGGGGGGCGGAGGGTTATGTTGAAGGGGAGAAGAGGCAGGGAGGAACTTCTGTTATTTTACAGTAACTAATCCTGCAAGGAAAGCTGAGAGGAGACATCCTCTGAACACCAGACCAAATACAAAAAGTGCTGTTGCAAGTTCCTACATAACAGCCCTTGGCAAACACCCTCAGGAATTGGGAACTCCAGAGCTTGTGCAGCACTTCCAATCTCTCCCAGGAATGTTAACATGGAAAGATCCCTCACCTTCCCACCTGATTTCCCTTGTCATGTCTGAGGCAATCCAGAAGATTCTATAGGAGCCATTCCCTAATTAAATAAAAAATGTGGACCAAGATCAGAACCAGCTACACCAAAATCAGTCTCTCAAGTTTCGTGCTGTATTTGTGATGCAAATGGATCTGAAATCCTCACTCAGGTCATGCCTGTCTTGATGTCTGCACCCAAAATGTCTCTCAGGACTGCACAGTCTCATAGCAAAGAGCAGGAGGAAGCTGAGAACTTTGTCTCAGCATGTGTGAAGTTTGTCACAGCCTGCACTGTGCAGGAACCTATTCCATGACTCTGCTGTGCACCTACGTGTGTGAGGGGAAGTGCTCCACCCCCACAAAATGAAGACAGATTAAACAATGAATAAAAAGATTGGAAATTCCCTACAGATTTAGAGTCTGTGCCCTAAGCAGTGGTGTGGAGACCAGAATTTCAGTGATTTGCAGCAAAAACAGGGCTGAGGAGTTGCACACAGTGGCCATGGATAGCTGTCCCCTCAGAGCAGGGCTTGGCTTAGGTCATCCAGGGCTTTCCTTCTCTGCCAGCTGAGCCTGGATTCACAGTCAGTACCTACTGCTCGTGTCACAGCTGCCACCAGGAACTGTCACAAGTGATGGACACAAGGTTTGCCATCATCCAGTGAGGCCAGAGCTGACAATGGGAGAAGTGAACTCACAAATGTGGTCAAGACAGTGGAAGTGAAAGAAGATTCAGGCAAAACACTGGATAATCTATTTCAATATTAAGATCAGATCAATTTAAGCTTATCATGGGAAGAAGTGGGTCATTTTAAAGATAACTAATGCAGAACTGAGATATTTGTGTGCATGAAAATTGTATTGCAGTGAATTCAGATGATCCTTAATAACTGCAAGGCTATCTTTGCTGAAAAATCTCTTCAGCCTCATCCTCTAGCCCACTCAAATTCATTTATACAGTAATTTTCTCAGCTCTGGACAATAACAAGAACAAATTCCAGTGATATTCACAAGTTTGTTGTCTCCTTTGAGCTATATTTAGGAACTGAGGGCTCTGTACCATTTATTTCAAAACATTTATTTCAAAAAAGTGAGATTGTGTTGTTTTGAAACTATGTGTACAGGACTTCAGAAGAGCCTTGCACATCACATATTTTATTGTTCTGTTGTTCCTGCAGGACCATTCACTAAGATGCTCTCAGTTGCCTTGGGTTAAGTATGGAGTAGCTTCTAATTCAGAAAAATTATAGAAACAATGAATGAAAACAAAAGTCTTTTCAGACAGTGTAGAAGGAAATGGCTATAAACTGGAATGTTATCATCCTTTCTTGCAAAGCCAGAATAAACTTGTTCTTTGGCTGAGAATAATCAAAATACACTGCATTATAGGAGCTCATCTTGCCAATAGAGTCATTAAACATAAGAGTCAGTGAGCCCTGAGTGCTTCAAGATTCAGTTATACAGGTTTATATTATAAAATCGGGTATGACAGAAGCAGTTCTGGTGAAATGTTGCTTATTGAATAAAAAAGCCCACTGTTAACAGCTCTGCCATGACAAATATTTCTGTATCTGGTCATGGCATGTATGCTTTGTAATGAACCCTCATTGCCTGAAGCAGAGAGTCTGCAACAAGCAGAGCCAAGGTAACATTTCTCCCTGTCCCCCCACCATTCCTGAGGCCACCAGGACACAGTGACTCTGACACCACCCAGCCTTGCCCACATTTAGATAACTCAGCGTCCTCGGCACTCACCGACCCCCTCACTCACACTGAACAGTTTCTCACAGCTAATCTCACTGGGCAAAAAGCAATTCTCCCCAGCACGGTTTCTGCACCCTCAGTAAGGACAGAAAAAGCTTTCCCAGTAGACAAAACTTTCACCACATTCTTTTGAACAATAAGTTAACTTTGAGCTCCATTCTGAACATGGCATCAACTTCCTACCTCAAACCAACCACAATCAGCACTGACTCTTAATCTACTTCTGTTTTATTTTATAACAGGCAGCTTACCTCTACCATGAAACAGAACATGATTCTGGAAATCATCACCCCGAGGATTCAGGGTGTATTTAAGACCTACATCTGAACCCTGAAGCCTAAGGCATTTGGAGCATACATAGCCCCAGCAATCCATCCTTACTACTTTCCACATCTCTGCAATCATTACACAATTTTTTATGCCAGTAAAGAACTGAAACTATTTCTCCACAGCCCATAAAAAAAATGAGCAAATTTTTAAAAAATAAATTTAAAATTTCAAAAATAAAAACATGCATTCCTTTTCAAAGTCATGCATGTCTCTTCTCCCAAGTTAAGACTTGGCTGTTCAGTCAAAATCAGCCATGTTCTATTGCTAAACTGGTATTTTATTTGAATATCTGAAGTTTATTTTACATCCAACCTCTTTTATCCAAGTCAGTTTTCTTTTTGGCTCCATACACCTGGGAAAGCTCAAGGCTCAGGTTATCATTTTGAATGAATGCAGTAGTCTTCCATTTAAAGAGCAGTTTTCCAGTTAGAAAAGTCTAAACTTGAATCACAAATGCTGTTTGCTTCATCCCTAAACTCAAGCTTCAAGCTCAGAGAATCTAAAAATTTAGGACTATCAGAATTCCAAGATTCCTGATCATTTTTATGAACAGGAGAAAGCATGATAAAATTTTAAAAAGCATTAGACATGATGCTCTTTCGATTTTCCCTCCTCCTTCAAAAAGACAAGTGCAAAGTAGTAACAAATTCTGTTACAGCTATAAGGCTGTTATTATAATTATAAACGTTTCTAACGCCCAAGAGTGAGCACCAGTGGTGAAAGCACAGCAGAATGATCGCTGCCGGAGAAAGGAGCGCAGCAAGCGGGAAGGGAACGCGGCACACACCTCAGTGTCCCCGGGCCGAGCAGCGCAGACGGGCTGTCCCTGTCCCCGCTCCTGTGCCCAGCCTTCATCGCCGGGACAGACCCGGCTCCAGGAGCGAGCGCGGAGCCGCGGCGGGATCTCACATCCGAGGGCTCCCAGCTCTCCGGGCACAAAGCAGCTTTACAAACTGTTCAAACAGCTCAGCTCCAGGGTAACAAGTTCAAAGTGGGAGGAGGCAAAAGGAATCGGAGGGTGGTAACAATGCCGAGCAGACGTTTCGCTCCTTTTGCATCCGCAGAACCTGTTCTTCAGGTTGGAAAGTGAAACATCTGCCCGCTGCCCTGGCTGAAAGCTGCGCTCCGAACCTCTTGTCTCCCAACAGGTCTGCAGAGGCAAAATCAGATTTTATGATGCACAGACAAGTAGCCTGTGGGAGGAAAAGTTAATCATTGCTGAGCACCGAGGTTTTTTTACATTTTGGGCTTCCTTGTGGTAACGTCAGCTCGTTCCCCTGTCAGTCTGTTAGAAGGAAAAGCAGAGAAGCATGGCATGGAAATCAAGAAGCTCGGCTTGCAAAAACTTAATCAAAAGCACAGCTGCTGCGTTTTAAGAGATAATGGAGGTTTTCTGAAGTCACCAGCATCAATCAGAACACAAAGGAGAAGAATCAGATTTTCCTGGCAGATCATAGTGTAACAACTAGCATTTTATGTATGTGTGTGTTTATATCTATGTATGAATATATATATGAAAGCATATCACAAAATGGGAAGGTTATTTGGCATGCTGCACCTCCTCAGTTCAAAACACACTGACAGGAGCCTCACCCTTCAAAACATCACAAAACAGCTTTTAGAATATAATAAAATCCACATAATAAGTCAAAATGGGCATATACACAGAACATACACTCTTCTAATGTTTTAACATTTGCTGGCAGAGTCGGACATTCAGCTTTATAAATGGTTTCCAATCTAATAATTAAGTGGTTATTTGTCAAGATTTCAGCTTAGGAAAAAAAAAATCAAAAAACAAAAACAAACAAACAAACAAACAAATAAAATAACTTCTTTAGTTTCTTGACCCACAAAATAAGAAAATCAAATTTATCCACTTCAGTAAAAGGGCAACAAATAATTTTGGTATTTTTCTTATCAGCTGTTGGACGTGTGAGATAGACACAGCTCTGCCTTTAAACAAAAGTCCAAACATGAGAGATCGCACTGTAATTCTGAAGAAAACGACCCAAGAATTGGCCAACGAGTTTTTATTTTGTAAATTTTTAAAATTCTATAATTTAAGGTGGCAGCTTCGAGTTTCTTATTTAACAGCAGGCCCCTAAGATTTAATAGTGAAATTGTCCCATTCCAGATCGAGTTTCCCGTGGGACATTTCCTAATGCAGGTGCGCCCCCTAATGTTATGTGACGGAAAATGTAATTTTTTTTCCCCTAATTCCATTAATTTCACAGCTACAGAGGGAACAATCCGAGATTCCATTGATGCGATACATCCTAACAAATAAAAACTGAGCAGCGCCTGGAACAGGGAGGGAGGGATTAAGAATTTTTTGATTATCTGTGAGATTCATCACAGTTTACTTATCAAGCACAACTTCTGGTGCAGTTTAATTAGAACTTTGATGCCACGATATGTGGCACTAATAGGCTACTGAAAGGATTACAAATATCCAGTTTATTTGTGGTTATGTTTGGCCACAGGGAGCCTTTCTTTGCTTCTCAGTAAAAAGAAAGAAAAAACCGACCGAGCTCCGGCTCTCCCAGAACTTTCCAGTGAGTTCCTGCCATATCAGTCTATAAATTATTCACAAAAACACCTACTTTAATTCCAGTGAAAATAGTTTTGTCAAATAAATTAATTAAATGTGGAAATGTTTAACTGTGCCTTCACTTTAGCGTGCTGCAAAACTGAATTTATAACAATGCTAGGGGGAAAAAAAAACCAAAACAAAACGTGTTTTGGCAAAAATGTATGTACCAGACCTCAGAGTGTAAATATATATATACACACACATATGTATAGGTTGTGAACATTTACAGGATGCCTCTACCTTTGTCAAATTTTTTTTTTTTTTTTTTTTTTTTTTAAGAAATGGGGTGTTTGGGTTGTTGTTTTTTGCTGAAGAACTCACCAGTTCTGCTACACCCTGGCAGCCCCTGGTACCAGGAGTTTGGAGATGGATGCACTGACATGTTGATGTGTTTGTAGCTTTGCCGTGTGGAGGTGGTGTTTGTTGTTTGCCTCATGTTCGACAGCAAACAAAGGGCAGCTTGTTCAGTTTCCCCGTATAAACAGCTCGTCTTTGGAGGGATGCAAGGAGGCTTCCGCAGCTGTTAAAACAGCAATGGAGGGACACTGAATACGCTCCCTCTGAATGATCCCGGGCTGCGGAAGGGACAGAGGATTTGTACAAGATCGTGGAGTGCTGCACCTGCCTGGGAGCGGTGATTTGTGAACTGTTCTGAATGGGGCCCAAGATCTCATTTTTAGTGTTCTTACACCTCAGCTGCGACCGCGGCGCTCCTCCCCGCTCCTTTTCCCTCCCTTTTCCACTCCCCTCACAGCTCTTCCTCCCCTTTTCACGCCCCTTTTCCCACCCCTCACACCTCCTTCCCGCCCCTTTTCCTGCCCCTCACAGGCCCTTCCCTTCCCCTTTCCCTCCCCTTACACTCCCTTCGCTCCCATTCCCGCCCCTCACGGCCCCTTTTATCACTCTTTTCCCACTCTCTCCGCCCCTTGTCCCGCCCTCTTTCCCGCCCCTTTCGCCCCCTCAGGGCGCGGCCCCGCCCCTTTTCCCGCCCTGCACTGACGGGATATCCCTGCGCGGGCAGCGGGTGCTCCGCCGCTGCCGGGGCCGCGGTGCCGCCTCAGGCCCCGTGTCCCTCCGCCCGCCATGGCGGCGGCGGCGGGCCCGGCGCGGCTGGTGCGGTGCGGGCAGAAGGACGAGCTGTACCGGGCCGGGCTGCGCAGCGGGGCGGGCACGGCGCTGCGGGGGCTGGCGGGTAATGCCTGCGGGGGTTGGATCCGCCCCGAGCCCTCCCGGGTGTTCCGGGATCTGCCCTCGGCTCTGGATGGGGCTCTGAGGGGGAGAGGGGGCCGGGCAGGGCTCGGATTCGGTGCAAAGTGACCCCGTCCCGCAGGTGCCCGGCCGTGGCTGCAGTGGAGGAGGGAGGTGGAGCTGCTCTCCGATGTGGCCTATTTCGTGCTGACCACGCTGTCAGGTACCCTCCTCTGTCATTTATAATTTGTTATCATTTCTCCCAACATCTGAAAGCTGAGGGGCCGGTGCCGCGGCTGCTGCGCTGGTGATCACCATCTGAGACTGCCCAGCAGCAGAGCGAGTTGGTTTGGTTTGGATAAATGCCTTCTGGTAAATATGAAACCATGAAATTGTCGAGGTTGGGTTAAACACGCTTTATCAACACAGATAGATGTACTTCTAAAAGCAATTGAAAAAAAAAAAAAAGCAGGAAGAGATGACACCATGAAAAGTATCCCGGCTTTAAGCCTAAAACTGCAGATACTGGATGTCACCATGACACTTAACTTAATTTAACAGAAAAAAATTGACTATTTCCAAATTCCAGAGCCTCAGTTGTGGCCTGAACACCAGAATGATCTTGCAGTTGCCCTCTCACCGTTTTCTGTTTTATCGTTCAGGTTATCAGACTCTGGGAGAAGAGTATGTGAACATCATTCAGGTTGACCCGAGCAAGAAGAAGGTGCCTTCTTTCCTTCGTCGGGCACTCTTAATTTCCCTGCACACCGTGGTACCCTACTGCCTGGAAAAGGCACTGCTGCACCTGGAACACGAGCTGCAGATGGAGGCTGAGGAATCCAGGAGCCCAGAGAACCCCCCAGCACTTGGCTTCCCCAGCAGGACCCTAATTCGCAGCTGGATTCGGAAGCAGGTTGGGGAGCTCACAGAGCAACAGAAGAAAACAGCCTCCCAAATTGTGTATGTCCTTAAACAATCCATCCCTCTGCTGCACCGGCTCCACCTGGCAGTGTTCTACATCCAGGGCACCTTCTACCACCTGTCCAAAAGGATCACAGGGATTTCATATGTAAGTGGTTTTGTCCAATGCAGAATTTTGGCCTTTTCTGAGGTGACACACATGTAAAAGGGATAAGGAATTTGGCTGTGGTTGATTACACAGGCAGAGTAGAGGGATGAGAGGGAAAGTTTTGCTTTATGTGAGGGGTGATGAGTCCCTGCAGCCAAGAGGTTACAGGTAATAAACATGATGGCAAGTGTCACAAGTTAACACCTGTGTAACTTCAATCTGTCTACCACACATACACTGGAAGTGAGAGGTGACTTGACAAATCCATGGGAAATACTGTTTTAAACAAGACCCAATTTAGGTAGCACTTTTCTATATGAAGATCATTTTGTATCTTTCCAAAAAAACATCAGCCATACTGGCCCAGAAATGCGTATAGAAAAAAAAGTTCTCAATTCCCAGCATCAGTGTGAAAAAAAGGTGTCTGTTTGCTCAGAGATACAGAAGAAAACCAAACCAATTAAAGCTGCAATTTTTATGGGCAGACAGCAGCTAACTCCAGCCTGTGCTGAAAGACAGCTGGTTGAGACCCCTAAAATGTCAATTTTTTGGACATAATGAGAATCCCAAATCAAGTTTATTGCAGAGGGGGAAGTTTCCTAAAAACCACAGTAACAAAACATCTCTCTTCAATTCTGCAGCTGCATTTTGGAGGACCGCAAGGAGAAGACCAGAGTATCCGATCAAGTTACAAGTTTCTTGGAATAATTTCCCTTTTCCACCTTCTGCTGACCATTGGAGTCCAGATGTACAGCTTCAAACAGAAGCAGAGAGCGAGGCAGGAGTGGAGGCTGCACCGCAACCTCGCTCACCAGAAGTAAGAGGTGGTCCTTACTTCCTAGGAAAGAGGTGGGAATGTCACAGCACAGGAGTGACACCCCAGTTTAGGTTATAATCTGATGTAATGTAACATTTAATTAATTAGCAAAACTATTCCTCGTGGTTTTGTGCATGTCTTGGATTTCATGCTTTTATGTTTTTAAGACCTTTATGAAAAGGGTTGAAACTTGAGCACGGGGTTTACTTCAGGATGGTGTTATCCAGCATTTCTGACGAGCAGGTAAGTGCAATTAACCCCACTGTGCCTGTGTTAATTAGGAGCACGAGCAAGGAGGCGGCTGCCGGGCGCCAGTCGCGCTGCACGCTGTGCCTGGAGGAGCGGAGGCACAGCACAGCCACCCCCTGCGGGCACCTCTTCTGCTGGGAGTGCATCACTGCCTGGTGCAACACCAGGGTGAGTACACAGCACAGCCACTCTGCAACGTGCCCCCAGCCTGGCTGCCTGTGTCCTGGCGCTCACTAGGACACCCAGAGCTGACCAGCACCTAGGCAGTTGTTGAAATACTATGACAATTACATAGGTGAGGGCAGTAAGGTGAACACTTTAAACTGGGCTGGCTTAGGGGAGCTTGTACCACAGTTGGGACTGAAAAATTAATTTTTAAAAGTAGCTCAGCAGTTCTATTCATATTTTTAAATAGAACCATTCAGTCTGTCCATCTACTCCCTTTTCTTTCTGTAGGCAGAATGTCCACTGTGCAGAGAGAAGTTTCATCCTCAGAAACTGATCTACCTACGGCACTACCAAATGTAAAGGGAACCTCTTCTGTCTCCTGACAAGGGCCCGAGCTCATCCTCTCATACTTGTCCTACAGCTTGGGTTGGTCTGAGAAAAAGGTTTTAAAACTGGAAGCTCCCTGTGCAAGGTGGCTCTACATTCCTGTGTGGCAGAATAAAGCTATTTCTTCTTCCACCCTTCTGGCTCTTCTGCTGTCTCTTGACGGTAATAAAAATGGGTTTCTAAAAAATGCTTAACACAAGTTTAATAGTTTTCTTCCTTTTGGACAATAGAAAACTTAAATTCTCATTCTCAAAATACCAGTGTAGACAATGAGTCCTCCACTCTTCTGCAATATCATAAGACTCCCTTTCTCCTGTAACATCATCAAATCCATGCAGTGGTCTTCAGAAGCAAAGAACAGAAGCTGTACACAAAGCCTGGGTTTAAGAGCAGTGGAAGTTTTGGTTATAAATGCCATGTGCCATTGTGTTTGCAATAAAGCAGGATTCTGTGATTTGACAAACTGAAATCTGCTTAGATCGAGAGAAGCAACAAATGCAAAGCCCAAGTAATATAGATAGTGGACACTGATCTGTTAACATTCAGCTTCCAAACTCATTTTTTTCCATCACTATTAGCAATGGAGACTTTTCAGCAAGTATTCCAGACATTGAGGCTATAGAAATGTAACAAGGTGTGTTTTCCAAAGCCCAGGGGTGTTACCAATATCCCTGAGGCACAGGGAAAAAGACTGTTAGTTAACATACCTTGTCATTCTTGCATGATAGAAGATACAGAAGATCAATTTATATGTATTTTCCAAGTACAGGTAGGTGATCCAGACTGTGCATCATAAGTTACAGTTTAAATAAATCTGTCAAAAATGGCACTGAATGTGGTCTCGGGGGCGGGGGCAGGGCCAGGTGTGCTACACAAAAAGCACTTTTAAGATGGGTATTTGCACTGCAGAGATCCTGGTTATCCAGCTAATAATTAAATCTCCAAGTATTATAACAACCAGGTAAATTTAGTTTAACTTCTCATCCTATCAATAAATAGAATAAAAAACAGTTACTGGTAACTATGTGAACATTTCATCATCAGTACGAAAGTGACACCATCCCTTCTCACACCAGAAAACTTTGAGGCATTCCTTACCTATTGAACTGTCAAGGCAACAGTGGAAGAAAAATAATCCATATGACAAATCAGAACAGATACCTAAGGAAATCACTGCCTCAGCTCCTTCCTAAATCAGTAAGGAAAAACATTTTGCTGCACATGTAAACAAACAGGAAGGAACTGGTGACTAGGAAGTCTTTTTAAAGCTGTCCAGCCAAGTTTTTCATGCATTCTTTAAGGGGAATTAATTTTTAACATTTTTAAGTGATAGAGCAGAGCAAAGTTTAGCAAAATGCCATCAGACTTGCCTGGCTATGGCAGGCTGAGATGCAGCTGGGGAATTGCACTGTTGGCCACAAAGCTCCTACAATGAAAACTTAATCCCACTGGATGCAGGACATCTGCCTTCCCAAAAGGAAAGCATCAACCTAAACTTGCCTTAATTAAACCTCAAAATAAAGTTTAGGTAAAGTTGTCAGATTTGCAATGAATGTCATTAACACTCCTGTTCCATAGGAGTCATCTCAGTGGGTAATTTTAGTATTAACAGCACATTTTTCTTTCTCATTCATCCATATTCAGAAACTCCAGCAAGTCTGAAAACAGCTCCTCCAAGTCAAAGCTTTCAGATTTTCAGGCAACAAACCATGAGCATCCACCACTGATACTTTTACAATGCCCATTCTGGGTGCTGTCTCACTAATTTTAAGTGCTTCCTGGAATAAAACAAACACATGCAAACCAACAAAGAGCCACAGGCCAATGTGAGCTAAAACTACCTGTCTCTTTCCCAGGATTACTGAATTTCAGAGATCCACAAAGCCTCCATTTGACAAGGTGAGAGGAAAATGTGCCTACATACATTTTCCAGTTAGCTGTCTGCTGAAGCTGCTGAATTCCATTCAGAATCTTCCAAGAGCTAATCTCTTCCTACCTTCTGCAAGTGAATGCTCCCTGAAGAGTTGAAAAAGTCATTGCATGAAGGGAAATTGAGGGCAGCCATTATTGAAAAGGAGTCATGAATAGTGTTAGATCAAGAGATGTATATAAAGATAGAAAACAAGTAAAGGGGAACACTGTCTTTTAATAAATTTTGGAATTAAAAAGTCACTTAATAAAACTGCAGTTGTATCACATGAAAAAGTTTACATGCAGGTCATTTATCTCTCATTTTTTTTCCCCCCATAAAAAAAAGAAAATCTGTGTTAAAACCCCCACCACTGTCTGTTCTGGCCAGTTTGGGTACATCCTGTGGGGCTGCACGAAGTCAACTTCAATTATTCAAGAAACCATTAAGTATGAAAGAAACTCCAACTAATAACAATTAAAATATATATTTTTATAATTCCAGGTCCTCAAAGGAAATTGTGATAAAGTTTGAACAAAGTTCTGAGTCATCATGAAAGAGCCCAATTTTAGCATCTGCTGGGAGATGGAACAATGAAACTGGCATTAAAACCCAACACAAATGAGTTGCTTTAGAAGCTAAATGAGTATTTTTGCCCTACTGCAAACCCCATAATTTAGTAATTTCTTATTCCTATCTATGCTTGTTTGGTTATAACTCAGTAATACCATGCATTTAGGAAACTGGCTTAAATTCTGCATCTAATTTAGGTCTACTGAATTTTTCTATGAAAACAGCACACGGCCATGAAGCAGAAAACAGCATCACGTGTGCCAGCTTACACTTTCCTCCACAGATGTGCACAGCACTTCAGGGTGATGTTGAGCAGGAGAACCATGTAAAAATATCCACCTCTAGCCCATTAACCTCTCCAGTGCAATGGATCTTGAAAGAAATGCGTTATCCCAAATCCATGGGATTATCCAAAGCTTCTCCAACTTCTTACAAAAGAGAATAAACTCAATGCAATTTGGTTAGAATGCCAGTTTCCTCAAGAAACTGATACTTCAGATAAAAATAGCAAGATCCTCATAAAATGAAAATTCAACTGCTTTGTCACCACTCTGTTAATCACTTTTATGAAGAAAAAAGGCATTGTTACAATGGCTCAAAATCGTTCCTTTAGTGAGCAGTAGAATTGGTCAACAGGTGATTGCTTCTTCCTAGCTAGCAAAGGTCTTCCCCACATCCTCTTTCCCTTTGTATTTCCTCTTGCCATGTGTGAAGGGTATATATCTGTACTTTATCATGTGCTGCAAAGAGAAAACAGCAGATGTTGAGGCAAGAAAGTTACATAATATTTAGAAAAATGGTTTACAATACACACTGCAAATTACTGAGTCCTCCAGAAAGAGAGTTCTTAGTAAAGGTAATGAAATAGCCAATTCTAAAGAAGTTTAATCTAAATAGGACTATGAGAGCAGTTTTATAAATCTCAGATTTTGGGTTACCCAACAAATTGTACACTACAGTGAAAACTACTGATTGGGGAACCATGAGAAACTAGAGAGAGCACAGAGGTACTAATTCTTTACTACCTTTCATCTTTAATTTACCCCTTTGAATCACAGTATCTGTCCAAAATTCTGAATGTATGGGGAAAAAATTAATTATTTTTTAAAATGCTAACAAACCTTAAGTGACTTGTTAGAAGTGTCTGAATCACTTTCCCCCACCTACTTCCTCACACCACCTTGTGAGAACTTCCCTTTTCACCCATCAGAGATGATTCAAAACCTCTGCATCCAAAACAGCCACGGGGAGTGGATGAGAACCTGCATAAAACCCTGACATTGCACTCTAAAGTCAAAACCTTTTGAAAACAAGAATAAAGTTCGGAAAATCTCCTCAACACTGTAAACATGCCCCACCTGAGCAATTAATGTTCATTAATTAATGTTAGTTATTGAAGTTCCTGCAGTAAAATAAGTGTGTGCAGCACATTTAAGCCCTGAAGGGCTCCCCTGAATAGCCAGTTTGGAGCAACGCTGTAAATCCTGACATCACAAATTCTCCATTCTTGCCAAGTTACCTTGATTTGCCTCTTCATAGTGATACAAAATAGCATAATGAAGTACATCACAAGGATTGGCCAAAACACAGGAACATTGAAAGCCTCAAAGAATGTACAAGCCATAGCAACCAGGATTCCTTTAGTGGCAGAGTGCCTGAAAAATAATAGTAACAATTAATCCTTCAAGCCCAGTCATCACTTATGTCATGCAGACATTTGTATTTTTCAAAAACAAAACAAAGGCAGGTGGATCTACTCACCAGAATTTGAATTCTGGGAGCCTTCTAATGAAAGGCCGAAATTCTTCATTTTGCCTTGTAGGTAAGGAAGGACCATCATCTAAAAATGACAGAAAAGAAACCAAACCACAAATCTCCTCACAGTAGTTTTTTACACTTTTCAGACTCCAGTTTTTCTTTTACTTTCTATCTTAAGAAAAAAAATAACCACAAAATAAAATCACACCAAATTTTCATTGTTACATGTAGAACCCAGTTAGGAGTTGCTGGTTTAATGTAAGTTCATACAGACTCCTTAAAATAAACTTAACATAGATTCTATTAAAGAAAATAGGGAATAGGAATGCTAAGCCACTTGAGTTACTATGGGGAGAGCTTAAGTCACATAAACCTCCTTTCAAAACACAGAAAACTAGTACAATATGGAATATATTCAACTTCCACAAAAAAGGACAAATTTTATAGCAACTGTTGATCTTAAGTTGTATAGATTTTTTTCAGGTCTAAAAAATACAATGTAATGCTCAAATTGCATTATCTTTACACTACTGTGTCAGCCAAAAGGAGCTGGAAGTTCAACCAAGTTTTAAATGATGGTAAAAAGGAACTTTTCCTCATACCTGAATCTTCCATTAGAGAGGGGTCTACCTTTGGCGACAGGAAAGCTATGAAGAGGTTGAGGTGGTAGATTCCCAAGGCATATGTCACAATGTACCAACCCTGCAAGGGAGGAACAGACAAGGGTAAAATCCTCCTGAAAACCATTTTCTGATACTGATTTTTAAACAAGATTAAACAACCCGGGGTTTTTTGCTTCCTTGAGAAGCTTTTCTATGTCCTCATATTAACTGAAAGTTTTCTAGACCTGTAAAAATATCAAGAATTCTCAGTGATCAAAACAAGTCTCAGTACGTGACAGGAGAGCAAACCTCTCAGGAAGTGACAGATTGAACATGAAACCATGGTCTGGCATCCAGCTTCTCTATGTTCAAGATGTGGACTTCAAAAGTAGAAAAGAGCATAAAACCATCCCTTGTTAAATCATTCTTGCAGCCTTCAGTGTCTGAAATGTTCCTGCTACTATCACCTGTAAATGTTTTGCATTCTGTAATCTTCAGCTTTTGGGAGTAACAGCTCCAAGTTTTTAACTGAACTGAAGACTGGCATGGACCAGAAACATCTGATCAGTGGGGAATAGTCTGCTCCTGGCTGCAGGGAGGCAAATGCTGACAAAGCCATTCTTTATGGTTTTCATGACAGAAAGGAACCCCTGGCTTCAAGCATGCTGTTACACAGCTTTAATATAAAAGCAGAAACTTCATAACAAGAGGTTTTGGAGATTTATTTTCTGATTTAAGATTGCCATCCTCAGGTATTCTCACATTTTTCTCTCTGCAGCAGCAGCTTCCACACCCAGAGGTGTGTTCTCTCTTCACACTAGTTTACCTTCTGCCACGTGCTGAATGATACCATACATGATTCTAAAGCAACAGCACACTTCATAAACACTCTTAACATCAAAATCAGACCAGCAATAATATCTGGATCTACTTCAGCTTCAAATCCAGTTCTCTTACCTGCAGTAAATAAACTCTAATCATGTAGATAAAGCTCAGCCCCAACGTTACAATCCATCGCACTGCGGTGTAGGGGGTGGATTTGTCTAACCAGGACTGGTAGATCTGGAGCAAACAAAGTATATAATAAATACTGTAAAATACTTGATGCACAATGGATAAAGCTTATTTGAGGGTAGTATGGGCAAAAGAAAGCATTTGGGAGGAGCATTTTGGGAAAGAGAATAACATGAAACATCTGTTTTACTACAAATAAATTATACAGAATTATCCTTAAAAGCTTCTATATTTTTTACAAAGGAAAAAAAAATTCCTAATGCTTAAGGTACTATAAACCAATTTAAATTTTCTGGATTTTATGCAAGTTGCTTCCCTTAAGATGAATTTGAAATGAAATCTGAACTCACTCCTCATTTCTGACAGTAACAACATAATTTCACTGTGCAATGTCACATTAAATATTCCAGTAAGCCATTTATTATAGATATTTATCTATTTTAAAAGGCTTCAAAAGAAATCTTTTGTATAGATTGTAGCATTTCAACAACCCAGTCAACAAGCAGTGAGTTCAAGAAGCTGCAGTGAGATCTGCTTCTAAAGGAGTCAGAAAAATCCTTCACAAAACCAACCTGTCCAAGTCTTGAGAAAAACCTATAGACCACAGAAGGTTTTCCATGCACAGACTCCCCAATGCTGTCCCCTTCTGACATGGTGGCTGTGGAAACAAAACATGGGACAATGGAACATTGAAAAACAAAATCTAAGCTCAGGGAAGTTTAAAGCACATTCTCTGAACCAGCATTTACACACAACATTTTTCTGGCTTGTCCTGTTTGAAACAAATTATTCTGAAGTGTTCTTAAAAAGAGGACATTTATACCAAAACGAATGAAAATTCCTTGTCCAATAAAGCAAAGAACAGGGCATTTTACAAAGAAAAGACAGGATCCAGTGTGTTTTGGGGAAGAAAATAAAGAAGTCCATAAAGAAATTCAGGAAGAGCCCAGTTGGACATTGTCACCTTGCTAAGGCACAGGCTGAGGTACAAGTCCTCAGCAGCGAGACATGAACTGCAGCACCTCCCTCCTGCCACCTCAGGCTCCAAAGGCAAAGAACAAAAGCAGAGTAAGTAGATTTTTTTTTTAAAGCTACTTAGTATTTTAAATACTGAGTAACTACACAGTGAAGAAATAAATTCAGGCCTCTGCACACCAGTGGTTTCAGACTCTGCCAGAGCACCAAACCCAAAATGCTGCCCACGCTGGAATCATTCAATGAGTTTCTCTGTCTCTTGAACTCCAGGAGCTGAGCAGTGACAGAAAAATTTTATACAAGGGCAAAACTGTACAACCAAAGGGCCAAGAGCCTGAACTAAAATAAAAAAGTTACTCAAGGGGATTATTTTTCAATCCATGCCTCTGCTACCAGTTGAAGAGCTTTAAAGCTTTATCAGTGAGTTTTATAGCTCATTTCAAGATAGAAGCCAAAT
The DNA here is from genome assembly GCF_029582105.1 of Oenanthe melanoleuca. Classification (NCBI taxonomy): domain Eukaryota; kingdom Metazoa; phylum Chordata; class Aves; order Passeriformes; family Muscicapidae; genus Oenanthe; species Oenanthe melanoleuca. The sequence goes on from NC_079354.1 coordinate 4,847,312, forward strand.
AAAGTGGATCCCAAACAGAAACATTTTGCCACATCACCAAGTGCAATCCCTGGCATTACTTCCTGGAATCCTCATCTGTGGGTGGGACTATGTAACTCTGGGATACTGGGAGTACATTCAGCCCTACTCAAGAGCCTCAGAGAATAACAAATCTGTACAAAACATTCACAAATTTAAAAAAAAAAAAGTAAATTGTCTTAAATGCTGCAATACAGTGACTGCTGCAGAAAATTTAAGATCAAGTACAATCTGAGGAGGCACAAAACCTTAAAGGTGTGTATTTTTTTCTGCAAACATCTGAAAACTACATCCTATGGAATAATTAGAAAATAGGGAAAAAAGGATCCCTCTTACACTTCAAAAGCCAAGGGGCCTCATTAGGAGGCTTCAAGAGCTGAGTCCACTTTGATTCAAGTTACAGCTAAAAGAAAAGAATCAAGTAGAAAGTCATACAACACACACACTTTTCCATTACAGGCAAAAAGAAAAAAAAAATTCTTCTCTCCACTCTCTGCAGGGCAGAAATTGTTCAGTGTTCTCAGCTGAGCATCATCTGGTGCTTTATTTTGGGGTATTTTTTAATGTCCTGAAGTATAAAGCTGTAACAAAAAGTTATTCAACTAATTAGAATCACAGAATAATTTATCAGAGACCAGTGAAAACTCTCATAGTCTCAAAATTAATTCTACAGATACATTCACAGCAAATATGGGCTACAAGCAGACCTTACAAGACAATCTTGTAAATATTACCCTGGGCAGAGCGAGTGGAAAATCATGTGTGTAAGAGTACTGAAGGCTTTAAGCTGGAGCAGGGATCTTGCTTGGTGTAAAATATTACATTTTATATGATTATGTATGATTTTTTATCATGCACACAGTTCTTCCAGAGCAGACCAATAAATACAACAGTTCTACTGAAGACAAACCTCTCTGGGACTTGTTTAAACACAAGACACACACTAGAATTTAAGGTAATACTTCTTATCACATTAAAACTTTGCTGGAGAACACTTGTAATGAACAATTATCAAGAGAGGGAATCCTTAGCAGTGCTCTGAGGGCAGCTTACAGTTAAGAATACTGGGTTGTGTTGGTTTAAAGAAATTATTAAACCTAGACAGTTGCAATTTCTCTTTCATAAACATGGAATCATAGAATGATTTGGACTGGGAGGGACCTTAAAGATCATCACATTCTATCCCCTGCCATGGGCAGGGACACTTCCACTATCCCAGGTTGCTCCCAGCCCTGTCCAGCCTGGCCTTGGACACTTCCAGGGATGAAGCAGCCACAGCTTCTCTGGGCACCCTGTGCCAAGGCCCCACCACCCTCACAGAGAAGGATTTCTTCCCAATATCCCATCTAAGCCTGCCCTCTGGCAGTTTTAAGCCACTCCCCCTTGTCCTGTCACTCCAGGCCTTTGTGAAAAGCCTCTCCCCATCTATCTCATAAATATAACATCACACTGCCAGCCCAGCCCAAGGAGCTGTGCTTCTCTCCAGCCCCTCCAGCACAGCCAACACTCAGCCAGACACACAGAGATTAACACAAACATCGACGGAACAGTTTCCTACCAGTAGAACTGAGGCTGCTGCTAAAACGAAACCGTATTACTGCAGTTTTCTCTACTGAAAACACCAGGCTAAAGAAGGTACAGCCTGAACAATTATGCTTTCCCCACAATTGTTATGGTAATTTCATTACAAACACTGAGTTCTGAAAAGCAGAACCTCCGGCAGTAAGAATATTTACTTTAAGCCTCACATCACCACACAGAAGTGCAGAATTGGAGCACAACTCTATTCATGATACAGATTTTTCTTAGACTTTAGATATAAATGAAGCAAGTAAATAACAAAAACACATTGCTCGTTCAAGTTACCTTATCTCATAGAAGAAATGTCTTTGAAGAGCAACACACTAAGGTGATTTATTAAGAACTGGGTGAACGGACAACCACGGGGAAAGGGCCCATTGGTCGCTCAGATTGGTTTTTCACACTAAAAAAAGGCACTGTTTAATTTTATCCATTGCAACAGCAGCTGAGCAGCACCTGCGCTTCTCGCCTGTGCCCGCAAGCGGGGATTTCCCCTTGCCCGGGCACTGCTCGGTACCGTGACCGGGAGGAGCCGCGCGCTCGGCACGGAGTGGGGCGGGGCCGCAGGGGGGACACGAGCCCCGGGAGGCCCCGGCCGGAGCCGAGCCCGCAGCAGCCCCCGCGCTCCCGGAGAGGCCGCTCGCTCCAGGCCCCCGCCCGCCCGCGGCTGTCAGCGCCGCGCCCGGCGGCCCCGAGGCGCAGCGCTCGCTCCCGCTCCCACCCCGCTGCGGCCCTGCTCGGTCCCGGTACTCACAGGCCACCGGGCCGGTCCTGCCTTCCGCTCCCGCCCCTCCACAGACCAATATGGCGGCAGCACGGGGATCCACTTCCGCTTCCGGGGGTCAGGGGCGGGGCACAGCGCCGGTGCTGACCCGCTATTGGCCGCCGGCGGAGCGGGCGGGGCGGCGGGAGGCGTGCGCAGTCCGTGAGGGGAGACGGAGAGCGGGCGGGGCGCTACCGGCGGAGAGGTGGGAGGTGTGTATGGCCTGTGAGGCGGGGCGGGACCGGGCGGTACCGGCGCAGGACAGCACGGGGCGCGCCGCTGAACAGCCCCGCCCTGCTACCCTGAGGGGGCGCCAGGCCCCGCCCCCCGCCAATGGGAGCGGCTGCTGGGAGAGGGCAGGACGGCAGCGGGCGGGGAGGCGGAGCCAAGGGCGGGGTCGAAGCGAGGCCAGCCGAACTCAGCCGAGCCCGAACCGAGCTCTACCGAGATGGGCCGAGTCGAGCCCGAGCCGAGCCGAGCGCAGCCGGAATTCGCCGAGTCGAACCGAACCGTGCCGAGCGGAGCCCCCTCACGGGATGAGGCCAAGACTGTTGAAAGATTTAAAGTTTTAAGCAGTTCAGTTTATTTTATTCCATGAGCACGTGAACATTTGGGAATCAAGATCAAAAGGAGAAGACAAGAAATACTCGTTGACACAAATTCGATGACACAAACATCCCTACACGTGCTGAGGTGCGTTTGTTCCCGTGGAACAGAAACACTGATAAGCCAACCCCAAGGACCATAATTTATTTTCCCGGATTCGCTGCCACGAGGCTGTTCCGAGCAGTTCTGTAGCGCCTTTGGGCACCGCTGGGCGTCTCTCCAGCATCTGTTTTGGGGCTGAATCAGTAAATGCTTCAGGCTCCGGGGCTGCAGCGTTTAGTGCTAAAGTTTGCACTCAAAAGTGACAAGATGCCAAGAAAAACAGTTCTGACACTTCTGAAAATCTATTGATTTAGTATTTATAGTATGCAAGTATATGAATATACTTATTTAGTTAATTCATAAAAATATATTAATATGCAAATTAAACAATGTAAAATATGTATATAGATAGATAAAATATATAACTATTTTTATATATTTACACAAATATACATATATATAATTGTATATAATTATATATAATTTTAAAGATACTCCCTTAATACAAGTGATCCCTCAGCACATACTGCATTCAAATACATAGATTAACATTAAACAATAAGAACATAAATACCCTTTTTTCAAGCAAAATAATAGTTTAAATATGGTTTTGATTTTTTTTTTTTTAAGCTGTTTAGGATTCTATATTTATTTACTTGGCTTAGATTATCATAGATTTCTGGGAGAGCTAACCAGCCTTCTGGAAAATAAACAGTAAACATGGGAAAGACTGAGAATCCTGGAAGAATCTGGTTTGGAAGGGACCTTAAAGATTCATCAGTGGAGGAATTATGGCTGGGGACACAAACCTGGTTGTAACATAAATGGCAAAACTCGGTTCAGTGCCTGAAAAAGGGCAAATCTTCTAAGTTATGGATCTGGAAATTCTGTCTGCTTTGTGCTCATAAGGTTTTGCACGTGAGATTTTGAAGTTTGTTTCCTTGCTCAGATTATCTCAGTGAACACCAAATGTTATTGCTGATCAGTCAGTGCACCCAGACATGTCACAGATAGTTCTGTGCCTGAAAAATGTGTAAAACTCTACAGATTTTGAAAATATCTGGGGTTTTTTTCCCCTCTCCCAAAACAGTACAGTGGACATCCTTAAGTAATCTGCTAGAGCAAGAAAAAGTGAGCAAATATTTCAAGCTCTAGGGTATCCCAACATTACTTCTGTGGGTATAAAATGGATTGAATCATGTCATGAATGTTTAATCTGTCCTCAGTTTCAGCTGCAGCAGCATCAGGGCCAGATTTTTAGATCATTTATTGCAAGTAATAATTTTTTTAGTGGATGCTGTCAGTTAACAGCACATTGCAGTCTGGGAATCTTCAGAGATTCAGGTCGATTAAATGTCCAGTAAACATGCAATAATTACAATTATCAACAGAGGAGACCAATAATAGCAAACAACTCTGATTTATCCACTTTTTAACAGTAAAACTGGTTTTGCATTTAGTAAAAATGTTGTGAAGAGGTGCAAGACAGAAACTATAACTAAGTAATAGGGAACATGGAACAGAATCTCTGAAAGCTGATTTTAAAAATAATTAGATAAACCCCCCAGTGCCTGTGGTGGCCTGTCTGGTTTTCATGCACAGGTTTGAGAATGAAAGGAAACAATGACACATGAATGAAGTTTGCAGAGATTAATGAAGGAAAACACTCATTTTTTGCCATAAAAATGTTTCCTCCCTGTGCTCCCTCCTCTCTGGCTGCTGCCTCGTTCCATTCTGTCCCTGTGGCTGCTTCCTTGTTTGCTTGGGCTGAGTGTGGTTTGTCCTCGTTCCTGAGGAAGCCCTGCTGTCTGACACACCTGTTAACCACACAAACAGGTGCCCAGCCTTCTGGGCTTCCTCACCTGCAGGAATCCATCTCAGGTACCTGTTCAGAACACTCCTCATGGCTTCAGTTCAGTGCAAATTATTTAAATTTCTGCAATTTTGATTATTTAGTATTAGGTTGCCTGTGAGTAGGTAGTAGGACATTTGAAGATACAATAAATCTTCCCAAATCTTGATTGTGATTATGATTACAACATAAGGATATATGATGTAAATATATATAAAAAACTATTTCTGATTTCAAGACCATGAATGAATCTCCCCACTAGTAAGTGCTGAGCTCTATTTTAATGGCTTTTGGAGGGGACCAGTAACTTCTGGTTAGTAAGAGACTACCCTGAGTAAAGCTACGTGTGAATTTCTGTAATTCATTTACTACTGTTCAGTTGTTTTCTCAGAACTAGCTGTTTCAAAGTTGTTCCCCATGATGAATAAATTCGTAACATCTCAGGTTTTTCAAACACTAAATGAGTCATGCCAACCTGTTTTTGTAGGCTGCTGCAGAAATGAATTAATATGATAATATGACCCTGTGAAATTACTACTGTTCATGTACTAAATGTTCTTATTTATTACCCGTAACATTTAATTGTAGTTTAAATAAATTCCATATAAACACATTTACTGCAAAGTTTAGAAACAATCCACAATTACATGGTGCAGTTGCAGGAATTAATTCCCTATCAGTGATTCTTAGAAGAGGAGGATTTGTAGGGTTGATACCAAGCTGATGATAAACAGCTTTACCTTTATCAGTTCCTGTTTGTCATGAACTCCTCACAGAATCCCAGACTGGGTTGGGTTGGGAAGAACCTTAAAGCCCATCCAGTTCCATCCCTGCCATGAGCAGGGACATTTTCCACTGTCCCAGGCTGCTCCAAGTCTTGACCAACCTGGCCTTGGACACTTCCAGGGATGGAGCATCCATTTCTGGCTTGGTCTTTATCAGCAGCTTTGTGTCTGTGGCATCCCGTGTCTCTAAATCACAGAAAACACAGGGCCTTGCTAAAACACAAGGGGTCTTATGTGTTCAAAGCACAATATCCAAACCAAACACAAACAAACCCCCTGCTGTACAACTCATCCCATCACTGGGAGCTTGGAGCTTTCCCTTTTTCCCTCCCTGCTCCCTTTGGGCACCGGTGGCTCTTTTTCTGGAGGCCCGGGTGTCACTGCGGGTGTTCACGCCTTTGTTTCTCTGCAGAAATGTGTGATGTAGAGATAGTGCTTATGTGGACGTCAGCATTTCCAAACCTTGCATGTGTTGCATTGCTAAGCAACTTTTAGCAACACTTATCTCGCGTCCTTATGCCATCTGGAAAAGAGGATTAGACAAGGAAATGTGCCAGGGAGAGACAAAGGCACATCTAAGAAAGAGGTGGGTTAATTGCTTAAGAGAATGAGTGACATTAATAGTAGGCAATCAGCAGAAGTGATTGAAAGCAGGCACAATGCTTCACAGGTAGTGATAAGGAAGCTCTGGGAAAGGTGGCATATTTTATACACCCTGGCCTCTTCCCTCCCTGCAGGAAGCAGAATTTGGCTGCATCCCATTGCATGATGCAAGATGAAGGCCTCTGGGATTTCAGTTTATAAATTAGATACAGTTCCAGTGAAAATGCATCTTTTCTAGATCTTCCAGTTGTTGTGTCCATCCAGGAGTGTGGCTGGCTGCTGTCTAGAGGTCCTTCCCCTACAATAGAGGAGGCTGTGAACTGCCAGTGAAGCCTGAAACTGGAGTTGTTGCTTGTAGAGATTTTGTACACATGAGTTGCAATGATTTTGTACGAGTTACTATCAGAGTAGCTATTCTGGGATAACTGCTGAGGAAAACATCCTGTGCTTTGGGGGGATGGAGCAGAGTACTGGGTGTCAGGAGTGTGTTTCTAAAGAAGTGCCTTGTCTTTGTTGTTCATCCCCAGCACACCTGTAACTGCTAAAGGTGTAAACCCAGCTATACCTTTGGCTACTAAATCCATCTGGTGCTTCAGCTGGGTTCACACACATTTGAGAATTGTAGAAGCCCTTTTTTGGTACCTCTGCTGTTATCACATAAAAAGCCAAATATCCAACACAATAGAAGGATGATCATTTTAGGTTTTAAATATTCTTATTCTCTAGTTCCTTCTGCACTCTGAGATTGGAAGAATGTTGCCTGGTGGCTAAACAGGATTTAGTGAGGTTTGTTACTGAGCTGTTTTATTTCCCATACCTGGACTGTTGACTGCACTTTGACCATTGTCTGATTATTTCCATCTCAGTTCTTATTCTAAAGTCTTCCAATAATATGGAACAATTCACACTAAATTTCAGTGCTCTGGGCTTCAAGATGATTTTTACATGTATCTTGGAACAGAGCTGTCCCACAATATACAATCCTTTAGTTTCTTCTCCCAGCAGGAACTAAAACCAGTATTCCTGAGCGTGACCTCTCCTGTCCTGGTTGGCTCTGCTGTCAGTTAATGCCATTAAAATGGTGGCTGTAAACTGTTCATTATGACGTCAGACTGAGCTGCACACTTACGTGTCCAGTTTTAACATTGCTGGAAACTTAATTGGCTCATACCTAAACTTCTGTGGTATTTGGCTTTTCAGCCTTAAGAACCCTTAAAATTTTATGCAAAGGGAATACCTTGAGTGAAATGCAGACTAGATTTAAATAACCAAAGCTTTTTGGAATGGAGTTTGGTACACTATTTCACTTTTCACAATCTTTAAAAAGCAAACTAATGTGTGATTCTGTATGCGACAAAGCAGTTATTCATCCTTGCCATGTAATTTAATGCGATGTTCTATATGAACTGAAGGGCTTCACATAATAGTATCCCACAGTAACAAACCTTGGGCAAGAAATGTTTGATTCTCCTCCCTTTCCCCTTTAGAGCAATGCCACATAATCCTTGGTTGTTGTGTGGTCTCCTATTCAACTTTTCACACAAATGTTGGAAGGGTATTTATAAAAAGTCTTGAGGACCACCCACTTTGCTATTGAAAATTGGCTGAAATAATCCCTTCTTTATAATTTAGCTGTGGTGTCGAAATTTCAGTTTCATGTGTATTTCTGTTCAAGGGGCAGGGGAGCAGTGACGTGCTGGATGGACGGGACGCTGTGGTCGATTGTGGTGGTGACACCTGTGACGGGCTCAGTGCCTGGGACGTCCCTTCACTCTGCTCCCCAGTTACTGGCAGGACTTTGCTTTGGCTGTCTCTCTTTTGATGGATATGATCTGACTGGAGTGTTTGGCATCCTGAGTGCTCAGCTCTCCCAGAACACAAGGTTCTCTGGAGCAGCAGAAACCTTTCCTGAGGGGAATGAGCTTCATTCCACTTAAATTCCTTAAAAGACACTTAAAAGAAGTACAGTGAGGTGTCCAATGTTCTAATGAATTTTTATTCTTGCAATGAGGGAGTGGTTTTTGTGTTTAATACTGTGGATTTATAATTTTAAAAGGAAAGTACTTTGGAATCAAAAAGTTGGAAAAATAGGAAAAAAGCAAGCTCTGAGTGTGCATGCATGGTTTGTGTGTTTCTCAGAGAATAATCCCATTTAGTGTAAATTACACATTATACACTGGAAACAGTAAAGAATTGCTCAGCAGGTTGTAATTTGTCAAGCATAAAGTACAAATGAATCCCATCCTAATGCAGAGATATGGAATCCATGGCTTCATAGGAAGCTTGTCTAATCCAATTGACTTCTAGAGGGGGTCTGTTTGCACAGCACACACAGCTCCAACAGGAGCACAGCTGGGGAAGAGGTGCTCCTAAGTATCTCTTGGATTGCCTCACTCAGATATAAATGTATCACCTCAAAGAAAATGATCCCCAAACCTGGGAATCCAGCAAATATGGATGTATTCTCAGTGTCAGGCAAGCAAAACACATGGAATGGAACTCAGAAGAACCTATCTGTACAGTAGCCCATCCAAACAATATTTGCATGTCAGAATCTACTGTGGGATGTTAACACACTCAAAATTAAATACTTAATAAAAAAATCAGAGGATGATAGTTCATCAGATTGATTTATTTCTACCTTTGATACTAGACATGCTTGCAATGCTAGGTCGTGTTCTGAACCAAAAGTGAAAATGTTTCTTTTTAGAAGCATTTCCTCTAAAGGAATAAGTTTTCATAAGTTTCAAAAGTCTCACAGTAAAGTGCTTCTTTAATACAGCCAAAGTTGATAGTAATCAAAATTCATAGCAATGTTCATACCCTGTGGAATGTTGGGATGGTCTGTTCCATGATTAGTTAGCAGATGTTAACTTTAACAGGCCCTTTTTTCTGGCACTGTATGCTGAACAATAAGGAATTGAATAGGTCTTGAAGAAATCGCTACACAATCATGGGAGTATTCTCTTCAGATTACTATAAGGATATATTTGAAGAGAGAAAATTTGTTCCACTCCTGTTCATTGGGTACTTAGAAGACTTAATTTTCCCTTTTCTCAGCAGTGCAATCATTTACATTCTGCATTAAGAAAGCATGATATTCCTGTTTATTGCAAAAACGTAATTGTTTTTTTTTTTAAATCTTTTTAAAATGCGTTTTTGTGGAAGTTGAGGTTATTCACAGGACTTCAGTTTAAACATCCAGATAATTATGTCAGGCAGAGAGATAGTTTGGCTTTTGTGAAGAAACTGCCTTTAAAGGAATGAATGTTGTCTTCTTTCCATCCCTCTGGGAAGACAGGTTTGCTTTACCACTGCACAGCAGGGAGGACCTGGGGGAAAAAAGAGCAAGAAACAGCCCTGTGGAGACTGAGGTGAGGGGAAGGAGTTTCACCAGGTGTCAAAGCAGATCTTCCTCCTGCAGCCTGTGGAATGGCTGGAAGAAGCTGTGGTGGAGCAGGTGCTTGTGTGCTGCCCATGAGGAGGGACCAGAGCTGCACAGATTCACACCATGGAGCAGGGGGAGGTGTCCTGAAGGAAATGCAGCCCAGGGAAAGCAGGAGCAGCTTCCTGATGGGAACTGTGGCTTGTGGAGCAGCTCTGCTGGAGCAGGGAATGGAGGAGGGAGCCCCAGAGAGGGAATGTCATGGGCTGGCCACAACCCCCCATTCCTCATCCCCTGTGGGGAGGGGATGAAGGAATAAGGTTGAGGCTGGGAAAAAAGGGCCTGAGTTGGGCAGGAAGACTGTCCAAACATAATTTAATTTGTAATAAATAATTTCCCTGAGCCTGTCTTGCTCACAGTGGCAATCAGTAAAGTTCTCCATATCTTTATTTTGACCATGAGGCTTTTCATCTCATTTTCCTCCCTGCTATTGAGAACAGGGAATGAGAGCACAGGTGGGTGGGGACCTGGCAACCAGCTTTGGGCAGCCCACCACAAAGGCTATGAGGGATATAACAAATAAAGCTTCAATGGGTCATTCTATTAATTAATTCAGATTTGGTTGAGATTTTCTTTCACCTGAGTCATAATTTTTAACCCTCTTAATTTTACCCTCCATCATCTTCAGCCACTGACCTTCCTCTATCTAATGCTGTTGGCCAAAATAAAGAGTTCTGTTGTCTTTTTGAGTAAAAAGTACAGTAAAAGTGTTTTATATTCTGACTTAAAAGCTTTCCCTCAGCTTGTAACATTGTGCCATGGTAACAGTAAGAGATGGTTACTACACAGGTTATAACTGATTATTTGTTGGGTTTTTTGGTGATCAGCTGTGAATGGTCATGATCTGGAAATCCAGGGTTGCATCAAAAACCACAAAATTCCATCGAGTTCTGCTACCAGCTTTGAGTTATTTGGAAGAAACAGAGGAAAACAGTTAAATTCTGTGTACAAGGTGTGGGGAACAGCCAATTCCTTTATGTTTCCCATCATTAATTTATAAATGCAGATTTCTAAAACCAGGTAGTTAATTAGCCAACTTCATAAATTACAGCTTCCATACAAGTGTTACACAACAAAAAATGGTAGAAAATACTGTTTTTTACATGCTGAGGTGTTTTTGTCATTGTCAAATGTACTTTCATAATATAATTTTCAGCCTTTAAAGAGTTCAGGTTTTTCACTGCCCTCCCGAGCCCCAGCTGGTGGTTTCCAGCTCAAGGCAGGATTCTCTAGTGAAGGAATTACAGCAAGTTCTGTCTTCAATAATTAGGACCATAAAAATCATTCTTCTAAACACTGATTTGTGGTCCTAAATTAATCATTGGTTTCTGAAGTATTTAAGTCCCTGGAAACTGCTGAATATATCAGTACTTTTAAGAAGCCAGGAGCCTTTAAACCTCACCAAAACTTGTTTCAAAAATCTCACCCAGCATTAGGTTTCTCTCTATATTTTATAGCAATGTTGTTCTTTTTTTTCCTTGTCAAGGGTAATAGCTGATGTCAGAATGTAAATACTCTACAATAATTATTTGAAGTACAGAACCTGATTAAATAGACCCTACAGTGAAATATTTCTTTGAAGCTGTGAAACTTGATTCTTTGTTTATTAGGAAAGTCACCACTTTAAGTTTGTGCAGCATTTCAAAAGACTTGGAAAACACAAAATGGCATCTAAATTATTCTAAATTCCCATTTGTCAGCTCTATCTCCAGTCTGACACAACTTAATAGATTTAAGTTGTAGGAGAGGTAGTTCTCAATAAGATGCTTAATGTATATTTTCTGCTGGATCCCCAGCTGTAAATTTTACATACTGAGCACCTAATGGATGTCATGGTGAATTTTTTCCTTATATTTGGACTTAATTAAGATTTAAAACCCATCAGCACAAACAAACAAAAATGTCAAAACTGTTTTCTCTCCCTGGCTCTGAGTGTATAAGCTATCTTTTGACATATGTTGCATCTGGAAGCTGGGAACTGAAATCTCCTGTTTTTGTCATTAGCAATTCTGGATTTGCACTGGCTGATTTGCCATTCCCTAAGGGAGACAGAGCCAGAATCTGGGTCTGACACCCAATATAGAGCAGGAGATGCTTCGAGCAGCCAGCATGGTGAGTAAAGATAATGGATTAGTCAACTGCTCAGCTTTCTAGTTAACTGAAAAATAAAAAAGTATCTTTGCATTGCAGTAAAATAACTTGAGAGTATAAGAAACAACCTTTGTAACACAAACAGGCAGGATTTTTTTTAGCAGAGTGCTGAATTCCTCACAATAAATACAAACATGGTAATTTTTTGACATTGACTTCATTCTGTAAGAGAAATCTTTCCCTCCTGGGGTTTCTGCTCTGTTATTTTATTCAGGCAAAACAGAGTGATGTGCAATAAGATCAAAAGTGTTCAAGTTAATAATTTCTGCAGTCTTAACTCATTTACCAAAAATTAAATAGGACCTAATACGTAAATCTGGACCCCAGAATTTTTCCCTTCACTGATGTTCAGAAACGCTGCTGGTACTTCACATACTTTCAATAACAGCTTTGGCTTGTGAAATGATCCCATAAATACAACAGCTACAGGATCTTAAACTGTGGGAGTTCTACTTTCAGGGAAAATCGGGAATATTCAGGCATGTAGGCTTTTATGTCCACGCAAAACCATTTTCACATTTTACAAAGTATTCAAGCAGATGGTGGAGGCAGAAATGTTTGATATTTTTTTTCCTGATTTAATGTTCTGTCTGATCTGTAATTCGTGGTGATTGAACAGCCATTTTAACCTGGAAATTACTTTGGTGCTGGAGTAGCCACTCCAAGCAGTGAGAAGTTGAGTGTTAAAAAATCATTTTTCCTTCAGGAACACCCGATTTGGCTAATTGTATTGAGATTCTAAAGGTGGTGGATTTGGGTTCTGTTTATTTATATTGTGAGATTTGCAACACTGGAATTCCTAAACTATAATGCTGGATACATTGCACTTTCTCTTGATGCCCTAATTGCAACAGAAAGTTTAGGGGGAAAACACAAAAACCCAAAACAAACAAACAAGAAAATAAACCACACAAAATCCTTCTGGCTATGAAAAAAAAAAAACAAAAAACAAACAAAACAAAAAAAAAAAAAAAAACCAGAAGGCTTGATGACTTTGATTTTAAGTTTGAAATGTGATGCTTCTGAGGAGGTTTTTGGTGGCTGTGGCTGCAGAGGTGACTGTCCCACCTGTGTTACTGTGTGGAAGCCCTGAAAAACAACCAGTTCATTTGCAAATCCTGTGTGTGACTCATGAATTTAATCAATTAGAAACAAAATATCTTGTGACTCTCTGGATGGGGCACCATATGTTGCAACGGAAAAAGAGCACTTTAGGAGGAGGCAGTTTGGTGTTTTTGGAAAGATGACATTGGAGAGAAAATGTAGAAAATGTGTTTGGCTTTAAATATTAGGACTTCAGAACAAAACCCAGTCATTGTTTTACATAGTTCACTGAGCTAAAGATTGTTTTGGGGATTGGAGTCATCCTGTTGTTACGGGCACTCAACTATTTCGGGTGTTGGTGTCACTGCTCGGGGGTGTTCCTGTGCATGTGATTGTATTTTGTCCTTTCTGAGTGTTCATGGCAGGAAAGCTTGGGGCTTTTCAGAGCTCACTAATCATTGATTTCAGTTTGGCCAGGGACACTGGGGTAATTGGCACTGGAAGGTAAGTCGGGCAGAGGGGGCAGAAGGAGTTGGGAACACCTGGGGGACTTAAAGAAAAGGAGGGAAATAAAAAGGAAAAATAAGAATGACTACAAAGTTCTATTCAAATCTATTCAAAGATCTTTTCTCTGGGCATAGCTTTACTGATTTCCCTTCTGATTCTTCTCATCTCTGCTTTTGGAGAGAAATGTTGGCTAACTCTCAAAATACCTTGGGAATAAACCTCTGCTGGTGGGTAAATGATGAGATCCTCGAGGCATTCACGCACCACTGCCTGTAGTATGGATATAATCATTCAGTGTTGGAGAATCATCCAGTTTCATCCAGTATTGATGAACTGTCAGTGAAAGAGTTCCAAGAGGCTTTGCTGTTTAGTAATAATATCTGTGTAGCTATAGTTTAAATATGGATGGTTTTCATATTTCAAATAGGTAATGAGATCCAAGCCCATGGAAGATCTTTTTGATGTTATTTGAAAGGGAAAACCTCTTTTGTCACTACTTAGTAACACATCTTAAAGCTTACAAATTAATTTCTGGTAGTTTCATGGTGTTGGCCAAGCAAGTGACCTCCACTTGCAGCTCTTTAGGTTTTTTCTTTCCTTTTTTCCTCTTTCTCTTACCACTCGTGATGTATTTTTGAATTTTTTTTTTTTTTTTTTTTTTTTTTTTTTTTTTTTTTTTTGTTAAGATATTGATTATTTTCCAAGGCTTCTTGAAGTAGGATGAGATACATTGCTAAATGGACTTGGAGCAGCAATTTTCCTTTGGTTATTTCAGTTTGCCACACTGATGGAAGCAATGCGTGCATGGTAAGGAATGTTCTCCTCCAGATTCTTGATGTTATTACAAGATATCAGAGTGTAATAAAGAAAACAATTTCTAGGCACTGATAGCAGTGACATAATATTGTTGCTTGTCCAGATCACTGTAATCCCTCTGGTTTGCATTTGCTCCATATCATCATATTTCTGCTGTATCAGCGAAAATATTTTTCATTTTTCTGGACTGAAGAATGTTCTGGTCCAATGTATCTTAAATTTACGGGAATTTACAAGACTGAGTAACAAACTTTCAATTGAAACCAGGGCTGGGAATGCACAGAGCTGGGGTGTGGAGCCAACTCAAACACATCACTGGGTCATTGTTCAGGAGGTTGGAGCTGGAAAAATTTCAGGTTTTGGCTCCTACTGTTTTTAGGTCCAAGTATTGTCCTTAAGTATTCTGCCATCTATTTCAAACTTAGCATTGGATGCTTTTTCATCCTTCACCCACTGTCTCCACTGAGTTCCACTAAAATTTATCTAATTGAGATCCTTTCCTGAAGGTTCTTTAGGACTGAATAGATCACCTCTTTCACAATTTACAGTTGTGAGTATTCCACTACCAATTATATTTTGCAACATCAGCGTATATAACTGATAACACTGGACTTGAGTGGGAAACCAAACCCACTGAGATGATGTAATCACTGATAATTTTATTTGGTCAATGAAGCAGATCATAACTCAGATAGGCCCACGTTCAAATGACTGGCTAATCAGGAGACAGGGCAAACAAAACTGGATTTCCAGGAGTAGAGCTCATGGAATTGTCAGCAGCTTGCTTAACAAAAAAGGTGACAAATGAGACCTACTCCTTACGTCATCATGTCATAGCTCTGAACTAGAAAAAGTTGACTGGGTGCGTAAATTTAATCACATAATCAGTGGTTTCATGGATTGAAACCATGTGCATGGGGGAAAATATCCTGTTTTCTCCCTACTATTTCTTCATCCAAGAAGCCCTTTTTTAGACTATTTGACAAAAGTGAGTGTGTAACTGAATTCAGGAACAGCATCAGATGACACACAGGCTGTCATATGTTAGTTAAAAAAATAAAAAGAAAAATAGTTACCATAACAACTGACTCACCACTTGTATTTCCAAGAGAGAGAATATCTTAAAAGAAAATGTTATGGGTCAGTCCATGTGTGTTGGTGCTGTCAGTGAAGAAGCAGGAACACTTTTCATGGGTGGCAAGAATGATTTTTCTCCTATTCAAATAAGGATTTGATCTCAGAAATAGGATTGTTCTTCTTAGAGGATCCTTTTCATTGAAACAATAATGCAAGAAATTATATTTAAAAACAAAACCAAATCTCCCAACCCTGATGACTGGATTTCTTAACAAATTAGGGAACACTCGTTTTTCCTTTTAGAATTACTGATTTTTCTTTTTGGAGGCTCACTGTTGGGGAACTGATCCTGCTCATGTCTGAAGTCAACAGGAATTTTACTGTTGACGTTGGAGTTTGCGTGATCAAGCCTTGACATGATTTATTCTCTATTTTGTGTCAGCCCCTCTGAGCCTCCTTCACAGCCACTTCCCCAGACATGTTTCCTCATCTGCTGAAGTCCTCAGTGCCAACACTTGACTCGAGGTAGCCTGAGGATCATCAGAGACCTTGAACACTTGGTAGTAATTTCCACTACAGACAAATACTCTGCTGAAAAAAAGGTTTTGACTCTGCCTTCTCTTTCCTGCGGGCAAGGATAAATAAAGAATTTCTGCAGAATCAGATTATTTTAACTCTGACATTTCATATATTTTCCTGGCTTAGGGCAAAGGGAATCACAGAATCACAGAATCAATTAGGTTGGAAAAGACCTCCAATAGCATCGAGTCCAACCTGTGACCAGTCCCCAACTTGTCACCCAGCCCAGAGCACTGAGACCCATGTCCAGTCATTATATATATATATAAAATAATTGCAGCTCTTATGAGGTTTACCCTCTATTTTATTATTCAGCTTTGTTCTTATCTGACCTGCATTTCAGCAAACAATTCTGCTTCTTTTAGCCCATAGATATTTATTGTAATTTTGATAATTTTGTCTGGAATTTTGCATGAAGCCATCACTGCAGTAATTACCATATTTCAAAAGTAAAGAAGCCTGACTTCTCCACATATGACATGGAAAAAGAAATACTAAGTGTTGGACTCATGTAAATTAATGTGCTCTAAGAAGAAGTAATTTTTCATTAGCAACAATATGTAAATTTGATATCTAAAGTGTCTACAATAACTTTACTTTCTTATTAGTTTCTCTTTGAGTTCTCTTAAGAGCCTGAAAGACATTTGGGTATAATGAGCCCCTGTAGGAGCCCAGGGTCAGGCATTTCATGGCTGTGCATGCAGCCCTCCCCCAGGCACTGCTTCCCACGGATTTCTCAGCACCACACGGTGGCTGCTTGAAAGAACAAATTAGTCTTAGTGTACATAAGTTCTGTGAATTTGAATGTACACGTTTACCTCCCTGGAGACGTGTCAGGACCAGAGATCTGATACAATCACATGGCCAGGGCACAATGGCTTTGGGTCTCTGTAGCAGCTCAGACATATCTGTAGTAGGTGTAAAATAAAAAACTACCACCCCTATCCATAATTACTTCTATCTGTAATTACTTTTTGAAATTGTATTTTGGCAAAACCAAACCAGAAACCATTATTTTCTTTCTACTGTTGGAATCAAATATGTCCCTTTCAGTCCCTCCCAGCTTGCATCTTCCTCTACTTCATTCCAAGTACTTTGAGGCTTTGGCAATGCAAAAATAAAGCTTGTGTGGAGTAATGCGCCCACCCTGGGTAACCCTCATCTCAATTTCTGAAATAAGTAATAATAATGATCCTGCCATGACAGGTCAATGCACCACACTTATGTATGAATGTGTACATACAGACATGTGTGTGTGTGTGCTGTGCTTGTTTAGTTTCTTATAAAACATGTTACCTCACATGGTATTTTACCATTCAGCCACCTGTTTGCACACTGGGAGCCCTACAGAACTACAGCTAAAAATATATAATTATGAGAAGCACCTTGCAGCCCTGTTTTGAAATTGCAGCTAAATCAATTTGTCAGATTCCCCTCTATAATCTCTCGTACACATCTGTAATCTCATTTCACAACAAAGTGATGATTAACATGTTTGCTGATTTAGCAATTAGAATCCTTGGGCTGGTCCTGCACATGCTGATTCTCTCAGAGATGTGAGGAGAGCAGGAGCTGCTGCACTGATTGGGATAAGAGGGGTCCCAGCATGTGCCAAGCACATCCACGTTAACTCAGTGTAATGAGGCATCAATTTGGAGTCAGACTCTCGCTGTACAAATCTCGTACCTGCTCTGCTTTACTGCAGCCTCCACAGCCCAGCATAAATCTCTCATGTTGTTATTCTGAGACTTGTTAACTCTTTTTTTAAAAAGATCATTTATTGCTTGGTAACAGGAATTAATCTTTCATGTCAAAGCTCTTACTTTGAATTTATCTAGATCCAAAGTTCCTGCATGGCCACTTATCCTCTCAATCAAAACCAAAAAGGATAACCTAGATAAATTTAAACTTATCAACTCTGTATTTTCACTGAACATCCTTCTTGTTGATATCTGTTACAATTCCATATTCTCATCAAATTCAATGTTTTCATTTTCATTTTTAATGACCAATTTTTTTTTTCTTTTCATCTGTTCTTCTTGTAACTTCAGTCTAAATAAAGCAAAGCTGTGGTTGCATTATAAAAACATATAATTTTTTTTTTTCATTGTCCCTGGTAGCTACAGAGAATTAGAAGCCATTTCTGGATATAGTGGATATGGTGATATCCACTATATGGATATAGTGATGTAGTGATGACCTTTGGAAAAAACTGTGTGTTATTAGAATTTATTTGAGTAAAGAAACTTCTGGCTGATTTTGACCACTTTTTTTTATCACTTTTGACATATATCCCTATCTAAACTATGCACTAAAATAATTTGAGATTTTGAGTCTGACCATGTAACTGGATCACTGTGAGCCTTGATAGGAGTAGTGTTCCTTTTGGTGCTAAGGAAAATGAAAAAAACCAAAACTATAGAATGCTTTCCTTTGGCTCTTGGGTTTGTTTTGTTTTAAACTTTCAGATTGGCTGCTTAGCATTTTGCTTAAAGAAAAGCCAAGCTCACACACATGGAAAATTGCCAGAGACTCTAATCCCTATTTTGGTTAAATTACAGTACCCAGATTTCGGTAACAAAGAGCATTGATTTTATATTCAAAAAGATTTTTATATTTAGTCTGTTAACCTTTTGTAATTCCCACCCACAGCTTTACACTGGGGAACATTTTGATGCTAATTGTTGTCAGTAGGGAATCTGCCACGGCCCCTCGGGAATGTCAATCCACTGAATTGGAATGCAGGTGCTGGTAATTGCAGCACTGTTATTGTCTGCTGGCTTCAGCGTGGATGTCTCAAACTATTCTTTTCAAATTGGATTTGAGAACACTTTAAAAAAATAAATCCGGCATTTGAAGATAGCCTTACATTATATTGACCATAAAGAAAGGAGTTGGAGACATTTTTCCTCTAATTGCTAAGACAGTTTTCCATAGTTGCAGTTTGAAACCCCTCTCCACAGGGCAGACTCTCAGGTTCAACAGCCTTTGTGTTGTATTTAACATTTCCCCGTGGGCCTGGACGTTTGCAGGAATTTTCTGGGGTAGTTCCTGAAGGCTGCTTGGTGTAACATCATAATGCAGTGGATGTGACATGGGAATGGCAGGCAAAGAGAGGGCTTGTGCTCTGAGCCCAGCTCCTCTGAGTGATACTGGACATATTGCTTCCTTCCAGCCCTGCTATTCTCAGGATAAAATAACACATTGCTTTTCCTTTAACCATCTCAAACCCTTGTGGCTGCTCTGAACTCCAGCAATACTCTCTCCTATCATCTTTGTGGGCATTTGGGTGCATTTTCTATCCATATAAAAACTCTACTTTACTAAAATCTTTATTATTTTCTTCATAAGATCTCCATGGTGCAGATTTAATGATTATGCAACAGCACTTTGTTTGGAATACACAATATGCTAAAGTGCTGCCTGGGAAAATATTTTAAATACAGACTAGTCATTACTTTTATTAAATGATTATAATTTTAGTGGGTTTGATGAACCCTTCCCCTGAGTGAAGTCTTTGTTTCCACAGAATGCTTTAATATGGATGAGAGTCATTCTCACAAAAAATATCTTGAGTGAGCTGAAGTTACTATACAGAGGAAAAAAAGAAAAATTAGGGTCAAAAATAGAAGATTCTCATATTCTTCACTGTAATATATATTTTTTTTTTCATTTAAAACCACTTGAATTCAATTTTGGTTCCCAAGGATTGTGTTAAAAAGTGTGAAGGCAGTGAACAGTCATGATGAAGTCACAGAATCACAGAATTGTTGAGGTTGGGCAAGACCAAGACCAGCTGTGAACCCAAAACCACCACTGGCTCACCACCAAACCATGGCCTCACCTGCCACAGCTTTTTGACCATTTTGAGGGATGAGAACTCCATCCAGCTCCTGGTCAGCCCCAGGAAACTTTCCCTAATTTTTTCTAAACCTCCCCTGGTGCAACTTGAGTCCATTTCCTCTCCTCCTGTCCCTTGTTACCTGGGACAAGGGATGGACACCCACTTCCCCATTTTATTTTGCCAATGCCATCAATGAAATAGAGCCAACTTTGGGGGTTGTTTGCATATACTAATGTGTTTATTCATGCTCTCAGAAGTTTGGCCTCTGTAGCAATGCTAATGGGGTCATAAACTAAAACATGTTTGCTTCTAATGCTGTTCTTCTGCTGAGTGCATTACTGTAGATACATCACACGTGATAATTTTCTTTGGCAACAGTACAGTGGTGAAATAGTCCCTGGTAACTTGAGTTAATACTAGTTCATTTAACAGAAATTAAATATATTTTGCTTTCTGCTGAATAGATCATCTTTTATCTTTTTCTTTTTCCCCTGAATGAACAAAGCTCTTTGGTGAATTGACTCCAGCATTAAAGACTAATGCAGTGTGTCTGGTCACCTTTAAATGAAATGTCTATTACCCATAGGACCAATAACTCTTTCTTTTTAAAAACCTCCAGTTTAATGAGGATGATTTTGCAGCATTTATTCTGCTACAAACAGATAATAACTCTTTGTGGGATGTTAACAAACCTGCCAGCTGCATCTGTGGGGTTACTGCCCTGTCAGCCTCACTGAGGGTCCTTCCCTGCCAATGTTTTTTTTTCCTTCCTCTCCCCAACCACTCACCCACCCACCCTCAGCTTCTGGCTTGATGTCCTACACAAGTGATTAGTGTGCTGTAATTGAATTGGCTGTAAAAAGATAATTAATTGATATTTCACTCCCAGAGAGGTCAGGCTGCCCTATCTTGAAGGGTTGTTATGGAAGGAGTCATTCTGCTGGCATTTAGCCCTCCAAGGTGGCACATGAGCCTTGTCTTGCTGGTAGTAATAATGGTTGTAATTAAAATTAACATGAAGGGGGTATTTGAGGAATGATTCTCTGATTTGGATGCTTTAGCCTCACTTGAAAGCATGTGAAACTGGAATTTATTTTAATGATCAGCCTAAGACATTTTCATTTGATGTCTGAAACTCCTGTGTTCTGTAATATGGGACCACAGAGCTATCACTAGAGGTGTGTAAGTTTGATATAGGACTGATGTGAAATCCTGTCAGGACCTCAAAACCATTGATCTTGAACACCTTTCTTTGAATAGCTGCTTATTTTGAGATTATTTCAGCTAAAGATTGGCATGAAGAATTTATTTTTTTTTAAATAAATGGATTATCCACATGTAGGACTTCACTGATGTTTAAGAGGCTCTTAAACATTTCCTTTAAAGCCATGTGGCACAAGAGCTATCAATTAATAATATAATAATATTAAAAACACATTAAATTTAGTGACACAGGAACCTTTCTGAAACTGTTAGTGCATTAAGAACCTGGAGATATTCTGTAAGGAGTGTGGTTCTCACTCATTGCCCAGAGAATAAATACTGCTACTACAGCAAAAGCTAATGGGGAGAAAGATGTTATTTAATGTCCTTGCAGAGGCAAAGGCTTAACTTTTATCACACCATATAATGATAAAGTTATGGTGCTGTGGAGGGAACTGCAGCACTGCCAACTGCAAGTTCTTATTTAAGGTCTTCTAGCTCAGATAAAGCCTTGCAGCAGAACGTGATCTTCCTTTCCACTTTACCCCACAAAATTTGAGGCAAGCAGTGCTGTTAATGATTCATATTAAACAACAGCTTTCCAACACCAGACATTCCTGCCAGGATGGGGGATGACCCATCCAACATTCTCCTGGCTTCTGGTTTGTGTTGTGAAATGCTGCTGCAAGCTCCCACCCATTAAGGACGTGACCAAAGCAGCCTCTCTGCAGGTCTCACAGGGAATAGAAGTTAATTAATAGGGAAATTTTGGTCCCTGCAGACTGTGTTGGTATAAAATTATCATGAGGGGTCACAGTGTTCCATAATTGCTTGCTGTGTTGGTTTTGACAAAAACCACGCAAGGTGGAATCAATTTCATTACACCTGAGTGAAAAGGGGGAAAAAACCCCAATTTTGTGTAATTCTATCAACAGAATTCCTCAGGCTTTGCAGTACTTCTTACAGTGAGATCCTGGAGAGATTTCGGGGAAGGAAGAAAAGTAAAAGCTGTTAAACTGCTGTCTGTGCCAACCTTAGTGCAAAATTCTGTGTTTGCATGGATACAATACACTAAAATGAGCAAAGCAATGGTGTATGCATTTAGTTCCAGGAAATAGTCCAGAAAATAACTTGTTCAGAAAATAGCTGAAGCTGTATTGGGAATATTCTAGAGGAAAAGCCTAGATCCTATTATTCAAACTGAGAAAGTAAGATATGCCAAATCCCAAAGTTCAGGTATAGATGACTACTTAGTATTTATAGAGAACTATTTACTATTTATAGAGAATTATTTACTTCACTCCCAGTAAGAATGTTCCAAAAAGGAAAAGCAGATAAGAGTCTCAGATCAGATAATGTGCTCCAACTTCTGGTTTCAAATTCTTTTGACTGTTGAGTTGTACATTCTGGCTTTTGTCTTCACACTGCAGGGGATGCTGATAGTTTAGTGACCAGGATCCAATTTTGTTTACAGAAATAAATAATAGGAAATCACAAGAGAATCTTAATGTATGTAAATCAAAACCCACCATAGTAAAGTGCTGATGATTTTGCATTTGTTCTTAACTTAAGAATGCAAAGGAAAACACTAGCACATCATAAATTACACCATTTTTGGCACTTCCCTGAAGCACTACAGAAATACTTTTTTTTTTTTTTCCTGCAGAAAGGAGGCAAAAAGCCAAGTGGCAGGATATCTGCTGAGAAAGCTGAGAAGATGACAGTCTCGCAGGAGAGGAGGGAAGGCAGCAGGTATGTGTGAATCAGGATTGCTGCTGCTCAGCTGGAGGCTGCTGCCTGCCCCAAGCACCTCTATCCCCCTGCAAGGCACCTCCCCTCCCTGCTGCTGTCCCCTTGGACAAGGCCCTGGGTTTTGGGTACCTGGGCACTCTGGGGTCACACTGCCCTTCACATTTCACTCCATTACACCTCTTACCTCCTTAATAGCCTGGGCTTGTGCTTGCAATTTCATCTTTCAGTCCTTCACTTTAGAGAGGTTTGGGGCTTTTGGTGCTTGGGGATTTTGAGTGCTTTTCCTGTTTTAGTAGAGCTTTTTTCCCCTTCACTCAAATGAAGCAGGTTGGGGAAGGGGTTTCACCACACCTTTAAAATTGTCATCAGATCTACTTTACATGTTTTTAAGGTGAGAAAGCCCTTTTAGCTAAGTTTTACCATCTGCTCTGATGAGACTTGAGTAATTCCATCCAACCTTGCCATTACACCTAACTTTGCCACTTTAAAACTGGCATGTTTAAACAAACCTCCAAAATTGCATTGCATAGGATATAGATAGTTAAAAGGAAAAGAATTACATAGAGAAGAAAACCTTCTCTTCTACTTATTAGGTTGCTGAAGTTCTGCAACAGTGGTTTGAACTATGGCAATGTTCATTATTTATTTGATTAATATTAAAATTATTGTTTATTTGATCACAGAAAATTCCTGCTCTCAAGAAAAAAAAAGCAAACAAACCACCACCACGGTGCACTAGTTTGACTTTACTGAAAATTTAGGATGTAATTTAGTGTGGAAAGTATATAATGAGCCTTTGTGGTGTTAATGAATCAGAAGTTAACCTGAGCTGCAGATTTTCAGTGCATTTTGCAGGTTGAAAACAGTACCAGCATTCCACTTTTCTGCTTTAGGAGAGAATTAAGTAACTGGAAGAATAAACTGTCGTTTCAAGTACAGTGAATAAACCTTCCTTTTTACAAGTACCATGTGAGAGCATGGTAAATAAACCCTCTGGTTTGTTGTAACTGTTTAATCAATAGGCAGCTCAGAGAGCAATCCCGAATTTTTTCCATGCTCCAGCCACAGATGTGCTCACATTAAGGCTGTGGTATGACAGTAAATGAAATTGCAGCTACAGCAGCAAGTATTAGGGGGAAATGAAAATTCCTGACTCAGAGGAGCAGGGCAATGACAGAAAGACTCCTCATTATAGATCTCTTCATGTGGAGAAGAATGACTGGTAAATGAGGTTTGTGTGACACAAAGAGGATGGAAATACTGTTGGACGTTCAGGCAGAAATTGTGCTCACTGTACAAAACAAACAGAAGAATTGGGCAGAGCTAATTTGCATTTCTTAGTTGAAAAAATGAGCAGGGAGATAGAAATCCTCTGACATGTATGGAAGTTGCAGCAGTTCAGAGAAAGGTATTGTTTAACTTTCCCATTATTTGGGTTGTGATGAAAGTGACTTTTACTCCAGCCTGCTACTGGTAACTTCTTCAGTGTCTGCTTTAATTTCTCTGCTGTAGAATGGGTTACAAGCTCTCAAAATACTTGAGCAAGTCTGCCCTGATGGTTTTCTCCACCTTTGCCACTAGTTCAGCCAATAGCAAAGCATCAAATAATGGTAACAGGACTGGCTGCCAGGAGCAGAGGTCCCAGCGTCTGATCAGGCTGGGTCACTGAGGTGCAGTAGTTTCTCTATTGCAGACAAGATGTTTTCTCACCTTCGACCAGTATGAGAAGTCATGCTTAGGTCACAAGAGAAGGGACAATGTGCACTGGCAAATCGTGGAAATCAAGGTGTGGAATCTGGAATAGTGGAAGGAATCTCTGCCCATGGCAGGGGATGGAACTGGATGGGCTTTAAGGTCCCCCCAACCCTAACCATTCTGGGATTCCATGTTTCCATGAACTATCTAAAGTACATTCAAAAAAGCTTCATTTACCATATGCAGCAACTGTGTCCCTAATTTTTACAGTGTGACCAGGCAATTGAGTGTAGACTGTTGGGAATTTTTTCCTTAAATGGCATCACTTGTATGCATTCACACCCTTTAGTCTGAACCTATTTGCCTTATCCAATTACATGGCTTAAAGAGTTGCAAATTCCCAGATTTATAGATGTAGAACAGCCTTCACAAGGCACCATCATGCTCTGTGGTCTGTCTTTGGCCATAAGATTTCTTAGTACTTTTTAATTCTTGAAGAAATGCAAAGAAGTACAAAGGGTGTTATTCATCCAGCTTTCACACTGTGATGGGAAGGGTCTGTCCTTGTGTGCTGAGGGGATCTACCTGAGAGCTCCCTGAAATGAAACACTTGAAATTCTTGACTTTTTTAATATTTTGCACCGTTAAGGACCAGGAGTAACCTAAATAATCAATGCAGACAAAGCACAGTGCTGAATTTTGGACAGGGCACTCTCAGCTCTCTCACACCTCGATCCTCCCCTCTCTCTACTGATCCCTTCCAGCCAGCAGCAAGAGCTGAGTTTTTAATTTGCTTCACCCAGAAGTCGCTCTCTGCCTGCAGTGGCAGCCGCTCCATTATCACCGGGTGCATTTCAAACAATAGAAATGATTGAAACAGGAACTCCTACATTTCTGAGAAGATTAAGAATGGCACACCACCCTGTAATTTAGGTAGTTGTGCAAGTTTTCATTTGCATTAGCAGAGAAGTGCAGATTGTGTTGAATTATTCCATAAAAATATCTTCAGGTTTTGAAAGATTTACTGTGCCATCTGTATGTTGTTTATTTTGGAGTGTTCTGGTGTGCTGGTGATGGATTTTGTGGTTGTTTTAAATGTGTGTGTCTTCAAAGGAAGATGAAACTGAGCTTCATTAATTCCCTAGAAGCCCAGAGAGTGGCATGTTTGAGTCTCAGCACTAGTTTTAAGCTTTGAGAGCCACCTTAAAACTCTGATTGACATTTATAGAATAGCTGAATTTAATTTTAAATCTATCACTCAATTCTATTTCCTTTATTAGTAAAATGAACTTCTTTCATATGTGACACTGACAGTTATTGCAAGCAGAGAGTTGTTGTCACATATTTTTGTTTTCTTCTGTTATGTGGTAAGTAGGGTCAAGATTGTGTTATAATTAATTCAGAGCAGTTGAAAATCGTATTTTCTTGAAATCTGGATGAAGCTGCTTGATGTAGCTTTACTTACATTGTTCTGTGACTTCAATGATTTTGAATGGTTTAGACAGGGTAGTGCTTAATCATGCTGGAAGTGTAATTGGACATTATGGAGTCATGTAATGACTTAAGATTCTTTTCATATTTTTTGTGCCTTTAGCTTCTCCCTCCATATTTTGAGCCCTATTTTTAGTCAGCTGGGCACTCTAAAGCAGCACATTGTGTGTTCACAGGAGGATGTTCATTTCCAGTGGCTCTGCAGAGATCTTCCTCATCAGGATTGTGGGTCAGAATCCTTCTGGTTAGGAAAAACAGTAATTGAACAGTCCGTATTAAATGTTGGTTCAGTTACTTTAGAAGAACTGGAACTTACTTGGCCCCTAAGTCTGTACCTGCAGCTCACAGCAGTGCTGCACGTTTGAATTTAGGATTTTGAAGAAAAATAAAGTTGCAGAACTGGATATTTGTTGATAAAAGTGACAGGGCTGTACGAACTCCTTTTTTCCCCATTAAAACATTTGATTTTATTTTTATAAAACCCGTTATTTTATATGTGATAATGTATTGTCATCTGGGATATGGAAAACTGTTGCAGCTGGTGATGTGCAGATTTGCTGTGGCTGCAAATAACAATTTCTAAAATTTCAGGACAGCATTCAGGAAACAAAATATTTTGTGTTACAATTTGTACTTTGGACTTTAATATTTTATATGCAATGCTTCATGAAAAAGTGTAGATGCTGTGTAAGGGTTACATGCCAGTGGAAAGTTGGTTTATCCATTCTCAAGATGCACTTTTTTATTCCATGACACATTTTAATACTCTGTTTTAAATAGATTCTTCTCAGCTGTTGAGGTGGAAGCAGCTTGTTATTTTTCCATAGCAAAGGTCACTATGCATCAGGTTGTCAGGTGGCTGGCAAATAAAACTTAAAATAAGTTTCCTACTGCCATCCTGCTTTACTTGAGAAGAATTCTTTTAATTGCCTGGTCATTTTATTCATGCAGGAAAAATTCCTGGAATTTCCCTGTGTGATGGGGATTCCTGTCAGTGCATGGTGAATATTGAATTCTGATGGAGTGTGTGAGGTGTGGGACTTCACCAGCAGTGGATGGAAGTTGGGTGTGAATCTGGGCTGGCTGGTGATGGAAGAGGAAATGTCAGCTTCCTTTATTATTTATGCTGAGCACTATTAATTACCTGCTCTGTGATGGGGAAGAAGCAGCCCCGTGCAGAACCCAGATCCAATCAGTGCTTTGAGCACAAAGTTTACAGAATGACCTTGTGTGTAATTACTCATTTGGTGGCTGTTAGGAAAAGGCACAAATGGAATCTGACATACATTAGAACACATTAATGATTGCCTTCCTCCCTCCATCCTCTTCTGTACAGAAAAATGATTTTAATTAAGACTTCCGTGATTAGTCATTTAATCAGTCATTAGGCCAATACAGATGGAGTCAATTAATTTTTTTACACTTGAATAGAGACTTGATGCTACTGCAAAACGTACAAGCTATTTTTTTTTTTTTAACATTGTATCATGGGCAATTGCCTTGATGTCTGTCTGGTAAGTGCATTGCTCTTCCCAAAACTGGGTAGATTTACAGCACATCAGTGTTATGGCAGCTATAGGTATGTTTTATTACAGCTTTCAAATGTTAGGGAATCAGATTGGTTTTGAATTCAGACTGACAGTTCTTCTTGTTATGGAGTATCTTTGATTTTTTAATGAGTAATGTGGCAGAGTTGCCTTTTAAAGCAAGTGTATTCAGCATCTCCTAACACATTTCATTACAGAAGATAATACTTTGTGTTTCAGTGCTAAATTTCATGCAAGAATTTCAATTTTTTTAAGAACTTAAGGGCATGGTGTGAGAAGGTTTTCTATGTATTTGGTTGATTCAAAAAATGAGGTGGATGAGTGGCAATCAAGACACAAGTTTGCTGCATCAAATAATAACCTGGTGTGCCAGATGTGTGAGAGGAACAACTGCACTTGTGAAAGTGTTTGTGCAGTAAGGACAAGGAGGCCTGGGACATTTGGCTTGCATTTTAAATGTGTCTAGATTACTACTCCTGAACAGTTCATCATAAAGATCCTAATGTAAGACTAACCTTTGACATGAGAGAGGGTTGCAAAAGGAATGACTTGTGAGTCTCCCTCTGGATCAAGTACTTGATAAAAAAGACAATCAAATGCTCAGGCAGTGTGATCTCCAGATAAAGAACTGGAAAATGATCCAGATCAGGCTCCTGGAATGGAAGTTGAAAATGAGTAAAAGTGGAGAACCCATTATTTAAAGTATTCCATGAATCAGTTTGTTCATTCACCACCACTCAAACCTCTTGAGTCCATCTCCAATGCAAGATGAAGACAAGGCAGTTGAAATCTGTGGGAGTAAGTGGGGTTAAGAGTCTGTGCTGACACAGATTTCTGTAGCTGATGATGTTTCTGTTCCATTTTGGGCCACTGTCCCCATGCTGGGAGAGGAGAGGGAGCTGTCCAGCCTCAGGATATGAGAGGCTCCTGTAGGTCAGCTCTGCACAGTGTCAGGAGTTTGCTGCAATGTTCTCTTGCAGAGGCAAAAGGGGAAGGAATAGATTGATTTGTGTCTTTTCTAGGAAAGCTTGTAAAGACTGAAAAATGAGCCCTGTCTTGTCTAGCCCAGGAATAATAAATAAAAGCAGGTGTGAGGTGTTGGAATTGAAAACAGCTGGATATGACGGATGTGATCCGACTTCTCTAGAGCTTCAGTCTTTAATCCCCGTGGCTCAGTGTGAATATTTCCCCCCTGATGCAATGCAGAAATAATAAATAGAACACAGCACATGGAAGGGTTCCTACACCAACAGTGGAGGAGGGAACAATCCTAGTTCACTCTCTGCATGCTCACTTTTCCCTGTACCTGTGTACAGGGAACCCTCTCAGTGCATTCTGCTGCTCCTCACTGTCTAGTCCTTGGTGTTTGCAGCATGGCATGGCATGCTAAGGTGAAAAAAATGAGAAGCCTTTGGAAATTTGTGTTTCAAACTGGAATCTGCCTTAATTCCAAGCAGTATTTTGGCAGATGTGCAATGATCCCCTCCCCATGTTTGTGTAGCTTTTGCACATAAATGCTTCTCCCCAATTAAACACTGAACTGTCACTATGAGTGGCAATGAAATGCCTCCTGTAGCATTAAAATTATCTGATATTCAATTAAAAAAGAGTCATCCAGCCTTATTTTGTCAAATCCTGACCTTTGTAATCTGCCAGAGGGTGGCTTTGTCCCCTGGAAAATCTGCCATCTAATTCAGAGAGTTCCCTACACAGAATGGATGGGAAGAGCAGTTCCTTGATTAGAGCTAACACGGTAATTGAGGTGACATCAACTGATTCATTGCACTTGTCTGAGGCAGCAAGATTCAAAAATAGCCACAGTGCAATTCTATCCCACCCAGTAATGGTTTTCTATTTAACCTGGGTTTAAAATGCTCCAAATGCTGGGATGAATCCTCTGGCATGGCTGTGCAGTAGGATGTAAAAAAACCCAATGAAATACCCACTTAAGTAAATGATACGTGGGTTCTTTCCTTCATGTTTATTCTATTCCAAGAGTTTGATAAGATTCATCAGGGTCACACTTGGAAGCTGTCTTGCAAAGTAGATCATTTAGAGAAGCGTTTTGGCACCCCGCGGGTTTGTCGTATCTTCCAAGCAGGTTGTGCCAAAAGAAAATTGTAGAAACTGCTGTCACAGAGTACAAAATCATTGGATTTATAATAGGAGCCAGTGGTGAGAATTCATTATACATTCACACCTGCAGATAAAGAGCATCTAAAATTGGAATTTTATTCCACTCATCTTTGATCCTGATATTATTAGATTATATTAGCATCATCCCACACAAGGCTCTGGAATTGGAGCAGGTATGAATTCCACCCATTAATTTTTTCATGTAAGTCATTCTTTCTGTACACAACTTTACACATTCCTTCTGTACTCAGCTGTGTCCTGTGTTTAGAGCACTGAGGCTCTTGGTGCCTCTTGTTCTGTTGTACGGTCCCAGGCTTCCAGGAATAATTTATCTTTTGTAAACCAAGGATATAAAAATTGTTTGACTCAAATCATTCCACTCCCCTGAACAGAAAGTTTTCCATAATTCTAAACTATTTGGAAAGCTTATAGCAAAATAAAGATCTGCCACCTGAAAGTTTTAATCTGTGCCTGGGGGAAAGTTAAAAGATGAATGCAGATTTTTTGTCTATTGTTGTAAGGGAATTGATAGTTTACTCAGATGAATTAAGGCAATATTATCTGAAGTTTTAGAGGCAGACACTGTACCAACATTGTGAAGACAATTAAATATCTAATAGCAATCCAATTAAGTTATTTTTATGAGTAGATGAGAAGTTACTGTCAGTTTATTTGTAGGCAGCAATTTAAGTAAATCTGAAAGGTTACATACTGTACAAAAGAATCTGAAGAATCTGAAGACTTTTGTTGTAAATAATCATTCAGTCTGGACATTTTTTGCCAGACATATAGACTCTGTGTTTAGCTAAGACATAAGCAGGGCATTGATTTTTTCTGATTTTAATTACTAGAGAAAATGCAATATGAGTTGTTTATCCAGAATTAATGTCACTTGATATAAAAAGTCTACAAACAGAAGAATGTGGAGATTTACTTGTCTAGTATACCTCAATATTAGCTTGTGATTTTCATGCTGTAAACTTATAAAAATTAAACCCAGAACTGTTGAATTACATGCTTTTCAAGTAGAGTATAAAATACAACTGACAGAAGAGTGGAACCTACATTTGTAGAATGTGAAGGTGCCCCTGCATTTCTGAGAGATAGAAAATTATTCATATAATTTATAGAAATAAGACAATTCTCTAAAGAGGGTCAGACTGATCAACCCTAGAGCTACAACCAACACTGTATGAAATGTAACATTTTCCAAATATGTAATTTTGGATTTGTACAAAGAGAAAACAATGTTAAAAATAGGATTTATAGGTCCATAGACTAAATAGCTTGGCTTCAAAATTCTGTTCACCAACAAGGAATGCTCCTGGAATTTCTAGAGCAGCATTTCATTCACAGTGTGTCAGACACTTTTATTATTTTATCTGGTAGACTGAGATAAATTTTTGTATATACATTAAATGACTTGCAGTATTCAGTCAGTTCTGCAGCTTATTCCTTGGCAGTATTTGCTGGTTGTTTTTCATCAAATAATTGGTCATTAAGAGAGGTGTAATGTCTAACCACAGTTAACTCATTGAAACCTTGAAGGAACTCTGTGGAATATTTTGTTTGCTGCCTTACTCCATCTGAGACCCTTCCCAAGCAACACTGAGTTGGAGTCCCCACACACAGGTGGAATAAACTCTTTTCTTTCCCATCTCCAGGGCTCACTTGCACAACTCTAAATGATTAACCATGAAGATCCTTAAGTCAAAGAAGATTCCAGGTTCTGCAGCCACTACTCTGCTGTGTTGGATTTGTGGCTGCAGAGGTCCTAACAAAGAAAAGAGAAAATGATACTCCATTTCTAATTAAAGAAGTAATTTTCCTTTGCAAATAGATTTTTTATCTCAGCTGCAGTGTTCAGGATCAATGGGTTGTCACATGTATGTCTTTTTAATAAATGTCAGCTGAGATGACATTAAAGTGATAGACTGATCACTGTAATCAATGCAATTCAAAATTGCTTTATGTCTTAAATGAACTTGGTTCCTTCCCATGATTCTCCTACAGCTAACATTGTCTGAGCAGTGAAGTACAAGGTTACATCTCAGTTTGGAGTAAAACTGAGCATGATTTGGAATTCACATTTTTACATACAGGTTTTGCAGTTTAACTCCTGGATTTCTGCAATTCGAGGGACCTTACTAGAGATTCTTCTTGGGGGGAAAAAATGGAAGAAAAATTAAAGTAGGAGGGAATTATGTGAAATTTCCCCTTTCATCCCCTGCACTGCCACCTCCATAAAAGAGTGGGGCTAAAGCTTACTGAGCTTTTTCTTTCCTTCTCTGCCTTGGCTGAGCCATGGCCGCTCCAAAAGGCAGGAATGGCTCAGCTCAGGGACACTCAGAGCTGCAGTTTGAGCAGTTTCACTGCACAGGAGTAGCTGTGTCTCTGCTATGCTGTGCCTGTGCCTTTGCTGCCACACCTGGGCTCATCCCTGTTGTTTGTGATGCTGGAGTGTTTGGTCTCCTGGAAGCTCCTCATTCCCAGCTCCTGGAGAATCCACGGATGGAGCAGCTGGTGATGGCACAGGAGAGCAAACCCCAGGGAACAGCCTTTTTCCCAACTAAAGGAATCTTTCCCTACTATTATTCTCACAGTCTAATCAGCGTCTTTAAAATCTGTTTATGCAGAATACTTCAAAACTCTTTTCTTGTTCTGGATTTATTTTTTCAAACCCCCAGAGGCTCTGTAAAAACTCTCAGGATCCTTGTAAACCTTTTTATTTCTCTTAAAGCTGGCAGACTGACAGGCTTTAGTTATGCTTAGTGCTAAATTATTTATCTTCCTTTTCCCTCCTAGCTGTGACTTCTGAATCTTTAACTTGACTCTTGGGACCTGTGGGGTGGGTTTTTTGGTGGGTTAGGGTTTTTTTCCTTCACTTTAAAGTGAAGCCATTTTTATCTTTTGTCTTTTGTGTTTTACCATAAAAAATGCACATGCAAAATTTGAATGTATAAGTATGTTTAAAATGTGGTATCTGATTTTTTGTAATTGTAATACAAAGTGTAAGAAGTAGGACATACAAACCATTTTATATTTACTTGTGTATGATTCTTACCACCTGCATTTAATGGTGAATCTCAAATTGATTTATAATTTTTAAAATGCTATTCTTATACAGTCTCATATTCATTATAGAACAGTCTTGAGGCTTTGCCTTCTACAATCAAGATCTTTTAATGGCCAAGAGGTTTTCAACAATAAAATGATGATGTGTACAAGTGAATTGAAAATGCACAGAGTGTTCAAAATGCAACTTATTCATCTTGGATATTTTAGTTTTGTCTTTCTTCATTCCAAGTTGTTGACACAGTAGATTTCCTGACCTTGTTCTTTTAGACTCTTCAAATTGCCATGGATGATACTTGCCCTAATACTTCTGTTCCATTTTTACTCACATTAGTGTTAAACAGTAACTTTCTGTTCCATTTTTGAAGTTGGTGACCTCTGAAGGATTTGGAACTCTGAAAGTTTCATTGGTGGAAAAATATCTGATATCATATTCTGGAAGGCCTATGGCTCATTAACTTATATCTATTAATGGCTGCAAAATTCATAAACCTTTACATAATGATTTTCTTTAACTGTAGTACTATTCATTTTTATGGTAATTTTACTGTTATTTATGATCATCAGAAGAGTTGGTTGGAGAAGGAGAGAATCACATGGGGCTTCCAATTTGTGGGTCCTCTCTGCCTGTAGTAATTGTTGCAGGCTCTATTAAAGATTAAGGAGGTTTCAAGCTTTGACTTTATAAGGTGAAAGTAATTCTTTGAAGGAAAAGTTATATTATTAATAGTGATTGGAATTGATTACTTAAAGAGCTGGAGTAATTTGTTCATGAATTCCATTCAGTTTTACTTCTCTCAGGATTTGAAATGTTTCTATCTGATCATGAGCATCCTTCTTTCTTCTTCTCTGTTTGTGTCTTTAACACTCTAAAAAAGTCCACAAATAAATCAGCAAACACCCAGGCAAACAAAGAAACAATAACCCTGCAATTAGAAACAGATAAAAAAGTTAAATTACTGTTGTCTGCAAAAATACCAGAGAACAAATAATCTGAAGTTCTGGTTTTCTCTCCAGGATACAGATAATATATGGTAGGTCAAGTTCTATCCTGCACATGGTGTACAAATATTTAACAGGACTTTCCTCTGGATAAAGCACACCCAAAATAGAGCAGCTGGCAGGTATTTTCCATAAGGGGCACAGTAAATCCCCTGTGTTCTGCTCCTTTTAAAGTGAAGCAAAGAACCACATATTACAGGCAGGAAAAGCTGAGTTTCAGAAGATGTTGGATTGTTTCATTTGGCATCCCACAGATTCACAGGTCCATAAGAAATGCCTTTTCTGTTCATAATTCAGAACCAACACCAAAAGCTGCAGCTTTTAAAGTCTCCTTGAAGATGTGCATAGGAAGAGGTTTCAGGGTTGCAGTCTGATTGATGTGTACTGTAGGATTTTCTTTTTCTATGCAGTATCTTAAAGATATTTCTTTCAGAGCTGTTGCACTGTTTCTTGTTTCCTCACACAGGTGGAAGGAATGCAGAGGAGTTACAGTTCTGGGACTGTCTCCATTTCTGTGACATCATCCTGCCACAGTAACCACTGACCATGTCACCCTTGTCCTGTCACACAGGAGAGGATCACAGAGAAAGGCCACAGCTGAAACCTTTCTGATTGATTGATTGATGGATTGATTGATTGATCTACAAGAGCATGTAGTGACAGGGTGAGGGGGAATGGCTTCACACTGACAGAGGGGAGGTTTAGATTGAGTGTTGGGAAGGAATTCCTGGCTGTGAGAGTAGAGAGGCTCTGGCACAGGGTGCCCAGAGCAGCTGTGGCTGCCCCTGGATCCCTGGGAGTGTCCAAGGCCAGGCTGGACAGGGCTTGGAGCAACCTGGGGCAGTGGAAAGTGTCCCTGCCATGGCAGGGGTGGAATGAGAAGACCCTTCAGGTTCCTTCTAACCCAAATCATTCTGTGATTTAGAATGAGATTTATTTACCTCCTTTAATATAAGCCAGGGAATGAAGGGAAGGATTGGGAAATGTTACAACCCTGATATTCTGAGAAGTGCAGTGAAAGCTTTATCCATAACACCTCAAATATTGCCATTGTTAATGGATTCTGAGGGAGGGCTGAATAAGACAGAAAAGCTTCTTGGGTGTACAGCAGGAGGAATTCTGTGTCTCTGCTTTTCCTTCTTTGCAGACAGGATGAGCAGTTGCTAAAGCATTTGCTTTTAAAAATGGAAGTTAACAGTCAGCCTATCTGGAATATATTTTTCAAAAGTTTGGAGTTCTTCCATTAGTATGTAAGTACCAAGAAATATATCATAAAAGCCAGTTGGCCTCACAAACTTTGAATCTAATACCAGTTAATTGTATCAAGTTGCAGTTGTTTTAATGTTTTCTATGTAAGGGGTCAGAGTTCCAGCAAACATGTTTCTGGAGTTGTTGGCAGCTAAAGGAGAAAGGCTGCTTTATTGCTTTTCATAACTGCTCCGATTTCCATAGCCAAGAAAGCACATTAGAGCTTTTATTATTTTTCATTTTAAAAATGCTTTAGAAAATACATTACACAAGGACACCTGCAGGAGCAGAAAAGTTCTGAAATGTTGGACATGAGTTCTGCTTTGGAAAAAGACATTTTCTTTTATATGCTGAGGAAAACACAAAATTTCTAACCCATTATTCATGGCTTTGTAGCAGTGGTAAACTGTGCATAATAAGCATCTTTCTGCTTAATATCATCTCATCATATCTTAAACCAAGACCAATCTTTGCTTTCTTTGCATCTTCATTCCCATTTATGGCTTTTAAGAAGTATTATTAACTCAAATGTGATACACACCCTCAATTCCTAATACTCATGTGATGTTTTCCTCTTAAATTTTTGATCTGTTGCATGGGTAGAGTCAATAACTTTTTAAAAGAAACTACAGATGTAACTGTCAACTCCTCTGGTCCCATATCAAGATGCAATTACGTAATCACAGACATCAGAGATGGAAAAAACCTATTAGGTCATCCTGTCCATGTCCTCTGCCAGCTCTCTCTGCCTCCCTGCAGGAAGTTCTCCAGGGAGTTGCTGAGCTCAGTTCTGGACAGTTCCTCTGAAATCCTTTCCCAGGATTCTCAGTGGGCATCTTTCAGTGGCCTGGTTTTAGTCTTATGTGACAGGTGCAGATTGGATTTCTGGAAAATACTGTGGCTATGTCCTGCATTAAAATTTGGAGGTTCCAATAGAACAACACCCTCAGTACATTGTTTTTACTCTTCAGTCTCATCATGAGAACGAGTCATTGCCACTCCTGAGCTCAATTTCTCAAGTTTCTTTTAACTTTTTAGAAAACAGGAACAGACTCTGCTCACACAGGGCTACAGTGAACCTCAGTTACCCCTGTCCCAGCCACTGCTGTCCCAGGAACGTGCTTGAGATTAATTCTTTGCTCTTTTCTTCCTTCTCCCTAAATATCTGGTTGGAGCAGCATTATTCTGATAGGCAGTAATGTGCAGATGTGAGGCCTCAAGGAGTTCTCAGTGGGCACTGGTAGTTCAGCCCAGAGAAATGAGCAGCTGGTTTGCTTTGGCTGCTTTCCTAAGCACACAAAGAGTTAAATCACATTAACTAACTTTACAAAGAACTAAGACATTTCTCTTCACTCTGACTGCAGTGTCTTCTCTTGCTGATTTAACTCTATCCACACCTTTGGAGATACCTCTGTGTTTGTTGAGGACACAGTGCTAATAAGGATGTATGGAAAAAATTGTGTGGGAGTTGTGAAGAAAATTTGGTCCTTCTTTTTCTTCCTGTATAACTTTATTTCTGATTTATTTATGTTTTTATCTAATAATGCCAACCAGAAAGGATGCAAAGGATGG
This sequence comes from Oenanthe melanoleuca, assembly GCF_029582105.1. NCBI lineage: Eukaryota > Metazoa > Chordata > Aves > Passeriformes > Muscicapidae > Oenanthe > Oenanthe melanoleuca. The sequence continues at coordinate 4,883,746 of NC_079354.1, forward strand.
ATGGGGTTAAACTGGAGCTGTAATTGGTGCCTGGAGGGGGAAGAACAGTCTGGGGGGAGTATGAGAGCTTCTCCCACTTGGCTGCTCCCCAGCCCTGAGAGGGTACGAGACCCTGCTGTGCTCCCTGCGAGGGTGGGGTCACCTCACACCCCTCCTCCCTCTTCCACTTTCCCTTCCTCTTGAAATTGCTTTCACTTAACATCTGGAACGTTTTTCCCTAATCAACAGCATTTCCTTAGCTAGAGCCCAGCATTTTCATGATTGGGGAATTCCTATGGTTGAGATCAGCCAGAGAGAAGTCAGAGAGGTTTTGGCTCCCCTTCCCTTCTCTCTCTTTTTTCTACCATGTGAAGAAGTGTGTTTGAAATGTGTGTAATGCCTCGTCTAACTGCACTGGAAAATCTAAAATTCCTTAAAAGGAACACAGCAAGTTGGAGGTTTTCCTGGGAACCTTTGTTTATCTTTGGGACTCTCAAAGCTCTTGCACCACACGGGCTCAGGGACACAGTGATGTGGTTTAGTGTCTGCAGCCATCCAGATCTAAAAGCACCAAGTGTGTTGTGAACTCTACAAATCCAGCTCCTCTAGGAAAGAGTGAGAGAGGTATGCAGGGATCACCCACCCCTGAAAGGGAAGGCAAGGCTTTTAAACATCAAACACGAATGTTTAAAAACAAGTGAAGAGTCTGTAGGCTTTGGAATTTCCATGGGAATGTAGGAAGTGGAATATGTTTGTTGTATTTGGAATTGAATACTGAGCTGGAAACCCAAACTTTTCATGCTGTTCTTTAATAACATCAAGTGGCAATGGATTTTGTGTTTTGTTGCACACAGAAGGAAGCCTTTCCTACCCCCAGATCCCATGAGCACGACACAGCCCAGCTAGAGAGAGCATTTCACCAGAGCTCTGCCAAATCCAACAGGGAATCTGGGAGCACCAGGCACTCCATTTTGGTGACTTTTATCAAAACCACTCCATGTCTGTGCTGTCTGTGCAAAGCACCAGCCACAGCACCTCTGGCAGGACCACTACACCTGGGATTGTTTCTGAGTGACCCTGTGTTGTTAGACAGCCTAAGTCTTAAAAAAATACCTGCACACTTCCAAAAGGAATTCAAATTCCTCCTGCTTTGATGATCTGTTTCCTAAGAGTGTGATGATCTTACCATATCTTTACAAATGCTTTTTAGACTCTGTTCCTTCTTGGCTTTCCTTCATTGTGAAAAGCTGTTTTTGGTTTCTCAGCCTGATTTTTCACTCACATAGTTAATCTTCCTCTGGCTCCTGATAAGCTGCCAAATGTTTAAAATCTGCTTTGGTATTCCCTTGTAAAAGAGGTTGAATTTACCAGAGTTCATCACTGTAAACTATTTTTCAATTTTCAGTGGTTTTTTTTGCTGTAAGTTCTTTCTAATAAACAAAGGAACAAACAAAACTCCCATTCTGCTGGTTCCTCATTGTCAGGAATATGAGCTGTCGCTGCTCTTCTAATGAATTCCATCCTTTCCTCTCCACAAACATGGTTCTCCTCATTTGTAATGATTTTGTCCAGACTCAGTGGGACTCCTGTCTCAGAGCTGTTGCAGCTATTGACTGTTTTTGTAGCTCTTCAGATGTTGTTAGACAGGCTACATGCTTTATGTAGATCATTCTGGAAGGACTTCAAATGAACTTGCTTCCATCTCACTCAGCAAACTCTGCTCCTGACTTCAGACTAATATTCAGGATTTCTTCACTGGAAGGGGTGGCTCTGCCTCTGTCACTGGGCTGCTGCAGTAATCAGATATTGCAAAGTGGCACCCACTGTACATTAATTAGTCCCTTGCCAAATGTGGCTCTGAAACTCAGATTTATAGACCAGTACCTACAGGACCAGTTTATCATCATCTGCTCTGAATTTCTGCAAAGCAGGGGCTGGAGATTTTCACTGAAGTCAGAATTAATTAGGAAGATACTTGGTGAATAGAAAACTGGGTGAGGAGGGTAGGTCCTTTCATCAGATTTCATTATAGAGATGGTCATTTGTCACTTGTCGTTCTGCAGTTCTGATTTATAGGTAGAAAATACTGATGTTGGGATGGTAGATTTTTGGGTGGCCCTTGGGAATGGTAAGACTGAAGCACATTCATCAGTATGACAGGGGAGTGGAGAGCACTGTGAGGGTTCTGTGCCCATCACAGTGTCTGCAGGGTTCTTACAGAGACTAAAAGATGTCACTACCAAGCCAGGAACTGGTCATCCTTACCTAAACCTGAATATTCCTATGATCATCCCATGTCATTTGGTAGTTCTCTGTGGAAAGCTGTCTTAGCATGTTCAGGTGTGTGGTAGGAAAAGGTTCTGTTGCTGTTGGTTAATTTTCCTTGGGATTTGTCAGCCCCTGTGTCTGCCAGGGTATCCTGGATCCTCCCATGGTGTGACTGTCCCCAGGGACCTGCAGCAAAAAAAATTCTGTCACCTGCCTGGAGAGCAGCTTGGCACTGCCATGGAACAATCCTGGGCAAAACCTCTCCAAGGTGGCATCAGGAACTTACAGTCATCCTTGAAACCACCTTTTCCACCATTCTGTCCTCACTAATTCCTACTGAGCAGCTGCTTATTCCACAGACAATTCATTGCAATAATTACATCATTTGGGGAATAGTTAAAGTTTTGTGAAACCTCAGGGGTACTTTTTTCCAAGTGACAACCATTTGCAAACCATTTTTAGTCTATTTTTTATTTTGGTTTGAGTTAAATTATTTAATTTGTGGAAGAATAGTTTTTAGCAATCCAAATCTATTTATAATAAGATTGCTGTCAGTAAGATGTTTGGTTGGGATGCCACTACTGGTGGTTTCCTGGGAAAGTCCTGTGAAGAAAAATGTAAAATCTGTAAAATCTGCCCTACTGGCTACTCCAAGGTCTTTGCCTCCTCACTGTCTCTGGCAATAAGCTTTTCCCTTTTCCAAAGCAATTATCATTCATAAGTCTAATTTATTTTCATTTTCTCTCATCTTGGGATTATTTTCTGTAAGATGACTTCAGGAAAATGCACAGCCAACCAGTCAAGTGCATAATTCATTTTTATTTGGAGAAGACCATAGTTGGAATAAACCAAATAACATTAAGTGTTATTCGTGGCTCCACAGGCTCTGCTGTACATTGTGTAACGAGGTTTTGGTGAAGTAACATTCCCTTGGTAAAATGAGTAAATATTTGCAGAAAAACCAGGAGTATTGAACCTTTCTGGGCACTCAGTAGGTATCCTGACTCCTCCAGGATACACTGGATGACTTTTTCATGCTTTTTTTTTTTTTTTTTTTTTAATTTAAGACATCACTTCCTTAACGTCTGCTGGATGTACACTTTAGGAAGAGCCACCCCACATTTCTTCTGTGGTGTTATTTTCCAATTAGTTTTTCATGTAGCAACAGGGTGACAAAAATATTTTTGGTGGGAAAATGCAATGTAAAATAATAAGCTTTGGTTATGTCACCTGGTGCCAAATTAGAATATTTGTTTCATTCAAATTTAAGTAATGACAAATTGTCAATATTGGCTATTTTGAAAAATTTAGTTTATATTCTGTTTGACTTTATGGAGTCAAGTATACAGATATAAAGTATACACATATGAAGTTGTATGGTCCCAGAAGCTAAAAATTAATATCTTATTAAAGATCATTATCCAGTGTGTCCAGCACAGGACAAACACAGAAAATAACAGTGAAGAAGACAAGCATTAAGGAAAGTGAGAGAAATATCAAGATTGTGGGATTTTCACTTTTGATTCAACCTGAAAAGCTTTTCACATCCATGTAGCTATATCTGCATTGCATATTACAAAAACTGTTTCTGCTGCCAGCAAATATTTTTTCACCAAGATCCATGAGATATTTCCATTTTATCATCTAACAAGAAATTAATACTTATTAAGGGAATCTGCAAGGCCCACCAAAGTACAGAAACATTTTAACTGATACAAAGTGTTGGTTCTTTCACATAAATGTCAAATTCAATCCATGACCTTTTTTTTATATCCAGTAATCTCAATTGCTAATGGGAGGAATAGAACCTCTGCCACAGCCTCCTCCTTTATTTATGAGTTAAGAACAGTTTTATCAAATAGCCATGCCTCAAAATAAAAACCATCTGGTTGGCAGAAGTGCCCTGTCAGCAGACAGCAGCAATTACACCGAGGCCAAACAACATCTAATGAGCTCCAAGGCAGGGACAAAGAGAGGAGCTGCTCAAAGCAGAGTCAATCTGGGGCTAAATCAGTGCTTTTATTTAATGCACAGGGAGAAGGGCTGAGATGAGACACAGGACTCCTAGCACAGCTTCCCCCAGCTCTGTGCTGCCTTCTGGGCACTGCCCAAGGATTTGTGGAATTGCTTTGTGTGAAAAAATCCCTCCTTGACATGTCCAACTCCCTGTGAACACTCCCACCACCCCAGCACAGCCCAGTTATCCCTGGAAGAGCAGCAGAGGTTGATTCAGCCACTGGAATCTTGCCTCATTCCTGGGTTCCATTTCTGAGCTGTTGACATTTGGGATGGGGCAGTGGTACCTGGGTGCAAACAAGAGCATTTCATTTGTTTGAAGACACATGCCATGGGGAAGGAGAAGGGACTGAGAAGCAGTTTGGTGACAAGCCCATGGAAAGCACTTCAGGAGATGTTTGGCCATGGGATGAGTTTCAGTCCTTTGACTTCCCAGTCACAAAACAAGGGCCATTTGAGGCTTTCTCTTTCTGAACAGACAAACAAAGACTTCCCTCCTTGGATGTTTCTTCAGGGATTTCAGCTGGGGAAATGGTAGTGGGAGGAAGCTGGAATGAAAGCCTGGATAGACAATGAGCAGGAGCCACCAGTCCAGTGCTGAATCCTGAACTATTCCTATAAAGAAGGTCTCACCCAGCAGGAAATCATCAAAAAGCAGGTTAAAGATTAGAGAAAATAACCACCTGAATTCAACACTCACCTTGGGAGAATTGTCTATCTCTGTGGGCAAGAAATGCTTAATCCAAACATTCTGTTTCAAATCTGGAATTTTTCTGGCTTCATCTTAAAGTTATTTCTTCTTCCTAAGCTCAAGAGTCAGATGATATCTTCCCATCCTCCATGATCTATTTAAGTCACCTGTCAGTCATCTTTTTGAGATATTAAATAACATTCTTGGACTAATAATTATCTTAGTAAAAGCAATTTTCTCCAGACCTCAAATAATTTCATCCTGTGTTAGTTCTTTGTATTGTATGTAATCTTTCCAATTTCTTTTCAGGAAATACTCATCACTTAAAAACCACTTTAATATTAAACTTAATCAGTCTCTGTTGTCTTTGCTTTTCTATTCATTTCTTTAGAGCCCTAAAATGGCTTCACTAATGAGCTGGTGGGACAGACCTGCAAAAGGCTGGAATCTGGATCATCCAGAGGCTCTGGAATTGTCTTCAGTCCCTGTAATGGAAAAATTAATCAGAAATGATATGTAGAAACCAAATCTGCTTTCTAATTCTGCTGATGGCAGCAGAAATGGAATTTATACAGTGACAGAAACTGTGTAGTCATGAGTTTGTTATGATAATGTTGCATGCCAAGGGAAGCCTAGATTTAATAACGATGTAAAGCATCACTCCCTGTAATACATACGTGTGTCTGCTTGTGTTCCAAGTGTCCCTGGGTGGGGCCATCAGGAAAACCAAGAGCAGCTGTGGTGGTGAAACAGGGCAAATAAAAGTCTGAATTATTGTTAACACATGTACCAGTGTAACAGCCCCAGTTTGATCACTCACATGAACAAGCTCATTGCCGAGCGAACCCCCTCTGGATATGTTTGTATTCCAAAATGTGTCGTAAGGAACGATTAACAGTTTTGGAAAGGGATCTTTTCCTTGGGATGAAGATTTCATTTCCTTGCCTGGTACTCTTGGAAAGCTCCCAAAAAGCTGAAAGCACAATAAAAGAGTCTAAGATGGTGTGTTACAACCTGACCAATGTCTTGTTCAGCACAGCAGGCAGGGCCAGAGGAGCTCACTGCAAGCAGGGCACGAGGTTGTGCTCTTGGGAAAGGCAGTTGTGCTCTGAGTTAAGCTAAAAAGTTCAGGAGTCTCTGCACTTTGGAAAGTTTGTGGTTTTGAAAAAAAACAACAAAACAACAACTTAGATCTTCTGAGAACATTTTTTTCCTCTGCTATAAGGAAATTATCTATAACAGCTTTCTCAGATTAAAGAGATTTGTTTCTTTTATATGAGATTGAAAGGATTTCACTTTCACATCACCCTTCTGCCCTTTCATTGGAAATAAAATGTTTTGGTCTGTCCAGTTTCACCTCCCAGTAAGATCCCATTGCTCAAATCCCACTATGCAAGTCATGAAGAGAAGTCATGACAAGTGAAGGTTCCACATTTTTTTTCTGTATAAATCTCACAGAACAACAATACTTGTTATAGGTAATAGGTGCTGCTCATTATTCTCCTTGTTTCCCTTTGGTTTTGTTACAAATTCCCTACACTTTCTAATACTCTCTAATTTATAGTTGTTGCTATCAGTTTCTCTTATTTCATCCATGGTTTTTGTAGAATTAGCTCTGTGATTGCTTTTGCATCCCTGGTGTTTTATAAATGGTTTTATTTGTTTTAACTAACTTAACATTGTGTTAGTGAGATTGCCTTTCTTCTCAATAAGTAAATGCTGTTATATAACTTGTAATTATTGTTCACATTTTTACTTTATTTCCTCTCTGAGTTTTTTGCTGTATAATTCCTTTTGTCATAGTGAAATCGTCCATTCAAAGCAGAAAGTGTGTGAATTATTGATCCACCTTTCAATTTCTCAAAACAAATGCAAACAAATAATATTCCAACACCACTCATTTTTTATTATTAAATACATTTATTTTCATTTCTCACTCTTCCATTATGCCAGGTACAATACTTATTGAGGGAAAAAATGATTGGTATCATCTGTAAACAGGAATAATGTTTTGTTTGTGTGTTTCTGGCAGCATGGAGCCTTCAGCAGACAGAACAAAGATTGAAATCACTCACTGTAATACAGTTTTTCAACCCATTTCAAACAAGTTTGAGCAAGGAACGTTCATTTTCCTGGTGTGAGGAACTGTGAGCTCTCTAGTGGGACCAAATCAGATTTATGGGATAACAGGTCAAATAGCTGATGGTGAGAAGCCAGTGCAAGGAGTCTGGGGTGGGATCCAGCAGCTCCTCCCTTGGGTCATGAATGAGCTCCTGAGCTCAGAGCTGGGAACCCAAACCTGTACTCAGTGAATCAAAGAAGGGCTGTGACAGGACAGTGATGCTCACAGCCATAAGCAGGGGGTCTTCTTTAGGGATCCAAAACCAGTGAAATTCAATGTTCTTTCTCAGCCTATTGCTTTCCTTTCTATTCTGTGAACTGTTTCCATGTACACTTACCCCCTCCCCTATCCATCCAAGTCAGTGTTTATCAGCCTGCTGCAAATCCTCCTGCAGGACACTGTGCCTTTAGAGGCTCCCTGGCAGCAGCACTGGCCTCTCTGGCAGGGCTGGGGTTGATTCCTTGAATCCAAACCTTGGGAGACAAGGAAGAGACACTGAGCAGAAGCTTTCATGTGTCTCCCAGCTGCCTTCCTATCAGAGTCAAGATCTGATTTCATTCCTGAAAGGTCCTATTGTTTCCAGTAAGGGCTGTGAAATAGCTCCTTGTTGAGTGACAGTGAATGGGAGGGCAGCTGGGCCAGCAGGGATGGCTCTCCCTGGACAGCTCACAGCTGTGCAGGAGGGTGGCAGATGTGAGGATCTGACACCCCCTGCTCCCCCCAGGGCTCAGGAGGGGAAGCTGCTTTCTCAGCCTCCATGAGCCTTAGCAGGGCAAATACCTTTCCAGGCCTGAATAACCTGAGCTCCTCCAGCAGATGGTCAGGTGCTCTTTCACACAAGTTATTCCCAAAAGGAATGTCAGAATGTCTTGGGGTGCTTTTATAAAATATTGCAGTTTATAATACAAGCAAACTGCAAAACCAATACACAGATTTTCAATCCAGGTTATTGACTAACAAGAGAAATTGTATATAGCATGGTCAGGATGTGCAAACAGTGTGGCTGAGGATGTGTGAGCATGTCAGGGGGTTGAGAAGCAAAGGGCTGGCAGCACATGGAATTTCTGCTTGATTTTTGTGACTGTGGGAGCTGCAACTCCAGCCTGTGTTTATGAAAGTAACTTCTGCACATAACTATGTCATTTCTAGCATTTATTAGTTTGTTCATAGCTGTTCAAGTGACTTGTTTTTTGTCCTTTCCAATGGGAGACTATTCCACTAGCTTCAAACACTTTATTCCTACACTAATATTTCCTATTGCTTTGTCTCATTTCATTGCTCCTGAATTTATCCTGTTATATTTTCACTGAACTGTATTTATTTTAAAGACATCACACACTTAGTAAGTTTTTCATACTGTTTGTTTTTACATTTTCACATTATTTATTGGTTGGCTGAATATTGAGTTGAAAGTCAAAACTTGAGGCTTTCTGAGGTTCAGACTAATTAGTGGAAAGACAAATATGTTAATCCACAAAGTAAAAGAGTTTCAAATATCACTCAAAACTCTTGCAACAAGTAATGAATAAATGTCAAAGGAAAAGTTCAAAGTTCCAAGGTCTCAAAATTTAGAGACAGACAAGATAGGAATAGAAGAGAGACCAAAGTTTATTTCACATCTGTTATGGAAATGAACATAGTGATAGACAGCTGAGAGCTTCCTTAAGTTGCACTTCATATTTTTCTGGAGTTGGAGTTTGTGGGAAAACAAGAGCTGGAAATTGAGCAGCTGCTAATGTTGATGAGGGGCCTTTTGTCATGATCATCATCTTATACCCTGTTGGGGGGTCTTGTGTTGGAAAAAGGAGGAGTGAGATTCCCACCATCACGTTTCGTGATTCCATGTCCTATGGTGGACAGCACTTGCTCTCTCTGATCCAGGTGCACAGCCATGCACTGAAGGCAGGACAGTGTGTTAATACCATAGTGCTCTTCTGTAGCTTTTTTGAGTTCAACTCTTTCAAAGTAGAAAACGTTGCTCAATACTCTCTCCCATCACACTAAGTCCTTTCCCCATTTGACAGGTACAAAAATTTTATTCACCAGAGATAAATTGAGGTTTGTGCTCTGCAGCACCTGGGCAGCAGCCATGACAGAAAACTTCTGGTTCCCTGTGCTCTGCTGCTGCCCTCTGTGCTCTGCCCTCTCCAAGCAACAGAACTTTCTGAGGCAAAGCTATTTCCTAGTGAACTTTCTCAGATTGAACTGGCAAACACAAAAATAATACTGCTGCAAAAGAATAGGTGATTAGAACAATAAGTTAAGCTGCAGGACTCACAGTGGGAAGATCATCCAATCCTTCTTTCCTGTAACAGCCTGTTCTTATACTTCAGCAATAGGATATTTGAGAAATGGGCTAAAGCAAAAATCTCCAGCTGCTCTCTCCTGGCCAGCAGAATGCTCCCAGAATACAGCAGTGGGTGGCCCAGAGTCTGTCACTTGTGGTGCTGCTGTTCTCCCTCTCCCAGGGCAGTGACTCAGTGAGGGACAGAGGGACACCAGGAACAACAGGGAGCAGCCTGGAGACCCTGGGGCTTTGGGGGGAGCTGGTAGGAGTAGCACAAGCTGTCATTTGGCTCAGAATGGGAGCAATTGTGTTTTCCAAAAGCAGGTCTTGGTTTTATAGGGAGGGAGTTCCTGTTGGGATTGAATGCCATTTACATGGTGCTTTCCCCTGGCCATCAGCAGCCCGTGGTTATTTGGAGGCTATAAATAAAAAAGGACAAAAGCAGCAACCTGCATGGGTCTGTAAGTGCTGTTAGGAAGGAGAATAATTTGTCGTCTAGGCAGGCAGGCCTAACACCAGTATTCATCACCCCATCCCTGTTCCCAAAGCCTTGGAGGCAATTCATCCTTAAATTCTCTGAGAGAAGAGAATCAAGAGAGTTCTTGAAATCAGTGGGTTTTAATTTAGAGAGCCTGAGATCACATCAGGGCCAGACTTCACTGTTCTCCTGAACCAGATCTGAACTGCTGCCAGCAGTTTCTTATGTCCCTTCCTGGGCCTGCAGTGAAAGGCATCAGCTCCCCTGGCCCCTGATGTTCCCCATGGACATCAGCTCCATGGCAGAGCTCAAAGATCAAATAGAAAATCCACCAAAAAGCACAAACACAGTGCTACAGTTGTACACATACACACATGTTCACTCCACACACACATGTACATTCTTCAAAATACACTCTTACCTAAAAACAAGCCAATTTTTCCCCAAATAAAAACCAATTTATGCCTATAAATAAACATACCAGCACCCACAACACTGCATAACCACACACCTGATCCCAGGCTCCCAGTCCACATCCTCCTGGGCTTCCTCCAAAGCCACCTCCAGCACACCAATCTCAAGCAGATATTCAAACATGTGTGCTCATGTCAACAAAAACACTTCCCCAAATAAACTATCTGGGCACATTCATGCATTGCAATAGAAATGCTCCTCAGCATATTTACACACACAGAATCTTCCTGCTTGGGAGAACAAAAACCCACTCAAGCAGCACATACACACACACAAGACAGGAATCACTCAGCAGCTCCAGTGTTTATGCTGGCAGGAGAGCGTCAGTCACTGAGCAGCCTCCAAACAGATGTTTGATTGTTTTTGGGTTGTGGTTTAATTGTTGGATGGTGTTCCAGCACTCAGAGGGGATCGAAAATACTCCAGGTCTGCAGCTGCAGCAAATGCCAGCCTTAAAACAAGGCGGATTCTGAAATCAGTGCTTGGGGGGAAACTGCTTGCACAGGAAACCTCAGCCAAACTCTGCATTAATACTACTTTGAAGTCAGAAAATTAATCTCTGCCATTTAAAAAAGTTCTGTTTTTTCAGGGCCTTTTGTAAGTTTATCTAAGACAAGCCAATTCCTTCTGGGCAACTGTGACAGTTTATTGACTTGCCCAGGCTTAGAGACTTTACTGGGCCTCTCTTCGTTTTCCAGAAAATCTTTCCTGGATTCTGTCCTGCACTTCAAGGCTCCTGGTGGAAGTGAGAAGCAACTTATTAGTCAGACTCCTAATTCCTAGTCAGTTTTTATTCCATTAAAAGGCTTCCTCAAACTAATTGACCTTTGTCAAGAAGAATGACCACTGCAAGACTGCGTCTCTCTCTCTCCAGCCACAGAGGAGCAGGATGCACTTTCTGGATGTGCCACTGGAAACAGATGGTGAGACTTAGGGTTGGTGGCAGACGAATGAGGGTATGGAACAAGTTCCACCTTTAACTCAGGTTTGTGGGAAAAAATAAACAAGGGAGTGAGAAACTGTTCTCTGGAGGACAGAAACAAGAGACACTGAGGGATGTTCAGAGGACAACCCAAAGAAAACTTTATTGAGGGTAATTAAAATAAAAGTCAAAGGTCTGCATTTGACCATCCTTTTTGGATGCATTTGAAAGGATTGTTGCATCACTGACTCTCTTGACTCATCTGTTCCCTGGGAACAGTTTCTGTGAAGTTTCAGGACAGTGTGGGCCTGTCACTGAGAAGGTTCTGGCATCCTTTAGAAGATCTCCTGCTGCAAGAAAAGGAGGTGGGACCTGTGTCCAAGAAGTGATATGGGTAGCAAGTAGCTTGAAATTGGAATATTGTATAAGATCCTTGTTATCTACAGGGGAGCAGTAAACTTTGGGTTCCTTTGGGACAAGACACCAAATACCTGCAAGGTCTTCTGACTATTGTAAACATTGATGAACCCTTTATGTGACATTTTAATAATATAAACATTGTGGAATGAAATTGTTTTTTCTCTATTATTTTGAAATCAAGGGGGATATTTCCTACAAGACAAACAAAAAGTTTAGCCCCAAGACCAGCTGCCCTAGTTTCATCTGGCACATACAGAGGACAAAGAGTAAATTGTTCCTTTGGTTGTCCAAACCAATCCCAGGATGTGAGTAGAAGGAAATACCCTGAGAAGGCAGCCAAGAAAAGAGCAAAGAGCCTCTGGGCAGGGCCTGTCTCATTCCCCAAATGGATTCTGTTGGTGTCCCATGCAGGGCTACCTTGACAACCCCAAACTCAAGCACTGTAGATTTAATAGGTGTCAGGAGCAAGGGCTGGAGCAACGAGCTCATTTAATGACATCATGGAAGTCCCTTGGTCAGCCCAAGCTTAGGTAAGCCTCAGCACAGCTGTCTCAACTACATTCTCCATTGCACACTTCCTCAGCTCTGAAGTTTGGGCCCTGCATGGTTTTTTTCACCGACATTTTTTCCATTTCCATTCCTTTCCTTCCCTTAGGAAAAAAGAGAACTATAATTCCAATATTTGTACCAGTTTCTGTAAACTCCTGCTGAACTGACCTGTCCAGATGGTGTTCCCTTCAGCTTACACAGAGCAGTCAGGAAAGTAAAGGATATGAAGTTTAAACTCTTTTAAAAATCTGTATTGTAGAATTTGAGGGACAGTGGAAAGCAGTGGGGCCTGCCCCAGAGCAATGGTATTTTCTGCTGGATTTCTACTCTAGATTTTTTGGTCTTCCTGTGGTCTGATATTAGATGATAGTTCTTTAATCTTTTTTGAAGCAATACTAATTTCCTGATCATATACATGCACATTATCACTCACAGTGATATATTCACTTCCAGACTCCATTAGAATACAAAAGAAATATTTTTAAATTGCTCTCCACTTAATTCAAGATTCTTTCCAGGTTTTGTGACTCTCCCAGATCTACTTCTTGACCTCTATGTTAAATCCTTGTTCTCTTTCTTTTCCAAAACTTTTCAACTGGGTTGCTCCATGTCTTCTTCTGGCATCTCCAACTCAAGTTTCAGGATTTGCAGCACATTGCTGAAGGCTCCTTGCTTGTTTCCTTCTCCTCAAACTGTTTTCCATATTGTCTTAATTCTTCTCTGCCTTTCTGAAACTGATCAGTCATACTGGAAAATCCACAGAATGCAGAGCTGGGAAGGCAGAGGGAAGGCAATCAGGACCCAGGTGGAGTTAATTATCTGCATGGACAACACATTCTTGTGAGAATCATCAAAAATCAAAGAGTTTTCCTGAATCACAAACCTTTCCTGTTCTGCAGGAAAGCCCCAAACTACAATCCAGGGAGCCAGATTCTCAATTATTTTTAAATTTACCCTTAACAGTTTAATGGTGCCAAAACCCAGCAACAGATAAAACTCAAAATGGAAAATTCCTGGCGTAGGAAGAATAATTTATCATCTACTTTGTACATTTTCTGAGAGAAGATTTCAAAACAAAAATGAGCAGCAGAGGAAAGGCTAATCCTATGGCACTGTCCCTGCTTGTGGAAAGAATGGAATGATTCACTCATCCAGGGCTCCGGCAGAACAGAAGTCAAGTGGGTCTCAGCCCTGTTACCACTGTATTTTGTAATCTAGAAAATATTATTACTTCCTCCATGGCTTTTCAGCCAGGCAATGCCCAAATGCCAGATAAAAACCAAATTTAGAGATAGATTGCTGGCTAGATTAAGGTTGAGAGGTCAAGATTCCCTCTTCCTGTTCTTCCAGGTGGAACCAGGTGGAAGAAAGCTGGTAAAGCCCAGCCTGGTCTGTGCTCAGAGGTTTCCTGAGGTGTTCAGTCTGACACTGTCTAATTAGGACAAAGTTGAGGAAGTTTGTTGCATTGACCTCATGTGGTTCTATTCCAGCTGTTGAACTGAGGTAAAGCTGCTAAAACATGATCCTAACACTGTTCTAGTGCTGGCTTTTGTTTAGTTAAATGAGTTCAATTCAGCTATAATTATTGAAAAAATCACTCTTTCCCTAGTCTAGACAAAACCAAAGGGCTTTAAAACCCAAGCACAACAGGACCAAGTTAAGGCAGACAAAACTTCCATGCTTTAAACTGTCTTCCATGTCTTAAGAACAAAGTCAAACAACAAATGTGAGGATTCTGCTCTTTGCTATTTTGTGTGGCTGATTAGTTGGTTCAGCCAGCCTTCAAAAGGGAGATAAAAACAGGGGCCACATTCATTCCTGCACAAACCCTACAGGTGATCGTCCAGGCAGATAAATTTTTAAACCATTCCTTCTAATCCTAGGCTTTCCTGAAGTTCCAAGAAGCCATTTCAAAGATGATTCCCCAGGGAAGCAGGGTGTTTGTCCCCCTCCCTGCCCTCCACTGCCTCCTCCAGCCATGTTCCTGCAGAGTTTTGTGGAGGGAGGATCCTGCGTCATCGCCAACGATGGAGCAGAGCTGAGATCTGCTCTTCATGCCAAAGCCTCATCCAGAGGGGAGGTGCTGTGCATGTGCTGGCTGCAACTGGGTTCAGGGAGGGGAAAAGCTGAATAATTTATGCCCTATCCGAAGGCCTTTTAATTCTTTCCTGTTTGTTTTTCTCCCTCCTGTGGCAGCATTTAGTCATCTCCTCACAGTGTGTCTTCAAGAAGGGAAGGGAAATGGAATGTTTTCCAGGAAGACATATCATTCTTCCCAAAGTGGGTTATACAAATTAGAGTTTAAGCAGCTCAAACCCATAGGGCTGGGCTGCTGAGAATGTTCCATACAGCAACTGCTGCCATAAGGGAAGGGATAACGTCAGAGCTGCTCTCCCAGACGTTCTGCAGAAAACACAGTGTCAGCACATCTAATTCTTTACTCCTTGGAGACAATTTTTACTCATTTTATTTGAAATTGACTTGAGACAAAGTAGTAATGCAGAGAAATCTGGGGAAATTGATGTAAACTGTGAAAAAAGGAGAAGGCATGAAGTAAACTTGGAAAGGGCCAGCAATTAGTGCAAGCATTCATCCACTCTTATCAACAACACAAGCACCAGGAAGGGGCATGTGGGCAGTTCTTACAGGCAGTGACTTCTACCAGTAAAATCAGGTCATATTCCCACTGAAATGTAGGGTCTGATCCTGCTTCTACTGATAGGAATATTCACCTTGATGGTGCCTGTGAGCTGAGGACTTCATCCAAAACTGCTGAAAACATGGACACAGATCATCCTGTGATCCAGTTTCCATCATTTTTCTCGAGGTGTTCTCATGCCATCCCTGCCAGAACACCCAGTGCACCTCACAGCCACGATGGTTCAGACTTGCTTTAAAGCCACACAAGTAAAACACACAAGTCTTTAGGGGAGACTAGTAAAACATTTTAAAAAAATAAACAAGAAAGGTTCTCATAGATCTAAGATATAATTAACTGTGTTTGCATTGATACAAACATTCTGTCAGATTTAAATGAATATAAATGGTTGTTCAAAAATAAAGGAAAGTATTCTTTTTTTAAAAGAGCATAGTCTGCTCTAATGGGATCTAATAACTCTTAATAGTCCTCTATAAAAGTAATAGTGCACTTAAATCTCCACTTGGCAAGAATCCTGAGCAGAAAAAAGTGCTTTTTAAAAATGGGAACAGCTCAAGGCTGCGTGTTCCCAGCCAGCAACGACAAGCTGAAACAATACAAGGAATCCAGCTAATGAAGCACATCTGTCTTTCCAGGACCAGTCAACAGCTTCCTCATTTACGCAGTCCAGAGGGGAAAACAGTCCCCCCTTCATCCAGCACCTGAGGTGATTCAGGATTCAGGGTGAGGCCTGAAAGCAAAATGAGCCTCACATCAGGGCTGGCTGAGGTTTTAAGTGAACTCACTTTGTGCTTTGATTTCTTGTCTATCCTTCCTTCCCTTCTCTTTCTTCCTGCTAACATACATTTCCAAACCCAGGGGCTCTGGAAAAGCAGATTAAAGCCAGCCCTGGAGGTTTCTATAAACTGCATGAGGCACATGGCAGGATGCCTGGCATGAAATATTGGGCCTGATTCATGAAGGGCTCAAAAGCCAGATTTAAAGTGTAAAGTGGAGGGGTCTCTTGGCCATAGCTTGTAGCAGAGTTTCTCAGCAGAGTGGAGGAGAACAAACCTGTGTCAGGGGTTCTTTCAATACTGTGAAGTAGCTCCCTCAAGGTCCTTTGTATTGATGGTGCCAAGTGTGGGGCCCAGTACAGCACCCAGCACACAGGAGGGTGAGAACCATCAAAAACATACATTGCTTTTGATAAGGATAAGGATACATTACACCAGTGCTAGGGATTGTCTTTGTCCTGCTGCAAACACTGCAAACCTGCATTTACCAGCTGTAAAACATCCAGAGGTAAACCCACCTTTTTAACCCTGGATAGAGAAGGGAGGGGTAAAAGCAAAAATATTGAGAAAAAGCCAGAAAGAATTTCATTTCAGGATGTGCTTGAATGAAACCCAGCACATTTTTCATTCTGAGTTTTAAAGTCATCTTTCATTTGTAATCAATGTAAAACACTCCCATTTCTATGAGTCTGAAGCAGCAACTTGTGGTTGTATATTTAGGAAGATGAATTCCATTTGAATTCAGAGCGGTTTGGGGTTTTTTTCATAATGGGAGTAAGAAATCCCCCCAGACCGACAGAGAGCAGATCCCATTAACTGCAAAGGCCAAAGGGGGAATTGACAAGTGAGTGATTTGGCCACAAAACGAGGTGAACTAATTTGCAGAGGAATGAGTATTTCTGAGCATCTGGTGGCTGGCCTGCCTATGATAGCACGGATAAACTGCATGCAGAAATGAGG
Organism: Oenanthe melanoleuca; assembly: GCF_029582105.1. Classification (NCBI taxonomy): domain Eukaryota; kingdom Metazoa; phylum Chordata; class Aves; order Passeriformes; family Muscicapidae; genus Oenanthe; species Oenanthe melanoleuca. The sequence continues at coordinate 4,900,347 of NC_079354.1, forward strand.
ATTTGGCTTGCTTGATAGTAAACAGCAATGGCCCCAGAAGTCTCTAGTGATTTGGAGTTTACAGAAATTCTCTGCATTACCAAATATTTTCTTTTTTTTTAAGCTAAGCTCTTCTTCCCTACCCAAACGTGTCGTGGCTCTGTTCAAAGTAGCAGTGAACAAAGACTATTTAGGCACAGGGCCACAGATGTTTCCCCTGTTTGTGTGATCTACGTGAAGCAGATATTATTCCATGCCATGTTATCTCAGAGATTAATGATGGACCAGTTTCAAAAGGTTTGAAATTTCCAAATAATTGATTTGGAGCAACTCCCACAACACTGAAGCTTCTTTGGATCTTATCAAAGCTCTCTGTACATGGGGGATCTGTAGCAGCAGCCAAAGATGACTGAAACAGCAAAGAGAGCCCTCAACCCCCTGCCAGGGCAGGAGGGGAACAAGTTAGTGAGCACATAAAGAAAAAGAAATCATTTCTATGACTTTCATGGAAGGAAATTGTATCAGAGAATCATGTTTCCTACATTTTCCAAAATCATTCTGGTTCTCATTTAGTAAAAAAAATTTGTAATTTAATCTTTTAAACATTGTCATTTTATTACCTGAAGTAGACTTGGATGAGGAGGCTTTTAGAGATGTCCCTTGAATTAACAAGGATGAGGACACAGAGCCTGCTAATTAGTTACACTGAAATGTTCTTCCCACATATTTTTGTTTTTGGAAAAGCAGTGGACTGGAATTATGAAATGTGTATTCTTGCTTGCTAGAATCAGCTGCCTTCTTTCTGAAAGCATTTTATGAGGGAAGGCTGAGGAACAGGAGAAATAACAGGCTTTGCTCTGGGAGTGTTAATTGCCATTTCTCATTTGTTGCTATTCTCCTGCTAAATCAGCTTGCATACATAAAATGAAAAAATCCACAAATTTAAAAGTTGTTGCCATTAACTTCTTGTGGAGGTAGCTAAATGGCAAAGGACTAAATTCTGAGACAACTGCTAAAAGAGAGAAGTGAGAACTTAAGGAGAACTTATCTTTTAAGTCTTTATTTCCAACTATCTTTAGTTAGGATTACAAACAGGAGAAGCAGCCAAGTGTACAAGAGGGATAGAGAAATTATTCATATTTGTATCAAATGGAGAAAAAAGGAGAGCCAGAACAACTTCCCCAAGTGATGTAAAACTGGAATAAACCTTGTGAGGGCAAGGAAGGCACCTCAAAATGGAGGTGAGAATGAAGAGCCTGGGATGTTTTATCTCAGCCAATTTTGTTAATTACTGTGTATTTTTCTCTCTTCTTTCCATTAAAATGAGTGACTTTACCAGGTGGTTTTCCCCCTGCTCATGAACCATGGCAGAGGGAGCAAATAATTTCATTTTTCCTTTCCCCTTCCACCAGTGAAACCATGACAGACTCAGCCTTACCTCAACCAAATCTCTGCACCATCAGCCCCTGTGCAAATGCTCTTTTTTCCCCTAAAACTGAGGATCAGATTGTCCAGCTCGTTGACCCAGCTCCATCCCTCACTTTGCAGGCAACCATTTGGATGGAAAAGTGGATCCTTCACTGCCAGTAAACCTGATTACCAATGGACCAAGAGGAAGAATGGGTTCCTTAATTGAAAATGTATTTCTAAAGTCTAAATGTATTAAGAAAATGAGTTTGGTTTTTTCAGCTGCTGTCATGAAGGAAAGCACTGTGTGGGAGGACAGGCAAATTCTTTGAAAACTGTTCAGCCTATTTATGGCCACTGTCAAAGTCAGATTAATAAATTTTTATCAAAATGATACACAATTAGTAATTTTAAGGATAAGGATTAATAATTCAAAGGCTAATTTTTCATTATCCTTATAGTTTGGTTGGAAATAATAACCACATTAAGCTCTGGGTTTGCACATCCTGTGGCCTTCAAAAGCAATAGTTGAGTCTCAGAGAATATGAGAGCTTTTGTAAAGCTTCATGGATTTAATCAAATGTTATGTTGTAATTTTACAGTGCATTTAAACTACTAAGTTTCTCAAAAATTCAGACCTCTAATCCCACTAATCCAAAAATTAAGAACATTTTTAATAGCTTATCTTGTGTAGTCCCATTTTTTAGTCAAAATAAATGCAAAATACCACTTCTAATATGCATTCACATTTTTATTATTAATTTTCTATAGCCTTTTAATGCAATTGAAATAGATGAAACAAAGTGCGCAAGCAAGCCCTGTGCAAGCACCTCTTTGTGCCAGTCTAACAGAGCAGATCTGCTCATTCCACCCAGCCTTAGCCCATGGCCAATGCCAGGGAGGGATGTGGCCAGGAGAGGATGGATAAAAGCCTTGGGATACTGATGCCTTTTTGGGGCTACCTAAAAACAGAGGCCAGACAAAATTAAGAGAATAAAAAGGACTTTTGTTTATTGAAGGGCCTTCAGGTACATTTAGGGCAGAGGAAGCCTCTCAGGGGCTGCACCCAAAATGCACCATAGGTCACAGGTTTTCACTCTTTTATAAGTCTGGTCCATTTGCAGACTGGGGGTTAATCTTCCAATTACAGCTCCAGGTAATGAAGTCATTTACCCCAAGTTTCCCCCCACCCCAAGCTCACTTTTGTTTACATTTCTCAGGGCCTGAGGCAGTGAGGAGTCCTTGATTCCCAGCCCAGAGAGGAATTGTTGTGTCTTAGCAAAATGGGAAATGTGCAGCTCACGCTGTACATGGAGTTTAGAGTTCTACACTAAAGAACTGCAGGTTTACAAATATATGAAAAATCTAAAATCTAAAATCATAAGGCATCAACACCTCTACAGGGATGCCAGGGTACATCCACAGGGATGCTGTCTCATCTGAGCACATTCCTGAATGTCTTTAAGAGTCACTAGCCCAAGAACCCAGCCTCACCATTTTTACATAAATTGCAGTGGAAATAATTCTCATTGTATCTCCACTGATGGCTCCAGCCCTGCAGGATCAGGGATCCCAGATCCCAGGGATGGAGCCACTCCTCATGTGGCTCCACTCCCATGCTCTTGGCAGCAGCCCTGCTCAGGAAATTGTAATGGAGCAGAGACATAACAGAGACATTGCAAGGAGAGCTGTTTACATTCCTGGAAGGAAAAGCTGCAGGGCCACTGACTGAGTGAGATCCACAAAGCTGAAATTCCCAACCATTCCTGCCTGTTGTGCTCCTTGGGTGCTCTCAGCTCAAGCATCCCTTCCCACTGGCAAAGCCTGGATTCCTTCCCGACTTCTGGAGTTTTAGACTGTGGAGTTGAGATTGGTGTAGTCTGGAAGTGGAGCCATCCAAGCCAGGAAGAGAATTCCTGTGACAAAGCTAATGGAGGCTGGGTCTGCCTGCCATGAGGTGATTTTACAAACAGGCTGTCCTGTTTGTACAGAGGAGAGGATCTATGTCATCAGCTGTGTGCATCCAAAAAGTCTGGTGGGGCTGGATCTGGGGAAGGAGTGTGGGTTTTCTGTTTGTTATTTCATGTGAAAGATGCTATTTTAGATGGGAGGAGTGCACACTGCAGAGAACTGGGAGGTATTTGCCATTCGTACCAAATATAACTCGGTGTTCGGTTTCAGGGCCCAGGAATGCTTCAGGATAGTGCATGAAATTCAGTGTTAGGGATTGTTTTGTTTCCAAGAGACAGATTCCTGGGCTAAAAGTACACTAGGGAGAGCTTGAAGCACTCTCATCCCTCCTGTGTGGTACTGGCACATCTCAAGGGCTTTCAGAAGCTCTGGTGGCCATGGCTGGATGTGCTGATAGGAAAATTCAGGGAGTTCTGTATTCTCAGCATGGCTGAACATCCCTGCTCTCTCTCTATGTCACAAATTCATTGTAGGTCTGAAGGCTTCCCATTGTCTCAAAGAGAGGCAGAGGGGTTTAATGCATAAAATCACATTAGAATTTTTTGTTGGTAACCAAGATATAACAATTTATGTGCTCCTGGACATTCCCCTGAGCAGTCCTTCTGGGAGTTTTACCATAGGCACCCATTGAAAAGGCTCAAAATCAAACTGTGAAGGCTTGAACCTTAACTTCATATTAAAATGAATATAATTTTATATTTTTATTCAAATCATTGCAGTATCTGGAAGTTTAAACCAAAGAACAATAACTTAATAAGGTGCTTCTGTGGATGACAGGTATGAGTTAGGTTTGGGTAATGCCTGTATTGAGAAGACCAGTCCATCAAGGGCTGTTTCTATGAGTAGCTACAAGATAAAGCATCACTTTCAAGTGCTTTGTAATCTATTTGCACTGTTGGCTTCTACCTATTTATCCAGGGTGTTCCAGTGCAAAGAGATTACAGTGAAACTATGAGGAAATTCTGTCCTGGCTGCTGCCTGCCCATCACAGATAATCAGTCAAAATTTTTGAGCATTGAAAATTAGCAGCACATAACTTATAGACTGCACCAAGTGTGTAACCTTGTTGTACTTACATAAAGTAATTCCATTTTGATTGCCTATTGAATAAGTCTGATTATTCTTTAAGAGTCGCTTTGGAATGGAGCCTGAAGGTACAATATAAAATAATTGAATTGAGTATAAAGTTCCAGCTGGTAACCTTGTCAGTAATTTGAACAAAGATCTTGTCTCTGTAATTTAGAGAGCTGTAGATGTGAGTGTGAAGTGGATTCTACTGATACTTGGAAATTTACCCCCTCCTTTTTCCTCCCACCAGTGTAACTTCTGTTCTCACCAACAAGCTCATTTTAATGGAATTAACGTACCAGTTGATGGCAGCACACTGGAATTACAACTATATGGTTGGCTCAGATTTATTTCATGCTATATCACAGTATGAACTTGAGGAATGATTTCCAGGAGACTAATTATCACATTGCACTGAACTGCACTGAAACTACAATCAGCAGAGTGACAGGATTCTTTTTTATCTCTTCGAAGCTATTTGTTGCAATTTTTGAGCCCCTTGGTGAAATTCTGAAAAAGAGGAATCCTGGAGCTGTAGCCAAATGTTCTTTAAGAAGTGACAAAATATACTGTCACTAATATCCTGGAGTATAAAACCCAGACCCTCAGAACTTCTAAGAGTGGATTTGAGTGTGTCATAATTTGAGTTCTGGCAGCCGCTGTCCCTGGGCCAGGTTCTGTGCTGCTCTGTGGTGAAGGTGCAGCCATGAAGGACAGAGAGCAGTGGATTGACTGCAAGACAGTTCCTTCCTGCCTCTAAATTTAATTCAGGGGCTCTTCAGTCCCTCAGATCTGTCCCCAGTGCCCTCTCTCTTTACAGGTGATGCATTTAATCTGGACAAATTGACCCCCAAGGACAGAAGCTGGAGTCCAAGAGCTCCTCTATAGATGGGGCAGTCTGTTCATTTCAGAGGGAAGCTAAACTTGAAATCACCTGGATGTGAACTCTTATCCAGTGTATTCTCCCAATTCTACTTTGTGCATAAATGATGGAGAAATTTCCCTTGCAAATCCAGACAGCTCCCTTTTCAAAGCCTAAATTATTAATAACTGCAATAGTTATCTCATGGAGAAAACAAAATACTGAGGAATTGGAAATTAATGCTATTTGGGATGTGGAAATCATGCACAATTTGTTTTGAGCTGCTTAAAGTCTGAATTCAGCTAGAAATAAGTTTATCAATCCTTTTTTCTTTTTTTCAAAATTTAGGATGCACTTTTCTTTTATTGCAGAGGCAGCTTCCTTAGTTAGACAAATCCAAACATGGAAATCAACTTTTTGGAAGCATCCAGATAAATGGTATGTTACTATGGCATTTTGGACGCCTTCTCATTTACTAAGCTTTGTGTTGCTAAGAGGCAAGGCTGATGCACAAAGCAATGGGCCATCCTGGTCTCCAGATAGCAAGGTCAAAGTACAAAGCCAGCAGGATGTGATTTTCCACAAATGACATGTGTTCTAATTAGAAGGATTTGATTTTTAAATACGATTTGAAGTAAATGTTTTCTGATTAAAATAGGAGGTTCGTTATTAATGAAATCTAATTCACAACTCTGGTTCAATAACTGGTAAATGTGAGGCATGCTCAAAGCCCCCATGTGGCTGTGGTGCACCCCTTGGCCCCCTGCCCGAGCCCCCATGGGTGACACCCCCACCTTGATTTCCCAGCCCTGCTCTGTCTCATTCCATGAAAGGCTCCAAAGAGCTGCTGCCAACCATCCCATGATGCTGTGATACCTCCCTCCTCCTTTGATAGCTCCCTTCTTATGTCCCAGCTGGTATTCCTTGGAGCTTTGCCTTTGGTAAACTGCCATATATTCTTTGCAAATATGCCACAGCTATTCACTTTTCCTTCTGCAAATGACTCGCATTAGCTGCTATTGTTGTTGCATGTCAGGGAGAATATAGTTCCTTCAGCTCACTAGCTGCTATTATTTTTCTCTAGCTATTTTCCATTAAGATGCATTTCCTCCCAAATGTTATGAAAATATAATTTTTTTTTTTCGTTTACTTAGAATTTGTAAAGCTTTTCCCATGGATAAATATCTCCCACAGGATTGACTGTAGAGAGTGTGAGAGGTTGTTTTTGTTGTTCTTTTCCACCGGCAATGCATTTTCCCCCTCCTTAAATTTCTGTATGTGCCTGCCCCCTCTTTATGGATCCATGTGGGAAGGAAAAAAAGGAGGATCTGGTGATAGGTGCATATGTGTTTGCAGAGAGAAGGATTAGTTTTGGGAATATCTGTGGAGAAAGGCTTGTCAGTGTCTATGAGCAATGTGAAGGCAGCATTAATCTCTTCTGCAGGATAAACAGGCACACCAGGAATTTTGGGGTTTGAGGATTTGATTAAGAGTAATCCTGGCAGTTCTGCTAAAGATAAAAACTCCTCCTGAAGAGTTGCAGAGGTGAGTTCCACATGGTGAAGGACTCTCAGCAGGAAATGACAGTAATTCCATTAAAGCTCAGGATTGTTTTCTGCACCGTGTGCTGTCCAAGGTGTCCAGAGTGCCCTGATCCTGTGCTGATCACAGGAACACAGAAACCTCACAGCAGAGCATGTTCTGAGGGAGTGAATCAAATGAGAGTTGGCAGAGACAGCCTATGGCAAGAGTACAAACAGAATATATCTATGAACAAGCAAGGGTACAATACCTGAGTCGTAACTTGGGCACAGGGTGTTGATTTAAAAACACATGGTTATCACAAGGTTTATGAAAACATTTGCATTTTGTAGGAAAGATAACCTTGTAGAGTGCTTTCCTGGAACCCAGGAGCTCTGAATTTCAACTTCAGTTCTGGCACATGCTGCTCTGGATCAGGCTGAGGAAGCAATGCAGCTTCTCCTTGTATTTCATTCACCAGAGAGGGAAGATGTGATGGAAAGAGAGGAGCAGCTCTTGACAGTGTTCCACACACTGACACAGTAGACACAGTGTGAAATCAGCCCATTAATGACATTTCTGCCATTCAGAGCACCAAAGTTTTTCACATTCCTTCACATCACACCAATGCTGAAAAGGAGGCTCAGGGGGGCTCTGCATAATTCCCTGACAGGAGGGGACAGCCAGGGGAGGATTGGGCTCTGCTCCAGGGAACAGGGACAGGAGGAGAGGGAACAGCCTCAGGCTGTGCCAGGGGAGGCTCAGGCTGGACAGCAGCAGGAATTTCCCCATGGAAAGGGTGCTCAGACCTTGGCAGGGGCTGCCCAGGGAGGTTTGGAGTGCCCATCCCTGGAGGTGTCCAAGGAATTCCTGGATGTGGCACTCAGGGCTCTGGGCTGGGGACAAGGTGGGGATTGGGCACACACGGGAATCAGTGGTCTTGGAGGTCTTTTCCAACCCCAGTGATTCCATGATGCTGATAGAACACCAGCCCTCAGACAAGGTTTTGTAACCTTTAGTGGCCTTTATAGCCCAGCCTTGAACAGAGAGCACAGGCAGTGCCCTGGGGGCACCTAAATCCTGCTGCACTTCTGGGGCTTGTGCTGGGAGTCACAGAACTTCATCTTGCTGCAGCCAAAGGTATATTTTTAGGATGGGGGGAAAAAAAAAAAAAAAAAAAAAAGAGCAAATATTTTATACAAACAGCTTGATTCCAGTTCCTCTCCTGAATATTTGATCACTCCTTTGGCCAGGCAAGAGGCTGTGTCACTGCAGCTGAGCACTGGGGATGGACTTGACCTGCTGGAAACACAGCAGAAAATAGACATTCTCTGCTTAGATTGAGCAGCACAAATTGGAAGGGAGGGAGATGGAGCAATTTTTCACATAACCATAATTGTGTGCTAATTATATCATGGAAGGAAAGCAATTGCCCAATTATAAGACAATGTATCACTCTATCAAAGGCAGTGCTTTGAAGGTTTATGTACTTTAAATTACTGTGACATTCCCAGGGCTCCTCTGTTTACACATTTGTCTCAACATCTTCTACCAGCAACAGAACTATGACTAAAGCCATTAATTAATATATTCCCTGTGTCTTTGCAGAAGTTAGGGGGTCCTGTTCAGACTGAATTTATGCTGTTTTGTAAAGCAACTTGATTTTCCTATTATAGTGCTAATGGCCACCCTGGGTCTGAGAACTGAGGGTAGATGAGGTTGGTTTTCTTCTCCACTCTCCTTGCAAATGTTTTGCTGTCAGTTTACTGTATTACTCTGTATTACCGAATTTTTGTGCCTCTCTGAACTTTAATGTGATTGTACTCCCCCCTTAATGACAGTAGATTGTCCCATCATGACATTATTACTTCCTGGATTTCCAGAATGAGTAAGAGGAAAATCTTAACCAATAAATCTAGCTTCTTCTTTTTTACCATCCGTGGAAGAATACCTTGTACAAAGACCAAAATTGCCATTTTATTTTCAGTTAATTATCAATAGTTTTTTGTCATGGCAGGTAAAACTGTTTTATACACAAGTCAATTCAAGTTAGACAGAGCAACAACCACAGAGACTTGAGTGTGGTCTGTTAAAAACCTGACCAGAACCCCCAGGGTGCTGTCAGATGGTGACTTTGCTCAGAAGCTGAAATGTTTGCATCTTCCCAACTGTTGTTACTTATCCTTGCAAGATTGAACCTGATGTAAAACTACCTGGAAAACTCAGTAGGAGACAAGCTGTAATTTGCCATTACTTGTTTTTTAAATAGACAATGAAAATCCCATAGCACTGGGATTTAGATTCCTTTTATCTAAAGACATCATCCTTGTCCATCTTTTGAAATAAATCCCACTGGGGAAGTCATGTTGTATCTGCTAATAAACCTTCCCTGTGCATCCACCTCTGAGCCCCAAAGCACAGAAAATCACAGCACTGCTGTTTCCTCTCACACTCTGCTGCACCTCATGATGGGTTAAACCTTGGTCAGCTGTTGCAGAATAGATCATGAAATGCCTGTTCCTGGAGCTTGGGAGAGGATGGATCCTCCCAGGCAGTGACACCCCCATAGGAAGAATTTCTCCAGGAAAAGAGTGGGAGGATTTTCTGCATGCTCTTGGTCAACAGCAAATAGTGAGACCCCAGGTATAAATCCACAGGGTGCCAGCATGGATCCTGGAGTGCTGGGAACCTGTTCCTGCTCTGCACCAGCCTCAGCTCACAGGGAGATTTGGGGTGCAGCCCCAGCACAGCACGCTGCAATATGCCTCCCTGTCAAAGGAAAAACCAGGGAGTGTTGACTTATTCAGCAGTTTCACACAAGGACAGGCTTGACAGGTGGCACCAGAATGTGAGGTCTGTTTCAGATTCTTTCATTAATCTTTTGCAAACTTTAGTGGATTTTGAAAGGAACCATATTGACAGCACTAGAGGCTGCACTGTTGCATTTGTCTGTAAAATCACCATGGGAAGGGGCAATGCTTACCTGCCTGCTAATTGTCCTGACTGAAAAACATTCTCTTCTCCAGGATGTTTTGAGGGAGTGAGAACGAAGTTGTCTCTTCAAATTATTTTTTCTGATTAGAGGTTCATTAGGGGTTTCTGAACTGTTTCCTCTTATTAAAAGAAGACTCATGATCTTCACTGGAACTGCTTGTCAGCTATATGGCACCAATTCGTTCCACTTTTTTTTTCTTGATTTATTTTTGATGTCTTTGGCTGGGTTTGTAACTATTTATTTTGGATGTTTATCAAAACCTGTTGGTATCTTGCCTTTTTTACCATTTTTTCAGTTTTATGATCTTGGTACAGTATTAAATTAATGGCTGGCTCACAAAAGGCACTATTCAAAGTGCTGGTAATTGGCACCTCAACAAATATTCCCAGCAGAGGCCAAGGACCAGATAGTTTCAGAGCTGGGATGACCATCTGCCTCTTCTTGGTGGTTCCTCATGGCTGACTGAGCAATATCAGCAAAGCTTGTCTGCTTTACCTTTCTTGGGGACAAGTCAAGGATTTCTCTACTCCCCATCTGGCACCTGATCCTGACATTATAATCTTTATTATTTTTAAGATCATTTGTCTTCCTCCCCCAACTCCTCCATGGCAAAACATTTCACTCCTCTGCCATTTATCTTTGTGTAAGTGGCAGTAAGTGGAGACAAACCCCAGAGCTGCTGTCCCCTGGGGTTTCTCCCACAAGAGGTCCCACGGCCAGCCCCGTGCCCGGATGCAGCACAGCCGAGGTGTTTGTCACCTCCAAGTCCCCAAGAGCTCGGTATCTTCCTTCCCTGCTCCGCTCTGATATTAATGCCTTGGCACACAAAAAATGCCAACAGATGCCATCAAGTGTAAAGAGACAGGTGGTGTCAGTGCGTCAAAGGAGGGACTTCCTCCAGGAAGATGGCACTTGCTGAGTTCTGTGGGCTGCCCATGCAGATCCTTGCCCCGTGCCCCTCTCTCCCTGTGAGACAGCCCTGGTGTCCCCCCGAGCCGGCACCGAGCCGAGCGCAGCCCAGCCGAGCCAGGGGCTGCACAAAAACCTCGTTTTCCACGGCAGTGTGGAAAGTTTCCTGCTGCAGCCGTGTGCCCTCAGTGGGACACGGTGGGATGGTCAGGGGGTCCCAGCTGGGTCCCTGTCACTGCTCTCTGTGTTGGGCAAAGGGGCTCCATCCTCAGGTGGTGTGGCCAGAGCTCCTAAAGCCTTTGGTCTGGTACTCTGCAGCTGCAGGGGCTCTGTTGGGTCAGAGATAAAATGAGAACATTAAACACCAAATCCAAGTTCACTGCTCTCCCACAACCTTTTCACTCTTGCCTTCAGGCCAGAGGTTTTCTGTATTGCCTCCTACCTCGTCCTTATTTGCTTCATATTTCCAGTCATAAAAAGATTAGATGAGCTGTAAGCCCAGACCTCTTTTTCTTTGGCATCAAAATCCTTCAACAGATAATAGGCTTAATTCTCTAATATGGGCAGACAGCTTAATGAAACAGCTAATCCTCAGACAATGAAAAAGAAGATTTTTTTTGTCTGTTTTTTTGTTATTTGTCACTACTGACCTTTTATATAACTCACCATTATATCATCGCTTCCGTGTGTCAGTCCAGAGCCCTGGTTCCAATGTGGAAGATGTGGTTCTCTGACTTTTGTCTTCCTTGTGGGTCAAGTGGCCCAAATCTCATCCTTTTAACAAATCACTGCCAATGTAGGTGACCCTACTTTCCTCCTGTACCTGTAAATTATTACTGTAGGGCTGTGTTATGTCATCTAGAGACCTTTTCCAGGATCAGGACTGTTAATGCAAACACAGAAACATCACCCTCAGCTCCCAGTGCAAAATGTGTGACCTACTGAAATTGATTGGGAGAAGGCTAAAATCAAATAGCTTGGCTCTTAAACAAACATTTTCCTCTCTAAAAATACTTTCAGATGGCACTAAGATGACTGGTCTGTCAAGATGTGATTAATTTTCTGACAGGATATATCAGGGGTGAGCTTCATGTCATATATCCCCTGGGAGATCAGCCCTTGCACATCCCATTATGTCAAATAACTTCAGCCTGATGCTTTTCAGCATCTTTTTGTAGGCTAGAGGGTTCCTGACTTTGATATATTTTGATATTCCAGATACAAGAGCTGCTGGTAGTCTGACAGGGCTGTGGGCTGTGCTGTACTTGCCTTTTGTACATCCCTAGGAGAGCTGTCCTGCCAGACACGGAGCTACCAGGGGGTTGGGATCTAAGCAGAATGAATTATTTACACCAGTGACTGAGTGCTCAAATATGTGTCTGCATGTTCTCTTGGAGCCTGTCTGCTCACAAGCTTTCACCAGCCCTACTTTGGCTTTTCTGAGTGCGAGGAACAAACTCTGCTCAGTTTTTAGGTTCTTTCTTAACAACTACTGATTGCTTAAAGCTGAGGAGGGGCTCACTAGAAATACCATTAAAGGCAGAACCTGCCTGTGGTAGCTTTTCAGGGAGATAAAGGGCACTTCTCCTCTCCAGAAGGTCCCTGTTCCTTCCCAGGGATGCTGTAATCTGTTGCTAAGGCAGTGGCTGTGCTGTAACACAGTGTTCTCTCTCTCTCATTGTGTTTATGAGCAGGTGGAGCAGAAATTGCTCGGTTTCTACACAAATAGCTACAGAACAAATGTACCAAAGGAAATGGGAGGTGGGCGGAGAAGATCCACAACATGATTAACATGAAAATAAAAAAGATGTGAGAACATGGCATGTTTGAATAGTAAATATATAAATAAAGTTAATCGTTGAGCACCTTCTCAGCGTGAGCAGTCCCATTCACAGAGGATCAGACTAAACATCAGGAAATCATAATTTTATTCTTCGCTCTTCCAGCAGCCTGCTGAGTGCTTTCAGCCAAAGTACTTTCTGATTCTGTGCTTCAGTGTTTCCATCCTTACAGAGTGTCACTGATTCTTTGTAAAGACATATGAGAGCTGGTGTAGAAAAATACTGGGTGACATCTGGATTTCACTGTCACAAGAAGGAGGCATTTGCTGAAGCACTGGGAAGGGATTTTTGCTAAAGATGAGTTCAGCAGCACAGTAGTGCAAGCAGCAGAAAGTACAAACCAAAGAAAAATGATTCAGTGGGGAGAGTGCTTGCATTTCTCCTCTGTGTAATTTTACAAGGCCAAAGAAGTGGAACCCAAAGCCTGTGCAGCCCATTTGCATGGCAGGGCTGTGTCTGCAGACGTTGTTACCTTGACATTGGAGGAGCGCTCGCAGCGCTGGCGTGAGCACAGCACGTTTTGCCATGTACCAGACACATTCACTGCAGAGCAAAACAAAGGCAGATGAAGTGAGAAGTGGGAGTCATGAATCATTTCAAAAGAAACAGCACACACAGAGCCCACTGTGAGAGGGATGGGAGCGTGGCTGGGAGGGGACAGTGCCATGGCCAGGGCAGGGGCAGAGCGGTGGCACCACACTTTGGGAGCTGAGACAGGCACCTTCTCTCACAAACCATCCTCCTAACTGGAAATTAGGGTTCCCATGACACATCCAGTTCATTTCTCCCCACTCCCCTCAGAGATGTAGGGTTTGGAGAGGTAGAGCCCATAGACACAGAGACTTGCAGTGCTCTGCTGCCATGGGTCTGTGCCACAGCCACCCACACCGTGTCCTGGGCGGTGCAGAGAACCCTCTTTGGCCAAGGGTTTGCCTCTCCTTTCATTTTCTCTCAGGCCAGATTCTTCCTTCACTCTCATGAGATTTACACTGGTGTGGCCTCAGTGATTTGCACTGTAAATCAGGGATCTCATCACTCCTGCACTGGTATTTGCTGATAATCACTGGAGAGGTGTTTGCACAGCACTCTCAGGCGCATGCTGGGATTCTTGGGGCTGTCCTGTGCAGGAGCTGGATGACCCCAGTGGTCCCTTCCTCCTCAGGATATTCTGTGATTCTATGACAATGCAGGGCCAGCAGTTTTCTCTTTCCCTTCTCTCCTCTGCTTGCTCTTAGAGGAGCTGCTGTTGTCCCACATTGCCCTGGGTTTGAAGCAGTGAGTTTTTCTCCTGGTGCCTTTAATGACTGTGTGTCATTCTTTGGGCTGGATGAAACAGTGAGTCCTGATAAAAATGGGTCACTGAAATCAGTGCTTCTGTCATTCTCTTTTTTTGAAACCGTATGATATTAAAAGGTAATTCTTTTATCTATCCTTAAGGAAATAATTCAAAGTTCTTGAAAGTCTGGGTTTCTGGATTTTGGTTTTTGTCCTGAAGTACGTCCTGCAGTTCCTGTTCCCAGGATGGCAGCCTGGGCAGGCATCCTTTGGCTTTCTTCCCACATCAATGCCTTTGCCTGGATGCTGAATTATTCAGACTTTGCAGGATATTGGAAAGCACTTTTCCTCTTTATTAGCCGAGGGTTAATTCCAATTACTAATTTTGAATTTCTGTTATAGCTTATCTGAAATTTTCTTGGGCACTGATCAAATTTTGAATTTCATGAAATTCACACTACCTTAGGCTCTGTAGAAATACTCATTGTCCACATGGGGCTCTTCCACCAGAAGTGATGAATGTGTCATCAAAATTATGAATCATAGTTAGGAACAGTCTGGGCCATCAGAGACTGCCAGGTCAGTGGTTTTAGAGGGTTTAGATCACAAGCACAGTGTGAGTGTTCCTGCATCATAAATAGATTGTAAAGCTTTAGTCATTTAGTTATTGCAATGGGTGAAAATGAAAACTGGTAAAAGAACATTTAAAAAGAATCCAACTTGAGTCATCACAGAGGACCTTTGTCCCACAGATTAAAGTCTAGGGGAAGTCTTAGCCTCAAATCTTTCATTCTTAGAAAATATAATGTGTCTATCTTGCTTTTGGTTTTAATCCCACTTTAAAACAATTTACTGTATTTTGCCATCTATAAGTTCACACAAAAAAAAACATGCTGAGTTTCACAGAGTTTATGTAGTTAAAATAAAATTACTCTCTGAATTCATAGGTTTAAGTGTTCAGTTTTATTTGAAGTGAAAGAAAGAAAGCAGGCTACCAAAATGATCCAATTTCCCTGACATACTGTAGAAGCAAATAGGGAAAAAAATCAAGTCACTTAATGCAAAGGAAAAAAAATCCAAAAAAACCTAAAAAAAAACCCAACTGCCAAGACAACATTTTTAACACTTACACCAGACAAACTGTTGGATTTCAAATTGGCAAACAGTCTGTTATGACAGTCCTGTGATGGAGCAATTCATAGAAAGAAAACTATCAGGAAAACTCCACTCTAAGCAAGTGGGGCTTCTAATCAAGAGATGGTGCCACTCAAATCTAGATCAGAAAGGAGTCACAGAAATAAAAGATCTGTTCCACAGTGAAATTTGTGTGGGTAGGACCAGTGCCAGGGTGGAATCCCAAAGGCAGGGAGGTGATTTAAACCAGAACTGAGCTGTGCTGCCAGTGCCAGCCCTTGCACAGGTTTATGGGCTCCTCCTGGCTGCTGTGGTTTAGCACTTTGCAACCTCCAGTGCTCTTGAAAAATGGAGGGAATTCAGTCATTTCAATCAATATTCTGATCCATCCCACATTCTACAACCCAGAGAACCTCTTTGGGAAGCCTGGAATAGTGGTTTAATTTCAGTATCCCTCCCTTGAGAGCCTGTGGCTGCAGTGCAAGAGTCAGGGGAAGAATCCTGACACCCATTTCTCTCAAGCTTTCCCTTGGCTTAGCATACCTCCAGGTATTTCAGGATTTGGGCTTTTTTAAGTTCAGTATTGCCAATCTTATACTAATAAAGGCATAAGCCTGTACTTCAGAATCCTGAGTGGCATAATTATGACTGTAAAAATAGAACACTTTTTCATAAAGGCTGAGGTATTCAGATGACATTCAAGCAGCTGCATCTTCAAGAGAAATAGCACATATTAGGGTATTGCTAATAAAATTGTAAGTACTGGCAACACAGTACTTCATGTAATCACAGTCCTCGGGGTTTGTATTCCCCAGAGGAATTCCTTTGGACTGACACATCCCACTGCATCCAGTACATCCAAACCAGGCCAGGATGGGACCTGGTGGCCACCCAGTGATGGGGACACCAGGCTCCAGTTTGGATCTGGTTTTTCCTTTTGTCACGGACTTTTGGTGTTGCCTTGAGGAAAATCAACTTTTAACCTTCACTGCAGAGCAGTGGGAGGAACATCCAGGTTCTAGGCCAGGGCTATGGACAGACTGGGCTCTGTGTCCCACCCTCCTGCCTGTCAGGGGCAGGAAGGAACCCTACCAAATTCCCCAGAATTAAACAGATTCGGGAAATGTTCTTCACAGCCCCAGCTTTAAAATAGGAGAGAAAGCACTGCCTTGTATCACAGAAATGTTCAGAAAATTAGACTTTGAAGCAGTTTGAGATCTAATCAGAAGTGCTACAAAGTGTTGTTAATTATGGTTAATTTGTTCTCTGGCTGCACGCAATTTTTAGCATGAGGTTCTCTGATACAATGATAATGAGGACTAAACAGGGATCTTAATGTGATTTCTGTGATTGTCGGTATGAACTTCACTTGCCATCTATTTCCAGCAAAGTGTGCATAAAATTAACCATCACAGCAGAGAATATTCAACGAGACATATTGGAACAAAAGCTTTAACTGATGCTTATAATTGTGGTATTTTCTTAATGAGTGACAGGTGCTCTGGTTGATGTGACGTTCTCACAAATCTCTTTTTCATTCAATAGGCTGATTCACAAAACCGTGCCCTGTTTGTGTAACCAAACAAGTGGGTTAAGAAAAAAGAACCTGGGCTCTACTTTTCTCTTTAAACTTTTTTTTTTTCCTGTTGTTGCTGAACAGCAGCAAGACTGCTTGAACTTTAAATCACTTAAATGGCTGTGTTACACCTACAGCTGAATGAATAATTCAGCTCCCAGTCACTGTCTGAATTTGATAGGAAGGAAAGGGGAGGGTCCCCACGGGGCTGGATGTGTGAGCAAGGGGGAAGGGGAAAGCTAATTAATTACACATTTGCAGTGGGGAATACTTTAAAAGAATCCACTTAAGTACTGTTTTTTTCTTACATATTGCTGATCACAGCTGAGAGCATAAAACCAAGGCAACCATATTCCTGAAAACTTAACCCTTTGGGGCCTGTCCACGACAGATCCAAATGAGGGGGGAAAGAGCCCAATCCCAAACCCGGCGTTGTGCTTCATTAGATAAACGCTTCAGCTAAGGAATGATTCACCACCTGCTGATGTCACATTCATTTCTGGTGTAATTGCAATGTGAATTTCTTTTCTTCTCCATGTTATTTTCAGAGATTTTCTCTCTGAAAGCGGTGCTGAGCTGGCTGCCTCTCCCGGGGCGTTGAGGCAACGTGGTAGTATTACCATTGACACCAAGGATGCAAATTATTTTTCTCTTGGCACAAGGAAGATTTTTGCTGCCAAGAGAACGATCTCTAGATTAAGCTTTTTTTAAATACTGTAAACTATTTTGGTAGTAGCAAATTACTGTGACTTGGTGTACGTGATCTCTGACTATTTTTAAGGCCCCTGTGGCAGAGCTGCAGAGCCTTCCCCTGGACTTGTACGGTCATTTTGGGAAGGAACCCAGGCCCCTTTTATAGCCAGACCATTCCCATTCTCTGCACAACAAACACCAACTGCAGTTGGAATTGATTTATTTTAAATAGCTCTGGAATTATCTCTCTCTAACAAAAAACTGCCAATTCAGAGGCGATGTTTAATGACTGCTTTTGTTTCATATTCCCACATGGGGTTTTATTCTTCGTTGTTTTCTTCTCTAAAAAGAGAGCAGACTTTGATCCTCCATTGCTCTGCATCGTTAGTGAAGGAACCAGCTTCCTAAAAACCTGCTTTATTTCATGGCAAAGTTGGCCATGGCATTGGATGTTTGGGAAGATGGTGATTATTGAATACTGGTGCATCCAATCTCCAGCTGGGAAGAACAGTTGGAAATTTACTGCCACAGGTCTGCTCCCCTTCCACCATCCACTGCTCTATCTCCACAGTGGTTCCATGCAGTGCAGCCACCTCACAAGGGTGCAGGCTGCTATCCCTGAACCATGTTAGCCCATACAGGAATCATTTCCTAAGTTTTGAAAATCTAGAATTTTCACACCTATGGATGTGGCAGTTCCCAAATCATTCCCCCTTCTATCTCCCAGGGTGGGCCCAGAAATTTGCAAAATATTTCAGAGCCCTTTGAGTGAAAAGTTTAAATGTTTTGGTTTAGATCCTCCAATTAATGTATAATATTTATTGCAGACATCAGGGAGAAGGAGAAGTATGGGCCTGGTAGTGTCAACAGAGGCTTTAGGAGATGCTGCAAATAAAAGTTTATAAGAATGCTCAGAGCAATTTAGTTCTGGATTAACATATAGCTGGCAGGAGAGATGGGCAATTACCTACTCTTTAATACAGACAGGGAATGCATTCTCCCTCCCAGCTATTATTGTCCATACCTATTATTTCAGAACCACTGGACACGGACGTGCCTCGCTGAGGCACAGCTTCCACAATGAGGTCACCTGCAGCTTGGAAGTACAGCTGTTCCCCTTGCCTTCATTTTTAATTCATGGGCTTGTTGTGGGTGTTAGTTTTTTTTATCTGCTGTTTATTCTGCAAGCCCCTTTTGGGCACATTGATGCCTCCAGCAAGCTTTGTGTGCCAGGGAATTATGGGTCCAGAGATTCTGCAAATCTGCATCCCAGCCAAAGCTTTTGAAAGCTGCTTCTTTTGAATGCCATGCATTCGGCTCACATTCCTTCTTTCCTTTCTGTCTGCCTCTCTCTCTCTTCCTCTTTTTCCCCTCTCTTCCCTCCCTTTCCCTCCTCTTTCTCTTCCTCTCTTACTCTCCATTTTCCCCCTTCTCCCTTTCCTGCCTCCTTCCCCCTTTTTTCCTCCTCTCTCCTTCTCTTTTCCTCCTGTTCCCTCTCCCTTTTCTTTTCCCTCTTTCTCACCCAGTGATCCCCCCAGTAATGATGGGAGACTGCACTGCACAGTGAACAACTCAGCTGGGAGGAGGAAGAGGGAGCTTTTCACTCCCTGAAAGATGAACTACAAACCTCTCCACAGGGTGGTCAAGACTGCAGCCTGCCTGTGGACTGATGTCTGCAGGATTCCAAGGGCTCTAAATGCCCACTGGAGGTGTTGTGCCATTCAGCTCCTCCATCCCAGCCCTGTCATGTATGGCTCATCACTCCATCGACAGGGATATCATCCTCCCCTTCCAGTCCTTTTTTTCCTCTCATTCCCTATTTTATTTTTAAATATTAAAGCTCTCTGGGTTTCCCCAGTAAATCAGTGTGTGTGTGAAGTGCTGGTTACTTGTAGCTGGAGGCTGTTTTCCCCCCTCTGATGGACTGTGAGCATTTTGTCTAAAACCGTCTCTTCTCTCCATCCCTCCTCCCGTCCCTCCTCCCCCGCCAGCCTCAGCGAGCTCAGCTGCACATAATGACATCCAATCTGTTCAGGAAAAGAAAAAAACAGGAGGGGGAGAATATTTCCCTTTGATTTATACAGAAGCTGAGTTGGCAGAGAGCTCAGCTCAGGGGTGGGTGGAAGGGGAACCAAAAAGCAAATTTGTGATGCATGGGCACACTCTCCCCTGGGGTGGTGCCAGCCAGCACAGCAGCCAAAGCCGCCGGAGAAGCTTTGCAGGTTCCGTGTGTGCGCCCAAGGCATCCTCCTTCCCAGCGTATCACCCTCGCCATGCAAACACACCCCCACAGTCTGGGGTTAATTTAATTTTAAAATGACATTAGAGATAACACAGGCCGGCTCATTAGCACCAGACAAAACACACAGATTCCTGTGCAAAGGCAGGCTCGGGCTCAGGGAGAGGTCAGCAGCCCAGGCTCGCCTCATTCCAGCACTCAGCCCTTCAGCTGGAGTCAGCTCTTGAGTGAGAAGGACAGGGCTGGCTTCAGGGGGAAAGGGATCATGGAAAAAAGGGAAAAGAATCTTGTGCTGCAGTTCAGGTGCTGGAGTGGGATTGTATGTTGAAAATCCTAATATCAGGTCAAGGAAATCATATGGATTTGTATTACATCAGAGGATCTTCCCAAGCACTTTATGCCACATCTTTCATTCACTTAAGACAAGATGTGAAAAGGAATCCAAAGAGGCCCTGGTGCTCCATCTGAATGCTTTGTCAGTGATATGAGTGGAAAGGACAGCACGAGGTGTGGGCTGGTTCCATCAAGTCCTGAGCAAGTACAAGAATCTTCTGTGTCCATAATCTGATGTCTGTGCACCCCTTCATTACAATTCTGGGTGTGTCTCACAGACAAAACTGAGAAAAATATAATGAATGCAGCACTAATTTGCCATGGATAACTCTCTGGTTAAGTTCTGCCACAAGGCAGGGAAGAGAGGGTGCTGCAGACCCCAGCTGTGAATGAGAATGACTGAGAATGGGAGGGGTGTTTTACACTGAACACATCCCAGCTCAAATGGCATTTCAGCCTAGTCCAAGGCCATGGAGAGGGATCAGCCTGGCAAGTGAACTGGATGTGAGCAGCAGGATCCAGATTGCCATAGAAATTAACAGTGTCTGCTGTTATTAGGGATTGAACCAGCTGACCTGACAATAATTAATGGAGAGCTCAGTGGAGGAGGGTCTGTCTCCCTTTGGAGAACCAGCCCCAAAGCCCAGCTCTCCTCCCTGAGCCAACACCCTGCATCCTCTGGCAGGAGAGAACCTTGAAATCCACAGACATTTAATTCTCAGACTGATGTGAGATGTGATCCCCAGCCAGGGTCTGGAGGGACAGAGCAGGAGCATTCACGTTCCAGCAGACAATGTGCACTGCAAGGTCACTTGTGACCAACACAGAGGCAGTGCCAGGATGGGCACATTGGCTGGGCTTTCCCTTGGCTCAGCCCCACCTGTGGACACGAAGCCAAGCAGAGCCAGGGCTCCCAGCCTGCAGCATGTTCAGCTCTCCACAGGCACTGCTGAGTTCCCAGGTTAAAATGCTTTGTGCAGCAGAACACAGCTCCTCTTCCCTTCCTGGTCCTGCTGTTTCTGTTCTCAGTGTCCCTGCTCCAAAGGACTCAGCAGATCCCTCTGCATTTCAATATTTAATTCATAATACCCACAACGGTGGGTGAGCATTTTCATTCCCTAGGTAGGTCACCAGGGCATCCAGAGGTGACACAGTTTATCTAAGATGTAAAGTATGGAATAGAAGTCTGATTTTGTGTCTCCTGGTGATGTTCAGAAATACCTATTAAATTAATTATGATTTGAATGGTATCTGTAAGGCTCTGGGTCAGGCCCCAAGAACTTGGCCACTCTGCAGGTAAACACAGCCAAGCAGATGTTGTGAATTTAGTTCTGGACAGTTCTGGGCATGAAAGTCAGTGGGGCAAGGGATCACACGTGACAGACTTGAATGCACAGACTGACAGAAGAGAATAATCGAGCCAAATCCATCTTATAGGTTTCACTTCATTGTTATCAGCATTGGAATATAAACTAAGGATTCAAGAAAAAGTCAAGACTGCTGTGCTGCCAGGAGCTAAAACACCCAGATTTGCAGCTGAAATAAATGTACAGGATGAGACAGAGGGTGGGGAAGACAGAGATATTCTGAGCTCTGCCCCAAGGAGATGGAACCAGGCTTCCCTGGATGTCCAGCCAGGACCACATGGCTTCTCAGCTTCCATCTCAAATCCTCCTTTTTGTTTGTCTCTTTTCTCTAGTGCATTCTGTTGGCTCAGGGTGGTTGGGGGCTGGAGGTGGCTCTAAGCCTGGCTTTGGGGAGCAGAGCTCAGCACTTACAGTCACTCAGCTCCTGTTTCTGCTGGCACCTGTCCTGGGGACACTGTCATCTGCAATGTCCTGGGGGACCCAAGCCAGTCCCTGCCAAATGGCCTGTGGCCAGAACTGCTGGAAAACTCAATCACTGAGGCAAAGCCCTTCTATTTTACCCCTCACCACAGGTATTCAGTCTCAGCACCCATTTGGATGTTAATTATAACCCTGGTCCTGAACTCTCCCCTCTACTTTTCTCCAGTTCTTCCCCTGCACAAAATTTCAGTCTTCAGCTCTACCCTTCAATTGCAGAGTGAGAAATTAGTTTCCTACATAGGTCTCTGTGTGTGTGCATCTATAAATAAACAAACCAATATTCTGGTAACTGGATTGTACCCTCCCCTTCCCTGCCTCAGGAGCATCTTGTTCCCATCTCTCTCCAGCAGAACAGCCAGCCAGAATGAAATGCCTGATTCCTAGTAAGTACTGTCAGCACAGCAGCTGGGGAGAAGAATATCTGAGGGAAATGCACGAGTGCACTGGCATTTATTTATTTCCTGGGGATATTTATATAGCACAGACCTCAGAGCACAAGTGCACTTGATGTTTCTGTCAGTGAAGGAGGGAAACAAGATTGGAACACTGGCTGCACCATGAATTTTTTTGCTCCCAGAACTGCCAGGGATGGCCCCCAAGGCTCTGAAGGTTACTGGGATTGAGTCCTCATGTCCGACTCTGTGAGTGGGAGGTGCAGAGCCACCAAGGCTGGCACTAGAACGAGATTAACTGCAAGCCCTGATTTGATTATTGTGCTATTTTTTTCTCCTCTAGGAAAAGTCCCTGCAAAAGGGTAGTGTCACCATTTGTAAAAAGTACAGTTTTTCCTTCTTAACTGAGGCAGAATAGCCCTGGCTTCCCTGGGATATTTGCCTGAGCAAACAGTGAGGGAAGCCTAAATCGGGTTTTAATTGTCCATGACTTGCAGTTTCTGGACTTTCCCAGCTCATTCCTCCCTAATCACTAAACATCCCCATGCTCCCATTTCCTGTAAACTTTTCAGAGTGTCTCTTTCCACTTCAACTTTCCATGTTCTACAGAGTCAAGCTCCAGCATTCAGAACTGGGTACGTGACAGCAGCACAGATCCCAGTGCCAAAATGCAACTCCTTTTCCTGAGCATCCGTCTGGCCCTGCGCTCCCAGGGCCGGGGGAAGCTGCTGCCCCTGAGCTGTCTGCAGGAGAGCAGCACCTGTGGCTGCCACCCTGGCTCCTTCTTGCTGCACACCAGAGCCAAGGCTCTTCCCAGTGCCTGCAGGAATATCCTGTGTGTGTCTGGGGAAGAGGGAGAGGGAGGAAGAGGAAGGGCTGGGTTAGTGGTCCTGCAAGAGGCTTCCCAAGGCTGCTTTCATCAGAGGGACATGCTGAGTAATTAACAGCCAACAACGCCAGACAGGGGAGATCTTTGTTCCTGTTTGGAGGGTGAGGGCTACAGCAGAAATTAGGAAGCACTGAGATGGGAGCAATTTGGCACGGCTCCAGCAGTACACACTGCTTTATTAATAGGAGCTGCACATGTTCCTGAGCCGTGGAGCCAGGCAGACACGGCAGGGGCTGGCTCCTGGCTGCTGCCAGGCAGTGATTTACCACGGGCCACTCGCTGCCCTGCCATGAGGATGTGATGGAAGAACAAGGAACAACTGTCACAAAGTTGTTCCAAGCAGGGATTTATTTGCTAAGAACTGGTCTTTTAGCGTAGCTTTTCCTGAAGCTGTTCAGACCTAGAGGAGTTCTAGGCAGATGATTTGTCTGCAGGGGCAGCCCAGTGTTACTAAAATGCTCAGTATTCCTTCTTCTGTTTAGGAGCTGCCATTGTGGAAAGAGCACTTCATATCTACTTGTCTTTTCTTCACAGCTGATGTGCACCCAATTGTTTCTGTAATTGAGATAATCTGTATTCTATTCTGGTTAGATTATTCACACCCACAAATATTCTTCATATGTCTTCAACCATGAAATGACCTGCTATAACACCAGCTGTCCCAGTGAGCCCACTGGAACTGGTGCTTGCATGAGTAAGGCTTAAAGCACTTGATCCCAAGCTATTTAGACTTTAGTCACTCAGTTGCTGTCTGGTCCTACAGGGAGGAGGGATGACTGTGTACAGCAGAGTAAGCCAGGAACATTTGATTCACCATCACAGATTATTTTGCCCATGTCTGCCTATTTGATTTAAAAATATATACATGCCAAGGGGCTTGATATGTCTCTTGTGCCCCATTTAGCATCTGCTGAGCGTCCCAGAGCAGCCTGCAGTGTAACACAAGTCACTGGAGGATAGATTTGATAGAGGCAAAAAACAAAGCAATTGATACCCTCAGGCTCCAGAAATCCTCAAACTGATTCTTGCTGACTACAGGCAACAAAGCAATTCATGGCAACGTGGTTGAAAGTTCCTTTTATTTCAAAGCTGCTAAACCCTCCCCAGCACATAAAGTCACTTTTCTTAAGGCAAACCCCGTGAGCTTGCTGGGTTCCCAAGATCTCAGCCCCAGGAAGCCTTTAAGAGGAGTCAAAAGAGACATTAAGCACTGGGGAGGAATCAGGGAGACGTAAAACAGAAATTAGGGTTTAACATGGGGCCGTGGGGAGCTCAGTAAAGAAAAGGCAATTTTTTTCATGTGTTATTTCCCTTCTGTGCATTTCCCTTTTGGTCAGACCTTCAGCAGAGCTTTTTCTGTGGAAGTGGCCCACTTTGCCCAATGAATGAAGTGCACTCTGCAGATGGGAGCTGGGGTGTTTGGAAGCGGGTGTTTGGAAAGTGGTAGCCAGATTATTTTATTTTAAGGCTCTATTGCAGCAAAAGGCAGGAAAACAGACAGGGGGAGAGTAGTGAGTGGTTCACTGGCACTGATTGTCTACCACAGCAGGTTCAGCACTTCGATTTGAGTGACTTCTCTCTCCAGATGGTTGGTGGGAGCTGACTACCCAGATCTTTGCATAGCATGCTCCATAATGAAAACGTATGGCATCACTTGCTATCTTTTAAGAGCTTTTTTCTTCAGCCCAAGTATAGCTCAGTGTGTTATGGATCCCTTCTCCGCCTGATGCAGAAAAATTGGGTCCCTGTCACCCACCCAACCAGGGACTGGGAGCTGGGAGTTCCTGTGTTCAAGGCAGACTCACTCATGCTTTTACAACTGTAAAATCCCACGAGAATGAGGAGCAGTCTTCCTGCCATGGGGAAATTGGTAGAATGGCCCCAGATTTCCAGATCATGCTGCTACTTTGCATGCTTTTGTCTGATCTGAATATTCAGTATAACGAGGGGTTCATACCACCACACTGAATCTATGGGAACTGAAAAGCTCTAGTAATCTCAAGAAAGCATCTCTCTGTCCTCTCACAAGGCACCAGGGATTTGATAAATGGGCTTATAGAGGCACCATCTTCAGAAATGCTGGATTGACATTTCCAGCTATTCCAGGGAGGAAAACACTGTCTGGCTTTTCCAGCAGTGCAGGATAGTGCTAGTTGCCCAACAGTACCTTCTGGTTTTGTTTGAATAAGGATCAGAACTACCTACTTCTGAGTTCTGGTGCCCAGAACAAACTACTTCTCTCAATATTGTAAAAGAGAGGAAAAAAGTCAAATAGGTCTTGCTCCAATATAAAATACAAGCTGTAATTCACTGTAACTCAGGGTCAGATAAAATTATCCTCTACACATCTTTCCATGTATCAGTTCCCAGGGACATTTTGACTGATATCTTGACTGAAGCACCCAGCTCACTGTGCCCTGTCCATGTTCAACATAGAACTATTTCCATAACTTCTATTTCCATAACTTTATAACTTCATTTTCTGGATATGAAAACCCACAAATCTGCCCCCTTTAATGTGTCCCCAGAGTCTCTGAAGTTGTCTAGTGACCTTGTTTGTTTGCTGTTTGGTTTTTTTTTTTTTCTCAATGGCATCAGGATTTTGCATCTAAATCACAAGGCAAACCTGGGTTTGATTGGATTCTGCTGACTCCTTTCTAGGCAAAAGCAAGTCCAAGCTCCTCAGCAGCCACTCTCATGCTCTGGTAAAGCTCTGCTCTTCACACATGATATGTGTGACACACTGGATTCCCTTTGTTTCCCCCAACTTTTGATTTTCCATCTGAGACGTGGAGTGAACTGGGAAACACAATCAGTGGGAAGAATATACAGGAAATAAAAGCCATAAACAAAACTGACTGGTTGAATCTCTCTGAGGTCTGGAGTACAGTTGTTGAAACAAAGCACTGGTGACCCCGAAAGATCTGAAGCTAAACAGAATCTTTTCAAGATGGAAATGTGGGACAAAGATGGCAGAGATGAGTTGGTAATGGCCTCATCTTTTCTTTTGTAGGCTCTATTCCAGATGGAGCTTTAAAATAACAGCAGCATGTTGGACCCACAAAAGGGCAGGACTCAGAGTTAGGAAACCTTCATCTACTGTGACACTCATGGTGGGATTTTGTCTTCCTAAACCTGCAGAATTGCCTTTTAAAGATCCAAACAGTCAGGGCTGGAGGCATCTTACCAGAATAATTCAGCTGCCATTTCAGGACTAATAAATATAAACCATTATAGTCTATTTCTGGTTCAGAGAAAAAGAAGAAAATGCCTGATGTTAATATCTGAGATGGGCTTCAAAAGAGATACTGTTCTTCCTAGTCATAAAAATCAATAACCCTCTGTAAGTGTCCAGATTTCAGCAACCAGAAGCTCCAGCCTTCACCCATTAGCAGGAGGAAAACAGGGAAATGATGTTATTCTCACAGCAGGGTATAACGAGGGGATATTACATGTATTTCTCAAGAGAGATCCTTGGGTTTGAACTTTGGAAAATCTGGATGCTTCTCACAGATGCTAAAAAGAAAAGGTTCGGATTCTGCTTCATGGTGTAGGTGCTAAGGCAGCTTGAAAATGTTGGCACCATCACTAAATGCCAAAGTTCACCACACCTAGTTAAATTCAGCTTTTTACTGCAGCATGGTCAAACACTGGAACTGGTTTGTTAGGATGCAGACTGTGCAGTCTCCATCCTTGGACACATCCAAAATCCAACTGGACATGGCACTCAGCAAAGTCCTGACCCTGCCTGAGCAGGGTGCTGGACCAGGCAACACCAACCTCAATGATTCTGTGATAAGCTCCCTCCTTGACTTGTGTCATTTTGAGAATTTCTGTGTGACTCAAAAATTCTTCCATTCTAAGAATTGTAGAGCCTTAACATAAATTTAAGTGAGAGCGAGATCAAGTTCCAAGATGTCAGGGTGGCAGAAAGCTCTTTATCTCATAAAGCTCCTGGGCACCTTTTACTGGAATTAGCTCTGGGCTTTTTTCCCTTCAGATATTCTCCAGCCTTTGCAAAGGAAACTGCAGTAACAAATCAGATTCTGCAGTACAGCATTTTAAGTCCTGAAGCAAAATTCAGCAGTTTTAGAGGGACAGAATAAAAGGGAATGGGCGGGGGGAAGTGGGGTGGGAAGTATTTATAATCCCTTTAATATTTTAAAATTTAATTATATCCAAATTGGGTTAGCGAGACTGACAAGAATACTGCATCTGAAGCATGGAGCCCAGAGGCAGCATTGGAAAATGAGAGGAGAAATTAATAATAAAAAACTCCTATTGCTTCAAGGCAGCAGACTGGAACACTGACATTCCATTACTCCGTCTGTCTGCTGAATTCATTTAGCATCTGTGGCCTAAATAGGCTAGTTTTAAAGAGGCATGCTCCAGTTTTCATGTTGGCAGGGGGTGGGGGTTGTCAGAGGATTTCTCTTCCTTGAAATCCATCTCAGGAAGGCACATCAGGCTGTGGTTAATAGGGGAGAGTCCCTCTGACCTCCCAGCAGTTGTATTTCTGTGATGATATCTTGGAGTGTTCTGTAAAGCCTTCCAGAGTGGGGGCTGCAGCCCTAGGGGCACGGCAGATCCATTTCCCAGGGCAGAGCAGGAGCAGGGATGTTGTGCATGGAATTGCAGCCCGGGGTTTAACTCTGTAAGGGCAGAGCTCAGCCCTCACTGAAGTCCTGCCATTTCAGCTCTGAATTAAAAGGTGTATCAAGGTATTAAAGGGAATCCCACAGAATGAACAGGGCAGATTGGGAAACGCTCTCCTTCCCCTCCTCTGAACCCCCAGCAGTGCCCAGCAGCCCCTGCCACAGCCTGTGCCCCCCAGAATTCCCAGTTCTCCCTCGGGATGCTCCTTCCAGCTGCCAGCTCCATCCCAACCCTTGGGAAGGGCAGCTCCTGGGTGGCTGCAGTGCCCAGGGAACCCACACTGGAGGCCAGGGAGAGCCCAGGAGAAGGGAATGATTCTCCAATTTATTCCCCAGAAACCTACAAGTGTTTCACTTTTGGGTATTTTCTGAAACATCTGGATACCAGGAGGATAAAAGGTACCAGTGTAACCTCCCAGTAAGATCAATTGTTTAAAGCTTTCTGTGTATTTCCAGTCTTTTTGGCTTCCTTCCCAAGCTTATAGAAACAGGTCTGTGACTTTCCTTGGAGTAGAATATAAAGTGTTCTGTGTAGTTCTATTTTTTCTGTTTCCATTTTATGCAAATAAACTTTTATTCCCTCTCCCCTGATTTATCATCTTCAAGGTCTTTTGTAAATTATGCAGGAGGGAAAACCATGGATTTTATGGAAAGTCATATAGAAGCTGTTAAAATTGGCCTCTTCTCCTCCTCCTCATTGTTCTTTGCTCTCAATGTGGATTTTATCAAAAGTTTTTATCGAGTTTAATGGAGATTACCCAACAGACAGAGACATGATAAAAAATTTTACGGAGGCAGCCGACCATGAAACACTGCCGTGCTTTTTGATTTCAAGCATGTAGGGTCTTACCCAGCAAGAGTCTCCCAGCTACCTGCAAAATGAAAGTTTTCTGAAGTGCTGGCTGGTGGAGAATGACTTCCCCCAGAAAGGGAAGAGGGAAGGTGAGACCCTCTGCTTTCTTCACCTTGTGCTGGGAGAAGGAGCTCATGAGCTGCCCAGAGTTGCTGTTTAGGAGATGCTACTGATTCCTGAGAAAATTTAATCATATTTTGGACATGAAGAGAATCTTGCCTATTGTCATCCAGCCATAACCAACACTGACACAAGCACTCTTCACCAAAACAACTCCTGCCCTAAAAATGTAACCACAGTTTTAATCCTTACACTGGCTTGTTTTTTCCCCCATCACTGAGTCCTTCTTTGGTCACCTTTTGCTTGATTCCTCAGTCACTGAAGTCAGAGATAAATTGGTTTAAGAATGTGTAAATACTGCATTAATGCTTCTTGATATCATTTACAGCCTCCACCTTGGCTGCTCCTAAAAACAGGTACTCTGTAAACTTTCTTGCTCTGTCCTGAATTTGTTATTTATACTTCCAGGAGGGCCATCTTCTTTTTGTTTTTGCATTTCAACAGAATTGAAAGTAAATACCTGGCTTGCATCTTCCCAAGCACATGTGCTGCAGGGAAATCTAACCACTGGAGAGCTGCTTTTAAAGAGTTATGTTATTCCTTCTTCCTCCCATTAGGCAGCAGTCCAGCCAAATTTACCTTTGCTTTGAGTTAAACATATTTCTTTTCTAGTCTTTTTCTACAGCAACAGTCTGGCCTTAGGCAAATCTCCTGGGAGATTTGGTTAAAATGCACCTGTGCTACACAGGCAAACAGATATTGCAGAGTTGCTGTTGCTCTCTCTTGGCCAACACTGAATATTTCACTGGGGCTCTTATGGGATTCATCTCCATCACAAAGGAAATGTCCTGTAGTGTTGAAAGAGGACTTAATTTCAGTTATCATTATTTCATAGAATGAGAACTGTACTGTTATAAATCACGAGAGAATTTTCTGCAGTTTTCATTGAATTCTTTCTGCTTTAGGCTCATAACTGTTTCTTCCAACTCACAGCCTTTTCTGCTAAGCTTCCTTCCTTCTTTAACTGTTCACTTCTGCCTTTCCTTTTTTCTCTTTGGAGATAAATAAGTCCCTCTTAAGACCTCTGCCCAAATATGCCAGGTTGCTCATCATCTTTTCCCCTTTGTTCATGGCAGTGCCTGCCTTGATATCAAACAATTCTGTAATCACATCAAAACTAGCAGGAATAAACCTATCTTTGATGAACACATGCAGATTCCTCTTAGAGATGTGTTTATTAATGGCAATCATAAATCCTTGGTTGGTGATTTCACTGACTTGTATTTAACTTGCATTTGACAGGTTCCATCTCTTTAAGAACTTTCCTTCAGGGAGTAGCTCAGTTCATTTTTCTGAAGAGAAGCAACGACCTCCCCCAGGTTGTTTCTTGACTGAAGTAATTGCTGTGACTCCTCAGGTCCCAGACAACCAACAGATAATTAGTTCCAATTAAGTTCTCTCACAGGTGCTTACGAAATTGCCATTTGGAAGCAGCAGGTTCTCCTGGAAGGTGAACTGAATAGTTGGGAAGGGAGCACCAAAGATCAGAGCCAAAGGAGGATCAGCTGTGCTGTGGTGGTGATTTTGGCTTTAGCAGGGGTATGTACCAAGCATTTTTTACTTTTAGACCTGGGGTTGCTCAGTGTGGGTCCTCATGAGGTTTCTTTTGCTCTTTAAAAAGGAAGGAAGGAAAAAAAAAAAAAAAAAAGAAAGCAAGAAGTAACTTTCAAATGGCCACTGTGTGAGAGCTGTGCTGAGGAAAGGCCAGGGAACAGCAGCTGAGCTTTGCCACAGAGGCAGGAGCAGCCCTGGGGGTTGGATACCTGTGCTCTCCCTGCAGTTTGTGTGCCTTGGATCAGTGGGTCAGAGTTCCACTGCTGAGTTACACACAGAATCTGACCCATTTGCTGGTGCAACTGTTCCTAGCTGCTTCTTACTGGTGCAACTTTGGGGATCTAAAAGCTGCTTCTTATCCAGAGAAGGATCATGTCTTTAACTGTCTGTTGCTTGTTGCTTTATGTGGGAGTCAGGAGGGAGTTGTAGAACTTAGATTAAAAGACAAAAAGCATATATGAACCTGACACGTGACTAAAAGCACAAAAAAGCTGCAGATTTTAGTTTAATTCCTGTCTCAGTGGTTGTTATTTCTGTTGTCTGTTATTCATGGTGGTGTGTGTTGTGCTGCTTTTGAATTGTGTACTGGCTTCTATTTAACCAAAATGCAGATGCAGGGTGCAATGGGTGCAGCTCTGTGCCTGCACCTGGCTCTTGTAGGGCCTCTTGCTCTAAATTCCAGTTTCTGGCCATACTTTGAGCCAAGATAATGCTTTTTATTGCAGACTGAAGAAAGTAAGTGTATGTAAAACACCAATAATGATAATCTCATCCCCAAATAGTGCCAGCATTGCTCACCTGCTCTGGTGAACACTGCAATTTAAATTCCTTCATATGATTTCTTCCAACCCTGGCTGGTTTCTCCTCACCCAGGAAGGGAGAGTCTCTGCTCCATTGGCATCAATTAATTAATTAATGACTGAGTGAGCTGCTCCACCTGGCTTGAACCACTAGGTTGGAAGAGACCTTTAAGTTGGTTGGTTGTGGAGGAAAGAGGAGGAGGAGGAAATGCCCTTCAAGAGGCTCTTTGAGTGGGTCATCTGTGAGCCTACAAGGCCCCTTTGAGCTCCCTGGGGCTGCCACAGCACTTTGGGCTGTGTCAATAAGTGGACACCTGGAAAGATCAGGAAGCTTTGTATGTCATGGATTCAATTATTCTTCTTTTTGTCACCTAAAACCTCCATCAAGCTTTCCATGGTAGCAGTTAGAGACTCATCATGAATATGCATGTCTCAATTTACTGACTTCCTTGAAACTTGAGTGTGCTTGAAACTGTTCCTTCCTTTGGCGTGACAAACTTTGCTCAGGCAAGGAGAGGCATATTTTGAATAGTATGCAATACTTTGTTCCATCTTATATTTTCTGTTAGCTATAGTCTGACAATGAGAAATCATGTTTAAAGAACAGAGAATATTTACTAGTTTCCCTTTTCTCTCTATAAATCTAGAAACTTGATTACTGAGAGTTGAAGTATGTGGGCTTCAGTGGCAGAGGGGGAAAAAAGTATATCACAATCTATTATTAGCCCAGAAGAAAACCACTACTTTTCCTTTTTTATTCCTATCTCTTTTAGCCCAGGAATTTCTCTTTCTAGTGATACAACTCAGCCACTTCTCATCCCAGCCATGTGTAGATCTTTGGGCCTTAAACCAACCCCTTCCCTCAGCCTGCAGGATTCTGAGCTTTATTCACAAAATGGCACTGGCCTGAATACAAAGTGCCACACTTTATGTGGGAGGAAGAAGACAGGAAAAATGTTGTGGCAGGTGGCTTAAAATAAATAAGACTCAAACAAGCTCTGCTTGGAAGTGCTCAGAGCTCAGGAATGCTCAAAGCAGGCCCTGCAAACCTGCTTGGGAGAGCACTCAGGGGAAGGTCAGTTGCAATTATCGTATGGTTTTGCAATTTTTTCGCCTGGATGTTATTGCAACCAACTCTGTGTGCATTTACATCCTAGGAGATACATAAACTAACCTCTAAATACCACCCCAAGCCCCTAATTATAAACCCAGATATAGGGAATGTAGCATAGACCTGTACATTAAATATAATGCACCTGAGACCAGGACTTGGCTTTAAAGCCAAGTTTTACTTAAGTTTTTCACTGCTTGGATTATAATTTTAGTAATGTGAATAAGAGACTGTGCAGATGCTAACCAGATGCTAATATCCAACTGTAGTTCCACATGTTTCCATGTAATAACTAAGTGTTACTATGGTGATAACAGATTCACTGGAGGTTTGATTTAATAAAGCAGGATTGCATGTTAGTGTCTGTGCAGTTGCCATAGTTTTAGCCAAACAATCGTGCTGCTTCAGACTGAATTGATGGTGTTGCCACTGAGCTGAGTTTCCCTTGTAAATCTGTTTTTCAGGAATAAATTTGCTATGTAAGCAGGTTATAGTATATTGCTTTAATTGATCCCTCTTCCTCCAAATGGCAAAAAAAGGATGGTTTTGAATATGAGCACAAAAGCCATTTTGCTTAGAGATGTGGATTCTTTTCCCTTCTCTCTCTTTTTTTTTTTTTTTTTTTTTTTTTTAATGCTGCATTTGTCTTCAGATTTAAAGATCTTTAAGCCAAATGCCCAGGGCTTGCCAAGGGAGCCAAAGTCAGAATAAGCAAAGAATCTAAATTGGCTTTCACATGAGAACACCTGTGTTTGCAAGTGACAGCAAAGGATGTTCAGTTTTATTGCCACCCATCCCAGAAATGGAGCAATAGGGGCTTGAGTGTTATTATTTAAAGCTTATAAAGTGCAGTCTGATAGGTACTGATGGCAGTTCCCAGCTCAGCTGGTCTGTGGTGTTGGTTTAACACACACCAGAACCAGGAACACTTCTATCCTCGCCCTTTGGTTCTGACTTTCCTGGCTGTGCATCCTGATCATTCCCAGATCCACAGGGCAGCTCCCTGCACTGAGAAGGCAGCGAAGTTTCCGCTCCCAGGAAAGCAGGGCCCAAGTGAGTCCATTTCTTCCCTGACCCCAGGACTGTTGCTTCTCCAACTGGTGGAAAGCTCTGTGGCTGTTCCTGGTGCAGGATCTTCTTAACTCTTCTTAACTCCTCTTAGCTCCACTTCCTTGCATTCTACCACTCCCTGATAGGAGGGTGCAGGCTCTGCTCCCAGGGAAGAAAGGACAGGACCAGGAGAAAGTCTTGGGCTGTGCCAGGGGAAGCTCAGGCTGGACAGCAGCAGGAATTTCTCCATGGAAAGGGTGGTCAGGCCTTGGCAGGGGCTGCCCAGGGAAGTCTGAAATGCCCATCCCTGGAGGTGTCCAAGGAATTCCTGGATGTGGCACTCAGGGCTCTGGGCTGGGGACAAGGTGGGGGGCAGTCAAAAGTTGGGCTTGATGATCTTGGAGGTCTTTTCCAACCTAAGTAATGTCATTCCATCCAAGTACTGCTTGACCTGGAGGGCAGCGTGTCGGTCAGAGCTGGCAACTCATCTGCTTTCTACAAGACCACGAGGAGCTTTTGGCTTCTGTTACATCTTAATAATAGAAATAATAATAACAATAATTAATAACTCTAATGATAGTGATAACCTTCCAGCTGAACATGTGCAATTTGTATTGCCTCAGCATTATTCCCAGGCAGAGCTTCATTGATATTCAGCGCATCGGCGTGTCTGTCACTGCTCCGTGCACTTTGGGTCTGGAATCCTTAGGGAGCCTCGCAGCTGTCAAATTGACTTCCATCATTTCTCTCGGAGCTGAGAGACAAATTATCCAGCCAGCCATCAGCCTAGGCTTTGCAATCGAACTTGCAATCTCTAAGTGATAAAATGCTGCCTCCCAGGTCAGACAAACAGTCCAGCTGTGAGGGAGGGTTGAGCTGGCTGGGAGTGTTGATATTGTTTGTTGATGTCCCATTTTTACTTTTTTTTTTTTTCCCAGAAGCTTCTATTGAGCTGCTTTTTTTTTTTTAATGGTTTGTTTTTTGGGGTTTTTGTTTTGCTTTGTTTTTTTCGTGTCTTTTTGAGAAGTATTCATGGTCTAATGATGCAGCAGGCGCCTGGGTGAGTCACTGACATATGTCGGCTCGGAGTCCCACTGGGACAGACGCTGCTCCTGGGCACGGAACAGGGAGCAACGGGCGTTCACGGCTTAGCCTGGCCGTGGGATGGCAAAATTTACCCCGTCAAAAGCACTGGGTATGACTTGGAAAGACTTTCCCAGTTTTCACCAGCGGTAACTGTGAAGAGGTTCGGGGGAGGTTTGTTCTGCATCGTCAGAAGAGCCTTAGCCCCATCCCCGCTTCTGTGCTCAAGTCGTGACTCGAGGGTTTTGCTCAGGGTATTTGCCCTGCCCTGGACACACGGACCCGTCTGTCCCGCAGCCGCGTGGCTCACACCGGGCGGGGTCCGGGGGGCAAAATCCGCAGGTTGGACCCGACGGCTGTAAAATAACACTGGGGAAACCACCCCGGCAGCTGCGGGCCGAGGGATGGAGAGCTCCTGGCCGGAGAGGGAGGGATGGAGAGCTCCGGGATGGAGGGGTGGAGGAGCTCCGGGGTGGAGGGATGGAGAGCGCCGGATGGAGGGATAGAGGGCTCCAACCGGAGGGAAGAAGCGCTCCCGACAGCAGCTACTGCTCGGCCCCTGCCCCGAGGCGCTCCCGGGCCGGTTCCATCCCTCGAGCCGCTCCAGGGCCGCTGTTCCCCGGGACTCTCCCGGGACTCTCCCGGGATAGTTCCATCCCTCGAGCCGCTCCAGGGCCGCTGTTACCCGGGTCACTCCCGGGCCAGTTCCATCCCTCGAGCCGCTCCAGGGCCGCTGTTCCCCGGCGCTCCCGCCCCGTCCGCGGCCGCGGCGCCCCCGGAGCCCCGAGGGCGGCTGAGGGGACGGGGCGGGCAGCGGCCGCCAGGGGGCGCCAGCGCGCGAGGGCCCCCTCAGCACAGCGGGGCCGGGAAAGGAACGGGAATTCCGGGGGATGGACGGGAAAGGAACGGGAATTCCGGGGGATGGACGGGAAAGGAACGGGAATTCCGGGGGATAGACGGGAATTCTGAGGGGAGAAGGGACGGGAATTCCAGGGGGAGAAGGGCCGAGAATTCCGGGGGGTAAAAGGGATGGGAATTCCGGGGGGAGATGGATGGGAATTCTCAGGGGGAGAAGGGATGGGAATTCTGGGGAGCACTGGGCCGGGAATTCTCAGGGGGAGAAGAGATGGGAATTCTGGGGAGCACTGGGCCGGGAATTCTCGAGGGGCACCCTGACGTGAATCCAGCTCTTCCCTGCATGATCCCATTGCTGTCATCATCAGCTGTGTTCGGGTGAAACCACAGAAAGGATCTGCAGTGTCCTCATGAAGGTTTGAAATGCAGCCTGATCTTTCAAAACAGCTCAAGTTTGGTTAAACCCACAGAGGTACTTTCAAGTGTTTTGTTTTTTTTTTTTTCCTGCTGGTTTTATTGTTTCTTTGCTCATATTGCAGCCAGGATTAATTGCTGTTGTACCTTTTGTAGTCCCAGACTGCTTTGGGTTGGAAGGGACCTTCAAACTCAACCTGTTTCACCCCCTGCCATGAGCAGGGACACCTTCCACTGTCCCAGGTTGCTCCCAGCCCATCCAACCTGGCCTTGGACACTTCTAGAGATGGGACAGTCACAGCTGCTCTGGGCATCCTGTGCCAGGACCTCACCGTCCTCACAGCCAGGAATTCTTTGCCAATATCCAATCTAAACCTACTCTTTGTCTGTGTGAAACCATTTCCCTTCATCCTGTCACTCCAGGCTCTTGCAAACAGTCCCTCTCCACCTTTCTCCAGGCCCCTTCAGGTACTGGAAGACCACAGTTAGCTCACCCTAAAGCCTCCAGGTTTGGTGATAATATACTTTGCATTTAAAAGTGGCATAAATGTTCTGCAAGTTAAACAACAATCTCCAGTATTTCTTTTTCCTCAGAACATTCCAAAGTTGCCAATTAGCATCAGTATCAGGTTTTTTTATACCATTTCCTTTCAGGTTTTTCATTTTCCTCTTTCTACCACCTCAGCTCTTAATTATGGCTGTCAAACAGAGCACAAGCCAGACATGGCATTTAGCAACCTAATTCTACCATCCTTCTTCTTTTCCATTTCCTTTCCTGTAGCATTCACAAATGCCTGTACCAGTGGGTACCTCTGACATTTCCAAATTGCAATTTGACGGTGTCAGGAAGGTTCATGAATTATTAAAACATCTCAGCATCATAGAGGTTGGAAAATTATATGTAATTTGACAAAACAAGCACACGCAGAAAAAGAAAACCCCACCCAGGCATTCCCAAATCAAGAGAGCACCTTTAAAACTTTCCTTTGAATTTGCTTTAAAGGCTCGAATAGTAGGAGAGCTGCATGAGTCATTCTCTCTGTGTCTCTCTCTAGAACAGGAAAGCTCGCAGAGGGTGGAGGCATGTCAGCACAGAGTGGTACACTCTAAAATATCAGCTGAAATGACTAGGCTGGAGAAGTGGGAGGACTGATATTAGTCACAGCCGCTGCACAGCTCAGAAGATGATGGCAGGAGGAATTACCGGACAGGCATCTGCCACTCTGCCCAGCCTTTCAAAACTTCTGTCTGGGCTTCAGATCTCTGCAGTCCCCTTTCACTGTGGCACTCACTGCCTTGGCCAGGCAGAGCAGCTGTGATGTCAGAGAGCAGTTGAGTTCACCCCACAAACTGTACCAGCAACTTCCATCTGGGATCCTTTTGCTCCAACCTTTTTTTCCATGTCCCACTGGACGAGCAGAGGAGCTGCTGCCACCATCCAGCTCCATGAGCTTTAGTGGGATGAGGATCTGTGCAGGAGCACCAGCATCACAGGGGGATCTTTGCTGGGCTCTCCTGCCCTGCTGCAGCAGCTCTGTCTGCACAAGGCAGTGATGCATTCCCATTTCCCAGCTCTTGCTCCTTCACCACTCCTGCATTTGTCCTGGTGACCACAACACACACACCAGGAACTGGGATGAACTGGGATGTAAGCACCACATCAGGCTCTCTGATTGCAGTAGTGCCAAATTAATTTGGGTCAAGAAAAGGGGCAGTGTGTGCTCTGGGTGTGTGAATTCCCCAGTTATAATGAAAGAAAGCTTTCTGAACTCTAGCATTGTTCCAAGGTGATGAATATTTGCTTTTGTGTCTGCAACTGAGGGATTTTGAAGCATTTTACACACTTCAGCTCACCTCTGTGTGCTCATCCTGCTCTCTCAATGTATCTGAAATCATTGTTTTAACCTGCTTTAGATGCAGAAAGTGGGGTAACCTGACAAATTTTGCAAGACACAGCTGGTGTCAGCCACAAACTGAGCTCAGGAGCTTTCTTTTCCACTTTGTGTAAAGTTCTTGTCCTTCCTGCAAATAATCCTGAAGCCAAATGAGTAGGAGAAATGCAGAACACACAGCATTTCCTTTTCCTGGGTGGAACATGGATACTTCCAAATTTCTGTACAAGGCTGGGCACATCCCATTTTTACTCAAGCTATCAATTTTTGATAGCTTTTAATCCCAGCTATGTGCCTGATGCCAGATGTGCTGAGCAGTCAGGTTTGAGGCAAGTCACAAACAGCCTGAGGAGCAGGACAGGGCTGGGCCCTGCTTTGTCCAGGTTTTGGTGTAGTGTGTCCTCCTGCTCATTCAGAGATGGGAGGAGGTTTGTACTCAGATGAACTCCTCAAAAATACAAACACCACTTTGCTGTCAGACCCTCTGCTCAGCCTGGAGAGGTCTGCAGGATACAGACCTCTTATGTAGCTGAATTGTTACCAGAAGGTGTTTCATTAAATAGCCCAGATCTTGCCTCTGTTCTATGCTGGTTTATCTTCCTGCAGTGTATCTGATAACCTTATATATCACATTTAACCAAGCCAAAAATAAAACCTGCAACAGACCTTCCTGATTGTCTATGACTGTCTGGAGAAGTGATTTCCTCAGCCCTGTGAACCAGTGTGGATTTGTTCTTACCCAAATTTCAGCAAATTTCAGCATTTATCACATGCAAATACTTCCTTAGTATTTGCTTCTCCAGAAACATTTTAATGTCAGCTATCATACCTTTTTCTTTGAAAGAAAAAAACCCCACAATCATTTACTCTAATTTTCTGGCAAATTCTGAAAATAATTTTTGGAATTGTACCATTCTTCTGCCATAATTGGGTGCCTGGAAAGCATCTTAACAGCTGTCAAGAATTCTCAAGTGAGTAAAATACAGTGTGAAAGCTTATGAAAGTTATAAGTGAGCTGTACTAGCTGATGTTATTAAATCATTTCATTGGTTAGAACATCCAGAGTAGTTCACCCTTCCCTCCAGGCTGGCCATTGACTTTTTTATGGCATATATTGAAATCTGCTTCCCAAACCATTATTTTCAGGATTATAAGGGTGATAGCAGGCAAAGAAAAAAGACCCTCTTGCCTTTCATGGTGAAATTTGTCCTCCTGAATTCATTTGTTTGCTTTTCTGATTTATTTTCTTTTGATCAGAACCATCTGACCCTTTGTGTTTAAAGGAAAGTTCTTTGCAGTTTGAAGTCTGCCTGTTATAACATCAATCCCACAACCTGTGGTGAGAGGAGCTGGCAGAGGCATCCTCAGCTCATACTCAACAAATCCCTCCCTCCTGGCACACCAGGCACCTGCAGCACATCAGCAGTGTCCTTGGTCCTTGTGCAGAGGGAAAAATCCAGGCTGCAAAGTTACAGATTCTCTCATTTTGTGAGAATGTTTTCGTATGTGCAAAATCCTGCACGTGCTTGGTTTGCTGAGCCTTTTCTCTTGGCATTTGGAGAGGCAGCTCTCTTGCTCAGTTTGAAATGCATTTTCTTCTCCTCTGCACAAAAAAACATTCCCAGCTTCTCTATCCCCTGTGCTGGTTTTCAAGTCAAAACCAAAAATGTTGGGTTCTGGGAGAAGTGCAGCATGAGCAGAGTGTGCTAACGACTCATCCAGGATCCAGGCAGGATCCAGGCACTTCCCACCCATTCCCTGCACTGATCCAGGATCAGTTCCTGAGCAGTGAGGTCATGCAGCTGGGGAGGAAACAGGGAGAGCTGAGGTGGGGATTCTGTGATTGTGGGCTCTGTGTTTTGTGTTCCAAAGCTCTGGCTGGCAGAGCAGGGCAGGGGACACTGGTTTGTTAAGGAATGTCAGGGGACAGAGACAAAGCAGCTCCTTTCCTGGGGCTCTTTCTTGTCCTTTGAGGCTGTTGGCTTTCCAAGTAGGAAGCTTTTATGAAAAACAAGTCCTTGAAGTTGCAGAAAGAGTCAGACAGTGATGATTCCTGGTTTGTGGCAAACAAGTTCCTCTTTTTTGTTGAAGTAAAACCTCTGGATTTTGCCAAAACTCAATTTTCTATGGACCAAAAGAAAGCAAAACCCCACTTTAGCCTTGACCTTGTCCCATGTGTTTTTGGAAATTCAGCCATCATTTAAGTACCTAAGCTGGGAGTTGAGCTCATTTGGTTTGGTAATCATTTGGTAAAGTTCACTACCTAATGTTTGGTAGTGAACTATGAATATGTACCACCTTTATGGTGCAGGGGTTGGTAGTCAAAAGGAACAATATTGGCACAAAAATTACTGCTTCAGGTTTGAAATTTCTGCCCCTTAATTCTTTCAGATGTCCATTCATAAGTTATTCAACTGCATAAACACACTCCTGGTTTAATTTCTGGTTTAAATTGTTCTCATTAAGGAGTTAATTTTGACTTACAGGAGTCTGAGATTAGAAAGCAATTCTGATGACATTTCTGTGGTTTGTCTCTAACTGCATGTCCTTTATAAGGCTCTCAGAATGTAAAAGTAAAGTAAACAAATAATGGGTTAAAAGTGAGCGTGGTTGTATTTTTTTATTTGAGCAGTACACGCAGTACTAGAGAGGGCTGTGCTGCTACACAGACATTTCACTGCAGTCACTGACCAAGTACTTCTCTGGAAATGATTCCCAGCATCTTATTTCATTATCAGACCTAAAATAGGTCACTCTGGGGCTTTGAATTCTGTAGTGAATCTGTTCAGGTGACCTCACAGCAGCATCCT
Organism: Oenanthe melanoleuca; assembly: GCF_029582105.1. Classification (NCBI taxonomy): domain Eukaryota; kingdom Metazoa; phylum Chordata; class Aves; order Passeriformes; family Muscicapidae; genus Oenanthe; species Oenanthe melanoleuca. Next base: position 4,940,475 of record NC_079354.1, read on the forward strand.
GCAATCTGCCATGGTGGGTTGGAGCAGCAACAATTTCTTCACAGCATGAACCTGCCACTGCCCTCCCTGGTCCTCCTTTGAAGTAGGTCAAGCCTGTGAACTGCAAAGACTCTCTGGACCCCTCATTTATTCCACCATTCCTGCCTCAGGATGCAGAGTAGAGCTCTCTTCCTGCACCCAGAGTGAGCACTGGAGCTCAGGTGCATTGGACACATGGAGTGTGTGCCAGGCCTGCATCACAAGGCTGTCCCTGGCCTCCTTCTGCAGCTTGAAGAGGATAATCTGCAAAAACAAACTCCTAAAGAAGTGATTTCCACCCAGTTGTTTACCAGTGGTTCTTTTCATCCTGTTCTCTGACTTTTCTTTGATTTTTTTGTTGTTCTGTCTGTTTGAAGGTGTTGCAAGTTGCATAACCACGTCCAGCTTTTACTTAGGGCTGTCTCAGTGTGCACAGCTTCAGGGGATCCAGCAGAGTCACCTGGGCCTTACTGGAGTGTCTGTCACTGAGTTCTGGTGGTTTTTTATTTCCTTCTCAAATAAGGATTTTCTTTTCCCATCTTTGAATTGGATTTACAGGCTGGTAAAAAAAAAAAAAAAAAAAAAAAGTGCAGAATGTTACCACAGTTTTGTTTCTTTTTTTTTTTTTTTTTTTTTAATCATAGCAAGAAAAGGCAAAGTTTCTTGTTAGTACAGGTGTTGTCAAGTTTCACTAGTGAGTATTGGATGAGAAACTTAAAGAAAAACTTGTTTAACTTTGTCACTGATATGGAAGGAAATGTCCCAAGATACTTGGCAAATCGTCTTCTTTATTAATGACATTGCACTATTAGGTATTGCACAAAAGTTTGTCATTAAAGGAATTTCTAAGTAGATTTCATTTTCTCCCTTTTACTGACTGAGGAAGTTAAGGCCTAGAGAAAGGAAGTGATTATTTAGAGACCCTAGAGAGGAAACAGCCCAGGGTTCTGTATAATGACCATGTAGGCAATGTAACATGCCCTGAAATACCCACTGCAGTTCAGATACAGCTGCTCTGCACTCCAAGAGATAAAATACCTGTTGCTGCTCTCTGTATCCCTTTTTCTTTCCTGGAGCTGGGATGGGAAAACGTGAGTGCCCCATGCCCAGCAAGGTTTGGTGAGTGAGTTGAATTTCAGAGCTGCCCCAGAGGTGTTTGCCTCATGGTGCTGCCACTCAGAGAGCAGAGCAGCAAAGCCCAGCTTCTCCAGGACCAGCCTCTCGAGCAACAGTGACACTGGGACCTTCAGCACCACCCAGCCCCGAGCAAGGGAGGTGCTGGGGAGGGAACAGTGCTGGCAAGGTGCTGGTGGTGGAGCCAGGGTGCAGAAACCTCTTGATTTTCTCTGTGACTTCAGCTCCCAGCCCAGCTTTTGAAACTGCTCAGCAGAGGAGCAGAAAAGTGTTGCCACAGCAGCATTACTTGTCCCTGTTGATGTCCTTGTGCAAAACACAAATCTTGAAGCAACGAAATGGGCTCAGTGTCCTCTGCAAGCTCTTGCCTGGTGGGGCTGTTAGGCACTGACAGGGCTCTTGTTGGGCACACTTTGTCTCCTTTGTTTATCTCCCCTGAGCAAACTCAGTGCTTGTTTCCTTCTTGTCAGACTGATCCCATCTGTAGTGGGTGTTCTCTGAGGTCAAGGGGAGTTGCCTGGGCCTAGTGGTCTCCAAAGCTGCTTCCACCCTTTCCTGTTAACAGCTCTGGAATCAGGAGCTGCAGCCTGGTTTTGTTTACTGATAGAGTTAAATTTGAGAAGGGAATCCCCATCTTCATTCATTCTTTTGATCCACAGATACTAAAGCATCAGCCTCAAAACACTGCTCAAAAAGCCAACTTCCCATTAGCTGTAAATCAGGATTGCTGTGGTCAAAGGTAGAAAATGGAATGGAAAGAGAGGAGAGGAGGAGGAGACTTGAGGGGTCTTGCAGCTGTTTTCACATCCTCTCTCAAAGAGAATTTCTTCAGTTGGCAGCAAGGATCTTATGCAGGAAAACTTGGAGGAAATCAGGTTGCACAAATGTTTGGGTTTTTTTCCCCAGGAGCTGCTGTTGCCCCAGTTGCATTGCTGCAGGTTATTTTATTCCTCTTTTCTCTCTCTCTCTCTATGGAACTGCAAAAGTGACAGTGCTTTAAATGGAAAGATTTGCAGCGAGCCATCAGTCACCGTGCATGGAGGATAGCTCTCCTGGTTTAGTCTTGCTTGTGCTTCCATAAATCAGCATAGCTAAAATATTTGTGGTTGTCTGTAGGAGATTTATGCAGGTGGGAGCTTAGAGTCAGTCTGTCATTTCTGTGGGGGAAGTGAGAGATGGAAGGGGCTGGGGAATGCTGGCTTGCAGGAAGGAAGGATTCATAATGATATTTTGGATATTTAGGGGTTCCACAGAGACAATTAGCAGAAACTCTGTGAGTGTACGTGTGTGCACATCTCTGGTTTGGAAACAGCCTGTTGTTTCCCTGCATCCTTCTCTAGTCAGTCAGGTGGGGATGTTGTATGGAAGTTCCTTCTCTTGGATCTGCTTCAGGCTTGGTTTGCTTTTTCTGCTCTTTCATTCCCTTAGGTCCGAGGTGTTCTGTGCCTGTGTTCTGCCTGACTTTGGCTGTGTGTGCAAATGGGCTGTGTGTGTAATTGTGGGTTAAAAAGCTCTTACAGACTGCCTCTCGTCCCACAACCCTGACTGCAAGCTCAGGAACCTTTGCTGATGATTGTGACTGAGCTCTGAGCATGATGAAGAGGAAGGAGGGACAAGAGAAGCATCTTTGAACAGTGGTGACAAAATCCATGTCCTGTTTTCAGTAACATTGTGTGACCCCAATGTTTCACTGGCTCATGGCAGCTCTGAATGTGGCCCCAGATTGAGTGGAGAGACCTTGATTCCACCAGCTGATATCCCCACACTATTCCTGTGGGATAGGAATCCCCAGGAGCAGGGAGGGTGGGACAGTGTGAGAGTGCTCCAGACTCTGCAGCTCCTCATCCCTTTGCAGGCTCAGGCAGAGGCCAGGGCTGGGCTGTGTGAAGGTCATGGCTGTGGCTTCTCCTTCCCCTTGTCACTGGTGGGATCCTGTTCCCGAGGATTTGCTGGCTTGGCCAAAGTTCAGCACACAGTGGGGAGGCTGCAGAGCCCCAAACCCCAGGAAATACATTTTGGAAAGCTTTTAAAAAGTGTTGCTTATCACACAATACTCAAAAGTTCTCTGGGCTTCCTTCTCCTCTGCAGGAGCAGGTTTCTGATTTTCCACATACCTGTTTTGCACCCTCTGATTCCCTGTTTCCCCCCCAGTTTTAATTCAGGCTGGGCTGTAATGTGATACACCCAGGGAGCAGCAGCCAGCCTGGGAGTCCTGCGTAATTCCAGCAGGGAATTCTGCACAGTCCACAAATCCCAAAGGACAGGAAGGGCAACTCCACCTACAGAATCCCAAAATCAACACACTGACCAGAGGTACCAAGACCTAGGGGGAAAGTGCCTCTCTAGTTTGTTAAGCCAAAAAGGAATTATCCTAGGCTAATAGAGAGACATGCTTTGCCAATAATTCTTAGGGGGAAACAAAAATCAGGAAAATATTAACAGTTTTGGAGTAGCATTGCTGTGCTGTGTCACTGTCTTGTATTTTATCAAACTTCTGTAAAATAATTTCCAGGGATGTGTGTCACATAGGACAGAGATGAGTCTTAAACCAGAATTTTTTGTGTGTTTTCCATCTTTGCCAAGTTCCTATAAATCTTTGCAGTTGTAGAGACAGCCTAAAAACTGCTAACATTTCCAACTACAGAGCATAACACTGAATAAGGATAGTTGAAAAATTTCTGTCAAAACTGTGTTTAATGGAAAATAGAGTTTTGATAAAATAGCATTTTCACTGAAAATAACTGCTTTCTGTGGAAAATGCTGTTTTTTCACTGCAATATTTTGACAGAAATTTTAAAATCTTGGGCTGAAATATGTACAGCTGTTCAAGTCCGTCTAGTGCCACTCATATTTCTTCACCTCCTCAAATTTGAGGTATTTTGCCAACTCTTTGGTTTTTAACATTGTGATACTTGGGAGTTTTTGTCAAGCCCACCTCTAGATTCCTGCAATAGGACTCTTGGTTTTGTGTTTAAAAAGCTGAGTTTCTGTGGCTTTTGAAGAGGAAAGAAATCCTCAAGAAAATGTGATCCAATAACATGAGGAATTAGAAATTAAAGGAAGCTAATGAAAATTTAATTTTGTTTCAAGTAATTCTAGAATTTTTTAAGCCATTTAAAAATATTTATATAGAAAATGTGCTACCAGTCTGATTAATTATTATAATCCTTCCTTCCATTTTCTGTGCCTTTTTCAGTTCTGTTTCCATTTTTTGAAATGGGGAAAAGATCAGTACTGGACCCAAGTATGGGCATACTCAGAGGTTTACCTGGGGACAAAGAAATGCTTTCTGTTTCCCTTTTCCAGTGATTCTTCCCACTCTTTGCCTTTCTGAACATCCTGGAGTATTTTTCTGTTTTCCTGGAACATTTTGTCCCAGGCTGAAGGTGCATCTGCCCAGCATTGGTGTGTCTCTGGGTTAAGGTGACACCGTTTTTGTGCTGATCAAAGGGGACTCAGAGGGGGAAGGAGGTGAGAAGGGAAACCTCAGGCTCGTGGGCAGGAACCTGTGTTTTGTGTGGGCTTTCACACTTGTGATTTCACTTCACAGCTGGGGTGGGTTTCTGCTTGGAGATCCCTTTTTAATTCCAAAGTGAAGATCAGCCAGTGGGGCTTGAGTGGGATCTGCCAGACCTGCTGTGCCTGTTCCAGGGCAGAGTGAGGGGGAAGAGTGAAGGTCTCATGATCACACGGCTCTCTGGCAAGTGCTCCAGGAGCTGCTTCCAAACTGGACCTGGAATCCCTCCTAGGAAATGTTAACTCAAATATTCAATCTGCCATAATAAATCCGTTTGGGGTTTTTTTGTTGTTGTTTCTTTTTTGTTTGGTTTGGTTTTTGTTTTGGTTTGGTTTTTTGGGGTTTTTTTTATTGCCTGGGTTCTCTGTTCAGATTGACAGTGTCCAAGTACAAAACTTTATTCTAGTGAGCATCTGGAAATCTTAGGCTGTGTCCATGCTAGTAAAATCAAGGATGCCTGGGAATGTTCCCAGGAATGTTCCTCAAGTGTGGAACATGATACTGTACTAGTGAAGTGCTGGAATGTTGCTTGGCAGAATTTTGGCCCGAGCAGGCTGGTATTTGTCTCAACTGTTCCCAGGTAGGGTTTGAAGCTGGAGACCATTCCCAAGAAGTGGTTTTTATGCAGTCATCCGGATTCAGAGAGCTGAGAGGTTTCCAATCCCAGCATGAGCTATTGTGTGTCAGCTGCCCTCAGTGCTTGGGCACATTCCTGAGCACATTCAATGTACTGGTACCGATATCTTGAAGTGAAAATCTGCCTAAACCCCTCCCCCCTGTTGCCTTTCATGTCACCTTTGCTTCTCAGAGAAGTGAACGTGTCTCAGGAGGTTGTTTACATGGTGTTTATTTAAATTATGCTCCAGCGAGTGTCATTGTAGCTGACTCTGTGTCAGTGATTTCTTTTGATCAGTCACAAGTACTGATTTAAAATGGGGTTCATGGCCATGAACTTTATGCAGGAATGTATTTTGAATATGTAAGACACTTCTGAACAATATTAATTGTTTTGTGATGTGCTGGCTAGAAGGAAAGATCAAAGATTTACTACTCTAGAGCTATGCTCACACATTGAAGGAAGTTCTTGTCCCCAAAACACCACTGTTTCAAGAGCTAATCCACAGCAGAAGTGTCCCGGGTTCACCTCTTTGTTTAAAGGTCTAGGAAAAGCAAGGTAGTGGCCAGTGTAAAATCTAGATACATGTAAATTGTAAAAATGAAATAGATATGGACTCAATCTATTGAATTTAGGGATCTTTTTTTTTCTTTGTATGGGCTCATCAGAAGCTAACCCATACTGTGAATTTTCATTTTATAGGGTTCTGTTTAATTATTACCTTGATTTTAAGTATCTAGATTATAGATAAGATAGATTTATATATAGCCTATTATAATAAGATGATGACCATCAATATTTTGCAAACACACTCTGAAGTATTTGAAATTTGTTTGATTTGTCAGTATGAATTAAAAATGAGAGCTTCTGTTGGGGTTCCAGGATGTGAATTTGGGGACTGACTTTTAGGCTGTGGCAGAATCTTACCCCAGGACCAAAGCAGTGGCAGTGCCCAGGGAGCCTGGTGGGTTTGGAGCCCAGGATGTGCCAGGAACGGGGCTGGGATTGAGCCATGAAGGAAATCAATGCTCCAGTGCTGGGAGCTGCCCTGGCAGGAGACTTTCCTGTCCAGGACAAGCAGCCCCTCAGCTCTCTAAAACATCAGGCAGATGTTTTCAGTGGTTTCCATGGTGACTGTCACCCTGATGTGCGAACTGTGACCTCAGTGATCACTAATGCAAATGAAATTGGTGAAGAGTTGGGTCTGACCTGTCACCCTGATCCTTGCACATCCTTATTCTGCACAACCCAGTCCTTGCACACCCTGATCCTTGCACACCCCAGTCCTTGCACACCCCAATCCTTGCACACCCCAGTCCTTGTACATCCTTATTCTTGCACACCCTCATTCTGCACACCCCAATCCTTGCACACCCTCATTCTGCACACCCTTATTCTTGCACACCCTCATTCTGTACACCCTTACTCTGCATACCCTGATCCTTGCACATCCTTACTCTGCACACCCCAATCCTCCACACTCTGATCTTGCACACCCCAGTCCTTGCACATCCTCATGCTGCACACCCCGATCCTTGCACACCCTCATTCTGCACACCCCGACGCTCTCGCCCCCCGATGCTCGCACCCCCGTTGCTGCCGGCTGGAGGGGACAGGCTCCAGCCGCGGGCAGTGCCCCCTGTGCCGTTCCCCCGCGTCCCGGGCTGTACGCCAGCCCTGCCCAGCGCAGGGAGGCTGTCCCCAGCCGCAGCTCTCGTGCTTTCCTCCTGACTCACAGCCCAAGTGACAGACAGCAGCGCTTTGAACCTCGCATTCACCAGAGTCCTCCCAGCCGCAGCTGGATCACAGAGCTCCCAAAGGCCAAACTTCCAGAGCACCATCACGGAGCCTGCGAGAGAAAATTTCCCAGACTCACTTGAAACCAAGTTTTTGTCTTCTTTGAGATGAAAACGCTTATCGGGGTTTACAAGCCTTCCTGCAAAAATTTTAGCCCTGTGCCAGGGGAATTCCCTGCAGGGGGTGGTGTAAATGTTGAGGAAAGCTGTACTGTAATTGTGAAAGCATGAGAAACCATAGAGGGGTTTTCAAATGAATTTTCAGGTTCATTCACAGCTTGGCTGAAGAGCAGCTGTGGGAAACAAACCTCCTGAGAACTGAAACAGTGCACGGAGTGGAGCTCAGAGCTGCAATTCTTCAGCAAAGCAGGGAATTTAAGCATTTCAGTGCTGGGGAAATGAAACTGGCCAGTGCCCTGTTTCACTGGGTGAGAAAACAGCCCATTCTGTCGGGTTTGGCCTCATTACACAGTGATTTTCAAGAATTGGGAAGGAAAAAAACTTATTTTAAAATTTTATTTACCTCTGGTTTATCTTGCGAGAGGAAATACTTTCGTTTGAAATCTCAGTGCTAATCATCAGTGGCTTAATTTAGGGAGTTATTGAGCATTATTTTTGAAGGCATTGTTGTGCCTGTAGCTGTCACTGAGTCAACTGGAGAGATACACAGGTATTCATCATACAAAAATGTCTTAATTGTTGTCCTGCCCCAAATTGAAGGGCTCATTTTTGGTGCTGGGATCCTCCTTAGAACTGATATTCCATCACAGGGGACGATATGAAATATGGAACATGCTTCCCTTATGGATTCTTCCCTTTTTAACCTAAATTTGCAGATGCATTTGTTCCAATGACTCGTGAAGAATGAATGGGGACAGACAGATCTTTTTAAAAAGTGTAATATAAATTTGATTGCCCTTTAAAATCAGTGCCAATAGGATCCAGATTTTCAAAGCTCATAAGTGCTTTACATCCAGTGATTTAAATTGGAATGAGACACCTCTACAGCTTTTGAAGGTCTGTGACTTTTATCTTTTAATTGCCACTGTAATGAAGAGGTGGGGCTTTTCAGGCCTGTCTGTCTCTGTGATAACCTCATCTCCTTGTGCCCGCCCTACAAGGCCTCCCCAGCTTTATCTCTGAGGCACTGAGCTCTTTGAATGAGTTTCCATTTGTTCTCAGCCAGATAAGCAGCACCCTTATAATATCCACTTGTTCCAGCACAGCTCTGACGCAGCTGGGGTGGTGAAGTCTTTATCAGATTAGGGCTTATCAGGCTCACAAACGCAGCCTGGACACTTCTTGTGTCTCCAGGGTTACACTGGGGCCTGGGCTGCCCTTGGCTTCAGCCTCCATTCAGGAAAGTGCTCAAGCACATGCTTGAGCAAGTGAACAGTCCCACTCAGTGGCTGTGCAGTTCCCTTTGGCTTTGCCAGGGATCTGCTAAACATTTCCTCAGATCAGAGCTTGAGGGTGGCTGATTTATCATCTAAGTCAGCTTCTGTGCAGGAGCATGGTCAGGGGGGATAGGTTCTGCTGCATAATTCCATGTGGAAAGCACACACCTGTTGCAGGAGGAGGTGCTGGAAGAGGAGCTCTCAGTTCTGCTGGTTCACAGGTAGTTTTGAAGCATGAAAAATACTGCTGGGGGATGCTGGTTTGCTGAAGGGAGTGCTCTTGTGCAGATGCCCTGTATTGTGAATTCATCTTAAATCAGATATAATCCAAGAAGATCACTTATGTAATGGACAATTGAAATATGGCAGAACTGCACAGGATTTGAACTCCTGCTGAGGGAAAAAAAATCCACAGAAACCCCAATCAGTGGGAAGGTGTTGGCAGGAGAAGGCAATGTTGGTTTGACAGTAAAGAAATGTTTTATTTTTCATAATGTTCTTGTGTCAGAGAAGCATTTGAGGTGTCTGAAAATATCACTATGTCCAGCAGTTTGAGCTCACAACTCTTAACTCATCCCACAAAAAATGCCAAAGAAATAAAGTTACTCCTTTGTATCCTTCCAGAGTGGACAGGAAACATTCTCAGGTGGTCAAGAAAAGCACCCATCATATCAGGACACCTAAAATTCAGGGGGTTTAAAGATTGCAGCACCATATCCAGGAACTTTGGCACAATCCTTTATATCCCTACAAACAGGTGGTGAAACTGTAGATAACGAAAAATCAGGACTGAGAAATTCGGGTCATTTGATAAGGAGCTTTAGTGAACTTTCCTGTAGTTACTGTACTTTTGTTACTCCAGCCTGTGGTAGGTGCAAACCTGTCACAGCTCCTTGTTGGGAAGTTTGGCTGCTCCTACCTTGAGGTGTTTGGTTAATCTTTGAACTGTGGTGGTCCTTGGCCAGTCCCAGTGGGGCAGCCAAGATAAGAGGCACTGCACAGAGCAGGGGATTACACCCAGCTCAGTTCATACCCATTTTGTAAATGATTAGTGGCTGCCTTAGTAAATAATTGTTCACCCCAGCGTGTGTAGTGCCCCAGCCTATAAAATGTTTATAACACCTGAGAATAGTTTATTGCCTCCATATAAACTGCTTATAAATGGAAAATTAGTGTGGTGTGGGACCAAGGGCAGGGGCAGAGAGGGCAGTGTTGGGCCTCTTGCTGAACTCCAGGATCCTCCTGCCACAGGAGGATGTGAGACCCTGCAGAGAAGGAAAAAGTCCCCCTTTCAGTGTACCTTAGCTGGAATTGTCAGAGCCCTTTGGGCTCTAATGCATGCAGGATTCATCCTGAGGATACAGATAAGAAGGTATTATGCTGACTGGCAGCTGGAAGAAAATGGGGAATGCTGCCTGATTCAGTGCTGGAAGGGACTGGATGGCTCTGGGAGATGTTTCTTTCCATCACTGCCTGGGGTTGGGAGGGTCAGGCCCTTCCTTATCTAGGGTGTCACAAATCACCTGGGCCTGAGGCTGAATCTCATACTCACTTCCAGATGTAAATAATCCACAGGACACCAAAACATGAATGATAAAAATCACAAATATCTTACAGTATAACTGTGATGAACATGTTTTCCTTTCTTTTCTCATCTTCCCTGTGAGGATGCATTTGACCCTGCTTGACTCACCCCGTTCCCTTCATTTGGAATGGCTTCTTGTGGGAAGTTTAGCAGCTCTACCTTTGTTTTCTGTCTTCTCTCACTGCTGCATGAATATGAATATGAAATTGCAGATTTTTGTGTGTCAGAGTTTCTTATGTGACTCAGTAGCCAGAGAACCCTGCAGTGTGCCATAGATTGAATCTGCCCTGTTGTCCCCCTGCCCCACTCCCCAAACCCCAAAGGGAGCTCTGAGGATACTTTAATGTTCAGTTCAGTCTGAATTAACCCAATGTCTTGGCATTTGTGTGTGTTTTTCATGGGGCCTTCCCCTTCCATGGGCCTCTTAATGAGGCTAAAATAACATAAATGTAACAGAAGCACAAAAATAACACAGGATCTCTTCTTTTGATCCTGGCATCAAAACCAACAGGAACATGTGATGGGATCATGTGAATCCACATTACTTTGGCCCCACAAATGATTCCCTAAGGCCTGTTACAAAAACCTATGGAAAAACATAAACACAAATACCACAAGTGTCATCACAGAATGGTTTGTGTTGGCAAGAAGCTTTAAAGATAATCTAGTCCAAACCCTAAATGTTTTTTTCCCCATATTTTCTTTTTTAATCCAAGAGCTGCAGTATGGGCTTGAGAGGAAGGAAGGTTGAAGGCTCTTTTCTTGATGAGCATCCCATTAGAAAAATGTGGAAATCTCTGATGTGGGAGGTTGTTCTAGCTGTGACAGTAGAAAGCAAAGCAGAGACTCTTTCCCTGATGCAGAAGTAAAATCTGATTAAAATGTGTTTTGGAAAAGAGGAATCAATGGGAAATACTGGGTAAATTCTGTAGGCTTTGCCCAGTTCTGACTCACAGGTGATGCTCCAGTTTCTCTCACATGGTGCTGAAAGTGCTCATTGATAACTTGAATGAGTGAGAGCTGCACATCTCTGTTACAGCTGCTGGTTTGCTGGGTTTATATATATATATATATATATATACATATATACATATATATATATCACAATATTATGTCTGCTCACGTTCTAAGGCAATGGGATCTGCAATCAGCCTGAAATGAAAGGGGCAGCCTCTGGAAAACCTGGAAGTTTGGCCCTTAATTGTGGCAGAGAGTACAAATTCTCAGTTTCTCAGGATTTTCTGGGTTATGAGCAAGACTGTATTGTTTTGTTTGGTTGGTTTTGGGTGGGTTTTTTGTTTGTTTTTGGTTTTTGTTTTTTGTGGGGTGTTTTGAGTGCAGTTTATTTAGCACCTCTGCAATATTTAATGTGATAACTCTTGAGATCTCAGCACACTGAGGTAGAATGTCATAAAGGCGTCTGGTAAACAGATGTTCCAGTCTCTGTGAGCTGCTGGGAAACTGTGCATCACTGAATTCATGTGGAAGCAGCTGCAGCTTTGGAAGCTTTAGTTTCCTGAATAAATTCTTTGGACATCTATTCCACTTTGGCAACTGTGGCTGTGGTGAGATAAAGACACAAGTAAAACCCAGTTGCAGCAATAGGCTGGACCTTTTATCAAACCAACTGATAACAGAAAGGTGGATTCACTTTCAGGCACTTAGGTCTTGAACTTTTGCAAGGGAACCATTAATGCCCAGCAGATATGAATGGATCAGGGGAGGTTTTGTCAAGATTTGCTTGTGCAGGTGTTCTGTGCTTTCATAATGGTGACGTGCATCTCACTTCTGCAAGATCACCACAAGATCCTAAGAAATAACTTAAGGCTTAAGAACAGAGTAATTCACTAGGATTATAAGAAGAAGATGTTTTGTTGTGGCTACTCACTTTCTGGCCTTTAGGTTTTCAGAGAATTTGAGCTCTAATAATTATACTGGGTAGCCAAAATTAGCACTGTCTTCAAATGATACTTCTTAAAAATAAAACCTGAAATGGGAGTTGTGCTCAAAGTCATGCTGGAGGATTTCAAAATCCAAACCAGGACCCGAACTTTTGACTGAGCTCCCCAAACTGTTTTGAGGCTTAAATGAAAAGTGTGCAGGGAGGGAAGAAAAGCTTCCCTGGGTGTTCTGTGCTGCAATGGGGCTCAGCAGGGGGAGCTCAGCAGGGATTCCCACCCAGGGCACAACTCCTGCTCCTTGGAGGTGGAACTCAGCCTTTCCCTGCTCTGAGCTCGGGGTGGGTTCATTCCCTCCTGTGGAGCTGGTGATCTGTCTTGCTTGATGGAGGAATTGCTATGACAAAATGCTAAAAGCTCTTGCTCCAGGCTATTTTTAATCTACTCTAGGTGAAAGATCAGAACACATTTTTGGAAGATTTATGTGTGATACCCTTGTGCCGTGCTGGATGGGATAAATGGGAGTTGACAAAATACAGGACACGAGATTTAAACCCTTGACCTGTGACATTGCAAGTCATCATGACTGTATGTTACCACATTTATGTTCTGGAGGGAAAGGTTCTGCTCTGAGGGAATCTCAGAAATGCTCAGCAGAGGTGCAGGGATGTGGTTCTCACTTAGTCTTTCTGTTTTTTTGGTAGGTGATCAGTAGTGAAATCTCCTCCCAGGCCTGGGTGGGTTTCAGTGCAGAACATTTCCCAGCAGTTTTCGTGTTGTCTGTGCACAGTAACACAAAAACATGTTTGTGCACAGGAACACATCTGTGTTTTGTGGAAAGGGCGAAGCTACTTAATGACAGCTCAGCTTGTGCAGCCTCAGCAGTTTTGCTGATCCTTTAATAGTCCAGGCTTTCCAACTGCTTCCAACTCTCTGTTTACTGTGTCCATTTCAGAAACAAGAGCCCTGGAAAAGCCAAGAGATTTTAGAAATTCTATTAAACACTGTTTTCACCTCAAATTTAGGATTCTGCTGAACCCTGCAGTGGCTTGGTGATGTTCATCTACATCTCACTTCCTTGTGAGGGGCACATCCCCAATTAGTCTGGGGATTTGTTATGCATGTGCAAATCTTTTCTTGGGCAAGGAAGTGTCACATGGAGACCTGGCTGAAGAAAGCAAGCTGTTTAATCTTAAATGGTAATTGTCACCCTCTGGCTAATGATAAGCAATATTATGGCCTGTGTATCAGCTGTAATTAAGCAGTAAGACACAACAAGGTGTATGTTACACAGAGATAACAGTGCTCAAGAGCCAGTGACCTGCAAAGCCCATTATCTCCCAGCTGCACGAGCCAGGGTGTGCACGTGTGGTCCCAGAGCCACTGTCCCCCTGCCCCTGCCTGCAGGCTGCTTCTGGGGGGCAGAATTGGGAGAGGGGTTTGGGTTGCATGAGTTTTTAACAAAGCTTTTTTTCTGAGTAGTTGATTTCTGCATGTTTAATAGACCAGTGTGAAACATTCTAAGGTGTCACTCCCTGAATTCTGGGAAATGGGCACCACTTCAGGAAAGGCCCTGCAGGGCTGTGCAGGGGAGGGGTGGGGTGTGCAGGGAAGGATTCCCAATTCCAGCACCAAACCAGCAGCAGCACCTCATTTGCTCCAGGAAGGAATTCCTGTTGCTTTCCCAGAAGCAGAGGGAGCTGGAATGTGGGGTTAGATGGACTTTGTTTCAGAGTAGGATTGGATCTTAGAATTAAAGGTTGGAGGAGTGAAGTTTGTACTGTTCATACTGAACACAAAACCTTTCCTGTGGAGGTGCCATTGCCCGTGTCCTGCACTTGATGCTGCAGGAGCAGAGAATGAAAACCAGGCTGGCACAAGCACCAAACCAAAGGGGATGAGAGTACCTGAGTTCTGCCTCCTCCAGCACCATCCTGCTCTGTTGCTTAATGTAGGGATCCTAGAGAAAAAACAGTGCTGGAGGAGGAAGCCCCAGTGCACGAGAGCTTCCAGTAACAGGAACAAAGAGCAGGATCAGTTTTTCCTTGCTGTTTTTCCAGTCCTATTCTGCTGTTTTCCTTCATTCATAAAATTACCTCAATGAAAGTTTGCAGGGCAAATCACTTTGACGTTGATCAGATTTTCAGTCTAAATACCCTGGACATGGATTTGCTGCCCCTTGGTACTGGGCTGCTGTGGATAATTGCACAAAATTAAAATACAGTGGATCAAATTGCTGTGTTTTGTTCCTGTGCAATAGTCTGTCTCACACTTAGCTATTCATGGGTTTTCTCCCCCCAGACATACAAATTAGAAAGTCACTGGGATCTTGATAAACAAACTGCTGACAATTTAGTCTGGGCAGAGAGAAAAGCAGCAATAAACTGAGGTGAGAACTGTCTCAGCTAATGTCTTTTAGCCAGCAATTGCCAGGACAGAATATGTCTGAATGGAGTTCCCAAGTTTGGGGTGATGTTACCCATTCAAATGGGTGGATTCTTATTTAGCCAAATAATAATTTGCAAGATCTTTAGAAAGATATGAGCAGGGTGGACCATCCCTCTGTAGCCTGAGTTGTGATGTTGTCAGAAGTAGTGATCAGTTCTGATGGTTGGGATGGTGCTGGGCCCATCTGGACTCTGATTTCAGTGGATGTCCTGGATATTACTGTATTAAAAATATAAATACATAAAGTTAGGCTTAATATAAAAGCAGAGAGCCAAGGCAGAGGCCAGAGCCAGCTGTCTGCTCCTCAGAGCCCCTCTCCCGGGTGCGAGTGTTTCTGATTACAGCTGTGCACTGTAAATGCCTGCTCCATGTCTGGGGATAATCCATTCAGAGCAATTACAAGGCATCCGTCACCAGCAGGACCTGAGCCACAGGCTGCTTATCTGGGAAAATTGATGGAGGGGAAGGAGGGAGCGAGGGGAGGAAATCAATGCCTTTCCCCAGTGTTATCTGCCAAATTGAATTAAGCAGCACGGGATCCCTGCACGGGAGCTGTGTTTGGTGTGCTCAGAGCTGGGCAGGGATGGTGGCAGCTGCCCTGGGCTGCTGCTCCCTGGCAGCTTCCTGGGCATCCACTGACACCAGCAGGGCCTGGGTGGGCACAAAGAGCTCAGAATTTCCCATGCAGAACCTCCAACCCCACAGCAGCAGCTCCAGCTGGGAGCCTCGTGTCTGTTCACAGTCCTGGTGTACAATCCCATCCTGTGTTCTTTTTTTGGTGTAGCCGAAGTCCCGTCCCAGTTTTTCCAAGCAGAGTGCTGTAGGGAAAGCAGCAGGGCTGACATCAGCAAAGATGCAGTAATTGCAGGCTGCAGAGCCAGGACTAGGAAACCTCTATTGCTGAAAAATGCTGTGTGTGTTGAATCCCTTGGCACTGCAGTGTAATCCTGAGCTGGGAGCTGCTGCCAGGCAGAGGGGCTGGAATTTGGGGCAGAGGGTTTGTGGGGGAGTTTAACATGCCAGGAAATGGAACAGGGAAGGTTTGGTGCTGTGCCTTCCTCTGCTGCTCCATTCACCTTGTGGCTTGGAAAAGTAACTGAAGGAAATTTGACTTCTTTGTGTCTGACTGGTCACTTACTCTGGAAATCCAGGAGCTGGATTCAGGAATGCTGAGCAGCTGGGAATGGACACTGTGCCCTGCTGGGACCTGGAGCAGCAGGAATGTGGCTGCAGGGAGGCACAGCAGGGCACTGGCACTTGGGATGTGCAAAGGGAATCCCTCTGTGCTGGCTGCAGTGGTTTCACTCCTGGGCTGTGGGGCCAAGAGCTCTGTTCATGCACTGTGTGGTACCTGTTTGATCCTTGGCCACATAAAGGAAAGGGTTTAATGACCTTTTCTGACAACCAGACAATAAAGGAATTTCAGTGCCAGGGCTGGAACTGAGCACATGGAGCAACCCAAAACATTGCATTGTAAGCAGGTTTTATAAAGGGCTCCTTGTAAACTTTCTTCCCAAGATCATGGTCACTCAAGCTTATGGTCCTTATGGTGTTTACAGAAATGAGACTTTGGAGCAAACCTGACCTTTGAAGCAGTGAAACCTCATTTTCTTTTTACCTGTGCAGGTTTCCTCTTGTTCCTTGGAATCTTTCTCAACAGCACAGGTATGGGAGGTGGAAGAGCAGAGGACTGGGATGGCTGGGCCAGGGTGGCTCTGGGGCAGTGTTATAAGGGCGAAATCCTCAAGGTTCTAGGTTGAGGAGCTGACTCAACAAATACAAAAGTGAATCCAAAATGATGAGCCAAAACCCCAGATGCTGTGCAGAACAATTCGGCTCAATCAGTCCAGCCCAGAGAGCTGTGGAAACTTTTTCCCTCCCAAATAAAAGTGTGTGGGAATTTGCATTGCAGTCAGGTAATGCTTCAAGTGCACATAAGCCATCTCATAAAAATTCCAGCAGCGTGTACGTCACACAGCTGGGTTCTATTAGAGCTGTGCTCTTCATCCTGACAGTGCCTGGGAGCTCAGATCTCCATTAACTCTGGCATTCCTGGGCTTCTGCTGCTTCCCAGACTCCCGTCCTTCTCCACACTCTATCCCTTCCCTGCAGGATGTGTTTCTTTAATGCCTTTTCAGCTGATGAAGGTGGGAGCACCTGAAAGGTCTGGTTTGGATCCCTTGAGCAGTATAAAGGAATCTCCTCATTTCTCCCCCAAATCCCTCAGGCCTCTCCCTGCTCTGTGTGTGCTGAGCTTCCCTGTGCTCCATCTGCCAGGCTGGGATCAGGGGAGCTGCTCCCAGCACTTTGGAACCACTGGGGTGCTCTGTTTAACCCCATTTGTGGGATTTTGTGGTCGTTTCTTTCAGCTGTGTCCCACACAAGGTTGGGATTTGCCACCTACACCCTGTATTTGGGTTTTTAGTGGTGTTTTCTGAGGTCTGGGTAACACAAGCTCTTGAATAAGTCATGAAAAGTTTTTACTCCAGGCCTCAGGAAATTGCATTTTTATTTCTATTTATTTCAGCTACTTTGAGTTTGGGTCAGTTCAGCTCACTTGGTTACTGAGCATGTTCAGGTCTCATTTGTAATGTTTCTTGTTGCTAGTAAATTGGAGTTATTTTGTCAGCAGAACCAGAATTTTCAAACTCCGTTACCCCTTACCCAGAAACACAAGACAGCTTGACTGGGCTTTACCCATCTGTGTTGTTGCACTCAGAGGTCCTTGGAGACAGAATATATAATTTTTTCAGCCTCTGTACCAAGCCTTATCAATCCAAATCTAGTTTGCTATTTAGTTTGGAACGGGAATACCATGACTCTCTGAGAAGGAACAGCAGGAGGAAAATTACTTGAACTTTTAATTTCAGGACCCAGAGTCACAGTAAAGCTGTGCAGGTGGAAGGACAGGGATGTGGATGGGATATGGGGCACAAGATCCCTCCCCAAAGATGTGGAGCTGCATTCAGGACACAAACCCACCCTTTGGAAAGCTGGGTGAGTCTCAAATAAGAGATTTATTTTTTTAAGCTCTTTGCTCATTCTCAAGCTTTTCCACTGCTTTACAAAGGCATTTCAGAAATGTCCCAGAGCTGTGGAAATTCTGCAGCTACTTCTCAGAAAACCATGAGAGAATTATTCTGACATATGTTTCCATCTCCTGCTTTTTGCATTTTCCCCTCTTGTGTTTCTTTTTCTTTGACCTAGAACAAACTTCTCTATGCTTACAATTCTCACTGTTCCAAAGAAATCTCACTTGAGTGTTAGAGTTTCCCCACTCAGTGGAATGCA
Source organism: Oenanthe melanoleuca (assembly GCF_029582105.1). Lineage (NCBI taxonomy): Eukaryota > Metazoa > Chordata > Aves > Passeriformes > Muscicapidae > Oenanthe > Oenanthe melanoleuca. The sequence continues at coordinate 4,958,175 of NC_079354.1, forward strand.
GTGATGCCAATTCCAGTCTCCTTGCAGCCCTGCAGAGGTTTGGTGTTCAATGATTTCCTGGGCTCTCCAGGAACACAGGAGCCAGGTGCTGTGGGATCGTGGCCATGGCACATTGAAGGGAGGAGCAGCACCTCAGCAAAGCACAGAGAACTCCAAAAACATCCCAGAGCTCTTTATTTTTTTCTGGACAAACAATTTTATTTTCGGTAATGCGTCTATACACTGTACATTCAGTCACTGTGGTATATAAGCATAGCTATTTTCATACATAATCTCATAAAGTCCTTTATTTTACAATATTATCTGCATTGGGGGAGGGGATGTGGAAAAGGGGGTGGAAAAGGACTATCAAGGTACACAGCGAAATAGATAAATATGCCAAGCTTTTTTCTTATTTTTTTTTTAAATCAGGCATTTATAAACAAGAAAGCATACATTACTTACATAAAAATAGTTCTAGAATAGTAGAGTAAGTCATAATATTGTCATTAGCAGCAGCATAGGAGAGACCAGGATAACAAAAATGTGCTGAAATGCTATTGGCTATTATAAATGTAAAGATTTATTTTTCTTCAATTGAAAAAATGTCATTTCTGTGAGTTCTTTCAATTAAAAAAAAAAAAAAAAAAAAAAAAACCAAAAAACAAAACAACAACCAAGCCAACAAAAAAACTTCTCTCTAAAACACATGGACTGCTGAGAGGGCAGAATGGAACAAAAACCAACCTTTTGGTAATAAAATACTTTACAGTGAAAATAAGGACAAATAAAATGCAAATGATGGAGAAAAGGTTATAACCCACATTGAAAACTTGCAAAAAGATTTTGTTTTGTTTTTTCCTAACAGACAGCAAAGGTTCTTCTCAGTTAAAAACACAACTCATAAAACAAGACAACTACCAGGTAAGAAAGAGTTTTGAAAAAGTAAACACCATATACACTTATAATACAACAGTGTAAAATGAAAAAAAGTATTTACATGTTGAATTTACTTTTAATGTTTTTTTACATTGGCTAGTTCTGTTTGAAAAGCAGAATATTATGTATAGAGTTAGCTGCTCCATAGATATGAATGTTATTGCTGTTGGTTTTTTTTTCCCTTCGTTAAGTCTTCACTCAGTAATAGAAACAAGGAGTAATTAAACTGAATATACAAGTAGTAATATATTTGTAGGTACAGGGAGAGTCAACAGCCTGTATGAAACACCTCTTCTCCCTTGGAACTTCTTAAAGGAAACTAAAGCACAGAGGGTGGGGGAGATGGAGGGGCAGCCCCTGTCCCTGGGGATGCAGCAGGGAGTGGGGGCTGCAGGAAGGAAGGGATTCCATGGGACCAGGCTCACACAGCTTTACTGAGGTGTTGCAGACACAGGAATGACCCCAGAGCTCCCTGGCCTCGAGCACCTTCACACTGGGGGGCTGCTCTGCAGAGCCCCCCGGGACAATCAGCCTCTGGGGCTGGGACAGAGACACTTCTAATTACTCTGAATTAGAAATAAATTACATACTCTGCAGAAATAACATCTGATCTGCAGAAAGAACAATTTGATTGTTAAACATGGTTAGGAAATGCCCAGTAGTTGAAGCCAAACCCAGCCCTGGAGCCCCTCCTGGGCAGTGGCTGCTGCTGGAGAATGTTTGTTCCTGCTCTTCTTGCACCTTATTTATCTTCGTGCTTTTAAACCTTAATTGATAGAAATGGCCTTTCACTCCCAAGGACCAAATCCTGGGAGCCTTGGGGTGAGTTCACCTGCAGGTATGGCCCTGCATGGAGTGACTGTGAGGAAACCCCAGCTGGAATTCTGGGTGGGAGATTCTGTGCTGCCCTGTGACCCTTTACCTGTGCAGCACAGGTGAGGCTGCCTGGTGGTCAGTAACTATTTTACTGTTCTGCTTCTTTCCTTTGAAAATCCTGCAGATTTCCTTCCTTCAGAAGTGTGGGAGCCTCATGCCCAGTGAGTGACTGCATCTCCCTGGCTCCCTGGACACAAAAAAGAAAACTGATGGTGTGCTCAGGTGAGTGGCTTTTCCTGGGAGACAACAGCTGGACATGGACATGTTGCTATTTTTTTGGGGTTATAAAGGGAGAGAAACTATCACAGATCAGGGGGAAAAACCCAAACAAGCAAAATTTCCAAAGCCAGGCTTCCATGAGCTGTCACAGGAGCGGGGTCTGTTCTCTGTGTGGTTCCCAACACAGCAGTAAAGCAGAGCATGAGAGACTTGAAATGCACAAAAATGATCAGCTACAGCTACAGTTGTTTAGTTTCCCTTGAAGAAATAAGTGGATAATACAGATCTGGAAATCATAAGGCTGAGAACATTTTTCTGCATACTGCATAACAAAAGAACCCCTTTACATAAGACAGTAATAATGCCCATTAATGACTATATGGCAGTTTAATCCATGCATATGATTTAATAATCGCAGAAAAAAAACATACAAAGAAAATAAAACCCCACATTAAAATAAAAAAACCTGCTCAAGCATAATCAAAATTCCTTTTGCATTGCACTTTAGAAGGAGATCTGCACCTAGAGCCAGTCTCCAGCATCCCAAACACACAAGGGCCAACCCCTGTATCCACAGACAGGTTCAGGACATTGACTTGGTGTGACTGTTTCTTGCTCCCAACAGTTTTACATTGTCCCAGTAATTCCACTCCTTTCATATTTCTTATTTTTTTTGTACCTAAAACATATATATGAACTTCTTTGTTAATGCTCACAGTTACTATAATAGTTACTATAATGGTTTCAAGCAAACAGCTCTTGTTTTAAAAAAAAAAAAAAAAATCTCTCTAATGTACTGTAAGTAAATACCATAATTTTAGGATTGGAAGCCGCTTTCTGTCTACTGGGAAATAATTTTGTAGCTTACATAGTTTGCATTAATGTCCAAAAGCAAATAAAGATTACTGGAAATATGTTTCTTCTTTTAGAATAACTCTGGGTATGATGATGCATAGGGGGTTATCTTTTTTTTTTCTTTTTTTTTTCTTTTTATTTATTAAGGTAAAAAAGTGTCAGCATTGCCTAGAGAAGCTGCTGAGAGGAAAAATGAGCTGGAAGGCACATCTGCAGCCCCAGATCACATTTTCACTTGCTTGAGTGTGTCAGAGGTGAGTGTTTATGGGTGAAAATTAATTTTCTCCTGATCAGTAAAGCACCAGCTTTATTTGTTAAGCACTTTTGGGAGCATCTCTGATGCTCCCCAGCTTAGGTCAGACACACAGCCACGAAACCAGGCTCTAACTGACCCAGCAGCACAGGGGGAGTTCCTGCTCTGGGGATTCTGGACCTGCTGGATCCTCCTTTGCTTAGACAGATGCTGATGGGAGGTGCCAGTGGTGGCAGATTGGGTTCATGGTTTGCACAGCTGTTAGGGCAGAATCTCAAATGCTTGACATGTACATCTTAGAAACAGGGAACAAAATGCAGAGTAAGATTCTGACAAAGTGCAGGTTTTAAAAAAAAATAAAAAATAAAAAACCTCAGCACCACCCCCAAGGCAGTGATGGCTTGCTGCATTGTATCCCCGGGCTGCGGCTTGGATCCCAAAATTAAAGTAATTTCTCTTTTTAAAAACAAAAAAGTTTTTTTAAAAAAAGATGTAGGCTTATTCACAGCAGCAAAAATGTTGGTTTTCTGTTCTGTAGTATCCGACACTGCGATGTTGGACTCTCCTTGGGCACAGAAATCCTGACTGACAGCTCAGAATGGAAGCAGGGAAATACTGAATTCATGGTAAGATGGTGCAACAAGATGAGTTTTCCAGAAAACTGAAAGCTGAAGATTTCAGAATGATTTCAACACACAGATGTCTCTGCTTTGTTCCTCTACCAACTGATCACCCATTTCCTTCCTTTCTTCCTTTCTCTCTTTCTTTTCCCAAGGCTGAAGCGCTCCTGGGTGAAGTCTCTGAACACAGGGGGGTCTGTGGGGCTGGGCTGGGGCTCTCAACCCAACCCCTGCTCCTCCCCTCACCCCCTGCACGCTCCTGCAGCCTCTCTTCTTCCTGTGTCCAGGGCAGGAAATGGACATCACTCATTCTAAGGAAAAAATCAACTTGGAAAAGCACTCTGAACTTCTCCTACACCCACATGACGGGATGGAACCACGATGGCTGGAAAACTGCTCCTGACATGGATGGCATCATCACCACAGAGGGGCTTCTGCACAAAGAATCCCAAAGCCTATAAAGTCATTAAAAATTGTGCATCGAAGGTTTGTGTTTTATTTTTTTGTCTTTTTTTTTTTTTGTTTGTTTGTTTTGCTTTTAAAGGTTCATTATAAAAATCTTGTTAATTTTTTTTTTTAATACCAAGTCTGTGTAATGAATTATTTTAAATAGCTTATAAGAAAAGTTGGTTTGTTTTTAAATTCCAAAATGTTCCAACAGGCAGGAGAACACAAAGCCACTGCCGTGCTTGCCTTGGACTCCGGGTTTAGCTGGACCACGCTGCTTTGCTTGGAGTTTGCCAGTAGAAAATTTGCTGTGGACTTAAAAGTATTTTGTTTACAAACACTTTGTGTTTTCTAGGCACAGTAAGATGTTGTGCTATATGGATTGGGAAAAAAAAAGAGGCGGAATTCAGTGCTTCTGTTCTAGAGAGTAACAACATTTGCCTTCCAACTACTGAGAATCCATATTCCTAAAGTGTGTGCCAGGACACCACTACTCACACGTGCACTCCCAGTCCCATCTCTCCCTCCCTGTGCTGGGGGACGAGAGCTCAGTTCTCCATGGGGCTCGAGGTGCTCTCACTGCTGGGCTGGCTGCTGGCTTTAGGCCACAGTTGTTCCTGAAGCTCCTTGACCACCTTCTCCAGGTGCTCGCGGGCCTCCCGCTCGTGCAGCAGGTCGGCGCGCAGCTGCTCGCGGTCGGCCTCGGCGTGCTGCAGCTTCACCTGCAGGTCCTCGATCTGCGGGGACAGGACACACAGGGCTGAGCCACAGGGGCTGCCCAGAGCCTGGGCCTCCCCACACACCCTGCACAGGGTCAGGGAGGCAAGGAAATGTGTGCTCTAGGCATAGATTATCAAGATTGGGGTGAGGAAGGAATTCCCTGTTCCTATTTTCCACACACTACTGCAGTACAGTGCCTGCTTAGCTTTGAAACCTAAACATTCCCAATGTTAGCTCCAGAAAGGAAGGGGAGAGCCACACGAGTTAAGAAACAGTTTAGGAATTCATTAGTGCCACAGAACTCTGGTCACTTCTTCAAGCATGGCTGCTATTTCTTTAGGCAGCTCAGCAAAGCAAAGCCCAGGTGTAGGCACAGGGGATTCACTTTCAGCTCTTCTACAAAGATTGTTAAGGGAAGTGACCAGAAAGGGCCTTGGTGCTGAGGGGCCAGGTCTGTCCCAGCTATGGATTAAAGATCTGCAGTGTCCCCACTCTGTCCCAGCAGGACCTGCAGCTGCCTTTTGCCTCTCTGATCTCCTTGTTTGGTACTTTCTGACAGCAAAGGCAGAGAAAACCCCCAGGACTGGAGGGTGCAAATATCAGAGAAACAGCACCCACTGAGAAAGGAAATGTCACCAGTCAGCAAAGATTGCCCTTTAACAAGGAAAGGAGACCTCAACTGTTTTGGGCTAATATGCAGGTAAACCGCCCCCATCCACATTTGGATTTCCAGTATCAAGCAAGAAAATGAAGGCATAAACCACAGCTCCTCAATGGGCATTAAGCATCTAATACTTTAAGCCTACACAGAGGCAATGCCACCCTGACTCTGTTGTCTTCTCCCACCCTGGCCTGATGCTATTTCTGTCAGACTGAGCCTGTTTAGAGAACTGTGGTTTCCTCAAAAATAATATGTGACCAACTTCCTCTTGCACCCCAAGCTGTAGTTACAAGGATGTATAAAGCTTTATTTTAAAATTTCTCAAGAACTTAAGTTATAATGACATCTTATAAAATTCAGCCCTGGGAGTGAGTTACTCACAGGAGTTTTGTTAGCAGCTGTGCCAGCCTCAAAACAGGAACTGCCAGGTGCCCTTTGCCCAAGGACAGCTCTGGGGGGGCTCAGGGGTGGCTGTGATGGGGGACACTGCCAACCTGCCAGGCCTGGCCTCAGCAAAGAGAAATAACTGGCTGCTTGAGTTCTTTTTGAGGGATTCTTAGCCCTTAAGCTTAAACCTCATCTATTCCTTCCCAAGGAGGGAATGCATTAGGAGACTGAAAATGCCCAGTGTCACACAGTGACCCCCAGGACACACCTGAGCCCCCAGGCCCAGCCCAGCCCGTTCACCTGCCCTGGAGCTGCTCCCCAGGGCCCTGAGGGAACGCCCAGCCTGGGGCAGCTCTGTTTAGTCTGGACACCCCTTATCACCCCTTATCAGTGAGACATCCTGTGATGCTGGGAGGAAGCCCCACATCATTTCCTGCTCCTGGCCAGACGTGTCTCAGCGGGAGCAGGCGGCCACTCCCCTTCCCCTTATCAGAGCCCTGGAGATTGTGAGCTTTGCTTCTGCTCTTCCCCTCCTCCCTTAAAGCCACCACACCAGAGAGCTGCAGCTCCCACCTCCAGGAGCACCTGTGTCTCACAACTCCTACAATTCCCTCTGCCACGAGCTTTTCAGGGCTATGCTAAACTATGTAAAGTATTTGAAGTATATATAAACACACAGAAATTCAAGTATGTTAAACAGTAACTTTTGAGGGCTGCCTTTAACACGGGAGGCCCTGACGTGTCTGTGGCATGGAGTGAGTTTAAAATTCAGGCCCCATGTTTTGGAGTCCTGCTCTCTGTTGCTCCTTCCCACCCAGGGCCGGGGCTGCAGGGCAGGGGAGGGAGCAGAGGAGCTGCCCCTGAGCTCACCTGTGCCGAGTACTTGGCGCGCAGCCTGCCGGCCTCGCAGCCCTTGTCGCACACGCGGATCTGCCGCGCCTGCTCCAGCTCCCGCTTCAGCCGCACCCGCGACTCGTTGGCCTCCTTCATCTTCTTCTCGTTCTCGGCCCGCAGCCGCTCGATCTCCTTCCGCAGGTTGCGCTTGGCCTCCGTCGCTTCCCTCAGCTTCTCCTTCTTGGCCACTCGCAGGAACTCCAGCTCCTGGGACACAAGCAGGTGAGGGGGAGTGAAGGGAGCAGAGCTGCAAGGGGAGCCATCCAAACCTCGTTCCCACCTCCTGCTGCTTGTGACCACGGCTAAAGCCCACTCGGAACTTTGCACGAGCCCTTCTTCTTTAAATCCTGTGGAGTTCCTGCACTCCAGCTACCCTGAAGCCCAGGATAACAAAAAGCTCAGCGCTACAGCCCCATTTTGCTTTGTCAAGCAGAATAGCTGCGACCATCTGGGCCTGAATAAAGATGAACTGCAGTTGGAGAGAGCTCCAGCACCAGCTCCACGTTCCAAACCACCCGACTGCAGTGCCTGGGCTGGAGCTGAAGGCTCTGAAGATGCACAACGTGGAAGGTGCAGCTCTGAGCGTCCTTTGTGTAGGGCAAAGCTCAACAAGACATCAGAAATCAGTTCCATTTTATCAATCCCCCCCAAAAAATCCACTCAAGGCAAGGACAGAACACAAACTGTGTCGTTTCTAGCTCTGGGGTGCTGTAGGTGACTGGAGTGAGTCCCAAGACTCCTGACAACCAGCCCAAGTACTGCTTTGTCACAAGAGCTGGAAAACTCCAGGCTAAAACCTGAAGCTGAACAGAAACCACGCTTTCCTCTGGGAACTGCCACTCCCCCTGCCCAGGCTGGGAGCTGCTGCCTTGGAATCTCAAATCCATGAGGGAACCATTAATTGAAGTGATAATGATAAGGAACCTTCAAGGTACAAGTTGTTAAAATACATGTTCACAGCAAGCACAGAGATGTGACTCACGTTTCCTAAATGGTTAAATGAGAAACTAAAGATCTATTTTTTCCCCCAGAAGCAGCATTTCCTCCCTGTCCGAGTCAAACCCTGCAGCCCTGGCTGCTGCGAAGTAACACTGCAGGGTCATGGGAAATTCACTCTTCTGACAATCTCACTTCCCAGCCAGGCCATTGTTAACTCTGGAAGTACATACACAGCCTCTGGAAATACACACACAGCCCCTGGAAGTACATACACACACCTCTTCTGTGTGTGGAACTGGGAACCCAGACCTTCCCAAATGGAGAATGGTGGTTGGACACCAGAGTTCCCTGCCCCTGACACAGGACTTCATTTAACACTCAACTGCTTCATGTAATTCCTGCTTTAAGTACACACTCTTTAGGTATTACACATAAATGTTTACTTTTAAATACATAAAATAAAACACAGATTTACTGGAACACAAAGGAATTAAGTAATTTGTTTAGGGTAACTGAAAAAAACAGCATCAGTGCTGGTTTTGTGTCTCCCACATTTGATCAACCAGGCCCTTGTTTACTCCATCCCATGGATTCCAGCCCCAGATGAGAACAGCTCCACACCAAATATTCAAAGAGGACACATAAATCTTCTACCTTGGCTTCCTCTTCTATTTCTCTGCACTCTTTTTACCCCAACTCACATAAAAGCCAGCTCACCCATCATTGTGATCAGTCCTGACCTGCAGCCCTGCCTGACCATGATACAACTGATGGATCCAGGATTTCCAGAAACAAGGAGCTGAAGCTCAGCAGTGTAGCCAGTGGGATGCCTGACAAAGCCCTTACTTCAGCTGTGGCTGTGTCCCAGGAACACCCTCCCTCACAGAGCCTTTAAAACTCCAGCTAAAGCCTCCAGAAATGTTTCCTGTTCAGTGAAATGAAAACAAAATAAACTCTGCTGGACTAGAAGATTTTTGCAGTAATGAAAAGATGTTGATTTTGGTAACCATGGATTTATAACCCAAGGAAAAACAGGTGGCAAGCTTAAAAATGTAGGACTGGTTCCTGTGCTTTGGTTTCCCAGCTGGATTTACAAACAGAGCCTCAGCAAAGGCTGTTGCTATTTGGGAAAAATGAGGCAATTCCTTTTGCAGAGCTCCCTGCTGGGCTGTACCTGGCAGGGCAGGGCAGTCTTACCTGGTGCAGGCTGCGCTTGGCCTGCAGGGCTGCATTCAGCTTCTCCTCCTGCTTCACCCTCATCTTCACCACCTCGTGCAGGAACTTCTCTTTGGCTTCTTTGGTGTCCAGCCCACTGTCCAGGGCCTGCCTGAGGTGCTCCAGCTCAGCCTCCAGCCCGCTGCTGTGGGGGTCAGGGTGTGTGGCCACCTCGTAGGAGCTGTTGACAGGGGCTGGGGGCTGCATCCCAGGGGAGCTCATGTCCTTGGCAGAGCTGGAGGAGGTGAAGGATGGGGAGGAGAGCGAAGATAAGGAGGAGGTGACTGGAAAACAGAAACATTGAAAATTAATTTTAAAATGTCAAAAATTAAGACGTAATTATATACAACTCATATATGTATATTATACAGATCGAAATGTGCTGTCCCTTTTGTACAGAGACAATAATCAATTTTAAAAAGGAAAGGAAATTAAAAACCTACTCATTTTATACTTTGATACTTGAAATACGATGAAAATACAACCTTGACATAAAGGACTGGGTTCAATTTGTTTGAATTATAACTGTACAACTCATGTCACAAAGGCACCACTGAGGCTTCCAGAATTCCATTTAAACCCCACAGAAGCTGCACAGGAACTCCCAGCCCAAATAAACCGACACAAAGGCAGCCACACGTGTCACTTACATTCTTCCCTGGTTTCTACTTCAATCTCTGCTTCTGACTCCTTGTCCTCCTCGGGGGCAGTGGCCGTGCTGGCCGTGCTGGCCGCGCTGGCCGCAGCCTCGGGGGCGGCCGCGTGCTCGGGGCCGTGCCGCCGCCTCCGGGGCTGCCCCGCGGCCGGCGCCTCACTGCTCCGTGCTGCGGCACAGGGCGCCGCGCTCAGCACCTTCTGCTGCGCGGGGGGGGCCAGCGCCACGTTGGGGGCCACGGCGCTCTCGAAGCTCTTGTAGGAGTAAAAGCTGCTTTGGACAGAGAGGCAGAAAGGGAAAGTGGTCACGTTCCTGGCTTTGGAGAGCTTCCCATCCAGGGTTCCACTGCAAACATGCACGGGGATGGCAGTGACCCCAGTGATTTACAGCAGCTGAGAACCTGCCCATGGTACTGTTCTGTGTTTTGCCCTCCCATCCCAAGTGCCACATATGCTAAGAGCACCAAGGAGATGAGATCTCCCAGAGCCTGAAAGTCTTAAAGCTGTTTCCTCCTACTCTTCATGGCGCTGTTGTTTTACCCAGCTGGACAGCTGGAATTGTGTCTACCCACAAATGTTTTGTAAACTCAAAACAGCACCTCCCTAAGGAAAACCACGGAGTGGAAAAGCATCTTCTTGTGCCTCTGTGATTCTGACACACACCTGAGTGTCTGTGTGTAAAACCACAGGTACAACAACCAACAAACCTTTGGTTAAATCTTGCTGTTAAAGAGGAGCAAACATAACATCAAATACATGGAATTTTGCAGGAAGCAGAGTAAAGACTTTGCAACTTCGTTTCAGCACCTACAATATGATGTTTTATCAGTTACTGTTTCTCCTGGAGCTGTGGTAGGTGGGTTTATCCAATACTGAAATCAGCCAAGTTTCTCACAGGGATACCAAGGGGACTTACACCACTTCTCTCCCTACCTAGTTTAAAAATTGGGATATGTTGATAGGCTTTTCTCCTTCTATTTTCTTTTTCTTTTTTTTTTTTAAATCAATCCCCACAGCTTCTAAGAAACTTGTTCATAAGGGCAGCACAGTATGTTCTCCATAATATCCCCTAAAAACACCTGGTCACTTAAGTCAAACTTTCCAAAGAAATCATCACCCTCAGGCAGAAATCTGGCTCGGAGGTTTTTCAGACTGCACAGCTCCAGTCTGGCACAGGGATGTCGAATTGCCCTGACACTTTCTGCTCTCAGTGTGACACCGAGGTCCCACCTGCTGTGGGTGACTCACTCAGAGCTGCTCCTCTCCAAGAGCAGAATGTCTGGACAGGTCTGACAGGCTCCAGAGCCAGGAACCCCCAGGGCCAGGGCACACAGAGGGTTTGGGGAAACCTCTGCTGCCCTTGTGGGGACAGGAGGGGATGGAGCTGTGCTGGGAACAGGGAGCTGTGCAGGTACCACGGACAGGGGCCTGGAATGGCTGCATCTCCCTGACCACTGCCCCAGGACAGGGACTCTGCCTTCCTTTCAGCAGCAAAGCCCAAAACCTTTGATACCTGTACCCCCAAGTCCAGCACTGCACCCTTCACAGAGCCTCTATGGCAGGTGTCCCTTTAACCCCCCTTCGTCACAAACCAGCAACACCTCTTTGTGTTTCCTTTCTGCAGCTGCAAACGCTCTGAGCACGGGGACAAGCCCAGAGGCAGCTGCCAGCCCCAGCCCCAGCCCCAGCCCCTGTCCCTGTGTCCTTACCTGTCCCGGATGAGGGCGGGCAGGTGGCTGGAGAGCTCCTTCTCGCCGGCCGACACCGCGGGGGACCAGGGCCGGAAGGCGGAGAGGCGCTGCCGGGGATGGACACAGCCGATGCTCTGGGGACAGGGCACCACATCAGTGACTGCAACAACCCTGGCAACAGCCAAGCACCCACAGGGGACCTGGGGCTGCCCAGGGCACCACATCAGTGACTGCAACAACCTTGGCAACAGCCAAGCACCCACAGGGGAACTGGGGCTACCCAGGGCACCCTCAGTTATCCCCACAGCTGCTCCCCCCACCAGCCATGACCTCTGTGCTCAGGGGTTCCACTGCACTCGTGGGTTTTGTTGGCCAACAAGCTCTGGGTAGTTTGTAGGGATCACAAACAGCTCCTGAGCCTTGCAGGATTCCTGTACCTCAAAGGCACAAGGGAATTCCTTACTTCCCTGTCACAATCCAGATCAATGAGCACTGGAGGGTGACAAGGAATCTGGGGGGACTAGGAAAAGGATAGAAATGTTACTAATTTAGAAACCCTGGGCATGTTCTTTCCCTCATTTTCTCCTCTGGTTTCAGTGGAGTGATGCTTTGTGACAATTTAATCTCTCTTGATTACAAAATATTCAACAATCACCTTATTAGATGAACTGGATAAGGACCGTAACCAACTGGACTGTTTTTCCTTCTCAGTAGAAGCTGGAGATTGGGAAGCAGAGTCATCTATTTTGGGCTTTTTGGAAGCTGGAGGATCTGAAGAGACCTGAAACAAAGGCAGGAAAAAAATCAAAGTCAGAATTCCTCATTTTGCAATCAGCTTAGAAACAAGTTATAAGGCAGAAGCAAATTTTGTTATTTAAAAGGAAAAAACTCTGGGTGTTTTTCTGCTTTTTCAAATGTAAGCCCAAACAAAGGAGTGCAAACAAGGGGCAGACACAGACTGTGACATAACACACTTCACTCCTTCATGGGAGACACTCAGGTCAAGTGTGCATGGCACAGCAGAGATGGGCAGTGATCAAAGGCAGACACTCACTCCAAGCTGCAGAGAACTATCAGCCTTTTATGATTTTTGCATGCAGAAAGGTAAGTTTAATGTGGTTGCTGAACTGGAAAGATTATTTTAAACGAGAACAGAACAGACTTTGTTATTCTGTTTGCAGTGGTTGTTATGCCGATGACTTCACTACCCCACAGCTGCAGTGGATTCTGGGGGTGCTGCCAAGAGCTGCTTTGCCTTTTCCACAAGTGGCTCAGCTTGGCCCATAAATCATCCTCAAGCATAAGAAAGCCCTTTGGCAAGCAAAATCCCTTTCCTTCAACACTGTGAAGGAATAAAATTCCTATAGTCCCAGCGTGGCTTGCAAAAAAATTGGTAACTACTGGTTTAACTGGTGCACTGGGGATACCAGCTGGAAGCCCTGCCAGTACAAACACCTCTCACAGCAGGGAGGGAGAAGGTTCTGGACCTTGTGCTGCATCATGACCAGAAACAATAAAAGAAACATCCCACCCTGGTTTCTATTCCTTTTTCTGTTTTTTTGCAGTTCCAGACTCTCCACTTTTCCCCATTCCCACTCAGCCTGGCTCCCAGAAGGATGGCAGAACCACACTGCAGAAATTCATAATTGCTCATATTTGAATTCATTGGTTTCATCCTTTCACTTCACTGTGATTTTTGTGGGCAAACAAGTGTTGATCCAGGTGTGTCTGGAGAACCTGGGGATGGCAATATCCTGGGAGCCTGAAATGCTCCAGCCCAGGTGACAGAAAGGATCCCATTTGTGTCCTGAAAATCAGTTCCCTCAAGGCACCTTCAGCTGGGAGCCCTGAGGCTTCTTCTCCAGGTGATACTGAACCCTGAGAGCACTGTGATTTAAATGATTTACCTGAAAAGCACCTGCAGAATTGTCCAGCTGCCCTTCTCAGGGCTCTTTACCCAAGAGCTCTCTGACTGCACCCTGTCAGCTTAGGAGGAAATGGCAGCCTCGCGTCCCTGCAGAGCCTGCTGCTCCCCTGGGACAGGGCAGATGATTCTCCAGCCCATCTGGCAGCAGCCCTCACTGCCCTGGACAGCCCAGTGTGCCCAGCAATGTCACCAAGCCAAGCCTGGAGGGCTCACACAACATTCCCTGGCACTGCAGAGCTCGGGGCAGCTTTCCATATGGAGCAGATGAAGGAGGATGACATGGGAGGGGTGTGTGTGTGTGTGTGTGTGCAACCCCCAGGACAAAATTAGCCCATGCCAGTGCCAAATTCCAGCTCCATGGGATTTGCAGCAGATTCTTTGGGCACAGCTTCAGGCTTCCCCAGGGCTGCCTCCTGCCCAGCCATGGCACAGGCCCTCTACCCAACTAGGAGAAGGCACTGCTGAGCCTTTCTGTAGAAAACACAGGACAATGCACTGGAAAAGATTTGTTTCTGCTCTCGGAGATGCTGCCTGTGCAGAATTAGTGACAGCATGAGAAAGGCATTTGGCAAGTGGCTCCTGATCCCAGCCCTATCCACTGGGGATGGGGAACTGTGTGGGGAGGGAAGCCCGGGCTGCAGGGTGGGGAGGAAGGGGGGCTTGGAATGAAAAAGGCAACAGGTGGCAAGACTCAGCATGGAACCCGTCCCTCCCCCCGTCCGTCCATCCTGAACATTCTGTCCAGGCCCCAGGAATGGGCCAGAGCAGGACCCAGCTCTGGAAATGGGGAGCAGGGGCAGCCCTGGAAAGGCTGGGGGGAGATGTTTCACCAGAATGATCTCTTTGCATTTTTTAAGGAATCATCTCCAGCTTTCTCCACTGCCCCCTTCTTTCGCCATCAAGTCAAGGCTGACCCCAAGGACCAGGAGGCTCTGAGCACAAACCTGGGCAGTGCTGCTTCACCTCCATGTCCTGAAGCCTGTGCTGATCAGGAAACATGCTGGAGAAAAGCAGCAAAGGAGCTGTGCACACAGGGGGACACAGGGCTGGCCTCCCCCAGAGGATGGAAAGGGCACAGAGAAGGAGGTGCTGAGCAGAGCCCCAGGTTTTTCTGACCTGAAGTCATCTCCCACCCTGACACTCCTGAGAACCCAGAGCTGCCTGACACAGAGCAGCACTCCAGAGGGCTCAGGGCAGGACACTGCATGCTTTGGGGACTGCTGTGATGACTCCTCCAATCTCCCCACCCCTATCCCACCTGGGTTACATGGATCATCTGCAGGAATTGCCTCTTGGTAGATGCTTTAAAAAACCCACACTGGATTTACACTTCACTTTAACAACGTAAAAATGCAACAATCCCAATAGTTCCTACTACAGGAAGAGCCTCAGATGTGGAACAAGACAGACACTAAGCACCAAATCTCCTCTCCATGTGACTCAGCCATTTCTTCCCACTCCAGGACAGATTCCAGGCACCAAGACACCCCACTGACACTTCCAGCCCAGCCACAGCAGCCAGCAAACCTTGGTACTGCTTCAAATGGGGATGATTTGATTCATTATTGCTCTGTACCAAATAATGAAACCCACACTAAGTTGCAAAAGAAATACTGAAAATCCGATCTAACTTTTTTGCCATCTTCATAAATGATTTATGAAACATTTGAACAAAAACTCGAGTAGACTGGAATAAATATTTCCTTATTTCCTATTCATTTTTATTTCCATTGGAGGCAACTTAATAATCTGCTGTCAAATGGGCTTTGTGCTGGGCACAGCCACTTGTTAATAAACATTTTCTCCAATCCACAGATGGAAGAAACTTCAGGATACAAAGTGGGCCCAGAAATGCTTATGTGAAACATTTACTTAAGCTTTGGGACTGTTGGTTTCTGAAGCAAATTTTACAGAAAAATAGATAAAGAAAGATTTATACAGTCACTAAAAAAAGATTTCAGAGGTACATTCCAAAGGGAAATTGGGGCCTGTGAACTCTGCCAGCCATTTTAAGGCAAACCGAAATTAGGCGGCTCAGCCTGGCTTGCAGCCAGCCAGGGCCACATTTGACATGTCAGATCAAATTTTCTACTTCAATTAAGTATTACAGTAACAAACCATGAGACCAGTGGAAAGAATTTTTGACCCTCTCCTTCTCAGGAAGACAAACCTCCCCCAGAGCTCGGTACCAGCAGTTGCAGGTCAAGCACCTCAACAACACTTTTTGTTACAAACCCAATGGAAATTGAGCCCAGAAAAAATTCTTATATTTTAAGATGTGAGAGTGCCCACAGGTTTCTTGGTGCCTGAGTATTTACCAAATATACTTCATGAATAATTCACTTTTGTTTTCCCTGCAGTATCCCAGTGTCACACACCTGGGCTGAGCAAAGGTGATCAGGATGAGTCTTCATCCTTTGCTACTCTGCCCCAAACCCACATCATGTGGTACTGAAAACTGGACTGCTTTTGCCCTGTTAAGAATGAAAACAAGTGGAAAACACTTAGGAAGCCTCCATACCTGTGGAATTTTTAGCTCGGAAGTGTACCTCCAAAAATCAGCCCATGCTCCAAATCCTCATCTACCCTCTGCTGGTAAGATCTCCCCAAACTGAATTGGGCAATAAATCCCAAAAGCTGGTTAAAGACAGAGATCAGGTGAAGCAGGGCAGTGGCACAGGTTTCTGTGCACTGGTCCCCCTTCCCAGCAGGGCTGGCTGCACTCCTGTGCCGCTTTCACTGGGAATCCAGCCCTTGGCCCCATCCCCTCCTTTAGAACAGGGATGGGAAATGTGGGCCCCAGACCAGCAGGAATCCTGGCACATCGTGTGGCATCTTTAGAAATAAAAGATTTCATGTCCCCAAAGCTACTGAGCTATGCCAACACAGAGAAATCTGTATTCCAGCCTCTTGAAAAATTAATTGGGAAAATACTGCAAGGCTGAAGAATTCTGTTTTGTATCCTCAATGCAGGTGTAAAATCAGAAACGATTCCACTGGAAAACCCAGCAGCTGGAAAAGCAGTGATAAGCAGAGAAAATAAAAACCAGGCTGTAAATGTGCAGTGTCCTCTCATTCTGCTGCTCATTCTCACCCGGGCAGCTCAGCTACACCCTGAGAACGGGTGGGGCTTCCTGTCCCATCGGATTCCCCGTCTGGGGGTAAAAACTCAGCCACTTTCTCAGCAGGGCTGGGCTGATGCAAACCCAGAGAAACCCAGGGAGGCTCAGCTGGAGCCCAGACGTGCCAGACAGCACGGGGTAAAACCACAGCAGAGCAGCCAACAGGGAGCACCCCGTGCCCCACAAGGAGCTGCCAGTCTCTGTTCCATGGTGCCCTGAACTCCAGAAAATATCTGCATAAACCAAGGTTGAGCAATCAGTGTCTGAGCCCTGCTCCACCAAGAGCACGTTGAGAAACACAAGTGGAGCTGAGAGAGAACTGCAGGGTCTGTTCTGGGTGGCTTTCCTGGTTCGCTCGTGTGACCACAGACCAGCCACACCCAGCTGAGCAGCAGACAGAAAATGGGTAACACCACTGACCCATTTTGAAAGGCTGCCATGACATTTACCTCCTGCTTTTACTTGGAGCACAAGGATGCAGTTTTATTTTAAATTCAGTGAAGTCCTGGCCCTGAGTGGCCACTCCTCCTCCAGGAGCACCCAGGAGCTTTTCAGGCTCCTGCTGGCACTGCGATTAAGAAGTTCCCCAGCTGTGTAAAATGGCATTTCAGAAGGAATGTACCTTGACCAGTGACAAGGATTCAAATCTACTTCTGGAGGTTACTGAGACCACAATTCCCACACCTGGGAACTGAATTTGGAATTTTCCACGTGCTGCTTTCACGAGTCACAGGCCTGAGTCTCTCTGAGAACAGGCTGAACCACATGAGAAGGGAGAGGGCTCTGACAGCCTTAAGATTGCTTTCAGATTTCCAATTAAAATCAAATTTCAAAATGCCCAGTGGAGGCTTCTTCCATGTGGGAAAAGGGCCCTTTATCCACATCCTCTAAGCCTCCAGGAGCACGTTGCCCATGGCCAGAACTCTTCTCCCTAAAGCCTCTTTGTGACGTGGTCCAGAAGTGATTAATAAGGTATTAGAGGTCTTTGTAAGGACTGCACTTTCACGTGGATTAGAGGAATAAATATACTCAGGTACAGATTGAAAGCTGGGGAGGGTTGTCTCCATAATAGAAAAAGCTAAAAATAAAGCTGTGCCACGGAGCTGTAAGAAGATTTACTGCTTGTCTACTGTAGATATTTAAAAGAGAAAAAACCTACCACACTGCGGTGTCAGTTCCAGGGAGCGTATGTAGCATTTGTTTTATTTTTCCTTTTTTTTCTTTTTTTTTTTTTTTACAATTTTGGTTTCATTGGGCAGGAATCCAGACTTTCCATCTTCCCGTTTTTCGCTGCTCTGGTGGAAGCACAAGGACTCATTTTCCCCTGTCATTTTGGGACGTGTGATTACGGGAAGTATTTGCTTTCTATTCCTGCCTTCACAGCAGATGCTGGCTGCCAGTGTGTCCCCCAGGGGTGACCTGGGGGAATCTCCACCAGCCACAACTGCCAGGCACAGGCAGGGAAGGAAAACTCCCTCCTGGACTGCCCTGCTCTCCCTGCCCACGGATGAGCCTCGGGGGCTTTGTCTCCTCCTCAGAGGGGCTCCTGGGAGCCCAGGGCTGATTTTTCAATGCAAACACACCTTCCCAGCTGGTCTGGAAGAACTGGATGTAAAGAGGAGATGGTTTGGTCATGTGGCAGCATGGGAAGTTCACCTTAAAAAAACTGGGAACTGAGTTTTTCTCACACCTGTGCAAAAATCTTTAATTTCTATGGAAACACGTCCAAAATTTACAACAGCAGAAGTGAAAAGGGACTGGGCTGCTTTATTTCAGACAGTTTAAAGCAAAGTCCTGCAAGTACCCTTTGATGAATTCATTTTGTAAAGGCAAATTTAAATTATTTTCTAGAACACTCTCCATAGCCCCTGGCATAAGTCAT
Organism: Oenanthe melanoleuca; assembly: GCF_029582105.1. Lineage (NCBI taxonomy): Eukaryota > Metazoa > Chordata > Aves > Passeriformes > Muscicapidae > Oenanthe > Oenanthe melanoleuca. The sequence goes on from NC_079354.1 coordinate 4,976,455, forward strand.
CATCCATTTTCAAAGCTTCTTGGCTAGCATAAAAGAAAGAAAAAAACCTCCATTTTCTCTCCTGTCTCAAGATTTCTCTCCTTTTATTCCTTTAGCACAAAAATTAGGCCAGATGACATCTGCTGATTGCACTTCTCCTTGGGAGCAAACACAAGGCATTTCTAGCAGGCTGTGCTACAGCAAACCCAGCAAGCACCTCCCAGGCTCACCCAGGGCCACAATCCTCAGGCTGAAATGCAGGGAGCAAAGGCAAATCTTTTCTGTTTCTCACACACCAGTCAAACTGCTGGGATTCCCACTGCGGACTTCACTGCAACCTGGGAACTTTTTCCCAAGTTCCATGAAACTTGGACATGATGAAGATTCTACCTGGAAACCTGCACTGATAAAAAATGCTCAGCCAGCTCACCTGAATGTTTAATCCCTGATCTCTACAATTATGCTTTTAATTTACTGTTCTCCTGCTACATCCATCACGTGGAATTACTCTTTGATATAGATATAGATCTATAAATCCATACAACTTTTCAAATCTTCTACAAGTAATGACTTCTTAATAGCCATTCTCTTGGTCTCAAAATTCTATGAACCTTCAGTAGTTGCTCATAAAATCAGTATTTCCTATTCAGAGTGATTTTGATTCCTCCAGAAATCCCTCTGCATGGGCAGAGCACAAATCCACTGTGGTACCCTCTGCCCAGATGGGAACACTGAAATAAGCCAGACAAAAAGGAAAAGCCATGTGAATGTGGCTACCTCAGTGTTCAATCCCTCAAATGAAGCACTCCTGATTTGTTGATTTTTCTGGTAAAGAAGCCTCTGCAAAGAGCTGAGCATTTGTTACATGATGTGCTTGCCTTTTGCCTCTTGGCTGATGCAACTGGAAGCCTCTTTTCCACTGGCTAGGAGTCTGTTTTGCCCTTCCAGTGGAAACTAAAAGTTACAGCTTGAAAAGAATTCCCTGCCCTGTGGTCTGAACCAAAACAAAACAGCTCAAGTCACCCTTCCCCCTGGCACAGTGTGCTGGAGCCCAGCACAAAGCAGGTCAGAGGGGCTGAGCAGAGGGAATGGCCCCTTTTCCTCTGGCTGTTTTTATTGGCAGCAGCTCCTGGGAAATCTGGGATGCCCTGTCAGGACCAGGGGAAGGAGAGAGACCAAGGGAGGGAAACATGGGCAGGGATCTGTGTCCCAGGAAAACAGGGAGCACTTCTGGCACTGGAAGGAACTAGGGGGAAGGAAGTGATGCCACAGGTTCAGAAAAGCAGAATTTCCTCTGTGGCCAGACTTGCTGTGCCCAGTTTGTGGGGTCACAGTTCTGGTAATTACAAAGCCCTTTGTGAACAGAATTTTCTCCTCACATTTTCTCTGCAGTACAACCAGGCTCCCTTGTTGTAAAACTCAAGTTCCAGCTCCAAACTCTCCCAGGCATCTGTTCCTGGACTGTGGAGATGTCCACCCTGCCAGCCAAGAGCCTCAGTTCAGTCTCCAATGTTATATAAAAGGACAAGTATTCCCCTTGTGACTTCCATTAATTCCAGCACAGTTTAAGAAGCCAAGAAAGGAGAGAGGGAGCTCTAAAACTGATTAAAACTGATGGGCTTTTGATGCTCTTTTGTCAAACTCTTCTGCAGTCCCTGGCTATAGAGCTGCCAGGCTCCAGAGTGCCCTGATTTGGGTGTCCCCCAACCCCTCTGCAGAGCTCCCTGGGGCACAGAACCTGCCCTGACTCTACTGAAGAGCCACCAGCACCCAACCTTTTTAATTCTGGGAGGAAAAGCAAACAGCACAGAAAGCAGCCAAGTCAGTAACCAGCCCTGATTTACCAATTCTCCCAGTGCAGCTGAAGAATTCTCAGTCAGCCCTCACCCCGCTCACCCTCCCAGCACATAATCTGGAATTGCTGCCAGGCTGGCTCTGCTGGCCTGGCACATGTGTGTGAGCGTGTGACACTGCTGCTGAGGGCAAGGGACAGCTCCTTTTGTCAGCCTAAGCTGGGAGAAGAGCCTGAGGACATCCCCAGGAATTACCTCAAAGGATGAAGAGCCAGGGGAGCACATCAAGCACAGCCCCCACGTCTGCACTGTGCCTCACACTCACCTGGATTATTCAAGGGCTCCTGCTCTGCATCCTCAGCCCCCCACTGCAGGAAAATACATTTTAGCAGCACATCTGGCTGGTTGCAGGGTTGCGCTTTGGTCACAGAATAAAAACTGTACAAAACAACTGGGATCCTCAGGCTGCAGAAAGGCAGCACTGCCCTACATTTATTCCTCACTGAATTTCATTTACTTGAGATGACCACAGGAAAAGCTTCAGAGAATTCTGGGGGATTCAGTGTGTGTGCAATGAAGGCACCTGGAGCCAGGCACAATGAGGTGTAGGGAAACAACTGCAATTAGCTCCAATAGCTTCACAAAGTCACTGGAACATCACCACAGAATCTGAATTTTCTGCTCCACACAGTGCCCAACACAGTTTTTAAATCCAAAACTGCTTTACATAAATATCAGTGAAAGTCAATACATCGGCCATGGATTAATAGTTACAAATCCTATTAAGGTTACAAAGCAGTGCCATGGAAAACCCCCAGTCCCAGTGGAAAAAAAGCCAGAGCAAAGCCTCAGATATCTAAAAACTCACACCTTGAGTCTTTCTATCAGAAGATTCTATTTCTATTTCTATTCTGTTTCTATTCAAAAGAAGAGGAGTAACCACACATATATATTTTAGGTGCCAATGGCTTTAAGTTACTAAGCAAATTTAATACCTTTTAAAGGAACTCAGTTTTCAGTCAAGCACTGCAAGAACACACTGAGGAGTAACTTCTCCATGCAGGGAAGAGAGGAAAAACCGAAACTCTTTGCTTACAAAATGTTTGGGAAGCTGCAGACAGGCAGATGCTCCCCTAAGCACCCGAAAACCACGGTGCTCTGCAGTTCTGAGAAAGCCACAAGAAGCTCATCTGCTTTAAGTAACAGTTATTACTCCTGAACTGTCCCCAGAGCTCCCAGGATAAAAAGGCAGACAACCAATTACAGTCTTAGACTTCCAAAGCTTATTTTGCTGCCTTTAGAAATAAGCATCACATGCTCTTTCCACCAGACATGGAGTTAAGGGGGGGTTAGGGGTGGTTTAAGAGGAGGAAGGAGAGCAGAGGGCCCTTGAATTTGCTCTTTGTGCCAAAGCCAAGCAGCAAAGCAGCTCTGCTGTGTCAGGAAGGGTTTGCTTTGGAGGAACCTTCCATGTTCCAATGAGTGATTTGTCTAAACTGAGTTAATTTTAGCCACAATATCCACCATGCTGGAGTGATGCACTCAGAAGAAAAAGGATTTTTATCCTTCAGAAGGCCTGGTCACCTTGAGAAAAGAGAAACACTTCCAACAGTTACCAAAAAATAAAATAACTGGGGAAAATCACATGGTGGGGCTGCTGGGGGGTCCTGTGCAGGGCCAGCAGTTGGACTTGGATGATCTTTCTGGGTCCCTTCCAGCTCAGGATATTCTGTAAAAATATTATCCCCTTCACTGGGATGTTCAACATGAACAGCATCACTGAAGAGCCCACCCATTTCTCTCCTTTTTCCCAACATAAACTCACCTTTTGCCTACAGGTAAGAGATCTAAGAGGAAATGCCCCATGTATGTGAACATGGAGAGAGAGAGAGAGAAAAGCACAACATTTCAAAAAATACACTTTGTGTAACACCAGATGAGGCAGCAAAAGATAACTTGAAGGGGAAAATGGAGGAGGAATAGGATGGACAGGAGGGGGAAATCTGGGCCACTCCAGGAAGGCTTTCAGTTCTTGTATAACACGATGGATTTAAGCCTTTAGGGGAGAACTGGCTGAGCAATTCTGAGAGCAGCATGACTGGGCTGTGTCTGCTACAGCCCTATTATCAGGAGAGCACACAGGGAGGTTTGACTGTGCACCCTCCACATCCACCAACAAAACTCCTGCTTTCCCTCCCCACTGCAACCCCTCTCATGGCCACAGTGACAATGGGGGGCTCAGAATGCCCAGAGCCCCCAAAAGGGCTCCACTGCAGCCCAAACCAGACCCTTCTACCCAGACCCCCCCAAGCACTGCCTGCCCCCAACCATCCTCACCAAGCACTCAAACCTCTGATTGCCCCTGTTCAGAATTAACAGGCTTTAAACACAGATTTTTAGTGCTGAACTGCAGAATTCAGGCCTGGTTGGTCGATGCACAAGTCCTGTTTGTGGTGCCCCAGCAATAAACACAACGTGAGCTGGGCTTGGCTCTCACTTCTCACTTTGCTCTTACAATGCAAGTTCTATTCCACATCCCCATTCTGTGTGTGGAACGGGCCTGACCCCTATAAAGATGGTCAAATAAATATCTGGTGACCTCACAAGTATGAAAATAAGCTTATTTGAAAGAAAAAGTATATCTTCAGGGGGTTTGGCAGTAACTTTCAATTATTTTTAATTGCCTGGAAAATTAAAGTTAGAAAATAGTGTGGTATAAATGTTAGGGCACATTATTAAGCCGTTTTCATAATATCTTAGCCATAAGCTTAACAGACAAAAAGGGGGTTTTTTTAAGCCTAGGTCATCTGTTCAATATGAATGGCCTGTCTGTTCCCAGACTTCCTCAAGGGGTAACTGAACTGAAATATTCCATGATAGAAACCAGATTCAGTTTGACCTGGTAGGCAACGAGAACTCCACAGAACCTCCAAGCTTTGGGTTTAATTACAAACCACCACAGAGTCTGGACTGCAGCCCTGATCAGAAACACAAAGGAAGGGGCTGAGGGGGTTGGAGCTCTAAATGCCAACGTCCCTTCCTCCACTTTCCTTTGCTTAAACCATGGGGTGAACTTTTTTCTTATTATTGTCAACACAGCCAACTTCCAAACTGTAAGCAAGATTTCCAAGCTATCAGTCTGAGCCCTTTCTTTCTGCTTGTGGAATTCTGCTGCCACAACACTGACCCTACACCAAACCCAGCATGGGGACCAACAGAGCTGAATTCCAGGCTTCCAGGTCTCTCTGTCCCATTTTTCTGAGATTGAGTATTAAAAAGCAGGTTAACTTGAAGGTTTAACAGAATATACCTCTGCCAGGTGGAGCCTGAGGCCTGCCCTGGAGAGAGCAGTGAAGAATGTCACTGTTCCCTTTGCCAGTGGGACCAATTGCCACTCACTGGATGAAAATCCCTTCTCTCCCCATGCATGGCAGGAGGAGGCTGGAGGAGGTGATGAGCCCCAGAAACCAAGAGGAGGGGACAAGATGGGTTTGATGGAGGGATGACCCCACCCAGGGTCGATTTTTGTCTCCCCAACAAAAATCACAACAACCTGCAGGTATAAACACAGTCTGGTAGTGCATTTAGACTGCAGCAGGAGGAAGTTGACATTTCACCTAAACACAAGTGAGGCTGAGAAAATCAAAGCTCACCTCAAGGAGAGTTTTGCAGCTACTAAAGGAAACAAAAACTATCACCTTCAGGTAGATATAAATCTAATTTAAATGGTGCAACAGCCAAAAGCTTCAAAGGCCTCAAACACATTAAGGCAAAAACCCTTTGCAACCATCAAAGCTGTTCCATACACATGGTTTGAGAATTATTGTCCAAGAAATTCAGGCAGGTTCCTCCAACCAGGATAAGAAAACTTCAGCTTAGGAGGGAAAAGAACTGAACCAGGCTGCAAATTCCCCACCTCTGCTGAACTCTCTGACAAAAAACACAATCCTGCTCTCAACAAGGCCAAGTTCAGACAACTTCCCTAAGGAACAGGCTGAGCTTTACAGCAACAACTGCAAATGGAACAGGGAATGGGGATAAAGCAGCAAAATCTCAGGAGAAGGGAGAGAATAAGCACTTGAAACACCAAGCAGAATCCCAAACCTTCTCTAAGGAGTACAGATTAATTCTGTGGGAGAGAAGGTGGTCATTGCCACTGCTGCTCTGCTGGAGTGGGAGGAAGGAGCAGCGGGAAGCCAGGCAGATAATGCTGGGCTCAGCTGTTCAGGGCAGCAGCTGTCCCCAAATCCTCACTGGAGGGAAGAGCCAGGAGGTCACGGGAGTCACGATTATTTGGAATGAAGAGGGGAAACAATAGGTTGGGGCCCTCTGTCTTCTTGCCTTTCTCATGGCTTTTGTGAGCTGCTGCCTTCCCAGAATAGCTGGCTGCACTCGGGCAGCTCAGGGGCTGGGTCTGGACAGGCCTTTTCTCCCCTGCAGCTCCACAATTTAAAAGGAAAAGTGACACCTCCATCCCCCCCATTTGTGTGCCTGGCTCCTGAGCACCTCTGCAACACCTTCAGCTGACCAAGGAGGCAGGGGGAGGTTTTAAGCTTTAGCAAGGGGTGGAAAAAAGCTCAAAACAGACTCAGTCCCATGAAATTTATTTTCTCTGACCCTCTCTCCTCAGCTGAATTTCTCTCCCAGGACAAAGCTAATGCCATACTGCAGGACACTGTGACAAACCTGTCAGAATCCCAGCTTTTCCTGAGCTAGGAATGCTGCTCCAGAGGGGAGTGGAGACACTGCTGTTTGATAGAGTAGAAGAGAGCTTGTAGCAGACAGAGGGATAAAACAGGGTCTGTCAACAGTTCACAAAGTTTAGTGAACAAAAATGGCCAAAAACCTGGCCAGCTAAGATTCTGGCCACCATAGTAAATAACACATGATTCGTGTCCTGCCTCTCCCTGCAGCCTCGCATGACCTCGGGCAAGGCATTGAACCCTGATCCAGCCAGGGCCGCTGTGCTCCAGGAATGCTGCAAACCTGATCCCACTGCAGAAGAGCTTTAAAATGGCAATTCTTACACAATGGGAGAGTCTTAGTCTGGTTGGGCTTAGAAGAGCTGAAGTGAGAGTGTAAACAAGGACTTCACTGCTTCCTTGGAATTTCTGATGAAAGCACGGACAGAAGAGACTGACTTTTCTCACAGAATTATTCTAACCAAGGCTTGCATATCCTGACTCCTACTTTGGTAGGCTCATCCTACTTTGTGTGAGTTTGGAGAGGAACAGGTCTTGATTTTTCACTCTGGGATGAAACTGCTGCAGTCCTGCTGGCTCAAAGTATCAGGTGAAACATAAAACGTTTAATTTAAGATTAGCAGTCAGCATTAGACATTCCTTGCCTGCACCAGTAGGGATGAGCCTGCTGAAAGCTGCACTGTGAGTAATATTAGGGTAAATATGAGATCAGAGAAAACACGTTTCTTGTTTTAAGTGGTGTTTTCCCCCCTTTTTTTCTCCATACAACTTTAATATTGATCCACAGGCTAAGGATTGTTGTAGGGTGCCACCGGAATTGTTTAATGGGATACTTCTTGGGTTATAATCTTGGTAAAGAGACCCACATGTGGATTTGAGTAATATCTTGAAAGGAGATTGAGTGTAATAAGGTGGCAGACAGATTGAAAGAAGATTAAAACTCATTTGATCCCCAACTCCCAGGCAAAGCACAGTAACTCCTCCCTGTCCTCCATCCTACACACACCTGATCCCAACACTGCCAAGAGGCAAAAGGCACAAGAATAAAAACCCAACCAAACCCAGATTTCCCTTCTGGGACAGGTCTGAGTGTTTGCACAGGAGATGAAGCCACAGGGGAGTCTGGATATCCCCAGGACAGGCTGGAGCACCCTGCCAGTGATTCACCAAGTCCCAACTCTTGGTGATACCCAAAGCTTCCTTTTTTTTTTTCTAATGGTATTTGGCTTGGCTTGGCATTCTGAACTGCTGCTGCTCTCAGGTTCAACAGGAGACATGTTTCTCTAAGCTGATTTCTCTGTGGCTGAGGATTTAATCAGATCAAAGTAGCGATTAAAACATGGGCTATAACCACAAGCCTTAAAGGGAGAGCTCCAGCACAGAGCTCCAACTGAGCTCTCCCCCTTTAAAATCCAAGGAGAAGCAATATCTATCTCTGGCAAAGGCATGCTTTTAAAAAAAATCCTGGATTTTTGCTCCTTCTGGGTCACCTTTCCTCTCGATAGGGTGCGAAGCTCCTGGCAAGTACCAAGAAATGAAGAAATGCAAATGAATTAAGGGCTGCAGTTAATGTGAATGCATTAACACCACCAAGACACCCTGGGAGTGGGGTTTGCTGACACTCCCTTGGCTCCAACACATCCCCTGTAAACTTCCAGCACAGCTCCCTCAGACCCTGTCAGTGCTCCTGACATTCTTTCCTACAGTTTTCCACTTGCTGCTTTGGAGGTCTGTGGTTCCTTTCATCCATCCAAAGACAGCACGATAGCATGTTGGGAGTGGTGAGAAATAGGATTATAAAAAATGTAAATGGAGCAGCATTTCCACAGCTCTACACAGAGGAAACCAGAGCAACCCAAACATTAAGGCCAAAAACGCCTTTTTAGTGACAATTAGTCTCAGAAATGAGGCCTAATTTTACATCATGACCTGTATGAAGAGCCAACCCAGAACCATGAGCCCCATCCCAGCTTCCCCCTGCACAACACAAACAGCCCAAGTGACTCACTCAGCAGCTGAGGATGAAGGCTGCTGGGTTCTGGCTCCTGCTCCTGCTCCCTGAGCCCTGCCAGGTTGGATGGGAATTGTTCCCAAAGGTGCAGCACAAGCACAGCTCCCCTGGAACTGCATGGTAGCTCTGCCCCAGGATATTCTGAATTAATGGAGAAGTGCACGTTCCATTGGGAGTCAATATTTATTTGTTATGCCAACTTGGCAGCTCAACCCTCTCCTCACTTCCATCACTGTGACACCTTTGAGATACCAGCTCCTTGGTATGTGGGATAACATCTTCTTCCAAGCTATTCTTGACACTCTACTCCTACTCCTCTTCTATGTGTTTAACCATTTTAAAGCTGATTTGGGTCATGACTAATAGAATTAGATACTAAAATCATGTGCTGTCAGCAGCAGACATTGTAGAGCCAGCAGGACCCACGTGGAATGCAAGTCGAGGCAGCTTCAGATGGGTGGGAAAGCAGTCACATTAGTTTGTGCTTTCTTCCCCTTTTTCAATAGAATTAAAGCTGGACAAAAATCCCACCAAAACCCCCAAACCTCAACTTCACTCTTTTCAGAGCCAATTTCTTTAGCTTGCAGATCAGTCTGAACCCAAAACAAGGGGAGGTGAAGCTGTCCTCAAGCAGTGCTGAGGACAGTGAGGACATTGGACAAATACATGCCAACAGCCTAATTTTAAGATCTACTGAACTAAAGCAGGCACATGTGTTTTAAATCTAGGGTCACACACCTGGGGTTTGTGCAAAACTCACTGGTTCTACCTACTTTCATTGCAGCCAATATAAAGAGCACATGCCCTTCCCATGGATATTTCCAATAACTTTTCCTTGTTTTCCCAGAAAAAAAAATTAAAATAGAAGAGCATAGCCCCCTTCTCTCTGTTATGACATTTGGAGAACGATCTGTCCATCAGCTTTAGGGCAGGACTGAGTTACACAGGCCTGAAGGTCAGCAGCACTGGGTTTTATTCCTGGCTCTGACACTGATGTTATTTGAATGGTTTTAGCTAAATAAAATGTAAACATTAAAAAATGCAAACAGCATCACAGTTTCTGAAGAAGTCTAGTATTTTCCAGCAGAAGGCACTACAGAAACAAGACTGAGGTTTTCACAGCCAACAGACCCCAAAGAACCTCCTTTTCCTAATTCTTTAATAAGGTTAAACACCATTAATTCCAGCTGGGAAACAATTCAAGGTGCAGCTCATGAGTTTTGTCCAGTACATGTTGAACATTCAGTTTTCAAACCTTTGACTGCAACTTGCCAATAGCTGCAGAAAACTGTTGCAGGATGTAGTTGTGGAAACTCCCAACAACTCAAAAGGGCTCAGTTCATCTTTCTAAATAAAAGCAGAGAGTTCAAGAGAAAAGAAGATTTAAGTCAGTCTGTGATAAAATCCTCCAAAACTGGACACTCCACAAGAGTGGCTCTTTTTCTGCTCCTTTTCCTGACACCTCTCACACATCCCTATGAATTTCTGCTCATTATTTTCTCCAACACTGAGTCCACATGCCAAGTTCAAAGCCAAGCACTGATATGTAAAATATGGTTATTTAGAACTGGTTCACCAAGGGTACTGTCTGCTTACAGGTGTTTACATGGGGCTGCCTCTATTTGAGCTAGTTGTCCAGATTCCCTTGCAGGCAACAGAAAGGCACTTTTGGAGTGAAACTCACCCTGAAGGAGATGCTTTAAAACCTGCAGATAATCCATCAGTTAGCACTGACTTAGATACCTATGCTGGAGCCAACCAGTAACTTAGCCCTGGGTTTATCCAAGACTCTGCATAGAGAAATAAATGTCTAAATATCCTCAAAGACCTGTTCAAAACCCTTGTACAAGCCTGGTCCCTCTTTAAAGGGGCAACATTTAAGCATCTTTTCTCCCAGCTCCCTCATGTCAGCTGACTGAGATCTGTTAACATCTTAGACAACACTTTTATGCCTCATGCATAAGTCAGATTTATTTTTGTGGTGTTTTCTCCTCCACATGAAACAACAAGTCTAAAGAATTATTTTAATGAATGGCTCTCTTTTAATGATTATATTCTTCAGTAGAACAAAAGTGATCTGATCCAGACCCACAAGGAAACCAAGGTACATTTATCCCATATACAGAAAGCTCTGGGGTAGGAAGGAGGGAGTGAAAGACAACTCCTTCCTTGTGGGCAAAGATGTTTCACTCTGTACCCAAAAAGCAGATTACAAATAAAGCAAATTATCTTTGTGTAAAGGTAGCTGAGCCATCATACTCAGGTTACACTCTTTGGAAGGTTTTTACCACTCCAACCACACACCTGAATCATTTTACTGTGATTTTACCCTTTCTGATGGGTTTATTGACAGCATCATTAGGAGGAGGTTACAATTCTGCAGGAATCATCAAGGGTCTGACTAATGTAACACAGCCCTAATGGGACACTGAGCAACTGAACTACACACACTCCTTGTTTTCCCTAGAAAGGATCCCACAAACTCATTTCTGGGAGGGCAATACCACCAATCCATCCCACAGTCTCCTCGTGGAGCACTGAGGCTGCAGTTTTCCCTCTGTGTCCTCTGCTTCCACTTTCCCTGATGTCAGATCACATTAAAGGGACGATCAATGTTTCTGTCTGGCTCTTCCCCACCCCGTGCCAGGGCCCCCCTGCTCCATCCCCTGGATCTGGGAGAGGCCAGGGAGCCCTGGCTCACAGCCCATGCTCATCAATACAGCACCAAGCAGTGAGCAGCACAGCAGCCTCTGCCTGCTCCCTTCTCCTCCTGGAGCCTCATGCTTAGCCAGAGTGATCACTGTAAAGATTAAAATGTGCAGAAGTGCAAAACAAAAATAGCAGGAACACAACCTGGGTGAGGCCTTGGCTGTCTGACCTGTCCAGGTCTCACCTGAGGGGCTGAACTACATTAACCCCTCCTCATGAATCCAGCATCACACTTGGTTTCCCCTGTACAGAACTGTCAGTTTATTCCAGCCCAGGTGCACTGTGAGCTGTATATTACTAAACTGAAATATCCACTAGAAACTGGAGGAAAACCCAGGTTTTTACTTGTCCAAGCACACACAGAGATGTCTTTCATTAAGACTCATTAAGTCTTTCATTTCAATGCTTTTATTAAAATACCACAGGTATTCTGCCATGTTCTGAAGCAGAAATATGGGATCACTTTTTAAATATACACCTCTCTGATGCTGTGCTTGACTTGAAAATGGGAAGTGTAAAGTTTGGATTTTAGTCCCTAAAAGCATGTGAGATTTAAGAATCAGTGGAAGGGAGCTGCATCTAGAAGAAAAATCAAATATCCAGAAGTCAATACCCAGTAAACACTGAATGTCCAACACTAACAGCAACAATAGAAGGGATTACCTGAAATTTTGCACAGATTCCTGTAGGTACAGTCCAGATGACCTCAACAGTCAGAACAAAAGGCCCCAAAATTGTGCATAATACTGAAGCAGGACAGGTAGAATTTTTCCATGCAGAATATCGAATAATCCCAGGAATTCAATGGCAACCAGAACTATTTAGTGTAAATTATCACCCCCAAAACCATCTCCGTTTCCCCTGAAAATGGCTTTGAGCAAGTTTGGTACTTTGTGTTTATCAACACAAATTCATGGAAACACCTCACCTTCCCCAATATTCTGCAAATCTGTAATTTTAAACAATTCTGGCTAGGAATTTCTGCAAAGAAAATAAAAATGAAACATAACAAATGGCTATTTTCACTGTTACCGCTGCGGTGGTAATGTTGGTGTTCCCTACAAGCTCAGGGAGAATCAGTAATCCCATTTCCAGGCTGGACTTTTCCCTGAGCAGGGCACACATTTCCCATTTCACAGGTTCTCTCTCCATCGCTCACCAAGTGTCCAGCACAGATCTCTGCCTGAATTATCCCCTCAGTGCCACAGCCACCACTCACAGGATTATTTCCCATTTCCATACAGATTTCAGATCAGAGGAAAGTCACTGAACTCCCTATAAAGAGCAGCCACTGTCCCTATAAAACAAATGCTCCAGGAGCACAAGTGCCATGAAATCCCTCAGCTCCTCTTCCCAGAGCAGAAGAGGAAATGCATTCCCAAGGCTCCTCCTGTGTTCTGGGCTCTCTCCTAACCAGCACAGAACATTGCTGATGGACCAAAGCTGATCATTTCAGCTTCTGCCAGGAGCCCCCAGGACTCTCAGGATGAGGGCAGCAGGGCAGGTGTCTGTGGAAACACAGAAACCACCAGGGAGGATGGACGGGAGAGGAGGAGGGGAATTATTGTGGTTGAGAAAAGGGAAGGGGTTGGTCTAGAGAAATGCTATAAAAGCACCATGACGACAGAACAGGGTGATGGAAAGGTCAGTCCCTTTCAATAACGCTCTTTTTTCCTTGTCCAAATGAAATACTTGGCCACGTCCACCGGCAGAGTTCAGCTGGAGGTAAATGACCAGACAGGGGGGCCATAAACTGTCTAGAGATGATGCTGCTCTGGGGGCTGCCCTGCCCTTCCAGCCCTTCCACCAAGGCAATTTCCACAGCAAAAAGCTCCAAAACTGCCCCAAACAAAAGGTGCTCTTGTGCAATGCCAGCACAGAGCTGGGCTGGAACTCCAGCCTCCCTCCAGGGAGGGGAAGAGCTGAGCTGGAGCCTGTCCTGAAGGAGGATCCAGGAGTGAGCACGAAGGGATTCTCAATAATGAGCCGGTGATTAATCCTGATAGACAAGCAGCCCTTGGAATTGCTTTTCAGCTGCTACTGGTAGGTGGTCAAATTATACCTTTCCATCACATTTCCCACTATACTGCACATCTCCTCGGTACATTTTCTCATGAAGCACTGGAAGGATCCAGAACAATTAAACCTAACGACTGAGTAATTCCCACTCCTTTTTTTTTTTTTTTCCCCTAATATGAAATCATTCTTTCTAGTGCTTTAGGAAAATAAATGTAAGCTCTAGAGCTCCAAGTCAGTATTAATGTACCAAAATGGTGCATTGTAACAGGAGATGCAGCACAAAGATTTACTGTTTCCCGGAGCGGGTGCTGGAGCCAGCTGAACGGTCATTTAAAGTTTTCAGCTATGCATGACAGGTGGAAAAGCTTTCAGGGAAAAAAAAATAAATTATTGTATAGTGACTGGTTCTGATATTATACAAATGAGAGCATTTCCTGCCTATCACAGCCTTCCTTAAGGCTGGGAGGGTTTTTTTCGCTGTTATTTATTCACTGACAACTGATTTATTTCTTAATTTATTTCCTAAGAGCACAGGAGTGGTGGCACATAAGCAAATATGCCAGGGAGCAAATATACAGCCCAGACATATATTCCTGTAAGGCCAGGGCAGCTCTGCATTCAGTGATTCAGCTTCCCCTTCACCACTATTTATGTATTTACAGGAGCTAAAAGTCTTTTATCAAAGTAGCTCCTGTAAGGCAAATCCAAACCCCATTTTACCTGCAGTAATGTGTTTGCTTTAAAAAAGGGGAGGGGGCAGAACACTGTCATCAGTTTTTACCTCCACTGAGCAAGCTGGTTTCTATTTTATTTATCATTAGTTTTTCCCCTTCATGCACTCCTTTGGAAGAAAAAAACAACAAAAAAAAAAGCAAACAAAAACCTGGAGTAGTTTCTCCTGTTCCAAATTTAATTTTAATATGCATGACTTGAGCAACTATAAAGAATATGCAGAAAGTTTTGGTTTTTTTTTCCCCCTACATCCTAAAACTTCAGATCATCCCTGGCAAATTCTCTCTCATTCCTGTCCCCAGTGATATCAGCTCTTCTTTCATGGTCACTGGTGAAAGGGAGGGAACTAAAGGGATGCTTGATCCAGGACTCTGCTGGCATTAAAGATCAATAATACAAAAAGATTTAACTTTTTCACCAAGAATTAGAGGAAGTGCTAAACAAAAAATGAATCACAGGGCGTTGCCGTTATTTCACTCGGAAAATTTATTTACTAGGAATGAGTAAATAATAAAAAAAAAAAAAAAAAAGAAATGTTTTATCTGAGCGTTGAGTTTGTATGGCAATGCCTACAGTTTCTAGGTTTACAACCTGTTCTTGGGTTCTTATAAGTTTTGCCATTAAAAAGCCTTTAGGAAATGGCTGACAGCTCTGCTCCCTTTATTTTTCAGGCACTATCACAGGGTGCATTTTCATGCAATTTTTCCATCAATACAGTTTTATAATCCAGTTACAACCTGTGCAGAAGGAGCAGGGCAGCTCGACAGGTATTTAAGGAACAGCATTAAAATGGGATGTTTGGATGTGCCAAGCAGGAAAAAACGAGGGGGGGAAAGGCAGGGACTGAGCAGAAGAGCACAGGCAGTAATTATAACAATACCTTGTGCCTTGCTGAGTGTTCCATAGCATGACTCATTAGATCCTAACAATGCCTGGGAGATAGGAAATGTCATTATCACTATTTAATAAGTGGGGGAAACTGAGGTAGGGGAAAAAAGAGAACGTTTGTGCAAGGTCACCCAGCAAACAGCCCCAGAAGAGGCAGGATCCCATTTTCTAACCCCCAGCCCTGTGTTTCCCCCGGGGCAGTGACCCTGCAGCTGAGGAATCACTGATCCCCTTCCCACAGCATCCTACCCACTACAGCTTCATGAAGAGATCACCAGAATGGAAAAGAATTTGAGCTGTTAAATTACATAAGTGTGTAGTCACCACCTAGCAATGGAGAAAAAAGGGCTGGATATTTTCAGTTACAACTAGATTTTCTAAGCAGATGGCCAGAAGAACTGACGTCACTCACATTCCAAATTACAGAGCTGCTTGAAAGCTGCTCCAGCGTTAAGGATGCACCAGGCCTGCCTTCTAAGTCAGTTTTTTCCAAACCCCTTTCTGCACAGAGATCAGGAAGGGTTCTGACATCATTTTTGCTATGCTGTTGAAAATCTGCTCCTTTTGGGACACACCTGTCCCAAGCTCCCTCAGGGATGGCTCACATCTCCTTTTCCTGGAATGAGGCCCCAATTCAGGCTTAGCTTTTAACATTTACAGGGTCCTCAAAAATCCTGGACTTGAGAAGTTTTTTAACTTTCACTGAAAACTTCACAGAAGGAACTGTCCTCTAACACTGACTGCTCGTATTTAACTCATCTGATCAGCTGGATTTTGGCTCCAGATGAAAATCTCAGCAAGCACAGGAGCAGGGCAACAAGACAAGGGGAAAAAAAGAAGCAGGAAGTGCAGACCTGTCTGTTCTGAAATTTTAAATTTCATCCTCAACACAAAATCAACTGAAATACTTCAGGTCTGCTCTACTTTTTGCTGCTTTTCCCCTCTCTCTTTTCTTTATAAATTTAAGAGCAAAAAGTCAGTAGGAAGCCAGCAGGAGCCCTGCAGCACAGGGAAGGCTGGATCTAATTCCAGGGTAAGAACCCTCTCCATCCCAGCAAAGTAAAAGGTCTGAACAAGTTCCAAAAACCCATCAATCACTGGCTGGACACTTTCCCACCTTCAATGAAATGAAATACATAAGGGGCCTACAAAACATTTTTAACCCAAGCCAGTTCAGAGTTCTGGGAGACCAACAGAGAAAATCAGAAATATCTAAATCCCCAGTATGTTGATTTTCTACTCCAGCACCTTAAGAATCACAAAAGTACCATTATACTTGTTAAAACTCCGTTCCTCCTGCGAGCTGATACTGCCCCAGGACAGCTGGCCACGTTTCCATGGAATGCTGCTGCTGACAGGCTGGGGCTCCATACAGATGTGCCACATTCGACTGTGACAGGACTGACATTTCTGACTTCAGCAGCTACTCAGGGCAGCAAGAGGGAGAATTCTGGGTACTGCACAGTCCTGGGCTGTGAATCACAGAATCAGGGAGTCACTGAGGTTGGAAAAGGCCTCCAGGATCAGACTCCCAGCTGTGCCCATCCCCACCTTGTCCCCAGAGCCCTGAGTGCCACATGCAGGAATTCCTTGGGCACCTCCAGGGATGGGCACTCCAAACCTCCCTGGGCAGTTCCAAGGCCTGAGCACCCTTTCCATGGGGAAATTCCTGCTGGTGTCCAACCTGAGCCCATTCCCTCTCCTCCTGTCCCTGTTCCCTGGAGCAGAGCCCGACCTGGGGCTGTCCCTCCTGGCAGGGAGTTGTGCAGAGCCACGAGGTCCCTCCTGATCCCCTTTTCTCCAGGCTGAGCCCCTTCCCAGCTCCCTCAGGAATTCTCCAGCCCTTTCCCAGCTCCCTCAGGAATTCTCCAAATCCTCCAGCCCTTTCCCAGCTCCCTCAGGAATTCTCCCGCCCTTTCCCAGCTCTCTCAGGAATTCTCCAGCCCTTTCCCAGCTCCAGCTCCTCAATGTCTCCCTTGCCCTGACCCAGCACAGGGGGACAGGGCTTAAATCGAGCCATGAATTTCCCTGCTCACTGCAGCATCAGCCCATTGAAAAGCAGCACGGGATGTGTAATTACCACATCTTTGCCAAGTGTCCCCGGACCCACCGATAGAATTGCAAAGCACCGGCTCTATTTGCAGCCAGGAAAAGGAGCAACAGGAAAGAGCTCTTTGCACTGGCTATTAGCCTTAAAGACTTGGGAGAGGAATGTCACCAAAAGTAATCTGGTGCAAAGCACAGCATTTCAAAGGTGATAAAGGAGGAGTCACAAGAAGAAAACAAGTTCTAGGATGTCTAGCAAGAAGTGATTTCTTTAAATCACTCCTTATGCAAGGTAGGCCCAGCACAGGTTGTGTCTGGGAGCTGGCATCAAACTCTGCCAAGTTTCCATTCAAAATAAAAACCTTTTATTTCCTCTAATTTCTTTCTCCCCTCTCCTCATGCAAAATATTCCTGGTTTGGCACAGAACAAATAATTGAAGGAAGAAAACATCAGGTAAAGCAACAAGAAAAAGGAAGGGAACTCAAGGAACATTTGAAAAGGGTAGGACGTGCTACTGCTCACAGTTTTAGGAGAAAAGCAAAATAAAGCAGAACACGGAATGAAATATTTCAGAGTACAATACCAGCCCCCAGTTAAGACACCACAATTCACCCCAAGCCTTGCTCACCCTGCAAGTTCTGACCAATGTGACAGGGAGAAATCCCATGCTGGTGGTTTGGGATCCCTTGGGAAGCTGCTGCCATGACTGCCTGGCCAAACCACAGTTTGCAAAGTGAAGTTATCCACAGTGTGAGACAGAAATCCTATTTCATCCCATTCTTTCTTTTTCCACAGGACCTGCTTGCTGTAAAAGACCCTGAAACAAAGCAATGTGCCCCAGCTATGGGAACTTTGATCCATCCATGCAAGGAGAGATGAAGAAACACCCAACAGTGTCACCATGGTCATCAGGGTGGGTCATTAACCCAACCAGAGGAATTTGAGAAGGCAGCTCTGACATCCAATGAAGAGTTGCCTCCACTTCACCCCCAGGAAAGAACAAAATGCACCAGGGAGGGGACAATCCCATTTTTACAGCTTGTCTTCAAAATGGTTTAATGCTTTTGTTGAATGGAGTTTTACCTAAAAACCAGATCAATTCATGGAACAGTTCCCAAAATGGGAAAAGCCAATAGCAGCTGTCAGTTCCCAAAATCCACAGTTCTGGGGGCTGTCACTGGAATGCCACAAAAGCATTGCTAACACTGTGATTATTGGCTACTGTTGCCCAGAAATATGGCCACACTCCCATCATCAGTGACCCACAGTCCTGTGCTGCAAATCTTGGAATCTTTGGCTCCAATGCTTAGTCCTGAAAAGACCAGGTCTCATTTCTGGTCACTCTTGATGTTCCCTGCTTACCTTGGCTCTGAGCCCCCCAAGTTCCAACAGTAAAATATAAAATATACAACTCCCCTTGTAGTCCAGCCACCAGACCTGACTGACACCTGCAGAACCATCAATCACAACCACAATATTACCAGGAAAATTCCACCTAAGTGCTGGTCAGGACTAAAACACAAACCAAGGTAATGCATTCACACTGAAAATAACTTGAAAAACATGCAAGCACTGACCAGCTGTGGGTGGAAAGCACAGACACACACACACACATATTCCCAGTCTTCCCAAAAGCTCCCCAGGTCCCACAGCTGGCTGTGGAAAAATGCAGTAAGTGACAAACCAACCCACCAACTTTATGTATTTCAAATGTTCCTTAATAAATGGCCTCCATCGGGTGGTCTGCAGGCTTTCAAATTATTAGTCTAAGTAATAAGGAAAAGTAACACATTTCCTGAATAAAGTCACAGTGTCTAAGGCAGAAGTTCAAGACTAAAAAAGAGAAAGTACATTTTGCTCACCTCCCCCAGTGTAACTGAGTGCACACTCCAGACACCAACAACTCCATGGCAGGAACACCACCTGATGCCACATACATCTAAATTTACTGCTGGTGTTAAAAAGCAATACTTGAGTCACTTTATAAATACTTTTCATGAGTGAAAACCAGCTATTAAATTGCAAACCTAATGTATTATAGGCCAGGACACCTCTATAAACTCAAGAACTCTCCAAGGAACATCCTGGGATTAAATAATAGTCTTATAGTCATTAAAGGCTGTTTCTTTCTCCACGCATTGGGTTTTCTTGCACTAACTGGTGTTTTATTACACATCAGTTGTCCTAGACAATTGATTATCTATCATGATCATGGGAGGTGAAGAAAGGTTGTTTGACTACAGCTATTAAAGATCCATCAGAATTGTTAAAAAGGGAACAATTACTCCATTGCTTTTCTAGTTTCTCTTCATCTCCCTCAGTTACAAGAACATTCATTTATATCAGGGATCACAGCATCTCCTGCACTTACTCCAGTCACTGAGGTGTGCTGGGATGAATTCTCCAAGAAAAACCATCCTGCAGTGGGACCTGCCATAAATGTTTACTTACAATCAATACCTTAATTATGAAGAAAACACACTACCAATAATGTAAAGTTTGTTATTTTAAAAGACAAATCACCTCTGTTATTTATCAGACAATACTAATTCAACTGAGAAACTGCAGCTACTGGAAAGGATTGCCCTGAATTGGACTGGCCCTGGAGCCCAGGCTGACACATAGACTGGGGGTATTGGTGAGGATGCTCTGACACACAGTCTTTGCCAGTGCTGTTCCAAGGCCATACAGACAATTCTAGATGCTAGAATAAGACACAGTAGTGCAGGAATTGACTACAGACATCTCCAGAAAAGGGAAATTATTCTGTGGAGCAGCATAAAAGCCTTTTCCTCTCCCTTGAGCCCAAGCCATTACACTGCCAGGGAATCACGATCATCACTGTGCCCTTCCCCACCTGCAGCACCAAGGAGGAGGGAATGCCATGGAGCAGAGCCAAGAACAGAACTGAGAACTGTGCTTGGGTACATCAGCTCCAAGGTTTTAGCCAACACAACCCATTCCTCTCTAAATCATGTGCGGCCTGGGGAGCAGAGTCCTTGAGAGAGTGACTGTTCCAGACACACAGACAAAATAAACAGCCCCACAACCCAAACAGCCAGCACAATTAGACTAAATTGTTGATCATTCCAACAGCCCAAAAAGAATAGATGATGAAGAAACATCTGTGTAAATTAAAAGGATACTTGGAGCCAGAGGAGCCTCACTTGAGATTGCAGGATGCACTATAAACATCCCAGCAGAGCCCCAGAGATCTGCTCACCCCACACAGCTGGGACCAGTTAGATTCTGCCAATGGTTTCCCATCCCCCTTCAGAATTACAGTAAGGTAGCAAATGCCTTTAGTCTAAACAAGCTTTGGGAGAAGCAAATGTTTTTGCCCCAGTTCAACGTGAGCAGCTGGAACGGAGTGCACAGCTCACATGGGAACTGGGAGAGGGCAAAGTAGATATTATTATTTTTACTACATAGCTGAGGTGCTTTGAAATTCATCCTTAAAACAATCAGCAGCAAAAAATCCAAATTCCAAAAGATCAGATTCTCTCTCACTTCTTCCCCAAATAGGAACAACTTTATTTCACAAAATACCTGTTACAGAAAACATCTGGGGCAGTTCCCCAGTCTGTGGAAGGCCCTTTGCAGTAGCTGAGGGACAGGCACGTGCCATCCCTTCCTGCAAGTGTTCACTGGATGGAATCCTCCTGCCTGAGTTTACCCCTGAAACCCCTACACTCCTCTATTTAGAACACTTCCCTGCTCTCATGCCTATTCTGATTTCAAGCACACTGAAAGGCTGTGCTGGGTGAAGGGAGTTGGTGTGGATCACATTTATATCCATATATTTAGTATTATGATAAAACAATCAGGTTGCACAACAGCCACCTCGACTCTGCTACACCTACTCATTACCTTTGTCCTCCTCTCAACACTCTCATTCATTTGCTTCATTTTCTGCTAAATTAGATTTCAAGAAGGAAGTCAGTGCCTCTCGATGCATTTACAGAGCACGAAGCACAGAAGGTCATGACTCTGGTTTCCAGCCTCTACTACAGCAGGAATAATAATGACTCTGGTGTTGGTGTTACAGTGAAATGGAGCCTGTAATCACAGCGTGAGATCAGAGAGGGACGTACTACTATTAGCATAGAGAGAAACAAAAGTCAACAAATGAATGCCAAGATGATGTCAATTGGAATCAGTCCAGATTTACACAACTATCGTAGAAAATAAAACCTGAAACTTGGGGAAGAATAATTCAGACCACTCCCTTGCACAGATTATTGTCCTTAGCCACAAAAACTCAGAAGTGGGAGAAGATTCATTACATATACAATTCTTTCAATTGTCATTTAGTTTGACATAAATCTGGAATAATTCCAAATTGTTGTTGGGAAGAAAAACTAAAAAAAACCTAAAATTACTAGATGAAATTCCTAAAAGTACCAAATTAATGCAAGAGGGAGACATTTCTTCTCTGGGGTCTTTACAGAATGAAGCTTAATCTGAATGAGAAACTGCTTAAATTTAAGCTAAAATTCCAGATAGTTTTTTTTTTTCCTTTCTGAGGTCAAAACTGTCTATTTAACAAGGTCCCTTTGTTCATTATATATGCATATGCAGTTTACAAACTGAGTCAAGAGAGACATTTTGTGCCATTTCTGATAACAGTTCCACAGACTCAAACACCTCTTTAGCACTCGATCTATGAGTCAACACTCCAGCAACTGACTCCCAACTGCTGGGTTTTTCCTATGGCAACCACCATACTCACTTAAATGAAAACATTCTGAAAAAAGGAAGAGAAGGAATGGGATTAGATCCTTGCCAGCACAGTTTCTTCTGTGATCAAATTAAAAGCAAACCATAGTAGTTACTAGATGTGAGTTGTCTGCAGGTTGTTCTTCAGGTCATGCAGATGAGCATGGAGAGAAGGAAAGCAGCAGGCTGAGAAAGGCCAAAATGTGGCTTAATTTATGTTCTCTATAATCTGTTCTTTTTCCTACCAGTGGTGGCTCAGAATGCTGATGCATGTGCCTTTTGAAAGTTAACATTTAACAGAGATTTCAGGTCTACCGAATTCCAAGAAATAAAAATAAACTCTTGCCCTGCTTTAGCTGCCAGCTGAGGCCAATGTTTGCTGAGGGGAATGCTTGGAACCACAGAGACTTTCAGGTGGAGGAGTTCCAGCAGCCTCATGGGCTGTGCCCCCTGCCCCACACTGCATTTCTGAGCTGGCACATTGGACCCACTGCTGCTTTTCCCTTCCTTATCAAACTTTTCCAGCTTCAGCAGAGTTTTTACAAATATTACATTCACACACAAGGGTGCACTGAACAGCCTCTGGGCTCTGTTTGGGTCCCACATCTCAGCTCCAAACATGCCAGCCCATTCCTCAGAGGGTGATGGGATGAGACCACCACGCCTTCCCCCACTAGTCCAGGGCCATGCTGCTGCAGTGAGGAGAATTTAAACAGAAATGCCACTTCCTCCAGCCCAGGCTGCAATTAAGATGTTTGGAACTGCCTTTCCTGTGGTCAGTGTCTGGACTGTCAAAATAAAAGGGGATGTTCTAAAACCAAGTATTATATGGAGGAGCTGCACATTTCCCAGGACCTTCCCAATGCTGAGCTCTGGGCTGCAGTTACAGTGCTATTCACAGTGACACTGTGCACAAGTGTCAGGACATCCTACAGACACCAGTGGGAACAGCCAGATTCTAAATTAGATGTGTGGACCCCTCCAACAACACCAACAGTAAAATCCCATGTGAGCTCATGCAGTTTTTTCTTAGCACAGAACTCCCTCCCACTGCCAGGCAGGTGAGGATCCCCTGGCTGTGTCTGTGCCTTGTCCTGGGCTTTTACCCATCTTTTCTCCAGGTAAAAATACCAACATTCAATGAGCAGGTGCAACACTTTGAAAATAAAATAACCTCTCTTTAGTGAAAAGGAAAAGACACACTGGGCTGCTTGGAGCAAATATATGTTTATCTTAAGACTGTCACTAATGTGCAAGATTCTGATGGATTCCTTCTCTTTTTAAAAAAAAAAAATCTCTCTGTAAAGACAGTATATCAAATTGAACATGCTTTTTGAATATTTCTGAGAATATGATCTACCTGTAAAAGCAATTATACTGAGCCCTAAGGTGCAAATAATTATGCCCAAAGAGTACAGAAGTTGTTCCTTGGTTTGTCTTGATTTTGAATTTAAAATGTGGAAGCAAGAAGAGCCTCAAATATGACACACTTTTATCAGCACCCAAAAGTTTACACAAACCAGAGCTGGGGATTTCTTTTAAAGGCAAAGACACCAAAGTTCTATGACTCAGCACTTCTGAGAGATGTACCTTTAGGTCTCAAAGGAGGGAATATTCCCTATAATGAGGAACAATTGAATAGTCTACCGTGAGAAACTGCACTGAGGGTTTTTTCACTTCAGCTATAGATGTTTGTATATGTCCTGTGACTATTTCTGAAGCCAATAAAACCAAAACTCAGGGGGAAAAAAACCCACAGAAATTCTGTCTGGTTTGTGCACAAAACCATAAATTGCTCCCAGCTTCCCTGGAAGCCAGCTCCAAGCCTGGTCACAAAACAAGCTTCCAAATTCAACCACCTCAGTCCAAGTCTGAATTACTGTCATGACACCTGAAGACCCCAGGATTTCCTTCAAGTCTGAGGTCTGGGGTCCTGCAGAGACACCACCAACTCTTGTTTAGGGCTGTTTTGATGAGTGAAGTGAGGTTGGGGAGGATCTCTCCTTTAGGGATACATCAACACAAAGCTACAAACCCATCCAAAACAATTCCAGGCATCATCCCAGCACACAGCTATGAAGACATTTCACAATGGACATGTGTCAGGAGGCTGGAGGCCAGGGATGGGTGTGGGGGCAGGTGATTTCTTGCTGATGTGCTGTGGTTCCCCTGCACACGTCAGGCCTCGCTGCTTTACAGGAACCTCCAGCAACTCCCTGGAGGATATTAAGAGATGTCTCCTGCACCAGATGGAGAGGAGATGATAAAACCCACTCACTGCCATTAACAGCAACGGTGCAGGGGCTTTTATCTGATGCCAGAGGTTGCTACTGAGCCACTGGAAACGCACCTGCTGAAATGGAACCCACAGTGTGGATGGGGAGAGAGGGGGAGCACTTGGAAACTGCTCCTAAAAAAGCAGAGCTTTGTTGAGACTGACTGAAAAGCCTGAGGAAGGCAAGGGAGGGTTTGGAAGCATGTGCATGAAGCACTGGCTCCATGAATCCCCAGTTCTGCAGCTCAGCCAGAGGCTCTGGCAGAAATCACCTCTGTGCTGCTGAACCCCAACACCAGCTGGGATCAGCCACCCACTGAATTCCCCTTGTGGTCCTGGTTCTTGTGGTTCATCCCCTCCCTGCTGGAAACACCCCTCAGTTAAAGACACACAGATTTCAGGCTGATTTTGCACACCTGGGAAGGCAAAACCCACCCCTCACAATTCAGAAATGGGGAGAGAGGGGTGAAATCAAGATTCCACCTTCAGAGCACAAGAGGATCACATTTCTTCTCCACCCCACACTCCCTCCACTTCCTTCTTCTCCTTTTTTAATACTCTTCCAGGTCTGGCAACCCGTGTGTTTTTTTTTTCCTCCATAGAAACCGACATAACAGCGAGTTTGAGCCAGGCTCCAGCTCCACAAACACAGCCTGGCCCAGGGCAGACTCAAGAGAAACACAGAGACATGGAAAGAAATGTCCAGGATACCCTCAGGCTGCCAAGCACATCTGATCTTTCAAGGTACTGCTCTGAGCTGCTCAGGAGAAAGGCACAGTCCCATCTGTCCAGCAAGGCAACACAATCTTACGCCCTCTGCTCCACACCAAGCCCTCCAGCTTCTATCAAATAATGCCATTATGAAACAGCACCCATCAGAGATAATTCATCAAGCACAGCAGAAGGAATAATGTGCCCAGAGTGGCACTGAAGAAGCAGCAGCTTCTCACAACAGGTCACAGTATCACCATACACCTCACTGTGTGACTGCAGACACCAAAAGGCACACAAATTAAACATGTTTAATGCTGACTTTCTGCAGCTGGAGAAACAGACATAAGAGGGCACAATAATTTGCCACAAAAAGCAAGTACAAGAACAGACCCCATTTGTTCTACAATTCAGATCTGAGCTCTAACCTGCTGTGCAGGAGCAGAACTGCTCAGCTGTGTGTTCTAGGCCATGTGTAGCCATCAGGCAGCTCTCCCTTATCTAAGCCAAAGGAATTTATGCTTACAAGAGCAGGAGACTGTCCCCAATGTTAAAATGAAGTTTTGAGTGAAGAGGCTGTGAGAGAATACCTTGCTGGACCCTGATATGCTCCTTTAGTGCATGTTCAGAAAGATCTTAGTACAAAAAAACTTAAGTAAAGAGAGAGCAACAAAGTAATAAACTGAAGAAATTATCACAATTTAGGGCTTTCTTCAGTATTTCTGTTGCCTTTCAACACAAGAAGCTTCAAACCTTTGAATAAAAAGATTTCAAAAACAGCAGAGAAAGCAAACTCCCAGCCCTGCTATATCACAATTATTCTTCTGCAATGTTAGGTAAGAAGAACAGCACAGCTACAGTATGGAAATGCCAAGTGAAAACAATTCCTGCTATCAGCAGGGGCAGGCTCTGAGCTCCCTTGCTGCTCCTTCCCTCCCAATCTGCAGGAAACACCAGCCCAGCCCAGCCTGGGCACTCACTGACCTGCCCTGTGTGTCTGGAGAGCAGAAAGGGACCACAGAGGCTTGGGAGCAGAGAGATAAAGGAACCCAACATTTCCAGAGGGGAGAAGGAAAAGGGCAGAGACTGCTCCCAGCGAGGACATCCAGCCTCAAGGCTGTGAAAACAGGCAAATTCAGTGACTCTGGCTTTGGGGATTCACCCCTGGAAAGGATGAGGCTCCAACACCCCCTCCCCTCTCCTCTCTCTAAGCACAGAGACAGGAGGCTGCAGAGCATCTCCAGAGAAGCTGGCATTGCACTACACCCATCTGCTGCTCTGTGCTGCCAGGGAAAGAATAAACTCATCAGCAACTGCAGGTTTGGGGGAAAAGCCCTGGGACAGCAGCTGGGCTGTGTGGGATGCTGCCCACCCTGCCTGTGACCCCCCAGAGTCACAGAGCCACCAGGCTGGAACAGATCTTTGAGATCACTGAGGCCAGGCCCATGGCACACTGAACACACAACGTGTCCCTGGCAGCATCAGAGCTCTCATGGGCACAAAGAGGATGCTGGTGCAGGTGACTGATTCACCTTCCCTGCTGGTGGGGACCTGAAACTCTGTGCCAGGGCATTCACCAGGATCCACCCCCTCAAACAGAGAATTCACAGACTGGACTTCTCCCCCACTTCTCCAGACATTCTGTTCCCTCTGTGCACTCCTGTTAACCTTAACAAACACACAGAGAAGAAGAATCAAACAACTCCTATGTTTCCCTTAAGTCATATTGGAGATTCCCATCAATGTGGTGCCATGTGACTTCCAGAAATCCAGCTTTGATTTAGCCCAGCTCAAGAGAGACTGGGATCAATCCAGCTGAGCTCAACTCCAGCTCTCCTGTACCTTCCCCAGAGCATCATCCCAGCTCAGGGGAGAGCTCTCCTCCTGCCCCCACCATCCTGCTCCCCTTTTCCTCTCTCCTGCTGCAGCTCCTCCCTGACCCTGGCACAGTCACGCATTTGGTTCCAGTCCAGGATAGGACTGCACTGCAATAAACAACTTTTCTTAGAATTCTATTCCCAACCCCCCTTCCCCATCCTGTGTATGTTGTCTGAGGCTGTGGTTCAAAACACTGAGACAGAATTATTGCAACCCATCTTTTTTACACACTGTGCAGACTGTCTCCTCAGCATGATGCATTTTTAATAGGTTTTCTAAATGCAGACAACCAGGCTGCTAATAACAAGCTGCTTTTTTCCCCCCTTTTCTTTCCTACTCATTTTATTTTTTTTTTTCCACAAGGTAAAACTGCTGCAGAGATTTGATGTCTCACTGCACCTTACTCAAAGAAACACAGTTTATATGGCAAACAATTGCAAAATCCACAGCACCTGAGCTGTTAAAACTGTAACAGGCACCACTGGAATGATCTTGGTGCTTGCCTGCCACTTCTGTTAGGTCCACCACAAGTTTTACTCTCACAGGCCACAAAGAGAATATTGTGTGAACATGAGTTGAACAAAAGATCTCAGGATGATGGGCACTGAACCAAGGAGAGAGATAAACTCCAAATTTAGCCTGCACAGGCAAAGCCCATCTCCTGCAACACTTCAGACAACTCAGGGAGAACTCCTCCTCCTCGTTGGACTGAGATGAAGGGAAGAAATTCTGTTGTCTGGCTGGAACACCTTTCATCTCCTGTTCTATCTACACCTCCACTTTGCAGCTACCCGCTCTGCATCCTTGGCACCTCATAAACTGCGAGGCCACCCTTGCAGGGATCAATCCCCAGCTGCTGGAAAAGGGCTGATCCTGCATTGCAGGGCGTTGCTTCAGCCCATGCCCCAGGTGTGACAGAAGAGTTACTGAACAACAACGGTGAGGAGATGAGAGCAGGAGGTTCTGGTTCTGCACGTGGGTGGCTGGATGGATAAAAGACAATAAAAGATGATAAAAGATGGGAAGGCAGGTGGGCATTCCTTGCTATGAAAGAAAAAGGCATCACCCTGCTCAAGCTTTCCTAAACCCCACTGCACTTTCAAGCTTTAAAAGTAAAGCTACAATTTAGCTTCATTTTTGCTGAAAAAAATACATATATAAATAAAAACCAGGAGCACTGATGTCACTAACTTCTTTTCCCCCTGCTTTTCCAAAAACGGAACTTTAAAAATGGGCCAAAATTCAGGAGAAAAGGCTCTACTGTCTCCAGAGCTAAAATGTACCAGTTTGACTTGGCAGCTGAACAACTTTCCACTGATTTGATGCTTTCCCCCTCCTCGAATTCTCCCATCCAAATGCAGCTGGAAATGTCGTTAGAGAAAAGAAGAGGCATTTCCTGTGCGGTTCCCCCTTCCCCCATCACATTCTTGGCACAAAAGGCAAGGGAAAAGCTAGAGAGACAAAGTGTGCATAAGAGGGAGAAGAGAGAGGCAGTGTGCAGGGATTTCTGGCTGCTCCCCAGAAAACGTACAACAGGAATTGCACAGCTCAAAAGAGACAATTTACCCCCTTTCTGCAAGGCTCTGGAGCCCTTGGTTCAGTATGGAATGGTGGTCAGAGACAGGAGCATGGCACTGCAGCCGGGACAGGACACGTTCCAGATACTGCAGAGCCCCTGGAGGAGAGAGCCAGGATACTTCCCACAACCAGCCACACACAGCTTAGTTATTTACACCTCAAATCCAGCTGCATTAAAATCCTTCAGTGCTCCAGAAGTGTAAGGAAAATAATGGGGAAGAGGGATTGAGGACAAACAGATGAGATGGGGACAACAGAGAAAAGGCTTCTTTTAATGCTTTGGTCTTTGGCCACACTCGATTGGCTTTTTTTAACACCACACTCTGAAAAAGGCACCAAGCAAGGCTTCACACAGGACAAGTTTCCAGCACCTCTGTTTTTCAGAGTGTGTGTATTCAGCACTTTATGAAAATTCAATCCCTCCAAGGTATCCAAGTCCAAGGCCTGGAAGGGGCTGGCATTTCCAGAGGCAGTCTGCAGAGCCCCAAAGCTCTGCGCCGCTGGCTGCTGCCCAGTCATTTTGCACTGTGGTGCCCTGCAGAAAGCAGCCATTGTCCCAGCCCAGAACCCCCGATGCCACTCCCAAAGTGCTGCAGCATTCAGGGTTCTTTGTGAAAACGATCCCACAGCAACAGTCGTGAGCTGGGTACTGCAATCTGACTTCCCCTGGTTTCACTTAGTCACTCCGCTCCAGAATGGATCAAAGCCTCCACAAAGGTTGAGTCAATTTAAACATTCAGTTTGCTTCTTGAGCTGTGAATTAAATGCATTCTTTGGTGGCTGGGTAGGGATGAGTGACTCAGTCTGTATAAACATTAACTGACTCTAAAGCTAATGGAAAAAAGAAATATGGAAAGGAGAAAAACAGAATCATGCGTAACTTCTTGTTTCAGCTGGCAGCAAACCCAGATTCAGTGGGTGCACAGCAGCTCGTGAGGACTCTGTACCACCCAGTCTGGTTTTTCTAGGGCACAAACACACCCCTAACTTTAGGATTCTTTAAGTCTCAGTCCGAAATTCACATCCGTGCAGGGGAAGGGAACACATAAAGGGTGTGGCCTAATGACTTCCTTCTTTGTTCTGCAATCAAACAGCACCAGGCTATCTCTGCCCTCACTTCCTCCTTGGCAGACGGAAGAATTCTCAGCTCACTAAGACCTTGCTCTCTCTCTACCAACTTCCAATGGATCCCATTCTTTCAGCAGGGTCCCTGCAGAAGTTTTTACAGACCTCTAACAAGAGCGCAGCGCTGTGAGCACGCGCATTTACAAGCAATTCCTATTCCAAAGAGTTTAAATCCAAAGAAAAGGAAAAGAAAGACCCCTTTTTGCAGATCTGGATTAACACGATTTAGATCATACTTACAGAGGATTTATGTGGCAAAGGAATTAAATTTACATATCCTTAGTCCCAGCTTCCACTGGAGCGGCTGCGAGACTCCTCACTACAATATTCCACGGAGCGCATGGAACTTTAGATCCTCAGAACACTGCCTCTAGGCAGAGTAGAGATCTTCTACCTGAGGCTTAAACCTGAAGGAAAGGCAGAGAAGCAGATGTGTGTTGACTGTGCAGACACCTCTGCAAACACAGCTCCGAGGGCACTGACCTTCCCTTATCTGCCCCGCCGATAAGGCGCACTTGGCACCGGCGCTGCTCCGCGCTGCTGCCTGAGACATGATTTAGAGGGGCAGCTCCTGCTGCTCTGCTACTGCATTTCACTCTCACCTCTGTGCTCCATGACAGGGGCAGAGGTGGGCCTGGGGAAATCAGCTTCACTGGGAAACAGCTGGGAATGCTCCCATTTGTGTGCCTGGAGGCTGGTGATGATGGACTGTGCAGTCTGAACTGCACTAAAACCTCTTTACAGCATACAGCAGCCTCAAAGTAAACAGAAAGGCTCTGTGAGAACAGATTTTATAGAAATGGTTTCTGTAACGTTTCTGCAAGCTCTGTTTCAGCCCCAGCACAGGTGTAACAATGCACTCTGTGTGTGTGTTTGCACCCTCCCAGGTCACGTCTATACCCAGTAACTGTGAGACAGAGCAGGACTGAGGCTGGTCTAAAGTTCTAATTGTCCAAAAAAAGCTCACCTTGGAATGTCTGCTATGGACACTGCCTCTGGATGTCCACTTCTCCACACGTGTAGACATGTGAGCCTCCACATCCATTACTGTCCAACTGCTTAAACTGTTCTAAAATCCATTAAGAACTGAGAGTGAGAGGCAAAAGCTATAAGCCAGATCACTGAGGGAGAGCTAAACAAGGGTCATCTCGGTCTCTTCCTTCCTCTGCTAAATGCAACAGTGTCCCAAACACTGAAAACTGGGCACTGGACCTGAAGAACAGTGCACATATTCCTTCATGTAAGCAGTGGAAAGCTCAGTCAGCCCTGCTTCCTGCACTTTCTGACCTCTTGTGTAGGCAGGAATTAAAGAAAATTCAAAGAGAAAAAAAGACAATTTCATATATTGGTCTATATATTAAAGTAACCATTACAGTCTTATACTTAGGAATGTTCCAGAACCAAGGCAAAGCAATTAATTCTCATTCAAGTAAGGTGGTTTCCTTATCTCCTCCCTCCACAGACTCCCCACTGCTGCATAAGGGGCCTACAGGGCACTAACAGGAGTGTTCAGCTACAGTTTGCTGTTTTTCTAGAAAAGGAAGTGAAAGTGCACTAACATAGAAAGAACCTTAAATTAATGCTGCAGATCAGCAAGAGCCACCTCACAGTGCCTGGGAGTGTCTCGTGGCCCCAGATCATCCAGCACACTCTGCAGACAGTCTGGACACCTCCTAAGCCACTTGTTCCTCCGGATGTCCTTCTCCTCCCTCTTCCTGCACACTGGGAGGGAGAAGGTGCCCATCCACTGACCCCCAGCCAGGTGCTGAAATGAAATCCTAAGCTCCACTGCACAGAAAAGCAAAACCTTAGGATGGAAAAAGGCTTCCCGGAGCTATTTGAGAAGCATCTCCTAACACGTGTCAGTGAAATTCTGGGCTTCAGGAACTCAGAATAGTTCAGACCTGAGTATTTTCAGCAGCAGAAAATGGATGGAGAACACTTCAGAATGTGTTGTAAGACAGTAAGCAACTGCAGGCCTCACTCAGAATGGGAAATCTCGCTGACTTTACAGCACAATACTGACAGGAATCCTGGCTTTACCAAGAATTGCTTTGATCCATCTCAGCTCTGCCTGTAACTCAGGGCCCACCTCATAAAGAAAGTCCTTATTTCATGTGTTCTGAGCCTCTAACTCCAGCTCGCTGTCCAGGGTACACATGTAATAGAGAGAGACAGGAAGTGCTTGAACAAGTGCTCAGCTCTGCAGACAGGTTGGTGTGTCACTGCCACCTTTTCCTTCCGAAGCTGCTCGTCTTCACCACGGCTACCAGTGTGGTTAGACTGAGTTAAGAATCCGTGGTTAAATATCTGTGGTCATAGTAAGTAAGTGAAAAAAGGTGGTTGAACTCTGTCAGGGTGGGGTGAACACAGCCAAGGAGGAATGAAATGTGTTAAGTATCAGCTTCTCAAAGCTCCTCTCCATGAGCAGTCTTGCTCACTTTGTTCTGGGAAAAATGAGGAAAAACACCCTCCTTTTTACTGGCAAATCTCAGTGGTGGTAACCAGATGTGGTGGGAATTACCAACCAGTGACATCCACATGCAAATAAACACTTCAGTTTTGTCAGGATGTTTATCCCTGGTGTGTGGCTCCATCATTGCCAGCCACACTTGGATACTCCCAGCTGTTATCACCACTGTCTTGTGCTACAAAACTGAAAGGTGGGGGCTTCAGAACCACCAGCCCAGTACCCAGAGCAGTGGACAGTGCAGAACTGCCGAGGTTACCTGGCCCAGGTGGACAGGAGGCTGTGCTGTGTCCCCAGGGATGCTGAGGCTCACACAGAGCAGCCCAGCTTCTCCCTGAGCTGCTCTTTCCAAGTCCCTTTTGTTTCCCCACAACACTTTGCACACTCACTGTCTGTCTCTGCCTCCTCCTGCCTACCCTGCGGTCGGAGTGGGAAGCCAAGGGACTAAGGCCAATTAAATGTGGGAGCAGGTGGCAGCCAGGTGGAATTATGGGAAGGAGAGCAGAAATTTCCTCTATTCTCGAGGATCTGCTCTCTCTGCACTGAGATCATACTTACAAAACAGGTGCTGCTGCACCATATGTCTCAGAGAAAGTCACACTAAGCAAATTCTATCTTGCAACAGAAGATTATTTTTTTTTCTTTTGGATCCC
Organism: Oenanthe melanoleuca; assembly: GCF_029582105.1. NCBI lineage: Eukaryota > Metazoa > Chordata > Aves > Passeriformes > Muscicapidae > Oenanthe > Oenanthe melanoleuca. Next base: position 5,008,745 of record NC_079354.1, read on the forward strand.
TCAGGTATCAGAACCCTCTGGGGAGACTCTGGGGTGCTTACACAAAAAGTGCCAGGAGCATAATGTGTACTGGTGAATCTTGCAGCTGAATTTACGAGCAATGAAATTTAGTCTGTTATCCCCTTTTTGTATAAAAAGCTAAAAAGGACTTGGATACTGTTGAAGCACCTTCTCAACACAGCATGGAGGCACAAACAGAGGTCTGCTGGTTTTGACCACTTCTTATTCATCCCCTTTAGCAAATGAGTAGAAGAGCGCTCCAAAAAACCTCTCAGACATAATGATGTTACCCTTTATTAGGAAGCCATTAAAGAATTATTGGGGTTGTCAGAAAGGCCTGACAGGAACACTTAAGTCATCAGCCTGCTGTCCTCTCTTTCACCCCTATTCTTGGCCCTTCCTTTGGAGATGAGTATCTTGCACAAACAAAATTACCTTTGATTGCAACAGTTGAACTTCTGAGAGCAGGGAAAAGCAGCTTGCTGACTACAGGGAGTGGGGCTGCCCCAGACAAACACGGCAGAAGGAACAAGAAAAACAAGTTTTAATTAAAGCCACTTCTAGATTATCAATTTTCCCTTTTGTACCACAAAGTCTGAACACACGCCTGAAGAGTGTGATACCAGTGACACGTTACACAAGGCGATTCGGGGACTGAAAACAAGGTGGCAACGTGTGAACAGCAGGATCCTGCAAAGTGCTGAACATCCCCAGATCCAAGAGCCTGCACCACACAGCTCCAGCAGGAATATCCCTTCTGACACCTCTGCTGACACGGGTCATACTCAGCCCTCCCAGAAAAGCTCAGAATTTGACTTAGTGCTGCTGACAGGAGGTGGAGGAGCCGTCACAATCCTGGGCAGGGCCACAGCCACGGGTGGCTCCTCTGCCCCTGCCCTGGGTATTTCCACAGCCTGCATCCCAGCATCCCACAATCAGAATTTAACAGCCCAACTTTTTGCATCAAATGTTCTAAGTTTAATTGATGTAATCTGAGAGGAGAATTTGGGGTTATTTTTAGCCAGTGGTTGCTGCTGCTTTTTATGTATATACACTAAGGAGACAGCCATTACCAGGATCATTTTACATTATGGATGTAGGAACATTTTCATACATCCATACACACACACACACCCCCTACATTTTAAGCACATATTTTTTACATACATGTGAAAGAATAATTCTACCTGCAAGGAACCTGAGCACACAGTGTATCACCCTGCCACTACACAAAACAATTCCCTTTAAAGATTGATGGAACTGATTGCTTTAGAGTCTTAAAATCTGTCATACCATCAGAGAGATAAATTAATCTATAGCATTGTAAAAAAAGGAGAAAGCACAATTCATTGGCTCAGTGGGGTTTTTTTTGAGGGGGGGGGGGGGGGGAGGGGAGGAGGTTGACAAGGAAAGCTGATGGATTTGGCTTTTAAAGCCGAGGGACCAGCACCCCCTCCCCAGCTCCCTGCTGCCACCCACCCCCCCAGCCCTTTTCCAAGTGCACAGCGCCTGTAAAAATTCCTGCGCGCTATTTGCAGGCAAGGTCACTGCGAAAGGGCATGGCTGGGAGCCAGGGTGTTTTTCAGCTGAGCTGCAGGGAGGGGAGGGGAGGGCTCAGGAACTCAATTAGAAGTTTCTCCAGTCTAGCCAGGAGGCTGGAGCCCAGACTGCGGCTGTTCCGCCCCGGCTGCCGCCGCTGACGCATCCCGCAGGCATCCCTGGAGGAGCCGGGGGAGCCTGGGCTCCCTGCCGGCCTCTGCAGCCCCGGCTGCTTTTCCGGCACGGCATCCCGCTGGGGGATGGATGTGCCGTGTCCTTTCCCAGGCGCTGTGCTCTGTGCGGGTACCGCGGGGGAGCCTGCCCAGCCCAGCCCGGCCCGCACCCGCCTTTGTCACCCTCTGTCACCCTCTGTCACCCCGGGACGCGCGGGGCATCCCCAGCCAGCAGCTCATTAATTCTCCTCGGTCTGATTTGTCTCGAGGCGGCCCGGGGAAAGCACACGGGATATTTGAAATATTGTCGAATGTCACCCAAGGGGAACCTTTGCCCTAAAATTGTCACACAATTTCCCCTGGCTGGGACTGTGTCCAAGGCAAATCCATTCAGCAGCACCGCATGACTTCCTCTCGTGCCTCCAGGACAGGCAACCCTCAGCAGAGGCTTAAAGGAGCACCTGCATGGGCAGAGCTGCACCCCAGCTCACCTCACCTCACCTGCGGCTCCTTTCGGGTCTCTGACCCGAATTATCAGCCCCAGACAGACACCAAGTGTCCCGCACTAAGATCTGCCCCCATAGTGCCCGGGAGCTGAGTACGAGTGAGTGTTGGGATCCCATAGATTGCAGTGCTGGCTACTTTTCAAACTGTGAAAAGGTTACTCGCACTAAATACATAAATCCCCCTCCCCCCGTGCTGGTTTTCTAGTTAATTGGAATGAATTTGGCACATCACCTGGGGAATGAAACTGCATCTTTAATCATCTGTGGAGTTTTTCATACAGACCCTTCGAATACATATCCATACACAGACATTCACATCCTCCCAAGTGTTCACTTCCCTCTCTGAGTTTAAAACTTCAGAACAAGAGGGTTAATGAACCAGCAGGACCTTTCTCTCTTGCCTGAAAACTGGGCAGCACTTCCATAATTCCATAATTGCACAAGGAGTCCTCTGCTAACAGGCACACGTGATAGCCCAGGAAACCCTGAATTTGCTCTCCAATGCAAGGGGTGTTTTTGTGATTCCCATCTCCAGGAGCCTCGTGTTGCCCCCCTGAAGCCAATGCACACCAGCCTGTCTGAAATTAGAATCTGTTTTCGAAGTTTTTAAGGTCATGTCACCTTAGATTTTTTGATAAAGGGTGAGCAGTGCCTGCCTCAGAATAAATCCAGCCAGTCCTCAGAGGCGTTGTTGCATGTCAACTGGAGGAAGTGATTAAAAATTAATGCAAGAGAGGAGATAGAGAAACCTGAAAGGGTGTGCCCATAAAACACACTTTCAATCTGTCTCGTCAGCAAAAGAGGAAAGAAATCAGATTCTTATAATACCAGACTCTAGGGAAGTGGTTGGGGCATGAACTCCGTGTTCTTTTACAGATTCACCCCGAACAATTAACAAGAAGAAACTCCACGTTACCACAGCAGTGTTTCTTTCTGGCTGCCGGGTGGGGATGCTGGGAGGAGGGGAAGGAGCGTGGGGGTGTGGAGGTACAGCTGTGGGTGGCAATTACACTGCTGGGATGTGCAATCTCACCCTGCTGGAACAGATGGGAGTGAGCTGGCCTCGGACCATTCCCTTCTGGGTATTGGTTTGGGTTTTTTCTTTTATTATCATTGTTTAAGGTCCTCATGAAATAACCTTGAAGGGATACAGAACCTGTTTCTCAAGGCTGGTCTGTGTTTGGGCACAAAAACAGACACAAGCAGAGCAGGAAAAGGAAAGAAAAACTTAACAGCTTTTCAGGAAGTGGAATTCAGAAGTAATTTTGGTGTTTTACACTACCTTCATGCACAAACCTAGGTCTGAAATATTTAGTTTGGCTGGTAATGAAGATCTGAGGAATCAGCAAAAGAGCAGAACCTTCCATGTCCACTAAAGAAATGTTTCTCCTTCAATTGGAAATGCACTAAGTTCCCCCAGCATAGCAATCCTGTTTGGAACTTGCATGGCTATTTGGATTGCAGTAATTTAATTAGCAGATATAATTTCTACTTAGATGTCTGGCAAACAGCAGGATTCAGTCTTATTCTCCTACACAGACTGAACAGTTTATTTGGAATAAAAGCTAATTTTTGGTTTGGGAAAAAAATGAGGTAGGAGAAGGTATCCAGTTCATGGGATTAGCAGCAATATTCACAATTAAGCTTTGTGAGACTTCCCAAAAACTGGGGCTGTGTTCCTTCCCAATCTCCTCCCTTTCCCAACCCAGCTAAAAATCCCAGTCATTTCATTAACAAGTTCAGACTTCTGTGCTCCTCACTGAAGGGTCTTAACCTGTGACCTTTGCCATTTGCAAGCCCTCCTGACTCCTCCACACACCAGCATCCACCCCTGGGACTTCCAGGCTTTACTGCTCCCTCTCCAGTAGTGGCAGTACAATGAAAGATGGAAATGAAGATTTAAAAGGGACAATAATAAATGCACAGCCTTTACATTATGCCACAGCCTGTATGTTGTGACAAGAATTCCTGGCTGTGGATACCAGCAAGGGCTGGAAGGCAAACATGGGGCATTGGAGCAGGACCTTCATCCCACAGCTGCATCCCAGCTCTGCAGTTATTGAAATAAATAAATACATTCAGCAGGGGAAAACCTTAGAAAACCCCTCAGGAAAATAAAAACCCTCACAAACCTGCCACTGACCCCTGTGAGAGTACTGCTGATGCAAAAACCCACCCCAAACAGCAGCACATGTCACTTGGAGGGGGAAAGAATCAATAGAGAAATGGTCCCCTCATCATTTCTTCTCCTGAGCATAGAGCACACACGACTTTTCTTAATTATTCCTGATGTTCATTGTAGGTTGCATCATTTTGGAACACCGACGGTATCATTTTTAAAACTCTGGTTGCCATGGCAGCACAGAATGTGGCTCTTAAATGTACTCTGCTTGCACATTCCTCTGATGAGAGGCTGCTTTTCTTTCTTTTTTTTTTTTTTTTAAAAGAAAAAAAGCATCTCCACTGAGAAACATGATATAATGACAAAAAAAAACCCTAGAGAACAAGCATGGGAAGAAAATGGTGGCTTAAAAAAATATGGGGGGGGAGGGGACAGAAACTGGACTGAAAAATATAGCCAAGAGGACACTTTCCTTTGAAAGGCAGAATGTAAGCAGAGCATTTTGGGTTCTCTCAGAAGGTTGTAAATTCAGACAAACGCAGTCACTTCCTTGGTGACAGCATTTACAGCTCTGTATTCAGCCTTTGTTTCCCTCCGTAAGGTCCTCCCGGGCCGATTACTCAAACCCAGAACTTTAAACCTTGAGCAACCTTTGAAGAAGTGGTGGCAGGTGATAAGGGCCAGCCAAGCAGACACTCCCTCACCTCTGCTGTGCCCCTCTCCAAGCCCGGGTGGCTGCAGGAGCTCCAAAGGGCACAGCAAGAGCCAAACACTCCTGGAACACACTGGCCCCACCAGCAATCCCAGTGGGATACAGGAATTGCAATTCCAGTAGGACACAGGAGGCTCCTCTCAAATATGTAATTTATAGTAGGAATAATGAATCCTTGACCCCATCCCCGAGTCTGGCACTGAACAGAACTGGCACTCCTAAAAATGATCTCTTAATAATGAATTTTCCTGCTGACAGCAGCAAGGCTTTGCCATCCCTGCCCTACACACTTCAGAGGTACCATTTAGACTCCTATGGGTGTTTTTTTCTGGTACTGCCCCTATTTCAAAGGTCCAATCCTTTCCTTAGGAATCTCCTAAGCAGGAGCCTCTGCTCGCATTAGCAGGGCCCTATTTGAAAAGGAACAGCAGAACAGGTATTTTTTGCACCTCACAGGACTGTGTTCTTCAGCACAACTAGCTGGATTTGAAACTTAGTTTAAATAAGAACTCAGCCTCATCAGTGATCCCCCAGTTTCAGTCATTAAAAACATGGGCTGCACCTCTTCCATGGGAACTGCTGCACTCCTGCCTTCCAAAAAGAGCCCAAAAAGAAAAAAAAAAAAGCCAGTGAGACTTGCTTTTTGAAGTGCTCCTTCCCTTCTGGCTTCCACCAGCAGCGAGAGTGAAAATTTAAATTAAAATCAATTTCTCCAAATGTTCAGTGCAGTCTAGTTTTGGCACAAGCTCTCAAGCCATTTTATCCTTCCCTAACAAGCAGCCTATCAAAAAAGATAACCCTCTAAGTGCTTCATATAAGTCTATAAGCAGCATTATCTCCATTTTTGCAGGCAGGTTAACAGAGACAAGGATTTTGAGTCCATCACTCAGCAGCAGTCCAAAATAGAAACCAAGTGCCCGACCTTCACACCCATGCCCAGTTCTTAATACCCCCACACTCTGACTGTAAGAAAATTAATGATGTCCTAGGTCAGAAAATCAGCTGGAATAATGTAAAAAGGGAATATATTGAGGAAATGAGAGTTAGAATGACACAGCAATCTTCTGATTTTAGCAAGGTCACAAACTGTTGCTCCAGGTAGAATGACCAAATACAAGTTTGTTCTGCCTGTGGGACTGGTTTAAGATTTTGGAAATAAATTATGTTTTCACATCCCTTCATTTCTGGAGGAGCAAGAGAGAAGGTCAGTGCACATCAGGTGCTAAAATCAAGATAAAGAGATCTAATTGTCACCAGCTGCCCAGTCATTACTTGGGCAGTCGATGCAAATTCCCAATCAGCTTTTGGCAAAGAATGCAAATTCCTGGATTTAAAGTTTATGTACTTTTTTTCCCTTGCAGATTTTTCAACAGCTGTTAAGTCCACACTTCAAATACCCTCAAGCTGACCATTTTCATCAAGATGCAGGTATGATCCAACAATAATCTCGTCCTACCTCTGTTTATAATCATAAACTATTTTTCTGTGTTCTAAAATCAACTCAAAGAGGTTTACCCTCACAGAAAATACTTGAGATTAAACACATGGAACAAGACTGATTGCCATAGAATCAAAGTAAGAAAACAAAAGTCACACAAACCTACTCACTCCATGTTTTCCTACATGGGCAATTTCTTCAGAACTTCACTGAGGGGTGAAATTAGGAGGGAACCACAACAATCCCAAAAAGGAAAGGACATTAAGATGCAAACTAAATAACAGGCCTCTACTGATAAAATATTGGACTTGGAGTCATGTCTATGGCAGATTTTTACCATTTTAAAAGTGAAACATTTTGGAAAGACAGTACAGCTGCAGTGGGCGTCTCTCTTCCCCCTCTTCCCTGCTCACACACAAACAGGTAACTCCAAATCTGCTGCCTCCAGGGCTGCACAGTGCAGTCCCTGAGAGCTCCCAATGACACCCAGGAATGGAAATGGGCTTGGGGCTGCAGAGCAATGGGCTTAGTATTAAAAAAACCCAAATGAACCCACAAAACACAGCTCCCCTGCAAATATCCATGAGACTGAACAGGCTGAACCACCTGAGATCAACACTTCCTCTTTTCCTTTCTTTTTCTACTACTGCTCTGTGTGCTTCAAAGCTCAGGAATCACAGAATCCACCTTCCCTGCCCTCCTCTCAGGTGCAATAGCCTACTTTCTTTATTTGGACAAGCTGAAGAGGAGGAGTGCTGTCCTGGCTCGGTCTGACAGCTGATGCTGCTTTTATGGGGGGGGATTAACTGGAAACTGGATTGTGCCCCGAGTTCAGAGTTCAGCCTTATCTACGGAATCCTTCCCCTCTTTACACATTCCAAGGGTTCTTACAACTTCAAGTCACTCAAGCCTGCAATATTAACTCCTAAACATGCTCTCACTGAACTGCCTGAAGGAAAAGTGAGTTTAGAAATTTTTTTGACAATGTATTTTTAACTGCTCCATTTTGCAGAAACAAAACAACTTTCACTTCCTTCAAAACAATCCATATGTCCATTTTTGTGTCTGTGCCATCGAATGCAAATCATTCTGCTTTCAAGTTGTGTACAAATACAGACCAGCACTTGTCACTGCATACACCAAAAAAAAGCAAATAATCTTGTAACCAGTTGCACAGCCAGCAGGGACACCTCCCTGTGACCCTGCCTTTTTCAGATTCCCTCTGGAAGTGCAGCTGGGAATCAGATCTGTTCCACCATTCACACAGTGACAGGCAGATCTGGTGTGATGTAAATGTTGTAGGATCATTATTTCCTGGGACACAATGGCATTCCTGCTTTTTGCAGTTCAGAAATTGCTCTGGCCTGATAACCAAGCCAATGGAATCTGGCAAGGATTTGGGGTTGGTTTTAGGACACATCTACCAATGCACGTTGGGGAGAGTTGGGTTTTTTTCCTCCACTTTTCCACTGCATCCAGTGAGTTTTCTCTGGGATTACGTACTGAACTTCCCAGCAGTGGGAACCTCTATTGTGTTTTTACTACCTCCGATTTCTACCATAATACAAATAAACTGTGACTAAAAATACAGGCAGTGATTGAATAACACTTTGTGGAACACTCTATGACAAACCTACAAACCAACATAAGCCTCACTGCTTCCCAGAACCTGAACCCTTTTGAGGTGGTTTTGGTTTGGACAACCAAAAACAAATACTCACTTCCTCACTTTCAATATTTTGTGACAAAAAGGGAAAAGTTCAATAGCAGCCAAGGTACTGAAGTTTGATTGTGAACAACCCATTGCACTGAAACACCACCAAGCTGCAATTGGGAAGTTCCAGGACAGGTCCAGCTCAGGCTTCAGGAGGGATGTTGAGAGCTGAAAAACTTTAGGTTTATCTTATTTTAACTGGGAAGAAAAGGGGAAAATGCGTATTTCAAATACTTCTGAATTAATGTCCTGAAAAATGTAATTTAAGCCTGCAGCAAACAAAGCTTCACCTGGCAAACCCCAGCCTGAAGGAAATGGGTTCCAAAGAAAACCAAATCCACCACAGTGACCCTGAGTGACACAGCCCATGCCTCTCCTCTCCTGGCACTGCTTTCCAAAGAGCATCTCAGCAAAGCCTCTCATCCAACACCATCTGCAAAGCCCAGCTTCATTAGGAAGAAACCCAGTGCTTCCAGTGAAGACAACTGAGGCATCCCTGGAAGTATGAGACCACAAAAATTAAGACCTTAAGTGCATTATAATCCCTTTCCTTTTCTTATGGAGATCCTTATCTTAATTAAACACATCTTCATTTTTTTACCTGTTCACAGCCTTCATTTTTGATTAGCAAATGTTTCTTTTTGGGCCTTGTATTGCTTAATTTTAAAGAAGAAAAAAACCCAAAAAAACAACACTATTCTGAAACATTAGCCTGTTTGTAAAGCAGCATATGAAATTTAAAGCTCTGTTTCTATATTTTGACTGTGTTCTGTTACTTAGGCTACCCCAGCAAAAGCCCAGGTCTCCTGCAGACTTCTCTGGGGTTTTCTCCAAAGGCGCCTGTGATGGATTAGGAAAGATCCCAGTGAATGATGAAAGCTGATCTGCAGCTGGGGAACGTGCACTTCTCTAACAGTCCACCTGGGCAAAGCAATCAGTGCTCTTGGATATTTCTCCAAAGATACATTCAAATTCTGTGATACAGAACAGCAGCTCTGCTGTGCTTTCACAGAAAAATGCCCCATTACTGCCTGTTATCAGCAAAGCTCTCGAGAAATCCATTTGGAAAATATTTTCCTATACCATTCACAAGGAAATTAAAATGTAATTTAATGACAATGCATATGAATGGTAAGACAAATAACTTTAACAAGAAGGAGTAATACACTGCTCTGGTGTTCAAGTGCTTTAACAATGTTTTGTCCATTTTTTGTTTGTTTGCTTATTTTAAATAAATAAGGGGAGAGGGAGAACTAAACTACTACTACATAAAAAGTTCCCCAAAGCACAAGGAACCCCTTGTGAAACAACAGAAGGCAGGTAACAGAATTCCAGAACAGAGCTGTAGGAATAAACCCAACTTCCAGTGAGAAAGCAAGAAAAATTCTTTCAAACCCATCATCACAATTTAAATACAAGACACAAAATATGTGTTACTTACCCAACTCCACCAACCAGATTAAAAAAGGGGGAGGGGGAGACTGATTCTTCCTCCTTCTCCCCAAACCTGTTCACTTCTCAGAATTTAGGTTTTTTTGTGCCTCCTGTCATAGCAAGCCACATTTTCCAGAATTATGTTTCACATTTTCAAGGAGAAAAAAAAAGCCTAAGGGCCCTTGAAATGGTTTATGAGTGTACAGGGCACCAGTAAACTGCAGTCTACAAGTCCTTCAGTGGGAAAAGGGTTCCTGCTGTTAGGAAAGAGAGGCCAAAATGAGGCACAGCTGTTTCTCCCTTATTTCCAATCCTGCTCCTTTTCCTCCGCTCAGGCTGTTATTCCAGACAGCTGTGAAGTCTTGCAATTGCTTTGGGTTTTGAAGTTTATGTCTTGTTTTAAAATTAAGGTGAACACTCAGCTTCTCTTAAAGAATAAAAACGTTTCAAACAGCCAACGTTATTTCTAGAAATTTCAGTTTTGCTTGTGAGAAAGAGAAGGAATGGCTGCTTCCCCTAAAAAAACATCAGGAGTCATAAAAAAAGAGACAACAGCCCTGACCCGCCTGGTGCCCTGGCCAGAAGTGATGATGGTCGTGAAATGGGACTCCTGAGAAGGCAAGGGAAGGTAATAAACACACACAAGAGCTCTGACCTTTTGGGCCTTGGATCCACATGGAGCTGCTGGGAAGGACACCTGGGAGCTGCAGCTCCTCACTCAGGGCTTGCAAAGCCTTGGGAGGGATCCTGGGTCTGGACCAGGAATGAGAGAGGCAGGAAAAGCAACAGCTCTGGACAACCAGGCTACACATTACTGCTACCTTAATAAATTATACACAATTTAAACATCAGGTTGGATGCCAAGCCAATCCAAAAGGCAGCACACACTGAAATAAACAGCCTGCAAACAGAGGAATTAACAAGAGGGGGAAATTCAGACTCAGTGATGCCCTAAATTCCCCAAGTGGGTGCTGCTGGAGTATTTCAGCACTGTCCATGCAGCATCACCTGCACTCCTGGTGCCCTGCAGCACCACCCCAGCAGCTACAGCAGCTCTGTGGGAGCAGGCAGATGGTCCCTGATGGTCCCTGCAGCAATCAGGGAGGAATGGTTTCCTCCTGACCACTTTCACACTCGCTCTCAAGTGACAGGCACTAAATCCTGACATAAATCACTCACGCCTGCTCCATCTACCCACCCACCGCACAGAACGGGGATGTGTCAGCCTGTTTCCTCCAGAACCACCCTCCCAGCCTCCTATTTGAGCAGCAATCGTGTGTCCTGTGCTTTCTAACGTGCTTTAATAAACGTTCAGACCAGCCTTTCATGCTCAGCGGTTGATTGATAGCAATTAGTTGGCACTGACAAGGATATTGCTTGATGTGACAGACCAACAAAACACACCAATTTGTGCCAAGAAAATGTGTTCAAAAAAGGTGGTACATCTATAGCTCTAACAGGGCTCCTGCACTAAAAAATTAAATATAATGAGCATGTTCAGTAAAAATAAGGGAAAGTGGCACCTCACTGCAGGGCTGTATATGGATTTAATAAGCTGCACAAGTTCTGCTACAGGACAGGCATGGTGGTTTGGGGATTTTTTAAATCATTGCTGTAGTAAGAGTATCAAGGCAAAATTCAGTTTTATGCTAACAATGCAACTTCATTACCTTCGTTTTATCTCTGCACCTAACACCACTTTCAGCTAGGCCAAGTCATTCAATTTAAGTGATTTTATATGCCAATAGTGTTGTTAAATAGCAGGCAGGAAAAGACACAGTTCAATTGTCATGCATGTCAGGAGTCTGGCACACACTCCCTTGGAGATTTAAACTTCTCTTTAAAGGAGAGCAATTAAACTGTTCATGAGGAAAGGAACACCAACATCATTCCTACACTGAAAAGCTGCACCCGTTTCAAACTAAACTGGTGTCAACAGCAACAGACTCGTATTTTTTTGTGTGTTGTACTTAAAATTAAGATGTTCCTAACTGACAAATCTAAACAAAAAGACCATTCTTATCAGCTCTGTTTGCACACATTCCAAGTACAGCTGCACTGACTTAGCTGCAGGAGTTTAAATTCACCCATTAGGTTAAATATTATGCAGATTTTCCATGTGGACACAGCATGTAGTGGATCCCAGATGTGTAAAATCTTAGGGCCTGATTCTACAAACTGCTCACTACTTTGTGGAAGCAAAAACCATCGAGGATTCTCACACAGTTATTTGAAAGAACACATTCAATTTCTAAGCAGTCAGGACAGGAAGAGCCATGTCCCAGTTGTGGAATGCAGGAAAGGGCACTGCAAGGGGATGAGGCACCTGCAGCCCCTCTATCCACCAGTCTTTGCTTGTTCAGCAACTGCATTTCAAAACTAAAGCAAGACAGTCTGTGCCAGGGCAGGATATAAACTTGCACACACTCTGTGGGAGCTCCCAGCCCTCCCCCTGGACAGGCTGGGGAAGAGAAGAGAGTTCCCTGTTCGAGGACATGCAGAATTGTAGGACAGGAAGGAACCACTTGGCCAAGGACGTGTGTTGTGACTGGACGTCCCCCAGACTGGGGCAGGTTTCTGTGGTTTCCTGCAGACAGTTGTGACTGACACAACCAAAAAAACCTCCTCCTTCCCCTTCCTGTCTCATGACCTTTAGTACCACTTGTTCAGGTTTACTGTGTGTAACCATTTCTGGAGCACACTCTGAGTTGGAAAGGCAAAAAAAACATTCTTAACTAAGGAGGGTGAGATAGTGAAAAATGCTGGGGAAGTTTTCCTTATCTACCACAAGTACCAACTGTTCTGACTCTTACAGGATAAGAGGAAAATAATTTTGTAGTATTTATTTCCAGCTTTCTACTACTAGACGCCTTCCCAGTATGTCTAGATGAACATGCCTTGAGTGTGAGAAGTTTCACAGATACTTATTTACCTAAATTTCACTCAGCCAAACTTCTGGATTTACAGTTACACTTTTAGACTCAAGTTCAGGGAAGCATTGCTAGTCAGGTCAGATCAGTATTCTAATGTGAAGCATCTTTAAAGCACATGGTAAATCTTAATCATTTTAAGTCCCTAAGAGAATTATCCTAAGCAACTTCTAAAATTATGTCCTGAGAATTGGGATTTCAAAGTAAGCATTTCTAATCTTCCATGCATCATTAGAAACCCTCCGGCCCTCAAAACTAACCCTGCCATGCTCCCCTTGGCTACAATACATTTTGGTTTAATTCCCCACTTCTGGAATCCAGGCCCATCTGGAGTACTAGCTCAGCCTAGGTAGTGATATTTTAATTTCCATGTCATTATAACCAGGCAAAATGGTGGCTGCATTTCCAGCTTCCTTAGCAATCCACTGTGACAAGGCAAGGCTGTCAGGATGGCAGATTCCAAAGGGAAATTGTTGGTTCAGACGAAGCTCAGCCACCAGAGCCATCACCTCCTCCTCTGGTGACGCTCAGCCCCTGGAACTCGAGCACTAGGAGTGAAGCTGTGAGCAGATTTGCATGGCATTCCGAGCTCCTCAGCAGGACACTATATTGAGCATAAACTGGCTGTTTTAATAAAAATTGCTTGGCAACAGGGGTTTGTATAATACAAACATTTCTACATAAAAACCCAAGGTAGCTTTCTCATGTGATTACAGCCGGGTCCACAGTAATGCAGACCAGATGTGCCTTCTGCATTCCAGCATATTTGTTAATCTGGAGGTTCTGTGCTGTGTGGGAGGAAAAAACAGTTTATAGAATGATTCACATTAACCAGGTATGGCTGGTTTAAAATGCTCTTTATTATTCAGAAACAGAAATTAATCAGGTTCTCTTCTTTAGAAAAAAAGAGATCGGTCTTTTATCATCCATCACTTTAAAAACATTCCATGTTCACAGCTGAACCTTCCTTGTATTTTATTCTTGCTCCTGGTTTCAGACACTGCTCTCTTACTTGTGTTGTAGCTGTCTGAAGACCTTGAGCCCCCTCCTGCCCTGCCCTGCCATGATGGAGCTGCCTGCCCAGCAGTGCCTCCTGCTCTGTGTTTTCAGCATGAAACCCTCGTGGCATTTGGGTAATGCACAAAGTGCATCTGTCAGATGTTACTCCTGTCACATCTGGGCAGCTGGAACTTTCACCCTGGCAGAGAGGGATGGCCACGGAGCTCAGTGGGAGGAGCTGTGACTGCACACAACGTGCAAGTCAGCAGAAGAGAAAGCCTTATATAGTTATTCCAAGTTTTACTTTCCTTTGGTGTAATTCAGAGAAGGATCAGATCTGCTGAATCATTGATGTGTTTACCCGTCAATGTCATGTGCTCCTGTGGCAGCATTGCCCAGAACTGCTCCAGAGACAACACCTCATCTCTCTCAAAAGGACTTCATGCCTTGTTCAGAACAGCACACCCCAAAATCTTCATGTTCACGTTTTCCTCCAAGGTCTGCTGCTGCAGCAGAACAACTTTTATAAGCTACTAATTGTGTTCAGGGAAAAAAAAAAGAAGAGTAACCAGCCAGCCTGCCCTTGCCAGCTCATTGTTTGGGAGCTGCCTGCCCGCTCCATCCGAGCACAGCCTGGCAAAGTTGGGGCTGTGTTTGATTCCTGTATTCCCTGACAAAGTTGGGGCTGTGTTTGATTCCTGTATTCCTGACGATGCTGAAGCCCTGTTTAACTCCTGCATTCCCTGACAAAGTTGGGGCTGTGTTTAGTTCCTGCATTCCCTGACAAAGTTGGGGCCGTGTTTAATTCCTGCATTCCCTGACAAATCCAAAGTCATGTTTAATTCCTGCATTCCCTGACAAAGTTGGGGCTGTGTTTGTGTTTAATTCCTGTATTCCTGACAAGGCTGAAGCCCTGTTTAATTCCTGCATTCCCTGACAAAGTTGGGGCCGTGTTTAGTTCCTGCGTTCCCTGACAAAGCTGGGGCTGTGTTTGTGTTTAATTCCCGTGTTCCTGACAAGGCTGAGTCCCGGTTTGACTCTGCCCGGCCCAGCACTGCGGGCCTGCGCTGCTCAGCCTCCTCCAGCACGGAGCTCGGGCAGGGGTAGGAGGGGCTCCGGACAAGCCATTTTACAGTCTCTCGGCATTCCAGCCCGCTGCCTAATTCCCATCTTAGGAAGAAAAAAGAAGGGGGAGAGGACAGGCTGAACTTTTGACCTGCAGCGCAGACACCCAACCGGAGCAGAGAAGAGCCATAAAGGTGTCTGTGCAGGGCCGGGATCTCACGACAATCGTCTGCAGCTTGTTTCCTCACCATCCTCCTCAGAAAAAAATGTTGATTACTTGTTTTATGATTGCCAGATGGTGGACTCTACTGAGAGCCTTCTTCATCCCCGTGACTGCCTGACCCCACATAAAACTGGAAGGGGCCGAGCCTTTCCCTGCCCATCCCACACAGAGACCTCCAAACCTTAAAGAAGCCGACCCCATTTGTACCGGCGTGGTTTCCAATTCTGTGTAAGGAATTCACACCCGCATTTAGAACGAGCAGCGGGTCAGCCCTTCATAAAACATCGCACTACACCAAAAGTGCACTGCAAGCCCAGCAGGGGAACACACATGAGCTCCAGGAGGGGATTTAAAGCCCGGTACTGCCCTGTGCACAAGGGGTGGAGATGCTCTTAGGGATGAGCATTTCACAACTATTTCTCTTGACTGCTGTGCAATGAGTGAACATAATCACACACAAGGAAAGCAAAAATGCAGTTTTAAAGATACTGGCTTGTGGACACACATAAAAAAATCCCAACACCTATTCCAGAATGGGCCATGTGCAAATAAAAGGCATTTTATGCCATAGTGCCCAGGGAGCTTCCATAACAGAGTCAACTTGTCAACTTTTATTACCAGAATCCCAGGCAAGGAGCTGCTGTGGAAGACTGACCTTTTATTTTTCTTCCCACTACCCTCAGTTTCCTCACATGAACAAGCTCCAGATTTCCAACACTGCCTGCCTGGGCCAAGACTGAGCAACACCACAGAGCCCAGAGCAGGAGGGAACACAGCTCCCATTTCTGCTTCAGCTGCAACTCTCTTCTGTTTGGCCTTAACTGTCCAGATTCTTTTCTCCTGAATCCTTTTTTTCCTCTTGCTCTACCCCATAACCATAACCATCCAACTTGTGAAGGCACTACAAAGATCCTCTTCATCTCTCCCAAACAGACACCAAAGAAACCAGAAAATCTCCCACCAAAACCCAAAAAAATATCATGGATTCATCTTCCAGAGAAGTGGGAATTGCCACTGGGGAGGCAGTGGATCCACCCATGACTCCATATTAACAAATCTGGTTATTGATACACCCTAACCATGTTCCTCCAGCAGTGTCACATGCTGCGTCTGCTTTAAGGGCTGGTAGAAACCAGCTTCTTTCAATACATTCAGCTGCAAAGATTTTTATTGCTAAAAAACCTGGACACCAAGGGTTCTTCCCACAGGATTATGAAGCTAAAGGCACTCCTGCCCCGGTTAATCTGCACTGCAGCAGGTGGGATCTCTGCCCAGCAGGGCCATACAAGCAAATACGGTTTAAGATGCCATTCTCCCAGCTGGGAGTGTGCACACCCTCCTGCCGATCCCCCTCAGCTGAGGACGAGGCAGTTCCAATGCCAGGGACTGCTTGGCTATAATTCACTTTTCCAGTACTCAGTCAGAATTAACTTTTCACTAGAGCCAGCACTGGTAAAACAGAAAGCTGACAAACTCAAGGGAGGGAAGTCCCTTAAGGCTCTTAAACACAAACTTCCCAACTCAAGAAGCCCTTAAGCCACCCATGACTGGTGGGAATATATACTGGGAAAAGCATTTCTGCATGCTCAGCCCAGTCTCTTTCCTTCATTTGTCCACTGCTGTCCACTTTCCAAGTCAGGGCACTGGGGTAGGTGGATGACCAGAATGGTCACTCTCAAACACCACAGCTGATGAAGCATTTCTCCTTCGAACTCCAGCAGTTCACACTCAGAGCTGAGTTGCCTGGCCTTATTCTGTTTTCATTCCCTCCTTCTCCCATTCCTCTCTCTGCCATTTTAACTGATAAACCCCCAAAGTTCACAACCTCACTGTCCTAGGATTCCCCTCAGATATGGCATCCTCCCCCACATCAGTGATAAATAAGATTTACAGGGATGGTGACTGCATCATCCTCTAATCTCCCCCCGACATACCAACAAGCCATAAAGTTTAGTGTGACCCCCTTTCTGGGGTTGTTTACAATACAATCCTGCTTCAGCTTCTGTCTTGAATAGCTATCACGAAGGTCACTTGGACCTAATTGCTCTGGGTGCCTCCTAATGACCACAAATAGCACCTTTTTAATGAGCAGAGAAGGGGGAGAAAGAAAGAAAGTGAAAAAGAAAAGAATTCAGCCTTTCAAACCCAGAGAAAGCCTCATCTCTGTGCTTCTCAATTACACACAACTTTAACTTCTGCTGAACTTTACTAGAATATGCACAGGCAGGAACTCAGAAGGTATCTTAATTTTTATCACTTAGATTTAATTAGGGGATTGATTCTCCTCTCACATACTTCAGTTGGATTTTATTGCTCCCTCTTCTCCCTTAGGTGTTGTCTTTAGTGTGGTTCAGAGCAAGATCTCACCACTCAGCACAGAATCACCAGTATTGGGAGGAAGCCACAGTCACACAAGCAAAATGAGGACTTCAGGTTGTTTTAGGGAGAATTTCTTATTTACATGTGGATTGTTCAGCTCAATCACCATTTAAGTGTTATTTTTCTTGTATGGATTCATCCTGTTCTGATAAAATTTTCTAAAAAGACACAAACCCAGAAGAATTTCGAATGCTCATTATTATTCTTTTCCTTGTGATCCTGATCTGACTCCTGTAAATAACAAGCCCAAATGCTTGCAGGGATCCTCAGGTAACCCATCACAGAACAAAATCAAACCCACAGAGGTGCACAGTATATGCTACATCAGACAACTTCAAACACATTTCTGTAAGTTTGATACAATAGAATTAAAACTGTAAATAACTCATTAATGAGGCCCCAAAAAGTAATGAATATAATGGTCAATGTAGTTCAATATTCCATAAGGAACAGAACCAAAAAATATGAGCACCGTTTCCCAACTGTCCCACTTGGGGATGAATTTACTTCATCTCTGATTTTAGAAGTATACACTGTTCTGGAAGGGAGAATTTCTTTGGGAAATTCAGCTTCATCCTTGTTGGCCCTCCCCCTTTCCCTACTTCCAGATAAATGGAAGCATTTCTAACTCTGTTCCTATGATGGAGTTTTCCTTACTCACTACTATGACAAAGGATACATTATTTTGGCCATACTGAGTTCTCTTGCTATTTCTTGTAAAACCTACACCAAATTGAGAAGTAAATTCTTTGCACACCTTTTTTCCTGCCATTTTTGGTTTAGGATTTTGTATTCTGTTTTTCTTTTCGTGTAACATCTGGTCAGCAGAAGGGCTGATACACCCCTCTTCTTTACTGCTTGCATGTAACTCACATCCCAACACTAAATACAGACCACATGAATCCTTCCAACACTGCCAGAGAGTCTGATACTCTCAAAATACTTACAAAAATGCAGGAAGTTATTTACTGAATTTAACATGCACTTCGCCTATAAATGAGTTAACACCAGGGGGAAAAAAAAGAGGGTTTTTTTTATTAATTAACACAGGGCTGGGAAACATTTTGAGAAAGGGGAATGTGGAATGTGGATACCTTTTATAGTGGCGCCTGAATACAACTGGAAGTCTTAAAAAATTAGGAATTTACCTAAATAACCCTTATTTTTCTTTAGCCAAGGGATAAATCATCCCAAAACTAGCCCAACCCAGGAGGGACATGAGCCAGTCCAACTACAGTCCAATTACAGCTGAACCAGAGGAAAGGGACACAAATTCAAGGCTCACTATAAAGCGAGATATGTAAAGTTTGAGTTTATTTACAGTGAATTCTTGTTATCATTAAGAGGTTAAGGTAAATAAATAATTCAGCATTTTCTCTATACAGTAACATCCCACCAGCATCTCTCATTGAATTAAATGCTGGTTTGGACAGCCTGTTTCTGCAGAAAGCTCTCCTAACATGCACTGCCATCCCACAAAAAAGTGGAATACAGTTTAGGGGAAAACCAGAGCTAAACACAATTTCCATTTTACAAGGCAGCACTTTATGGGAAGGACACTGAGATGTGTCAATCTGGTGCTGTGCAATCCCCCCCCTGTTATTTACACTCGTCAGAAACTCTACTTTGAATTCAGCTCAAGGCGTTTTGACATTCATCCAAACTTTCATCTTTCCAGCACTGAGGTTGGTTTCTGGATTTTCTACTTCTTCAAAGAGGCACCATGTTACCAAACAGGATCCTGCTTAGTTTTTTTTTCTGTGTACAAAGGGCAACAATAAGTGTTTCTAAGAGCTCACCAGGCCAAAGGCAGCACATGGATTTTCTCCACATGGGCAGCTCCCAACGGCCCCTCAGCTAATCCCAGACTACATGGCATCCCTGGGAGCTGCCAGGGCATCCTCCTCATGGACCACATGGAATTGTGACACCCAGCTTTTATCCAGGTCTGGAGATACAACAGGGAGGTCAGAACATCACACTGGAGGCAAAGGCTGTGTGCCAGGAGGAAAAGCTCATCAGGACACAGCAGAGCCTGGACTGGAGGATTCTAAATTGCAGGTCCAGCAGAAAACTTCTTGTGTGGCCACAGACAAGCCATGGGGTGTTCTCTATCTCAGTTTGCTCCTCGAAGGAGCGGATAAAATAAAACTCTTTGTCAGGGGTCACACAATGGCTGTTTAACATATGTAAATGTTCCAACAGTCTCCAGCAAACTAAACGGGGAAAGCAAAGCACTGCTGGGGGTGTTGCTGTAAGTGGGTCCCCACAGGCTGGGATGCCACTGGGGCAGCCATCTGAAGGCTGAGCACACACAGGTCTCTTTAAATGCAAAAGCAGAGCGCTGTGGAAGGACTGTGTTCCTAATCACGCCTCCCGTCACAGCCCTGCCTTCCATTTGCCCTTAAATCCAGCGCAGCAGCTCCGTGTGCATGTGCCAAAGAGCACAGCCCGCCTGTCCTGCTGAAAAAAGGCTCGAACAAATCCTTCCAGACAGCATTAGAGAGGAGAGGAGACACCACGGGATCAAAACAGGCACCTGGAGTGACCTCTCCTGCTCGGAGACAGTTACATAAGGCCGGAGTGGGAAGCGCCAGGAATGCGGCACAGGAGGGAGGAAGCGCTGGGGCCAGCGGGTTCCTGCTCCTCATCCCAGGCAGGTGCTGCTCCAGCTCTGTGTCCTGCCACAGCAACACTCACCAGCCACAGGGCACCCCATCCCCAGGAGCAGCTGGCACCACACATGTCAGAAGAGACACACTGGATGGAGAAGTGAAGCCTGTTCTATATGAGAGCGCTGAGGAATTGCACCTGAACAAAATACACCTGGTGGATTTTCAGACACAGCCCAGGATCCCCCAGCTGAGGGATGAGAAGCCCCCAGACAGAACATCAATACCTGCAGCATGTCTGTTCCTGCTGGAAACAGCTCCTCTGCCCAAGGACAGTGTGTAAGAAGTGTTGGAGGGGCTGAGGGACACGCTCCAGTTCTGTGGCTCATTAAGCATATGCCTCTGACTCAGGCATTTGGAAAACTGTGTGCTAGTATCAAAATAAACCCAGGGGAAAAAAAAAAAGAAAGAAGTAACACCTCTTGAACTTATCTATGCAAGTAAAAAGTGAACAGGATGAACCAAGATTTACCAAGAGTTTTGGTTTATTCATTTTGTTTTCTGAGTATCTCCACAGTCTTAATGGGGAGTGGCAAAGGGCATCTTAAAGATCTTAAACACTCATTATCCTGTAGAGACCCAAAATAGCATCTTGTGATGTACTTGTGAAATTCTAAAGAAGTCACACAAAAGCCCAGAAGCCACAGGCAGGGGAAAATGGAGCACAGCAACACAACTTATGATTGCAGGACCACAGGAACATGCAGGAGAGCAGGAGAGAGACACATTTCATTCCATGAATCGTGAATGGGAGCCTGGGAACAGCAGGTTTGCAAGAACTTTTAAAGGGACTTTTAAAGAAGGGGCAAGGGCTTTCCCAGCACTGACCTGCCACCAGTAAATCACTGAGTTTGCTGGATTTTTACTGCCACTAACACTGCCCTGCTCGAGAGCCTCCACAGTTCTCATCAGGATCTGACTGTAATTGCAAGCTGCTCCCAGAAGATACTCGGGCACAGATCAAAGAGTGCTGAGCACTTTTAAAGGCTTTAGCCAGGGACCTGTGCTGTGGATAATTTAATTAACAGTTCAGCATCCAACACATGACTGCAGCCAACTTTGATACTGCAAGTCTTCAGCCCCTTGGAGAACAACCTAGTAATATTCCAGGAGAGAGAATGCACCTCCTCTTGCCTACTGAGGCCAGTAAGTGCAACATCTCTGTGCTTCCTCTCCTTGTTCTTCTTCCTATTTTAGAAGTGTTCCCTTTATTACAGGAAGGAAACGTTTTTTCCCCAAAGATGTTCCTCAAAGGACCAAAATCCAGGCTTCCCCACTGCCCATCCAACTGCAGCTATCTGTGTTGTGATGTTAAATTAATGCTTGATGTTAGTCTGAAGGGCCCTGAACCATGGTTTAGAGCCCCAGGGCACTTTCAGATATGTTCTAAGAGTCACTGCTGAACCAAGCCTGCTTACAGGGATGGACCATGAGGTATTTCTCAATCTTTTCAAGCAGAGTTCACTAGAACCTGCTGACCTCCACCCTTAAAGAGGAAAGAGCAAAATGAACCAACAAAAGAGGGACAGGAGAGATTCCTTCTTTCTAAAACCCTGTTTCTGTAAAAACAGAACTGGCTCTTTCAATCTGCATTCAGGTAGTTCTGCTTTTGCTCAGTTCAGATGGGAAACGGACAGAAAATGGAGAGACAAACCATGTGAAGAACTTCCATGGCTCCTGTGGAAAGCCACCTACTAAGCTCCTTCAACCATCCTTAGGTGAATCCCATGGATTTTGGCTCATTTGAAGCAATATATGAAGGACAGTAGGTTGCTGAACTTTATTCTCTCAGGACAGCAGCACAAGGCTGTGTGACTGAGAAACAGGGAGTAGTGAAAAGTTACCTTGTCTTCTCCATGAAAACATGAACTCAACGCTCCCAGTTTCTTCACAGTCACACAGATTTTCCAGAGGCTCAGTAGGGTTCACAATTTCCAATCTTACATAGGAAGTGAGAGATGAAACAGAACAGATTTTTCTTCAAAGCAACTACTAATGTGAAATTACTTTCATCACATCAAATTTTGGCATCAAGTGCAAAGAGAGATCTAAAACCTCAACTCCATCACCATGCACAAATAGGAGATGGGAGCTTCGTTTCACTATCGTTTTATCCAAACAGATGATGCCTTACCCCATCACAGCCATTGCAAAGGACACAGCAATGCCATAAATCAAGGAGGAAAAACTTGATGGACCTTGCTCTGTGCTCAGCTATCCATCAGCACATCCATTTACATCAGTAGAAATAAAAGATGTCTGAAAGGACAAATTTGGGCTATCACCGCTTACCAGCTGTGTGGTACATCGAGAAATGAAAGTTTTGAAAGAGTTGCTTGAGAAGTACCTTTCAATGTTGGCAGTTTTAGAATGTTTCGAAGAGCAAGTCAACACCAGGCACGTCCAGCTGCACACACAAACTCATGGGGGCTGCTGAAACTCAGAGGCAAAAAGCAAATCCTGCTGTGGCTCTGTGGTGCCCACCCTGCCCTGGTGCAGTGGCACAGGCTCTCCCTGTGCTGTCTCTGCCCTGTTTCCTCAATGCCACACAAAGCACAAGTGACATCTCGCTGGCACGAGCTGACTGCCAGCGTGCCCATCAGAGCTCGCATTGAACTCTGCAGATCCATGTGAATATGGATTTCAGAGTCACTATTGTTTCCCCCTCCCTGTAGAGGGAAGGGATTCCCCATCCCCCACTGCTGCACAGCCCTCTCCACCTCATTTCCATCTGGCTGACGCTGCACTAGCGCTGATGCTCCAGCTGGATCCCACAGTATTGTCTTGAACATTGTGTTCCAGCCGAGCTGCACTGGAGGAGCCTCCAAGCACAAACCCCGGGGTTTTATGGGCACATGGCCCTGGTACTGCCCAGGGCTGGCTGCTGGAGCAGGGACAGCCTGGGAGCAGGGCTGCTGCCTCATGGAACACGGCCAGTTGTTGTGCTCCGGGGGTTTTGTTTGGGTTTGCAGACACTGCTTCTTTTCACAGCACGCAGACAAACGGGGAGACTCTCCCTGGCTCCCTAATGAGAGGGGGTTTGCTCTAAAGCCTTCCCACACTCACCCAGTGCTTCACCAACAGTGATTTCAGAGCAGGGTTCTTTGGAATAGGTGAGCCCACAGCACTCAGGTCACACACAGCTCCCTATATTTGCATTTTCCCTCTCCCCCAGTGAAACACAGGAGAGCCTCGGGCCACAACAGAAGCCAAACCTGGCTCCCAGTTCAGTGACCAAAAACACCATAAAGCAGCAGCTGGCATTTCAGGGGGCACACAGGTTCTCTCAGCTTCTTCAGGCAGAAAACTCAACACCTTCTAAGAGTTAACAGGACTGGGCTGCTTAATGCTTCACCCTCATCAAACATGGTAAGAGGTCTCCCATGCTGGAAACTCCTATGACCCAGTTAAATACAGTGACCCAATTCTGTTATGACAGGAATGAAGCCCTTCTAATTTTCTCCAACAAGAATCATTTCAACTAAACAAATCCATTCCAGTCGAATCAGCCCTTGCACAGAACAGAAATCTGCAAAATTCCTTTTTTATTGCCACAGACTCACCCTTTCACAGGGCCATTCATGTCAGTACATCTTCAAGCACTTTACAAATTAAGAAAGCACATTTAATATAAAGTAATTGCCCACATTTAAATTCCCCTCTTGCTTTCAAAGGTAAGAATTCCAACCTCAAACCAGGAAAGCATCTGCAATGTTGCAGTCATGCTTTCCAGGCAATACTTCTCCTAGTAAATGTACAGACTATTTCTCACTTACACTCAATTCCCTTTGTCAGCTGAGTAGAAGGGAATGCACAGGTGCCATGAAAAGAGTGTAAGCATATTGGAAAGTATCTCTGGTACATCCCAAAAAGATTCTCTGTGAAAGATGCCTGACCTTTGCTCAGCAGAATCAGGTGCTAAGTGACACAGATCTCCCCAACGTGACAAGGTGAAGCCAGCCACAAATACAGAGAGGAAGTGCCAATCAGTGCACTTGTGTTTCAAACCACGAAACAAAGTATTTCTTTATGTGAACCTTTTTTACTACTGTGAAAGTTCTGATTTACACCAGTCCTCTACCTGATGCCTACTGATAATGCAATTTTAAAATGAATAAAATAAAAATTTTCAAACCTATTATTTTCAAATTATCAACAAGTCAGGATGGAAGGAAGGGGAGGAAAAAGGAACAGGTCACACCAGATTTTTTAATCTTCCAACAGTCCCCACCAGCCACAACACCTGGGTGTTTAGTGCAGGTCACCCCAGTGTGCTCACACAGCCTTTCCAGGATCAGTGTTGAGTCAGGGGTAGAAGAACCCACAGAGCCATGAAAAACAGTAAAACCTCCCAAACCTTCAAATGGACAGAATCCAGCTAGCAATTCCTGCTTCTAATGAAAATCAACCAGACTTTTGTGTGTAGCACCTTGCTTGCAATCTGGAAAAGGTTCTGTCCTCTATTAACAAAAAGTTTGAATTTCATTCCATCTTCCACCACTGAAAGTAACTTTTCTTTCTCCAGACAATAACCTGAATATGAGGCCAAAACTTCACATAATTATTTTACGTAATTATGTTTTACTAGTGAATAAACCCCCATTAATTTATCACAGACCTCCCCTAAAATGTGTGAAAATCCACTGCATCTCTTGAACCACTCAGCTTGACAGAACTTGTGGAAGAGCAGCCTGCAGCACTCCAGAAATTTCTTACAGACTGGTAAGAATAACAGCAATGCTTAACCAACCCTACAGCCTTTTATATTTCTTCAAGTCACACGTTCACTTCTTAATTCTTTATATCCACGTGGAGTGAACACCATGGGCTTTTAGAGATGAGTGTTAATGTCCTGGCCAAAAACCACAAACTCAAAGATGTCAGAAGAGGAGGAAGGCCAGTTCTCTATTCAGACCAGTGCTTCAACAGGTTTCTCTCTGACCTAAACCTGCCTTGCCAACACAGCAGACTAAATCCAAGATTGCTGGCTCTGAGCAGGGACAGATGTTATCTGAGAGCTGTCATTACACCACTGAGTCACATCACCTGAGAAGACCTCTGGACTGCAGGGCTGGGATGTTATTACAAAGCACATGGTACTCAGGTCTGTCTGCCTTTCAACAGCTGCAACCCAAACATGAAGTTCTACAGCAACCCCATCAAAATTTTCCTTCCTTTTTTTTTTTTCATAGACAGCACAACAGAAACGGAACTAAATATTGGCAGAGCTCAAGAATAACATCCATAAAATCTTAAAAATTAACTCACAAATTCTTCATGTGACATCTGGGAAACACATTTATGATAAAATAAGCAGGGTTTTGCTGTATGGGCACCAGCATCACAAGGTTGTGGTCCTTAGTTTCTGCCTAAGAACGTTCTCCCTCCACATCCCAGATCTGTGATGGTCTCCTTTACAGCTCCTGCCCTTTTCCCACTCTGCCTAAGAGATTCAATGAGATGAGGATCACGTCTCTCCTTTACAAACTGGAAACCCTCCCAGCTCTGAGCACCCTTTCAGAGCAGCTGCACTGCAGAATTGATTAAAAGAGGAAGTTTTCCTTGACACCAGAGAGTGACACCAGGGAGACAGCACTTGTGCAACCTCCTTGTGGGGCTGTGCTCTTCATTTCCCTGTCAAAGCTCAGTCGTCAGGAATCAAAAATAAAACTATAGCAAAATGTTTCAACATTATTTCTCCTCCCTCAGCAGTACGAGTTGCATTGTAGGATCTCACAAAAAGCTCTACAGACTTAGTTTGACAGGAGCCTTCCTAGGCCCTATCCCTAAAATGTCACCAGAAGGACTGCACATTCACAATAAATACATTTTTCTTTTAACACAGTGCTAATTAGAGGAGAAATTGTTTGGCACTTTCTCTTCTGAGTACGTCACCAGCTTCTGAGGACAACACTCCATGTCTCTGCCACTGCCTAAATTCAGAGCAACCACAAGCCTGTAATGAGTAACGTGTGAAGGCCAAGGTGAGGTAACGTCTTGGCACCTTTCATACATATTCATAAAGAAACAACAACTCTCAGCACTAACACGCTCCTGTCTATATGTAAAATGTTTCACAAAATTCCTCTTAAGAGCCTTATTGGGCAGGGAGGTAAATATTGTTAGTCCTGTTCACAGAGAAGTGAGGTGACTTGCCAGGGAAGTAACTTGCCCAAGGTCACCCAGTTAAGTGGTGTCAGGAGCTGGGACTATAAAAACCTGCTCTTGCCTCAATCTTCTGCCCTACCCACTGAGGCAGCATTACCTCCCTGCACCCTTGGTAATAACAATAACACCACCCATGAACAAGTTATACCTAGCAAACACCAAGTAATTCCAGAGGAGGGATGAATGAACTCCTATGTAGTTAATTCCAGGAGCTGATCCAGTCCAGGCCTGCCCACGAACAGAGGGAAATTCTTTCACATATACAGAAAGAAGAAAGAAAGACAAAGAAGAAAGACAGAAGTGAAGTGCTCCACATCAAGTGAAGCGTCGTAATCCCCGAGCAGGAGCTAAACCAGACTGACTGCCCCAAGGACGGAGCTGCCTCAACAGGGACACAGCTTTTCAAGTGCAGAAATGTCTCGCTAACCTGACTTACCCTGCTCAGCCTCCAAGGTGTGCTTGTGGCTTTAAATATTTTCTTGTTGCTGCTTTGAAGGCAAGAACAGACACGATCTCCCAAGCACCCACTGCTCCGCAGTTGGGGGGAGGAGGAGGAGGAGGAGGTGAATACTGTAGCTAGCTGAGAACTGTCAGATTGTGTTTGCCATCAAGGAATGCCATTTCCCAATGCCTGAGTTTAACTCTGGAATGAGATGCACGCTGCTGCTGACCCCTGTGCTGCCACTCCATAGACTCCCTTATCTCATCAGCCCCTGAGCATCCCATCCTCACTCCTCCGCGTTCATGTTCCCAAACTGTCAATCTCCCCGCAGTGACTCACAAGGTTCTGAACCCACCATTCGCCTCTGAGTCTCACTATTTTTTCATACGAGTCCTTCTGGTTTAGATTGAGAGGCGTCTTATTCTTCTTAAATGTTAAAAACGAAATTAAAAAGAATCACTGAAAGCAATATGCCCTCAGCACAACAGCCTCCCTGAGAGCTCTGCATACTTCAAAGAAAAACACAAGAATCTAATTCTGCTCTCCAGTCAGAGTGCTGCAAATTAGGAATAATTCTGCTGAAGTCAATCAAGCCACAATCATTATAACAACCACTGCGAGCAAAAGTGAAGCAGGGCCTGCCTGTGGGCACATTTCAGGAGTGACAATAGATTAGAAAATACATGGCAAGGGTTTATTAAAGTTTAGGTCAGCTTAAAAGGCTCTCGATGAACTCCCCTTCTAACCCACTGAAAACAAGAATTCTCTGTACCCACATTCTAATCCTCATTATTACACAGTGCCAGCACCACCTGTGCATTACTAACACACCTCTGAGAAGGTGGGGTGGTTGGAGATGGTTGCCAACCAAAATTCCAACACAGGCTTTGTTTGTCATCCCCACATGGCACAGATGTATCACCCACTGAGGATGGCTTCAGTTCTTTACCTTCTGCCACCTCCCAATTGGGATTATCCCACATTCAACCCAGGGCTCGGTTAAGGTGGTGTTTTTAAAACTGGTGGAATTCAGCCATTGGTAATGGAACTGTTTTAATGCTTTCTCACCCAATCCTACCACAAGGAGGAGGAGGAGAATGGAATACAGGCAGCTCCTCCCCAAAACATTCATTTTGACATTTTGATATTCCTTAAGCTACCGAGTAACCTGCCCAAAGTGGAAGGGGTTACAGCAAACCCAGCCTGCCTATTTTCCAGGGAGCACAGAACCAAACCCAAACATGCACATCCATACATTATTGGATTTGCTGGTTTAATCAGCAAGTACCAGCGACTCAATTAGCCTCTTAGCAGTGCCTAAATGGCACTAATTCAGCCCGCTGGATGCTGCAGCACACATCTCCCAGGCTGTCCCCTTGGATTTAGTGGTAACAGCATGGCTATTCTTCTCCTGACAGCACCAGGGGCCCAGACAGTCTCCTGCTCTCTCTCTTTTCCTCTGTTCTGCCAACCACACAGAAAGAAAAGACCCCAGGGCTGACTGTGTGTGAGCGTTGAGTAGGAGGAAAAAGGAAGAGGGAGACACTATTTCTATTCATTTTACAGCTTCATCCATCAAAAGCCTTTCTAAAAAAATCGAAAAATGCATTTCCAGAAGCTCCTGGTTTAGACCAAGAGCCTAATAAGGTGTTTAAGACATGGACCCAAGCTCTAGCAGCCATATCTACCACACAAAAGTTCAACAAATTGCAGATGTACTTACAGAAGTACCATTTGATTTAACCCACGCTCCCACCATTGTTCATCTGTTATTTATCTTTTTTGGGTTTAGGGTAAGGGAGAAACCATCAACATGAACACAGCCTACTTTTAAGTGAAACTTTAACACCTTTGGCAGTCTCAAACAGCAACACACAACCCCAGTGAATAAACCAGCCGACCCCCAAGTGCTTTTGCTGGGCACTCAACAGCACATTTGTTCAGTAAATTTTTGTGACTCTCCCTTATATAACGACTGATTTTCAGGCAGATTGATTCCCTGGTGAGTTGTTGCACATTGTGCAGCCATAAAAGCACCAGTGACAGTCAAAGAAGGTGACAGGAACAGTAGGCTGGTGTTAGGGGAGAAGCCAAAAGGAGTTTTGGCAGTAACTAAGTATATGTCAAATTAAAGTGACCAAGCAACTACAGCTTCAAAAGTATTGAGTCAGTATGAACAAAATGTGCTGTCAAAACACAACATGTCAGAACTGAGCCCATCAGATCTAGTTTACTTGATGACTATACATAGAATTACAGGTCAGGAGAAACACAGGAGATCTCAGAGAAGGAAAAAACCTTTGCTATTCCTTTGCTAATCACCTCACAATATGGAAAGCAGAGTAATCTTACCTAGAAAAAAAGGAGCAAATGACACCTGAGCTCTTCTCTCTCTTCTTCATAATTCTCCTCATACCTTAAAAATGAAGTCTCATTAAAAAATGGTCAAAGGTGAACTCACTCTTGGTTTGAGAACCACGTTTGCAAAAGAGGTAATATTGCTTTAAATCCCTCCCAGCAGCTTCCCAGCTGACAACAACTTGGCATCCAAAGACTAGGTAGGAACTTGGCAAACATGCAGGATTTCTACAACAATATTTGCAACATAAAATGAAACAAACAAATAAAAAATAATATCCCTTTCAACTACTAGACAGTAAACAGGCCTTGCACTCCCACTCCCCTTTCCTTATTAATATTCAACAGTTTAAAATAAAGATGTACCAAAAAACCACCAGGGAATCCAGGGAATTCATTAAGCCTTCAGTATTTCAGTTCACCAGTCTCTGATTTCCAGTCAGCTGAAACTGGAAAGTCATTACTTCAGCTAGAGCCCAGGTCAGAGGAAAGACTAATCTCAAACTGACAAAGCTGCCAGATTCCAGGTTCAGGATGAATGCAGGGTGGTTGGGGAATTATAAGGGAGAATAAGTAGAATGCAGTATCTTAATTAAGGAAAAACAAACAACCTGTGCCAACAAACAAGGACATGTACTTGGGCAGCATAAATCAGTGTTACTGAGCAGGAGCCACGGGAGCCACTCAGTGTGAAACCTGCCCAGAGCAGCTCACAGAAACCACAGCCTCCTGTGCTTGCAGCTTTAGGTCAGTTTGATATCTGGCTTTGAGAGATGCTCCAGTGTGAATTCCACGTCCTTCACCCCTGCCAGCCCAAAGCCATGGCGAGTACCCAGCTATTGCCTCCACACAGACCCTGCCAAGCACAGCTCCACCACACAATCCCCCCTGCACAAAAATCAACATCATCCTTCCTGCACTAAGGACAGGAAATTATTGCCAGCGAGGGGAACTCCATGGGAAGTGTGCAGAGACAATATCCTGCTTGGTGCATCCCCACAGCTTCTCAAAATGGTCCCAGATTTGCTGCTGAGTCCCTTGTCCATATCCCTGCTCCTCTCTCTGCCTCCTAACCCAGCTCCCAGCTGCTCCCAGCACTCCCCATCCAGCAGGAACTGCTGCTCCTCCTGCCCCTTTGGCTTTATAAAAACACTGGAAACAGACAAAGCAGATCTTTGTAGAGTTTTTCTTTTCTGGGTTTGATTTTTTTTTTTTTTGTTTGTAGGTAAACTCCAATGTGGCACAGAGATTATAAACTGCAGCCTGGCATTTGGGCAAAGTTGCCTTTCCCTCAGTGCTGCAGCAGGGAGGGCAGGCAGAGGTTCTACCAAAATGAAGAGAGATCACAATCAAATAAATGGAACTGTTCAAAAACATTCTGTTGAGTAGGTGATGTTACTGCAGCTTAAGGACATTTTGTCTTCCCTTGTCAGAAAAGCTGGCTTGCTAATTTATGGGCAGAGTGGGAAAAGCAGAGGGATACAGACAGACACAGAATACTTAAAACAGGCCTCAGAATGGAGACAAAGCTCCCCTTTCACCTCCTGCTGCTATTTACCATCTGGGATCCTGAAAAGGGGGTGATGGGTAGTTTTGTGATAGGTTTGGCAAGGGGCAGGACATTTAGGATTTTCTATGTGTAACGAGGTCATGTGTCAGCGCCTTTGCAGCACATGGGAACACTATCCAAAAGAAGGTTCAACAAAGGGGTTGCCCTGGCTGAACTGGAAAGAAATTCTCTTAAAAAAATATCCTGGCACCAACGCAGGATCTTAATAAGATTAGTAATAATAACAAATTTGCAGAAAATGCCTCCAGAATGTAGCTTGGGGAAAGCACAGGAAAAAAAAATATGAGGGAATAAACACATCCAATTAAAAGTGGGTATTTTACATTATTCTATTTTTAGAAGTGGTG
The DNA here is from genome assembly GCF_029582105.1 of Oenanthe melanoleuca. NCBI lineage: Eukaryota > Metazoa > Chordata > Aves > Passeriformes > Muscicapidae > Oenanthe > Oenanthe melanoleuca. The sequence goes on from NC_079354.1 coordinate 5,039,536, forward strand.
CGAAATTTCAAAGCAAAATGAAAATTCTGAATCACAGCATTTACACCTCTGTTTGAAAACTAAATAGGTCAGGTCACTCCATGTTTTTTGGTAACTTTTGCTTTCTTGAGCCCCTTACGCTGTTCTTAGGAAGTAAGACCTGAATAGGCCAATATGAAATGTGCTGCAAGTCTGTGGAGAGGGAGAAGTGCTTTGTATTACAGTATTCTTTGACATTTCCACTGATATTGGGGGTTGGGGTGGTGGAGATAACTCAGGATTTCAGTCTCTGCTTGTAAGAAGGGTAGTGGTTTTATTCTTTCTTTATGATCGCTTTGTTTCATAAAAGCAATTTACAAAGAGCAGTTACATGAAATGAGGACTCCTGTCTTCATAAAGAGAATTATTAATAGGGTGAATTTCCCATCATAGGGTGCTCCAGTAAATCTTTAAACAGGATCCTTTAACCCAAGGACCTGAGAGTAACATGAGCACCCCAGCCTTTTGCCCAGACTGGATGTCTGCTGACTGAAGTGATTCTAACAATGCTCCTACTGCAGACAATTCAATCTGTGCACTGAATTATTTAAAATCTGTTCTCCACAAGATGCCCAGATGTGAGAATTAGTCACTAGAACTAATGCACTACTTTCCTACCCATGTGTCTCAAACTCCTGCTTGGTAGAAACCCCATTTTCAAGTCTAAAAGTTCTAAATCCAGGACATCAGTCACCACTACAGCACTACAGCACCAACTACACAGAGAAATTAAAGACAGTTTGTGCACTGTGGAAGACAAAATCTCACAATGTACTGATGGAGAATCAAAAACTTATGTCAATCCTGAAGAAGAGACCCTTTAAAACAATCACTGGATCAATCTGTAAATCTGGTGCAGTGCCCTGGATGTGAAAGTGTTGTCCTTGTTCCTCACCAGCCTCTCCTCCCTGCATGCACATCACAGATCCAAAACTGGAGCAGTGAAAGGACCAGGACTGGCACTCTGCCATGAGATACAGATGGACACCTTCAGCCCAGCAAGAAGGGCTCTTCAAGGGATCAGACTCAATCAACCCCTTGGGCCAGAAAGCCACAGCAGCCAGGTGCCCTGGTGAAGAACAGAGCACCAGACGTGGTCCTGAGGCTCCTTCAGGCATCCCTGCCCTGCTCCTGACACCCAACACCCTCTTCCCTCACTTCCCAAGGTTTCCTCCTGTGGCATCTCCAGCTGCAGAAGGAGCAGTGGAGCACCATAAGGAGCCTGGGGATCACTGAGCACACCCAGCGTGCGCCTCCTGGACCCTGGGACTGTCCTGGGACACACCTGGGACTGTCTCAAACACATTCCTCCTGCTCTGGGGTCACCAACACCAACCAGCCCTCGGTGTCAAACAGAGCAGGAACAAAGCATGAAGCTGCAGCAGCCCGTGGTTTTATAGTTTTGATGCAGATGTGAGTGGTGAGAGAGCAGCAGGTGATGCCACATCAGTCCATGGCAGTTTCCCACCTTTACACCACAGACAAGGCCAGCAGCCAGCACCTCCTGACACAAACCACCTGCACATCCCCCAGCCTCACCTGCCCAGCTATTCCACAGGGGGAGATGTGAAATTAAAAACCCACCAGGTCTGATATCAGCACAAAAAATCTTGTATCAATGCTGAGTGACCTGCAGCACTGCAACCCCCTGACACAGCCACAGCCTGAGCTTCTGGAGCTGCAGAAAAGCACCTTGGCCAGGCAGAACATAACATAAAAGCCACCATTTAACATAATCATGACAACTACATGAGGCTGCTACTGATACTACTATAATGATGTCACCTAGCTGCAAAAAAAACCAACAAATAAATGGCTTTTCACTCCAAAATTCCTGAGGTTTTTTTCGGTATATACTGTTCTGCTCTGAGACAATAAGCATAGTTCTGCTTTGTCCCCCCGGTTTTGAAAAGAGCTGCAGAAGGAGGGGGACAGGCACACACAGAGGTTAAAGGCACTGGACAATGCTCAGAACTGGAAAATGTTACCAAAAAAATAAAATAAATAAATAAATATAATCACAGTTTTGATAGTTCTGTGGGAAAAAAAAAAAAACCTTAGCAAATTTGCAACAAAACTGTTAAGTAATTAAGGCAAGACACTTCACACATGAACTTAAACTGCTAATTAAATCCCCCCTGCTTAATTGACTAGATTTGCATATCATTCAGTGAGGAATGGGAATGGCTTGGGCATTACACAAGCACTTCCTTGTACAGGAAGGCAGCTCAGTAACATAAACTAAGTTATAAGACAAAAACAATGACAGTTTCTGAATGAAATAGAAATTTTCAACATGGTTTTGTGAGGAACATTAGACCAGAACTCACTGCAGTCAGTTACTACTCCAGTAGTAATATCCAGAAATACAGCAAATGTTTTATATCTGTTCCATTTCCCTACTGTTTAACCCATGACCACTGTCTGCTCATCTGTACAAAAAATGAGTTTACATCCATTTCTACTTGGAAAACCCCAATACCTTCACTTCAATAACCATAGGAGAAAAAATATCAATGTCTGTCCCTCTCTGCCACTGAACTCAATGTGAATTTAAGGAGAGTTTGAGCAAACTTCTAGACTGTAGCAGCAAAGAAACAGTTTGACTCTTAAGATCAACCAGAGTCAAGGAAAATGTGTAATTATCTGCCACTCCCATCATTCCCAAAGCCAAGGTGTGCAGGATGAACCCAGCCTGGCAGAAACCTTGCTCCAAGATCAGATGATGTTTTTTAAAGTGGGTAAAGACTCAGAGTCAGGAACACAAATTCCCCTCATGGTAAAAAATAGTTCTAGGAGTTCCTTTCCATAATCTGCTTTTCAAGTGAGAGTTCTACACCAATGTACACGTGAGCACCTGAAGAATCCAGGCCATCCTGGCATTCCAGTCGCCAAAAGAAGAGTGTGGACCTTAACGTCTCACCACATTGTGTGGAAGTTGGTGTCACATCAGTTGATTGCACATTCCATTCACAGATATTGATAAGGAGATTTTTTTTTTTACCACAGCTTGTATCTTAAATAAAAAAAATCAATTCTTCATCTCATTTTTTAAAAGGTTCTGTAAGTCTTTGAAACATTAATATTCTCCCTAACAAAGCCAGCAGCTGCTCTGCCAGTCTGTGACATGGATGGTTTTGTTAAAAGGTTTTCATGTGGGGTTTTTTCAGTTCAGTGTGCTTTGCATATGAAACAGGACATTTCCCCACCCTCCACCCCCATTCCCTCCTAATCCAGAAGGGACCTTACTTCCTCCCTCTCAAACAAGCAGCTCATTCAGCAAAAGGGAAATCCCGAGATGCACTCGGGCACAGAGCCTAGAGAAGGAGCTTGGAGAAAAAATCCCAAACCAACAAAAAACACCACCACACCCCCCCAACCCCCAAAAAAAAAAAAAAAAAAAAAAAAAAAAAAAAAAAAAAAAAAAAGAAGCGCTACCAAGTGTGTCCAAACCAGCAGGAGGAAGAGCAATGGAGCTGGTAATTATGAATTTACTTCTGCAAACTTCTCCTTTGGGACATGGCTCTGCCCTGCTGCTCTTCACCAAATTTTTTAGGGCTGCAATTCTCTTCTGGCCCTTTGGTGACTCAACCAGAGCTGCAGCTCTCCCCTGCCCAAGCAAGAATCACATACTGGAGAGGCCTTTATGTAATGGCTGAGGGCAAATTTGGACCAACTCAACTGTTATTTTGCCATGATAATCTGAGGTAAAATTTCTTTCTGGTTTTATAATGAAAATAAAACCCAAGCAACCTTTTCTTAGTTAAGAAATTGGTTTGAGCAGTATCTGTGTGTCTCCATATTTCTCTTTCCTGAGAATTTGTGACATCACAATTGTCTGCAGCAGTTAGTTTTGATGTCACAGGGGATTAAGATTTTGGCTGAGGGAGCAAAAAAGTTCAAAAGTGAGTGGGATCTAATTAATAAGAGATTTTTTTCAAGGGAAAAACCTACATACAAAAACTACAGCAATTTCAGTGTAAGGGTTTCACATCCGCCAAGATGGGATCCAGCTGCTCTTTTACAAGCACATGAATGAGCATCCCTCTTATTAACAAAGGAATATATGGAGTTTTGTGTGACTCTACTGAAATCAAATCATGTTATAATAAGAGAAAACTGCACCAATAAATTAGTCCAGCCAACGAGGGCAAATTTGATGAAATTTTTTAGAAACCTAAATTGTAAATTTGCATGTGTATTTGCAAGAGCAGAATTCCAATGTTGAAATAGATATCTGAAAAGAAAACCTCCACTGAAATCTTTCCTTGTAACATCTCAGCAGAATGCAGCCCACAAATTATTGCCAGTGAGGAAAACCTGGCCACATTTGGGAGTGATTTCCACATTTTAATAAATCTGGACCAAGTCCAGTGACCTCAATGGAGTCAAAGCACAGAGGCTGGAATGAGGCACTGGGGCAGCTGGGGCTGCATGGCAGGTCTGGGGCAGGTCTGGGGCAGGGAAGCTCCAATTTCTTCCCTTTCAGTCCCTGGCAGGGTTTCCCTGACAGCAGTGATGTAACATGGATTATCCTGGCTGCATCCCAGGAGATCTGAGTAAAGACCCTCAAGGTCTGGACCACAGGGACATTTAGAATATTCTCTCTTTTCTCTCATGGCAGGAGTTAAAGCTCACCACGAGCACACCATGGACCAAGCAGTGCAGTGATGTCACACAATTCCCAGCAATGATTCCAGGGAAGATGCTCCTGCTGGGAACCTCCATGCTGTCCCTTTTGTGCTTCTCCTGGAGCTGCAGGAACTGAGAAGCTTCACAAAATAACCCAAAACAAGGGAAACAAAGAGAACACTGCAATTCTTCAGTAGCAGTTTCTGCCCCATGTTTGTGACTCTGTGATTTAAGAGTGGAGAGTCCTCTGGGTCACAGAATTAGAAGCTGCTGTCAGGAAAAAAACCGAGTCAGTTGTGCACCACAGCATGGAAATACAGGTGAAGCAATAATCCCAGTGAGGGAATGTGGTGGGAAGTGAGCCCAGAGCTTCCAGTCCAGCTCCTCCTGCTGCCCCAGTGCCCCTGAGCAGTGACTGGGACAGAGATGTGGAACATTCTCCATCCTCAAACTGCTCGACCCCAACTAAAGCCAAGCCCAAGCGTGACGATCTCTACAAATGCAAATGGCCCAAATGCCAAGACTAACATTTCTAAAACCTAATTCAACTCTTTCATTTCTTAGCTGCAGGCCCTTTGCTGCCACTCCTTTTTTCCACCCAAACAAAAGACTAAAGGGATGACTCAAAGCAACTTGAATTTCAAGCTAAAGCCACAAAGCACTGAATGCCTCATCTTTAACATTAAACAGGTGTGCAGATGATATTCTTTCAAGCCTCATCACAGCTAGGTTAATTGCTCAAAAACTGCAAAAAGATCAAATTTACTTAAAAGACATGAAAAAGTTAATGCTGCAAATACTGAAGCAGTCATACAACAAATACAAGTAAATAGTAGTTAAGGCACTGCCAACTCCCTTTACCCCTTTTTCCCCTCAAAATTACTGATTTACTTTTATTTTGTACTCACAATTTTATATTATAAAACTATAATTAACTATATAATAATAAATGTAATTCGATTTTTTCCTTCAGAACTCAGTAGTCTTCAACACAAGACTTTTGCTCTAGAATCAATAGGGCAAAATAATTATCAATCCATTACAAAATAAGATTTTCACAGAAATGTTTTTAGAAATTAAGGTTTTAGAATAGAAGCTCCTAATTTGCAGGCTGTGAGGGCCCAGGCCTTTGAGTAGTAGTTCTGCATATTCACTGATAGTAAACTAGAGCACTTTACTTCACTTCTATCACTGTCTGTCACTGAAAATGGCCCAAAGGTTATTTGCCTCTGTTGGTTTCACAAAAAACTACACTGTTGTGGCAAAAAAAGGGCAAAAAGCCAAATAAAACAAAATCTTTGGCTATATAAGCACAAGGACTCATTGCATGGCATATTTCTTATTAGTGACTAAATGGGAACAAAGAAATATCAATGATGGACCTGATGCTGCAGCCTGTGCTGCTCTGAGGCTGATTTACTTCTTCCAGCAGCTCTGCACCACTCTAAACAGTTATTTCAAAGAAGTATTTCTAAATTATACCAGCATGGGTGAGATAATTCACTGAATAAACTGGAACTGCCAGTGGGGAGTTAAGAATGGCAATTTTTTTTTTTTTGGATGACACTGTTATCTTTCAACTCAGATAAGTTTTCCAACTGTGGAATTATGATGCTTCAGAAAAGCCTGTTCAACACACAATTCTTAATAACAAAAGTGTAAGTCTGAAATCATTACATCAGTGAAGTTTACTGAAATCAAACCATATTGTAGCCTTAAAATTGTGCATTTTCTGCCTTTTTTTAGTCCACTAGTCTGTATGAAAGCTATAAAACTTATTTTACTGCTATGAACAGGTAAACCTAAACAATGTTGAAGATTTTGTAGCATGAAAAAGTATGGAACCTAGAAAAATGTAATAGTTTTTTAATTATTTGAAGTATTTCACTGCTTCTAGCTGGTACTGCTGCAACCTCTGTCTGGGTAAGCAGCAGGATGCCTGTGCAACTTTGTATTTTTTATTACTCAGCAGAATTAATTTGTGAGCTCAATCCTGGAAAGTGCAGCTCTATGAGCGCAGCAGTCCAGATTCCACAGGCAGGGAAAGTGACTCTCCCAAAGGCTCTGGGAGTGCAGGAACAGCTCTCAGACCTGTGCACCCTCTGCAATGGGCACACGTGCCAGGAGGTCACACAGAGCCTCACACAGAAATTCATACTCAAGAAGTTGTTTCACCCTCTTCAAGTTAATAAATGCTCTTGACTGCAGTGCTTTCTTCTCCTGGGACACAAACCTTGATTTTGCTCAAGGGCAGCAGGAACTTCCTTACTAAACCAAAGCATATCAAAAGCAGTATTACAGAGGTGTTTCTGACTTTCTAATGGTAATAAAGGACACTTCTTACACAGCACTCAAGTGTGTGCAGACAGGGTGGTGATCTGGGCTTGAGGATCTCAAGGTCTTTTCCAGCCTCAGTGATTATGTGACTCTGTGAAATGCAATAAGTGACAGAAAACTCTACAGGATATGCATCAACAGTGCTGCAGAGCCCAGAACATCCCACAGGAATGCCTGGCTGATCTACCTGGATAAAAATCAGCACCTGTAACACAGGTAATGTGAGAAGTGGAGGGAGTAGAGGACTTCATAAAAAATGCAGGATATGACAGTGAAAAGATATGAAATGGTTTTTCTTCCAACCCCAACAGATGTTGTTCAATTAAGGATGCAAATAAATCACCCTCTGCCTTGCGAGTCAGAAAACACACACATAAAAGCTTTCTAAATACATTTCAGTTTAAACTTGCATAATTCTCCCAGTGGAGAAATCATCTTCAACTTATGTAATCCTTAGAAAGAGACATTATTACATACAATTCTGCGCCACTAAGAAACAAGGAAGACATATCTAGAAAAGAGGTGCACCCACACACCATTAATTATATGGGTGTGGAGGGAACAGAGGGGAAGAGCTGGAACAGAGCTGCAGAGCCCCGAGTCTGGTGTTTCCACAGAGACTGAGCTGAGAGCGAGCTCCAGGGGCTGCTCCCCTTTCGCCAGCCAGAACTGTCTGTTATACTTAACCCAGACTTCCGAACACTTGATATCCTGTCTGCTATTTCAATGCCCTTACTCAATGTTTCAGACAGACATTACACAAACTGGCTGGTGAAAAGGGTTGAGAAACCAAGAAGCCATCCAAGTCAATGACCTTATTCTATAAAACGATACCACTGAGTGAACAAAGCACAGGGTACCACAGCCCCCAAATCCATCACTGCAGTCTTCCCCAGGAAAAGACAAGCACCAGGCTCTACCTTGTCTTGTTGATAATGCTGCTATCTTTTAATCCTTAAAGCCTGAGCAGTCCTTGTGCTTCCAGGGGCACTGATTCTCATACCAAAACAGAAACAGCTTCCATTTTTTTTTTAAGAAAAAACTACAGAAAACCAAACATAAAACTCTCCTTTTCTACAAAGCACGTGCAAAGGTAACTGTACATAAATCAATAAACAACAAAGCCAGAACCCAGGTTATTGATTAGCTCCTTTGCTGTTTACCTCCAGCATACAGAATGATGCTGCAATTTTTACACACACACAGAATCTCCAGCCTCATGCTCATTTTCCCTGACTCTTCAAACAGGACCGTTAGAACAAGGCTGCCTGAGTTGGGATGGCAGGACTTGCCTTATTTCCCAGAACATATGTCTGTGCAGCTTATCAGGTTGTGTTAATATGCATCCACTGCTTAGAGAAGCCTAATTTTACATGATAGCAACCAAACCATAGATGGAGGAGGTGATAAGAGCTCCACACATGGGAATTCCCATTGGTTCCCAGGACAGCTCTGTCCATCACACACTGACAGCATCAGAGCTCAAATTAGTATCAGTGTTTTCGTCACCTCATCCAACCAAAAGTCAAAGCAAAATCGTTATCTCAGTGCAGAAGGGCCAGTGCCTATCAGCCAGCAGGATTCCCCAACGCCAAGGAAAGCTGCACACTCCATCAACTGCTCCTGATTTAACTCTGAGGCCAGGCTTATGGTCCTTGAATCTGCCTCAGCAGAAAATGCTGGTCCTTACCCTAACCTTAGACATATTTCTCCATTAGTAGAAAACAAAAACTGACAAATCCTAAGTAGAGGAAGAGATCTCTGTGGCAGATCTCTACCACAACCTTAAAACCAAATCCTGCATGCAGTGACCAACAGATAAGACCCTTTCAACCTGAAACCAGCTCCCAGTTGCCCCATTCAGGGAGATCCAACAGGACCAGAGCACCAAATGTCTACTAAACCAAATCCTGGTTAATGAGCAAAATGAAAATACTGCAGTAGCAGAACTGCAGGCTCTCAGAGTCAGAACAGTCGTGTAAATATCAGCTAAGGCCATAAACTTGGTGAAACCACTCTGCCTCAGCACTGGGACAGTCTGGTTCAGATCTGCCCCTGGTCTCTGCCAGCCAACACACAGGAAGGAGTCTGATACACACGAGTCTGCTGTGGTTTGTGGGTGAACTGGTTCCAATTACTATGGACTGATTGCTTGAGTGGGAGCTGTAGAACCGGCCCCAAAGCCCCAAACCTTCGGATTAACCCGCTGTGTTCCAGAAGATCCAGAGCAGGTGATTTCAGTGACAATCTGAGTCTGAATCTCCATGCTGACAATGAAATTTAAGGCATACAAGACTGCACAAGGTGTAAAGGAGGACGGAAGGGACCACAGCACATTTTTTCAGAGCAAGCTTGCTTCTCTGAAATTATTTCCAAGAATATACACTGCCCTTTAGAGACAGAGTGGAATAGCATTAAAAAACTGCTGCTGATTTATTAATTCACAATACACACTACATAAATACAAGAAACATATGCAAAGTTGATATTATCTAATAAGCTGAACGATTAACACACATGCTCTAATTGACAGATTTCAAACAAAAACATGCTATATTCCTACATTTTAGAGTAATACTTCCAGTATGTGAAGATCAATTTGAATTAAGTGCTCTATGGCCACTCAGCTAAAACAGATCAGCCTAGTAATTGATGGGATTCTACCAATAGATTCTCAGAAATCCAGTATAAGTACTTTTTGTCTAATTTTTTTCCAAGATCCCCCTACTGGTTTTGGTGTAACTCTTCCATGACGGTTCCCTCTTAAATAAGAATTACAGAGTCAAGTCCAAAGTGTGCTGTAAAATAAAACCAAAACAACTAAACCAAGCCAAATATGAAAAAAATAAATAAATCTGTGTCTTAATACTGCACACATGGAGACACAGCTCCTCATGTGAAGGCAAAGCAGTCTGGCCAGCTGAGCCAGCAATGTGAGTTCAATCACCAGTGATCCCCAGTAGCACCAGCCCACTCCTTGCTGCACTGGGGACATTCGAACCCTTCACTTTGGTGGAATTACTCTGCCAGTAGAGGAACATAAGTGAGTTTTTTGTGGGACTGGACAGTGCATCTCTGCTGCAGACACCCAGAGGCCATGGCTGTGGCTCTGGAGCCCCCCTGCTCTGGCAGTGCTGGTGCTGGGGGTGCAGATAAGGAACGAGAGGCTCCAGCCCTGCTGCCCTGCCCGGACACGCTCGGAGCAGCCTGGCGCAGACGCCTCCAGATGCTTTTACAACACCAATGCAAAGGCGCCTCTCAGCAAGTGCAAACACACCCTCCCGGGTCAGGCAGCCCCAGCCAGCGATAACTGGGCTCCCAGCCTGCCAGGGACCAGGTGTCAGGCTCCCAGCACATCCAAAAAATGAGCGCTGTTTACACGCATCTTCAAAGCTGCTACTGTTTGGGCAGAACACACGCCCAAGCCCGAAACCACAGAAATGGAGAGGCAAGCAAGACAGCCCAGACAATGGAGGGAGAGGCAGAGGTTTAAATATTTTAGGCAGCGATTTTCAAAAGCAGAGATTGCATATAATTCTCACCCTAATTCAAGAGAAATTATTTGAGGAACTTAGGAACTCTTCTGGAGCAAGAGAGAGCCGTGGTTGACTCAACACCATGAGATCATTGGCAGCAAACTCTCTGTCCAACACACATGCACGTACCTGCTGCTTTGTTCTCGATCTACAACATCTGTAAAACTGTTTGCACGCTTGGGAAAAACTGCTGATGTGTGCTTAAACACTGTCCTCTTCCTGGGTACATGGGATTTCCTTCAAGCTGGTGTCACTTTTGAAGTTCAACTTTTAAGCTGGAAAAGACTTCTGAACTAAACTACTGCCCAATACATCAATGTTTTTGTTTTAGGGACTTCTAAGTTTTCACTGGAGAATCTCTGAAACAATTCTTGAATATCAGGTAGAAGACATGACTTCAGTATTTCCACGGGAAAACAACTGAACCCTCAGTTGTCGGGCAAAAATTTTGCTACAGTATTTTTCAGTTTCTACCAAGAGGAATAGATCAGCCCTGAAGTCTGAACCATTGCCAGGGAATAAACTCAGAATCTCTCTGCTACACCCACCACAGGATATACCTATTAACAAATAAAGGTTACTACTGCCAGGAGGCAGAACTTTAGGATAAGACACAAATTCCAGCTCTACTCCTGCAGCCTTTCAGGTGGCCATAAAGCACAGCACAGCAAGCACTGGGCAGCACCTAAAAGCCCAGATCCTCCCTCCATCCAGCGCCAGCACCGCGCTGCTCCGCTCGCAGCAATTTGGGTTCTTTGATTCTGCTGCACACTTGACCTGGCTAAACCTTCCTCCAGCTGAGTGAGCTGCATGTTGTGGCAGCGCTGGGTTGGGAGGCATTGTGAAATAAAGTGGGAGGCCTCATGTGCTCATTTGTGTGTCAGTACCCAGAATGCTGCTTCTGGCTTCCAGCTACTTCATAGAAGTGCTGCTGGGACTTGAACCGTGGGAACACGGCAGCGCTGGGTGTGTGGGTGTGCTCACACGCGTGCAAGGACAGCTCTGCCTCTCTGGGCCCTGCTCACAGTCCTGCTCAGGGGACACGTCTGGCACACAGGTGGGGAATCTCAAAGTGCTGTCAAACAGTGCTCGGTTCAGCATTGGAGAAAAAGGGTTCGAAATAGACACAGTTGAACCCACCCTCCGCTTCTGGAAATAGCAACCAACAAAGCCTTCAGGGCTGTGTCTGAACTAATTCTGTGTGAGAGGAGCATCCTGATGTGAGGCAAGCAGGGAGCTGTCTGTCACACAGAGTGGAGAGCAGTGCTACAGACACAGCGAGGCCACATCGGTCCAAGGGGAGAGCATGCACCAGGCACCACGAGCTGAGCTCAAGAAAAGGCTTTGGTACTGAGGGTGGATTTCTAAGACCCTGTTTTGGAACCCTGCCAGGTTATTCACATTTCTGATTTCTAGAAATACCCCAAATGGAATGGCTGTGCTCCACACCTGTAATGGTGGATGAGATGAGACAGGTAAGGAAACTGGACACCCACACAAGTAAAAGCCATGTTGGTGCAGAGAGAAAGCAAAGCACAACAAACCCTGCATGGCAAGGTGGAACACGCAGATTTTTTTGGAATACAAAACAAGTAAAATGGAGAAGTTATATGGCTCAAGAAAAGAAAGAGTTTTGGGAAGTGGCAGAAGGTGAAGGACCTTATGGGAGATCAGTTACTCATCCAAGCATGAACAAGGAGGACATAAAAACCAAAATTTTAGAAGAGGGTAAGGAATGTGACCGAGGCCTTTATGGTCCCTGCTCAAATGGGGGGCTCCAGTTGTCACAACTCCCTCCAACTTTTGCTTAAGACCCTTTGCTGACTTCACACAGGTCTGGACAAAGGGTTCTTCTGCAAGCTGCAAGACCAGGCAACAGGAGTCTTTTTCAACCAACACAGATGACAGAGAGGAGATTTCTGCATCTACACATCCATCTCATGGTACAGAAGGATGGATATACACTACAGATACTTGATGTAGAGAGAAATATGCACTGGGAATGAAGTATCTAGGAAAAGCTACGCCTTGTAGAAAAGCTTTAAAACCACGCCAAGGGAAAAAAAAAAAAGAAAAGGGGGGGAAAAAAGAGAGGAAAAAAAGGCAGTTCTGCCACTACGCTGAATCTGCACCAGAGGCTTGTGCCAACCCAGCTCCTCCATTTAAGTCAGACCCTTAAAAGGCAGAGCTGTGCTGGCAGAATCTCCAGACCTCATCACAGAAACCTCATGGAGACACATGAAAAGGTCAAAACACTCACTGCTGCTTAAAGAGCCATAAAATTGGTCATATGCATCCCATGCTACCAACATACTACCAGAGCCCCAGGGAGAACATACCACACAAAGCAATGTGTCTACACACACAGAGAAATAAATAAATTGAGAGACTGAATAAAAAAGGCCACTCCTGAAAGCAGAAAACCCAGTATCTGACATGGCAGCTTATGGCACACAAACACCTCTGTATGAAACAGAACAAAGCAAAGCTGAGATCTACATCAAAAAGGAAGCCCACCACAAAGACACATGTGCTTCACCCTTTCATCCCCAAGACAGCCAGAGTCCCACAGACACACAAAACCCACACAGGATTTAACACACACGGAATGGGACCATGCTGTCATTTCCTCACCAGGCATCTAACTTTACTCCAATGTTACTTGCCCCTGGCCACAGCCTACCAATCTTAGAGTCTGATTAAATCTCTCCCTAATTATCCGCACACACTGCTACAACACAAATGACCTTAGCATATGATATCCGTTGGCTAAGCCCAATGGAAAAAGACTTCAGGAAAAGGAAGGATAAGTGTACAAAACTCTGCCAGCACCGTCAGGGTCTCCTCAGGACTGCAACGTTTTAACAGAAGAGTCCTGAAGGCGTTGAAACTTAATATGAGATAAAACATTCTGTTTTCCCTACCCCATCATCTGAGCACACACCACTCTATTCTTTCCCACCTCATTCCTTGCCACCTTCCAGATGAACTTATGCAGGAAACTCAGAATTTCATCATGATGGATTTCTGGTAAAATTTTCCAAAAAATAGATGGCCACCATTTCCTCGCACAATTTTTGGCTTTCACTATTTGATATCTTCAATTCACTCTGCAAGAAGTGCTGCACTCCAGGCAGATTTCGGAGGGTGAGGGAAGAGTGTTTCTCATGTTCTGAACTAGGACTTATGAAAGGGTCCCCAAAAAACCTGAGGTTTTGTAACCTTTTCTTGTTCTCCATCTGCAGCCTCGCCTGGGGTGTTGGATAAATGATGCAGTTGAAGAGAAAAAGCCTTGCAAGAAAAGGAAAGCACTTCTCTACTAACACTCATTTTAATTAGACTCTGGAAATTACACAAGCCAGGAGAACAGGACCTTTCTACAACAAAAATGTGGAGATTTCTTCGTTTTACTTCCCAAACAAAGCATGCCCTAGAAAATTCCTTTCCCAGCATGAAAAATGTCTCCAGTTTGAGAGCCATATTCTCCTCTCACATGCATGTAGATCTATCCCACCATTCCATCTCAGCACATGACTGACGGAGAATAGACAAGCCATTAAAAACACATCCACCTCCAACCACGGGGATAATGTCCCTCATTACAGCCCAGCTTTGTCACAGCGTCCTGACACTCCGGGGAGGAAAAGGAGGGGTGAGGACAAGGACTGAGCCGGGGGCCAGGAGAGAAACTGGAACTGCAAGAGTGAGACTGTGCTGCTTAATCCAGAAGTGTGCAGCCCGGTCAGATGGGCTCACTGGGCCTCCTAGTCTGGCTGTGGAATTACTGTACTGTTGGCACCGCATATTTAAAAAAAAAAAAAATCTGGGTTTTGATTGAGTATTTTTGTTACAATTTTTAATAAATAAAAGCTCTACCTTAGTCAGAGTGTGTGTCTGCCCCTTTAAGCAGGTATTTGGTAAGTTAATTCAGAGTTTTCACAGCAGGCTTTGCTTCTCTTTTCCAGGCTCCTGTATTGCCCCTCCACTCCAGACACAAAACCCTAAAGTCTGGAAATCTCTGACAGTGAGGCAGAGCCCAACCACCAAACCTGCAGGGCAGAACTCGGGAGGCAGGAGTTTGCTTTCCCCTCGCACCGGGGGGAAGGAGCAGGAAGCAGCATGGCTCATCCCCAGGCAGTTGCACCACACCAGGAGCCAGACAGACACACAGACAGACAAACAGACATCCCGGTGTCTGCGCGTCCCCAAGGCCTTGTGGCACTGCTGCCCATGGAGCAGGACCGCTGCCAGATGCCAAGGCAGCCTCCCACCCACACACCAGGGATTCTGGGATCTAAAGGCAGCTCAGACTGAAAGAAAAACAAGTGGCACCTAAAAAAAATGTGCTTTAGCTGTCTGGCTCAGCACAGCACGGCATGGAATACCTTAAGGAGCTGCTGCAGCTGGCCCAAGACAGAGTCATTTGCTGGATGTATACATAATCCAATATACAAAAGCCTGTCTGCCGGGGAAATTTAGGCTCCACAGGGATACTCTAAAAGCAGGGACTTCTCCATTCACGTTCTGAACACTTCATCTATAAACCAGTAACCTGCACTACCGGCATATTTTTTTTTTTTTTTTTCTTTACAGGCACATTTTATTTCTATACAAGCATTTAGAGCATTCAGCCCGCACCTCCATCCCTAGCGACACTCAATCGACCAGAAAAGTGCATAGACTTGTGTCTGGAGCTCTAAGTACCTGCTTCTTTTTTCTGGCTTCTTCCTTGCCTTGACCCCTGAGTGAAGAAGCCCTTGAGGAGCCGAAATCACGCACTGCCAGATAAAGTCTGGGGCAGTTTGATGGGCTTCAAAGATCAAGGTCCACACGTAGTAAAATACACAAATACACATACGTAATTTAAACAAACTCCAACCACCGTGGTCAGAACACAACCAGAGAAATAAAGGTGCCATCTCGAGCACTGCTCCTCCAGTGACACACACGCGGGGAGAATGGAGAACACCACTAAAACTGCTAAATGACTCCGAGGGAAAGCAGCCGGGAACAATTTGGGTATATCGATGAACGTTACCGAAATTCCCCCCGCCCCCTTTAAAATTACAAGCACCACTTACCCGGGGGGCTTTCCTCTTGTATTTGTTGTTATAGTCAAATTTTTCTTTCATTTCATCTAAGAGCTGGCCCAGTCTAGCTTTCTCCTCTTTCCCAGCATAATCCTGGCTGAGGAGGATATAGGATCTCCAGTTTGCAGAGTCAAAGCCCCAGTGGCAAGTCCTGTTTTCCAGCGATTTATGAGAGTGGACCACAAATTTGTGAGGTGGGTACATGAGCCTGCAGTCCAAGCACTGGATGCAGGCTGCGCTGGGGTTACTGTAAAGCTCTGGCACCAGGAGTCCCTTACACTTCCCAAAGCACTCATGATACACCTTGAAGCTCTTCTCCGTGAGCTCCAGCTCAATTGTGCTAGAGAATTCCTTCTTGCAGTGGGGAGGGTAGGTGCCACCATAAAGCAAGGCGTTACAAAGCCTCTCAGCATCAGTTTTCGTGATGAGCCCGCAGGAAGGAGCGGAGAAGGGCAGGATGCCCATGACTTTGAGGATTTCCAGCTGGTCAGCAGTGCATCTGGAGCAGTAAATATGTAGCTCATCACACACCGAATTAATCTGCTGCAGGGAGAAGTCCCTGAGCACCGAGTTCAGGATCTGGGGCAAGCAAAGCCGCTTCTCTCCGCCCACCACGAAGCAGGAGATGGTTTCCCCTTCCAGGATGGTCTCGCACCTCTCCGTGGATCTGTCCGAGGGCATGAAGAAGGGACCAGGCATGACCGGAGGAGGCTGGATCGGGGGTAGATGCAGTACAGGTTCCGCTGGGTCTTTGCCATTGTCTTTCTTGTACATCTCCTGTGCCCATCGCGCTGAGAAAGCAGCAGGGCCACCCAGGGAGCTCATAGAGCTCAGATGAAACTGTTCCAAGGTCTTCTGCAGTCCTGGATGAGGCTGGAAGCTGCTTCTACTTACAGTCTCCATTTTTTAGTTTCTATTCCCAAAACAAACAGCAAAAATCCCCAGTTATCTTCCACCCTGATGCAAATCCACTTAATGGATTTTTTTTTAAGGAAAAAATATGAACAAAATAAAACAACCCACCCTTGTGTTTTTCCTCCTTCTCACTCAGCAATCCACTAACGGAGAGGAAATAAATCCTTTTGTATGCGTGTCTCTCTCTTCTTTCTTTTCTCTTGGTTCGCGTTACAATTTCAAACCCTCCAAGTCTCCAAGCTGCCCCGATGGAGCAGAGAATCACGGCAAAAAGAGGTCTTCATCCGAGCACTCACCCCCTCAGCCAACCCCCAGGCAAACCAATCCCTCCTCCCACACCTCCAACACACACACACTCACTCACACACACACACACCACCCACAGAAACACAAAAAGTCTGTGCCACGCTCCGAGCACCCGGGGCTCAAATATGTTCTAGCGGCTGCTGCTTCTCTGCAGTGATCCCCCTTCTGTCCATATCCACCGAGGGAAGGCGCGGGGGAGGAAAGTAAAAAGCAGGAGGAGGCAGAACGCTCGGTCTGTGCAAGGAACAAGGCAGGAGAAAAGGCCCAAATCTCCGGCACTGGCGAAGCGGCGCGGGGGCTCCGCACGGGCGAAGAGCGGCTCCGCTGCCCCTCGTGGTCCCTCCGCTCGGCCTGGGAGGCTCGTCGGCTCCGGGCTCGCCTTCCTTCCCTCACTTCTGCCGGTGCTCTCGCTGTGCCGTGGGGAGCCGCGGTGAGAGCGCGCACATCCTCCCAGCTCCTCTTTCCAGCAGTGACTGAGAGTGCCTGAGAGCTGAGCTAATGCAGGCGGGCTCAGCCTCCCGCCCTCCGCCTCCCCCCCTCTGTTTGTTGGTGTCTGCCTCAGTCATTGAATCCCGGCCAAGAATGTGACCAACTCCCCGGGCCGGGCTCTTCCAGGAACAGCGCCCGCCTCCCCCTTCGCGCTGCGCCCAGACCGGCCGGGATGTGCCGGGATCGGCCGAGCCGGGCCGAGCCGAGCCGCTCCAACCGAGCTGATCCAAGCCCAGCCGCGCCGAGCCGAACCCAGCTGGGATGTGCCGAGTCCAGCCGAACCGAACCGAGCTGTGCTGAGTGCTGCCGAACCGAACCGAGCTGTGCTGAGTGCTGCCGGGCCAAACCCAGCCGTGCCGAGCCAAGCCGAACCGTGCCGAGCTCAGCCGAACCGAGCCGAGCCGCTGCACGGGCGGGCGCGCGGCAGCGCCGGAGAGGGAGGGAGGGAGCGGGGGGAGGATAAACTGCTGGGTTCACGGACCGCCGCGCCGCCAAGGAGGGGCGGTAGGGCGAGGGCTTTTTCCCTGTCGCCGCTGGATTTCTGGCAGCGGTGAAATGGAACAGACGCGGGGAGCGGCGCTCGCACGGGCACGGAGCGTGTGTGAGCGCTCACGGAGCGTCAACTGCGGGCACACACCCCGCGCCGACAGCAACCACAGGCGGGAGAGCGCGACTGATGGGCGACAACCCAACGAGAGCGCATCCTCGGGGCGCCGCGGGACACCGGAGCCCCGAACCCACTGAGCGCTACCGACGAGCGACACGCGTGGGCTTCCCTGTCCCGACACGCGTGTGCTCCCTTGCTCCGACACACATGTGCTCCCTTGCTCCGACACACATGTTCCCCGCTCCCGGCACACGTCACACGCTCCTTCCACCCACGGGCGACGCTCAACGCGTGGAAGGAGCGAGAGGCGCAACCGCAGCGCGGGTGGGCAGGGGCTGGGGCTGTCCGAGTCCTCGCTGCAGCAGGAAGGCAGAGGCAGCGCTAAGGCCACGCTGGTGGCACACAGGCGGGTCGGCTCCTGGGCTGCCACCCGCGGGACCGGGGCTGTCCGGAGTGTCCGAGACTGTCCGGAGTGTCCGGAGTGTCCGGGGGCACCGAGCGCCCCCGCACGTCGGGGACGGGCGCCCTCTACCGACCGATGAGAGATCACCGCGACCGGCCGCACAACCGTGGCCGGGCACGGACACCGCTGACCACTGACCAGGGCACGGACACCACTGACCAGGGCACGGACATACACATGGCATGGACACCACTGACACTGACCAGGGCACGGACATGCACATGGCACGGACACCACTGACACTGACACTGACCAGGGCACGGACATGCACATGGCATGGACACAACTGACCAGGGCACGGACATGCACATGGCATGGACACAACTGACCAGGGCACGGACATGCATATAGCATGGACACCACTGACACTGACCAGGGCACGGACATGCACATGGCACGGACACCACTGACACTGACACTGACCAGGGCACGGACATGCACATGGCACGGACATCACTGACACTGACCAGGGCACGGACATGCACATGGTATGGACATCACTGACACTGACACTAACCAGGGCACGGACATGCACATGGCACGGACACCACTGACACTGACCAGGGCACGGACATGCACATGGCACGGACACCAAATGACCACTGCCCAGCGCACAGACATGTACTGACATCTACTGCTTCGGGCACTGACATATCCACTGCCCCTAGCATGGACACACACTGACCATAGCATGAACATACATTGTCCATGGGGCGGACAGTCATTGACCAGGACATGGACATGCACTGCCCAGCAGCACTGCCAACTCCATTATGAAATTATTATTAATTTATTATTCTCAGGAGTGAGATGCTCTTACTTTCTACTAATATTAAACTTCAAAGAAAAAAACAATAACTGTGTCTTCTTCCATTTTCCATGGACTGCACACCCAGAATTCTAACAAACATTTCAACCACCACTTAGCATCACCATAAGGAACAAGCTGAAAAGGTTTCCACTGTTATCTCAGAGCTCTGTCAACTGTGTGCCAAAAAGGGCTGGGGAGCACTTTCACACCAGCACAATGGTTAATAGTGTTTGTAATGCAACAAGGACTTTAAGCACTGCACATCCATAGAGTGTGACTGAGGGACACAGACACTGAATTTTGGACAGTCTCATCTGGAAGAGTTCATGGCAGTGGAACAGCAGAAAAAGCACATCAGGACAAAAGAGGAGGAGCAAACAGACAAATATCCAAACAGTGCTTAAAAGAGCAATTGGAAAACAAACCCACTGTGATTTACTCAGACTCATTGTAATGGGGCAGGGCACACAACAAGCTCTTGTGTTTTATTTGGACTTTTATATTCTGAAATGTTATTCAGAATAAAGGGAAAAGGTGTAAGAGTTGTATAAGAGTTTTGACCTTGCCTCTAAGTCAGCTTTTCCCTTGAGAGAAATCCACTCTCATATACCAAACTTGGACATCAACCCTCAAAGAGCTAAATGGCTTCAGAAGAGGCAGGAACCAAACACACTGGTTCAGGTCAGCAGCTGTGTCTTCATGTGCTCAGAGAAGACACTTGGAGGATCTTCACCAAATTGCTTTAATAGAAAGTCCTGGTAGCAAGAAGGATTCTTGAAGTTTCTGTTTATACAATCCATCACACATGGATTTGATCCATGAGTGGGATTTTTAGATATTACCACAATACCAAAGTCTAAAGATGGGATTTAACAATTTAGGCCATACAGTCCTTGTTGATTCCTGATGCTAAAGAAGTAACCACATTAAGAGAAAGCAGGGTTAGGAACATTCCTCACTGGGTAACAGGATAATCTAAAAGGTTTTAGTTAAGAATAATTTTTAAATTATATTATTCAGAAAGTACATATGGTACCTTTCAATAACATGAGGGACATCCATCCACTCCACCATTTCCAGACTGAAGGGTGTGCTTTGGTAGAATGGAAACCCCTCCCAACATTCAGCCTCCTCTTAGTGAAGCTCTGACTGTGAGTGTGACAAGGGAGAAGCAGCAGACACACAGTGAATTCCCCCAGGGCTGTGGCAGTTGACCAGACTGTCATCAGAGACACTCGGATACAATGGGGACCAGCAGCAGGATCACTCCCTAGATGGATTTAGTGCAGTTTCAAGCTTTTTTTTTTTTTTTAATCCACTAAAATATAAATGGCCAGATATACTCAAACATCACATATGGAGTTCCTGATTCTTTTAAAGAACCAAACTAATGCCTGCAGGAAGTCTGGATAGCAATGGAAAAGCTTCTCAGCTCTGGAAGCTGGTGGTTTCTTTTCTCACTCCCTCTCCTTCATCCCCTAGAAAGAAAGGACAGCAAGCAGTAGTTGCAGTTCATTTTAAAAGAGGTGCCATTTTCTCTTCCAAATGACTTTTTAATGCAAGTAAATCATTGGATGGTGCAACAGATTGTTTATGGGTGGAATTTGTAAATGGAATTCCTGAAGCAGAGGGGACTACCAAAGAGACAGGAAGGATGGTCTTGTGGTTAAGACAGAAAACTCAGGACATCTGGGGTCAATTCCCAGATCTCCCACAGATTTCCTGTTGCCTTGGGCAGTCTCTCTGTGCCTCAGTTTCTGTATCTGCAATACTCAGACAGTGAGCAATTGGAGTGGCAGCTTCCAAACTGAAAGCCATGATGGGACAGCTTCAACTCCTGCAGCAACAACACAGCAAAAGTTGCACATCTTTACAGAGTGTGCAGAACTGAGCAGCAGCAGGGCAGGAGAAGGAGAGTGAAGGGAGCTGTCATGTGGCATTAAGGTGGCAGCAGCTTCTCAAGTGAGCACCACATCTTAAAATCAGATTAATCTGTCCCCCAGTCACTGCTTGTCTTGCTCCAGTTCTTGAAGCTGGAGAAAGGAGAGGAGAAAAATATCTCTGAGGAAGGGCCCTAACACCACAGTGTTTTTCTCACTCTCTCCCTCTCCTCCTCCCCCTCTCCATTGGCTTCAAGGCCAACAGCTCCTGGAACACAAACACTCTTGTAAACTTCTGAACCACACAGCCCTATGGTGGGTGGGTGTTTGCTCCCTGCCTGCCAGTTCCAATCCACCCACAGATTCCAAAGGCCCAGAACAAAAAGCAGACTCCATTTTCCATATTTAACAGGCAGTGCTCTTCCCTCCCCATCGCCTTCACTCGGTGCCTCTCCCCAGCACCAGGTCCCACCTTCTGGGTTGGGGGGGATGTTGGTGCCTGTGTTTGTACACACAGAGCAGAAGTGTGTTCTGAGAGGGCTCCCCCAGCCCCCTCTGGTTCTCACTGCCTGCCTGCTCGGGGAGAGCTGGGGATTAGCAAGGGCTGTGCTGCATATTGCAGCTATTTGACAAAACGTTTGGGAAGGGCCTATTGTGAAGATTGTGAAGAAGGAAGGGGGGGAGCGTGGGTGCGAATGCGACACGTCAAAATTCCTGCTGCAGCTCACATTAGACAGCACAGCCCTTGGAGCAGCCAATTTCCACTTTCTCCATGCTTGTACTGTACATATCCATTGCTAATTGTGACAGAAGTAAAACTATTTCTGCATGGCCAGGATATTTCCTTCCCTCTTTTCCTTTAGAGATTATCATTTATCAAAGTCATAGTTTTCACTGATCAATTACAATGAAACTGGGGAATGCCAAACTATCCAGAACCTGAGGAATAAGGTTTCAAGCTCTCTGTTGGAAAGGATTATCTGAGAGCCAGGTGGTCTTTTTCATTCAAATGTTTCAATTTTTCATCAGCACACATATTCTGCTTACAGAAAATTACTTCACAAATGTGAACTAAATTATCTTTTTGGCCAAAATTAATTTTGTACATATTTCTCTGAGATATGCATTAAGTGAATTTAAGACATCTAAAAAGTCACCAAAAAAAGTTTCAAGAATCAGTCGTATTTAAGATGAACAAACAAAAATTTTCTCTGTATGAGAAGGTCAGCAATAGACTCATGACAACCAAAACAGTGGGGTTTTTTTAATGAACGGAAAAGTCAACTATTTCCAGACACCATTCAGGGCAAAGAGCTCAGTGAGGTGGCTGGGACTTTTCAGCAATGGCAGCAAGGCTGTGTTTTAGGGCTTTGGCTCAGCCCTCTGATTTTATTTCACCATGGGAGCAGCTTCTCCCAGAGAACCCTATGGATTCAGAACTCATCATTATTTCCTTAACCCTTTTCCAAATTCTTGGCTCTGTTCAGCTCAGCTCCATAGCCTGTCTCCTGTATCTTTTATATCTTTCCCAAGTACAGAACCTCTTGGTCATGGCCCATTGGCCATATATCCACGATGAATACATGCAATGAACATATGACCTGCTTAAAACATGACTTGCTCTCACTTAAAATTTATATATAATTTGCAGGAAATCATCAGGCATCCTAGGAAGCATGGGAGGTGAGGGGTTGTTAAAAGCACAGGAAAGAGTTCTCCATTTTTTGGAATTTTTTCATCCCAAGTTGCCTGGTATGTTGCTCAGGGCTACCCCTCCCTCCCTCACACACTCTGCACCTACATGTCCTGGTGGACGCTGCCAAACACCTCATTAAAAAAAAAAAATTCCAAAAAACATGCTTGCTACAGACAATAAAAAAATTAATTCACTGGGAAAAATCAGTCAGAGAAGGGAATAAGGCTGGAACTCTTGGGATTCCCAAAGGAGCTCACAGAATAGTCCTGTAGGGAATCAGGGCTGCACAGACTTTTTGTCATTTACATTAATAGCAAATCTTTCATTTTTCAGCAGAGCCAGCACTGAGCAAACAAGGCAGAGCATCCACATCCAGCAGAGGCAGGGTCAGGAACACCAACCCAAAGCCTTGTCCCTGTCAGTATTGCACTGAACTGCTGCTGGCCACCCTCAGCAGCTCCTCCCAGAGCCACCACCACCATCCTAGGGAAGAAAAGTCAACTCATTTCAGACAAAGTGGATTTAAGCAAGTCTCTCCAAAGCAATCTACATTAAAGAAGTGTGCCAGCCTTGCCCTACAGGAGCTCCTGATCAGCAAAACTCGAGCTGCAGCAAATGAGGAGGGTGACCTGCCCTCCCTCCCCTCCCACACATACCCGGCCATGAGGAGAAGCTCTGGGGATGCTGACTGGAGCTGCTGCAGTGCTGGGATGAGCAAAGGCAGCAGAGCTGGGCTCCACAAGCAGTGTGACCCTCTGTGACAGCAGCAGTGACACAGCCTCGCTCCCACCTCACCCAGAACCCACAGGCCAAACATTCCCTCCCTCCACAGCCTCTCACAGAGGGAATTCACCTCTCTCTTCTATAATCTCATCCATCTTGGAGATCATTTCTCATCATCAAGCTATCTGTATTTTGCAAATAATATTGATAAGCTTAATGCACCTTTGCTACAAAGACTCTGTCAGATGTTCTGATCTGCTGGCTGGGTTTTATCACCACAGCTTCTGATCCTGGTGTCTCACCTCATGTCCTTTGGTACATCCTTTACAGCAGTTCAACGTCCAAAATCATGGCAGGGAATGAGTCTGCTTGAAATTTATGACCTCTCCCTCTTGTTGTAAAGTGATCCCCTGTCTGCTGGTCTGACAGGTGAACCTGCAATTTATTGTAGAGGCCTGTGCCTCCTATAAATAACACATGAAGCACCAGGCACTCTGTGGAGATCAGTGCTTGCATCATCACTTCACTCATTCAGAACATGCTGTCCTAAAAATCCTGGATTTCTACTCCTTTCTCACAAATTCTTATGCATTGATCTCATATTTATTTAATTTATGGGCTTTCTGAATGAACCTGTGATTAAAGCACATGCACACCTCATTAGCATAATGAGATTTTTCCTACAAGCATGTAATGAAAACGAAACAAATTCATTCTGTCATTTTACAGATGTGGAACTGCAGAACAGGGAGGATATACAAGTGGCTTAAGGCCACCCTGCAGATCTTTATCACAATCCAAATCTTTTACCAAGTTAAAATTAACTGTTTTTAACTTCATGACTGGGTTTTTTCCTAACAAAACTCCATGATATTCCTAGAACTACTCCCAGATCCAAACTATGCAATAAGAGAGTCCAACACTGAAAGACAAAGAGGTCTGGGGTTTGATTTTTTTTTTGTCAATAAGACTTATTCCATACTCCAGTGGATAAGATAGGCTATGTTTTGAATCAGACACTTCAGTCTGGTAGAAGCAGGTAATGAAAGTGTCCCACTAGATTTGTATTTACTGAAGTGCCTGATTTAACAGTGCCCTGTTCTCTTTTTCAGGACAAAGGCACTGAACATTTTCATTTCTAGACAGCATCAGCTGTCAGACTAGCTTTTATGTAAAGCATTTTCATTTCAAGTCTCTTCAATCTTTAATTAGCTGTTTCAGAAGAGAGGAGCATGAAAGCTGGTGACAGGAGACATTGGGGCAAGTTCCCAGTGTCCCAATCCCTGTCCCAGCAGCCCTCCTCCAGCTGCACAGAACACAGAGGCACTGGGGATGTTCCAGCAGGATCTGCCCAAATGAGCTTCCACCAGACTTTCAGAGTTCCACTTCTGTCTCCAGCAGTTCTGCACTTCCAGGGCTCCCTATGGCTACAGGAATGGTATTTATGTAGATTAAACCCACTTCACTTACGTGCCCTCTGACAAAGAATGGTGCATAGAAAAAGTAATTAGGGTTTAAGATTATTTTAAGCAAGAGATGAGCTCATATCTAGTAAACTTCTAAACTATTCCTGGGTACAGCATTTATATTAAAATAATGAACAGTGACTGTGAGAGGAAGGACTACAGGAAAGGCTGGCCATGCTTAGATTCTCTTTTTCATCTCCACCCTTCAAAAATTTTTATTAGATTTCTTCCCTGCACGTGGCAGGCTGACAGTGGGACTCTCCCTCCTCTCCCCCTACCATCCATCATGTAATCCAAGCCCATCTTGAAGCAATGATCCAGTCTGTCCCATGCCTGCTGCAGCATCACTACTAAGACCAGGATCCATCAGGAATGTGCCAGCTGGCACCTTTCCCTCCCCTCTGCTTTCTTTCCCTGTGCAGAAGAAACCATTCCTTGCCTTCTGGGGCCAGCACTGGACCCACACTGTTCCTCCTAATGAATGCAACCTGTTCTAACGAATGTGAAGCTTATTTGTGAGTGTGGAGCTGCACTCAATTGCCTGACATTTCACATTTCTCACCATAAATCTGGGTAACACTTTATTTTAATTACTGGGACATTTTCTAACTTTTATTGTTTCTGGCAAACACAGGCAAAATGAGCTCATTCATTATATAAGGTATGTGAGCTATTTCTTCAGGGGAAATTGTGTTCTATATTACCCTTGCTATGCAACAAGATGCCATTCACCTCCCTTGTACATGTCATTAAGTGTCACACAGACTGAGAAGGATGAACTTATCTTTTCCTGAATGACAGAGACCTCGAAGGTTGATATATCCATCCATCCATCCATCCATCCATCCATCCATCCATCCATCCATCCATCCATCTGCATTTCTAACACATCCATTAATTGTCAGCAGCTTTGTCACATCTGCACTCCAAAGCTGGTGAAGGCACCACCTCGATGTTACACAGAGGAAAGTCCAAAATGTAAACTTCAGACCCTGGTTTGATTTTGCCGAGGTGATTTTGCTTTACAGGCATTACAAAGGAGACAAGGAACAAACTGGTGAGGGCTGCAGTGCTCAGGGAGATGCTGTGTGTGAGACTGGGCACCAGAGCCTGCACTCAGGACTCTGGAGAGACACAAAGGATTTTACAAATGCCCTGGAGCCTTAGGGTAAAAACCCCTTTTTATGTCCAACCCCCCTCAGCAAAGTTCTGTAACTTCACTAAGATGAACAGCACTGGAGACCAGGGAGCTTGCACTCCTCCAGCTCTCCAAGGTCACATCAGAAGTCCTGCAGAAAAGAATACTCAGCATCTCTGGGCCTGATTTGTCCCACAGCAAGCAGTGCCAAATTTCGAACAGAGTCCAAACAAAGATTAAGTTTAGACTCTCTATCTCCATAATGATAATTTGGGGCCAAGACTCAGTAGGTGCTGAGCAGTCTGCAGGCAACAGAACGTCTCCCTTGTAAACCCAGCCCATAATTTTTCAATTACTGAATTCAGACTGGACTGGAGAAATCATAAATCAGGCCACTCCTTTTGACAATTGTTTGAGCTCTAGAACTGGACTCCTGCTCTTGGCCTCTCCCCTTGTCTGTGCATTATATCCCTCCTCGGACTGTACCTTCCTTGTTCCTACTGAGCCTGAGATGATGGAATTGGCCATTTGCCCAGGTGAAGGGGGAAAAAAAAGGTGGTTACTGTAATGGAAGGGCTTTCTGACTCTTCTGACTGCAGAGTGAAAATCCCAGGCAGATAGCACAGAGCCTGTTTAATGACTCACACTCCGCTTTTTCACCAGGGAAAAATTTCAGGCCTGCACTCACTTAAAAGATGGAAATTTTTATAAAACTTCCATTGTGGTATGTTACCATCTGTTCAGAAATTAACAAAAACAAAATCAAAGTAAGCAAATGGGTTGATTTTTCTTTCTTTCTTTCTTTTTCTTGTAGTAAGAGCTTTCTGTTCTGTAGATAAGAGTGAATCTCCAAGGGGAACTGTGAGCACATAGAGTTCAGTACAAGAAAATAGAGACTCCAGTGTAATTGTTTGCTGGCTTTGCGCAAATCAACGTCCTGCAAAGTAAACTGTTCTCTCAGTGATGGCCATTTCCTCCTGCAGCCATCAGGAGTGTTCCTGTCACTCAGGGAGGGAGAGAATTCTTGTGTCTGCAAGCATTTGCATGTGCTCAGACCCAAAAACTCCTCGGATCTGAACAGCTTCCAAGGGCTTCTGATGAGATGACTTTTCTGACAAAGTGTTCCCTCTCCTGGGAACCAGGCCACTGCAGATTTGGAAGAGTTGTGTATAATAAAACAAAATTTCAAGTTTTTGTTGGAGAAAAAAAAAAAAAGAAATTGCAGACAGCAAATTTTGCTTCATTCTTTCGAATGCTTCATAAGAATACATAACTTTTTCTGCCTGGTTTTGAACAAGAACGTGTATTTCTTTTTTCTTTTCAGAGTTGAATTCTTGGAACTCATACCATTTTCATTTGGCTATTTTTACCCGCCCTGCTCCTTCCTGTATCCATGGAGTTTCATCAAAACATTGAATTCCAGCCTCTAATGACATAACCTTCCCCTTTCCTTCCTGTTCTCATGTCACCTCTCATTTTCTCACCAGCTCCAAAGCCTTCTCTGATTTTTAGACCTTTTTCTACTTTAGACTTCTTATTTTCTTTATGTACTTTGCATCAGCACTATCCTCTACAGAATGGATTATTAAAAAGTCATAAACTTCTGAAGAAACAAGCAAACAAAGCAGCCTTCCAGCTGCTTCAGCTGAGGAGAACACCTTCTCCTCTTCCTTACTCTAAGGAAAAATCTTATTTCAAACATAGAGCTTTGTCTTGCATCGGTATCAAACTGGAATGATTTGACTCCAATCACTCTCTGAGTGTTATCTGCTGGGCTGGGGATAAATCAGCTACAGGACAGCTCAAGTGAAATGAAGAGAATGATTGCCATGTGAAGCTGAGACAAAGGGACTGTGACACACAGCCAACAACTTCACTGCCTGTATTTACCCATTAAATGTGAGATAAAAGTGCCATTCAATGTATGGCTCGAGTTACTTAATGGATTAGCACTGCAAAATACCTGACATAGTCTGGCTCTTTGCACATGGATCCTACACTTGTGTATTCCTGCACAGAGCTCCAGTGCTGTGCGAGCTGGGAGGGAAAATGTAGGAGCAGCAATCTGGCATGAACATTCCTTGTCTCAGGAAAAAAATCGAACTGCGAATGGAATTCATTTGCTGATTTGCAGGAACAATGAAGTCAAGCAACAAAACTTAGCAAACCATATTAAAAAGCATCTTCACAAGTATTTTTGCAGGCAACAGAGGTGTTTATGAACCAAAAAAAGAGGTGTAGAAGTTACAATGGCTCCAGGGCAAATTTTAACTGGTTTCCCCTCCTTATTAGATTTCTCATTCATAAAAAATTGCTGGCTGACTTAGCAGTCACTGCACCATGTGGGATTTTAGGTGTTCCTAACCATCTGCGTGCATTTTTTCTATTTGTCTAACTAATTTTCCATCTTCAGTTTATTTGTCTTAATTTTATCTCCCTGTCTACATAATTAGAGTTATCTGGAACATCAAGATAAGCCTTTGTCCCAGCAGAGGGATGGACAGTCTATTTCTATTTGCTATCAGAAGCAAAGAACATAAGCTCTAAGCTATTCCAAACTCCACTGCCATTTTCTGCTGGCAATAAATAAAGTTCTTCATGCTATAAATCATGTTTGATCCTGACAGTTTTTCCTGATCTGGAGCCTGGAAGTTCAGAGTCCTTCCAAAGGGTGCCACCGAAGTTCCCAGCCAGGTTTGCTCTCAGAACACGATATTCTCAAATCCAGAGGAACAGCCCCAAGTGAATCAGTTTGAGCTCCACACTGACAATCTGCCAGGAATTTAAAGTCTCTGTATAAAACTGAATGCTGAAACGTGTCAGGTGCCCAGAATTTCCATCAAATTCAGTGCCTGAGCCATTGAGTGGGATTCAAGGATTAGAACATTAACTTGTGCAGAGTTACACCTATCCATAACTTCCCTATGGGAATGCCAGGCTGGAAGATTACAAGACTAAGTCAGCAATTTCTCAGTCCCACAGTCTTATCTCCTGGTGCCCAGCTAAAGTCTTTTATCAACAGAAAACAGCTGGAAAGCTTTATACAAAAAGTTATGATCCTGCAAGATTCAGAATATTATTTGCACGATAAGCTGAGAAATGAGGTTTGAAGTCTTTCCTGTGTTTAAGCCTAAAAAGAAAAGCTTAGCAAGATTCAGAAATGCCAAGTTCAGTCTCCTTACACACAGAAAATTAAGTCTGTTTGGATCCATGCAGATTATTTTGGGCTAGCCCAGAAGCTCCATGGGGAACATATCCAGGTTAAAGAAGACATGCAAATGAGAGGTGTGTGACACAGATTTGTACTGCCTTTCATTTTTGCTCATACCTAGAAAAGCTCCATGACTAATGATATCAATGTTTCTTTTAGATGTTCAGTCTTACCCACACTGGAGTTGTGTATGTTTAGAATTCACCTGCAGTTTATCCATATTTAATCTTTTTCATGCCCTCCTTCCCTGCTTACTCTACCCAAAATGTCAAAATTGACATTTTGATCAGTTACAATTACAAATACATGTGGATTGATGGAATTGTGAAAGTTCAGAACTGAATCCCTGGTTCTTCCCCAGGTTGGAAAGGCCATTTTTAGCAAGTCAAACCACCATGACTTCTTTTAGTAGTAGAGCTGTACACAGGCTGTACCAAGAGCAGTGTGTCACAAGAGAAACAGTGGAGTGGGTCATGTTTAGCACCAGGAACAAGACATGTGTCATGTGTTACCTACCAAAACCAAGTTCTCATGGCATGCTTTCATTCCTTCTCACAAGGAGCTACTGCCTTAAATTGCCTCTGTGAAGAGAGACTCTTCTCCCTCAGCAGGAAAAACAACGAGGTCCTTAAAAGGACTGCTTAGAAGAACTCAGCAAGTTCAGAGATGCTTTGTCTTTTCTGCCCATTGCCCAATGATCTTCCTTATATAATTGATTAATAAAATCCATGAAATTTCTCTGGAGATA
This sequence comes from Oenanthe melanoleuca, assembly GCF_029582105.1. NCBI lineage: Eukaryota > Metazoa > Chordata > Aves > Passeriformes > Muscicapidae > Oenanthe > Oenanthe melanoleuca. The sequence continues at coordinate 5,069,602 of NC_079354.1, forward strand.
GGCCAGGCCACAGATCCTGTTCTCATTTTATTTTAGTTCTAGGAATAGCAAGCAAGAAAAGACTGCTTCTAAAAAGCTGCAGCTACTGTTGCTGACACTTGGTTCCCACAGACATCTGTCAATAATGGGGTGTCCAGGACATTGTTCCTGGTGTCCAGCTCTGTTCCTGGTGTCCAGGAGTTTGTTCCTGGTGTCCAGCTCTGTTTCTGGTGTCCAGAGGTGGGCTCCATGCACTGGTCTCAGCCACCTGAGAGAATGCCCATCCAGATTTATTTTTAATGCATTTTGCTGCCACATTGTTGAAACAAACAGGAGTATGCACTGTTCGTGCAATTTCAAAATCTTACTTGAAAGCATTTCATGTGCACCTCAAGCACTTCCTTCCACCTCCATGTTTCCCTTCCTTTCCAGTGCTCTGCACTGGAATTCTGGCTTCCAAAGGCATCAGAAGTGCCCCTGACTGTCTAAACAAAAAACATGAGCAGTTAATCTAAACCAGAGCATTCCCATCTGTTGGATCTCCCCAAAAGTGACATTTGGTAATGACCATCACCTCCTAAGGGCAGACTGCACCTCCAGGTGAAGACAGTGCCAAGCATATTGTGATTTTCATTTGCAAGATTTTACCTGGAAAGATCTGGGGACAATTCCTGAGTGGAAGTTAACAGCCAGTTGGAATCACTGTGAGCATGCCAGAAGGGGGGCAGGGAGGGAAATAAACCTAAATTAGCTGTGGTTTGTGAGCAAGGGAGGTCAGCTCTGAAAAAAAATAACATGGTCCCAGTGGAATAAACAGTACAGCAGTTAAATCAGTAACTGGGCCAGTCATGAAATACAGGTCCTGAAATATTTCACAGCCGTGGAAGGAAGGCTAAGGAGAAAAACAATTGGCTGGTTGGGCACCACATACTCAGAGGGAATGCACAGACCCTGGAAAGGTGGCACTGCACAGGGGTGCTGCTCACCTAACTCCAAGGGATTGCCAAACTGGAGACAGAGCAGCCAGCCACACACAGTGATCCTCAGGATTTGTGTCATCAGTGCTTGAGCACTAAGAACTCAAATCTCAGCAGAGGCTCTGTGGCTGATGCTCTGTAGTAAGCCAAAGGTTACCTCCTTTATCTTCCAAAGTTCAATTTTGAACTCACTAAATCTATGCTAATTGTCTTCACTGACATTTGAATTTTTAAGATGGTATTTTGCAGACTGGATTTGGATAGCAAGTTACACTCTTTGAAAAGCACAAAGATTTGCCTCAAATGATTTCAACTTAGTGCTCCCACGTATCACTCACTAGAAATGTGAAGTGCAGAAAGAAATTCAGCAGGTCAACATGATCAGTAGGATTCTGAAAATTTTCTTCAAAAACAGAACCTTGAAAACATCATACACTCAAGCACATAAAGGAATCATTTTTGTGTGCTTTTCATCATACTAAAAGATTCAAAGACTCTTTCCTTCTTGATTTTCTTCACGAAAAATGAGTCACAGACCAGATAAAAACTAGCACATTTTTATAATGAAGAGCTGCTCTGACCTCTAGTTTATATTAATTGATGCAGGGAAAGAAGAGGAAAATTTCCAAAAATCTAAGAAAGTAGTAACTGTTCAGTGTAAGTAAGGAATCAGTTGAGCATTTAAAAAAACCTAGAAGCATTTAGGACATGGGCTTCAATACACAACCTGTTGTGAGTGAGATCATACAATGAACACAAACTTCCAAATTTCCCCTATATTCCAGATCCTGAGAGTAGGTCTGTGCCACCAACCCAGAAGGTCTGAGCTGTTCTGGGGGAGTGTTTCATGCCACACAGTCCCAATACCTGAGCACAGCACTGAGGGACCCACCTCTAGATCAGGAAGATGAGCACAAAAAGCCCTGTGGAAATGGACTGTGGCTCACAACACCAAAACCCTGCACTCGGTCAGGGGTGTGTCCATGCACCACCAACTCCAGAGCCCAGGAACCTCTCCCTGAGCTGGAGAGCACCAGCACTCCCACCTCTGTCTGTACCTCTTGCAGGAGTTTGCAGTTTGGAAGCCTCTCTGCTTATTGGCCATTTCCTGTTGACAGGAGCAGTCAGTAGAGGGGAAACATCTGTAGGTGTTGCTGTTACTTAAAGGCCTTCCCTGCACAGCCTGGAAAGACAGAACTGCTTCCCATGTGCCTTAACTCAGCGGAAACCTCTGGTGCCAGCCTGCTCAGCTGTCAGTGCAGGACAAGGTCTGAGCTGCCACAAACATCCTACAACATTCCACAAAATCGTTAAAGAAGTATTGGAAACAGGAAAAGTACCAATTCACTGAAAGAACTAGGAACTGAGTTCTAAGAAGGAAAGGCAACTTGGACTATTTCCACTGACAGTGCTGAGGTTATTTAGGATCTCAGTAAAGAAGTACCTGTGGAATATCATGTGTAACCCCCCACCCAAGGACTTCAACAAGTCCTCCACCAGGTTTCAGAGCACTCAGAAAAGTTACACTGTACTAACAAACTGAGGCAAGAGAAAGGAATGAAGCAATTCTCTCAAAAAACAGAGGAGGTCTGGAGAGAAGCACAGATTTCCTGTGCTTTTAATCAGTCATGAGGGCTCTGCCTCATCAAGCCCACGCAGGTGATGGAAACTCATCAGAACCAAGGATCATTATGCAAGATAGAGGATACAGGGCTGCTCCGACACCTTCACCCAGCAGTTCGCTCAAGCCACAACTCAGAACAGGAAGTTTCAGTCAGACTTTCAATTCCCACACCAGGCTAAATCAATCTAAATCAAATACCTTTAAAAGAAAAAGCCTTGAATGGAAAAAACCAGTCTTTTTATGCCACCCACTACCAGAAAGATTATTGTTCTTGCCTCAAAACTATTTCTGATTTGAAAGCTGCTTGAATTTAGAAATCCAGGGATTGGATTATTTTTTCTGTGTTTGAATTTTTACACAGGAAAACTGAGTAATTTGTTCAGTTAGATAAGCCAAAAAAACAAAAAAAAAAAAAAAGAAAGAAAGAAAAGAGGCGGCGAGGAGGATGGCCACTGTTGGATTAGAATTAATTTATGCCGATAGAATGACACTGTCAAAAAATCCCACAGGAAGAAGCATTTTTAAAGCCTTTAATCAGGCCTTATTTTCCCTTTTTTTATTTTTTCTTTTTTCATTCCATTCTCAAAAGCTTACTCTTCTGATCCACAATAATTTTGGGACCAAGCCTTTGTTTCTTGACACCAAATGCTGTTGGTGTTATTTTCAGCACTGGAATTGCTGCAACGGATCCCATGCAGTGCCCCCTATCCTTTCCCTGGCCATGAAAAGCTGCTTCACACAAAACTTTAAGACACTTCAAGAGGTACCAATCAAAAAAAAAAAAAAAAGAAGTCAGTCCTTCTCCAGCAAGAGTTAAAAGGGTTCTCTTGTTCCTTCTCTGCTGTATTTTGCTTTAAAGATCATTACTGGAACAAATCCGGGGGGGGGTTGCACCATACAAATATCCCATAATTCCTGAATCCTTCCACACTCAGCTGCACAGCCAGCAGTACACAGTTAAAAATATAGATATAAATATATGTATTTATGCTTCATGGTACACGTTACAAGCCCAAGCCTGTGCCTCCACACAGAAAGGAGCTGAAGCTGGGTCTGCCTCTGCTCGCTCCCTTTCCCTGTGCATTTGTCCCCAGTGAAGGATATCAGACATGACAGCCCTGGAGTCTGCAGCCCTTTGTCTCCACAAAAGGTCCAGTTCTGACAGCAGGAGGCTGGAACTTCACTTGGACACTGTTTCAGCAGTATATTTCAATCAACAATGCCTTGAGAAACTTCCAGGAACCACCAGCAAAAGTCAGGAATGAGCAATATTGAGACTAAATAACCAGTCAAGGTTCTCTTTTTCTGAGAGCTCTTTCTGAGAACTACCAAGGAAACCAATTAAGATCAATCGTGTTCGTCACTGAGGCCGGAACACATCGGGGACCATGTCCCTGTTTATTTATGGGCCACTTGAAAATAACCCAATGGAAAACAACCAGGGAGCTGCTACTGGCACGGACTGGATTTGAAATGCAATCAAAGTTTCTGGTTTCCTTAGCAGAGAGCCTGTGAGCAAAGCCCAGCATCCCTCCCTGAGAACAGGCTCACAGAGCTGGGGGAGGGAAAGGGTTACCCAGGGCACCATAAATGTCACCAAAATATGCTGGGCACTCTGCTCCCCAGAGGGACTTTATTAGGATTTTCCACTCGCAGCAATGCCACAAGTACCCAGGAGTCAGAAAAAGAAATGGAAGCAGTTGTGAAATTGTCCTGTCTACTTTTACCATCCACATGGAAAAACACACAAAAAGACTGACGGGCATACACTGGGAAAAAAAAAACAGATGATGCCCTTAAACTTCTTTTTTCACAGCTTTTATGGAGATAGAGAACATCCTGAATGTCTAAACTCTCCAGATGCACTGTTCCCTTTAAAGTTGGAATGTGACTTTTTTTCACCCACAAGAAAAAGTGCAGTTTCCCAGGTTCTTACTGGAAACATTTCTTGAGAAAATATTAATTTTCAAAGTGTTGTTTTTACACTTTTGGTTCACTGGTTGTTTGAATCTTGTAATGCTTTAATAGTGTTTTTACTCCATGAATGTTTGTAATAACTTAATCCATCCTATTTCCTATAGTATCTGCTTTAAAGGGTAATTATATCAATATGCTTCTTACATTTTGTAATCCAAAAAGCTTTTCTTTTGTAGATTTTTTTGTCAGCTGGGTGATTCAAAACAAGACTCAATGGGATGCTCCTGGCCCCTATGATTTCTGAAAAAGTTGCTGCACAATAAAACTCATTAACCCAAAAAACCCCATTAGAAACATGGATAATTATAGCATTTTGTTAAGTTCTCACAACTTTTCTTCCTAATTAGAGAGTTCAAGGCTAGCTACCATCTGCTGCATTTTCCAATACAAAAATCTCATGCATTTGTGTTCACCTGCCCTAAGAAACTTTTATTTTCTTTTTTTATTTTTTGTTTTGTTTTGTTTTGTTTTGTTTTTTATTTTCTCAAAAAGAGCTGCAAAGTTTTGCAACAGGCTAAAAGATATAACCATAATTAGATTCTCTTACATATAGCCTTGAATAAAGGCCCCAAGCATATCTATTTACAACAGGAAATATCCAAGAACCTAAGCAGATTTAATAGGCTTACACAAGTCTTGTAAAGCTACTTGTGGCCTTTTGCAGAGGACATTGCTCAACTCAATTCTTCCCAAACTTCTGGTCTATTTTTCCACAGCCAAGCCTCAAAAGTTTTCACAGATTATTGGAATTTAGGAATTAATATGCTTTGCAGTTCCACAGACTGCTTTGGGCACTATGAGTTTATCACTTCAGGGTTTGGCTCTCCCTGTCTCCTTTCAGTCTCCTCTGCTGCCTTTTCTGATGCTCCACTTAGAATATAAAATAGCAATGGACAATTCTGAAAATTATTACATTTAATGACAGTGAACTAATTTAATGTCAAACAAGATCAGTCATTCTTGTGTCAGGAACAAGCCTGCTCCTGGTGCTGGTGCTGAAGTGGGAGTGCTGCAGAGCTGAAATGGCTCAGAGCTGCCTGAAAGGCTCAGGGCTACTGACAGGTCTCTCAAAGCAAAGATCAGACTCCATAGTACTTTTCTGCCTCTACACCAAATTAAAAGACAGCATTGCAGCCTAACTCAAAACATCTGGCTTGAAGGCAGTATGAGCTTTTACTGCTCCTCAGACACAGTCTCAGACAGTCAAGCTGAATTTTGGTAGCCTGGCAGCCACTGCTCCCCTAAAGGTCCTCTGCTTAATACTGAGTGAGGGAAGGGCTAATGCTGCTTTTTGCTGTTCATAAAGGAAACAAGAAGATCCCTTGATAAGATGTTATCTTCTTTCCTTCCTCTCACTGCATTCTCTGTTCAACAGGGGAATTTCAGTTTCGTCTTCCCTGTCCCATACAGCAATCAGAGGCTCTAAAGGGGACCTCTGGCACTCCAGATCAAACTGTTACCCACTAAATCTCTTTTCTCTGGAACATTGGAGATACTTCTCTAACACATCCAATATGTATCTGATGAAAATTGTTACCAGAATGTTTCAATCTCTTAAGTTACAGAGAGAAGCCAACTGACAGCACTTGACAACATGGAGCACTGTGCCAGAAGGCAAACCAATAAAGTTTCTTCTTCTTGAAAGTGACAAAATGCTTATTTTAAGCATACTGAGACAATAAAGTGCTGATTAACAGGCAGCATGTTCTTCAATGAAATGTATCAGTGTGTAGTCTTGTGCTAAATACAGAAGATGCTGAAGGTATGTGATGACGAGTGTGAGAACAGCTCCCCGTCAACATATTGAAATTTAGTTTTAAACCAATTCACTGACAGAGTGTTTTCAGCTACAGGGAGGACTGACCCAGTGTCAGGGGCAATTTTTGTGAACTCCATAAGCATAAATGAACGTGCAAGGTTCATTTCTCAACAGCTTAGAGCTGTCTCAGACACATACACGTCTGCAGCCATGTCTTTGCTGCCTTACCCTGGTACAAAGGGGTGTATTGACTCTCCACGGATTGCCAGGGAGGGATTACTTTAGCTTGAGCTAGGAACTACAATGTGTTCTTTGTAGGTAGCCTAATCACACGTTAACACCGTGTTCTGCAGAAATTAATAGAGATAAGGCTGAAAATAATACTCACCCACGGAGTCTAAAAATAAGCACCAAAATTTCCCCTCCTCGTTTCTTTCTGCTTTGTGTTTCCCCTCAGGTGATGACACCATTCTCCTCTCCAGCTCTCCTGAAATGCATTGTGAGCATCATGGTTACAGACTGTTCTGGGGAACAGATCCTGCATGTAGGGTCAGAGTTTTGGGATGTACTGTGTGAGGCAGATCAAGGGTTATAGCTTTGGGATGTACTGCATGAGACAAATCAAAATCTTCCTAGACCAGAAGAACCAACAGAAGGCACCGGTTTAACACGGTCTCCAAGAATCAGATACCTAGAAACATATTTGAATATGTATAAATTAGGTGGGCAGCCTAGTCACAAGAGTGAGCTGAACTAATTACAGAAAACGGGGTGTTTTCAGCTGCACTACCATGAAGAAATACACTCCTTCAGAGTATTTTTGGTGTGACAGACTCTGTTTAGTTTTAATCCTGCAGCTCAGCCCATTTCAGACTTCCAAATACAAGCCAATTAAAACTCCAAAAGCTTATTGAATATTGATTGCTTTAGACCATGCAATTTAATGCAGTTTTGATGCATGTAAATACAGGAATTTTGAGAGCACAATATCCTTAAAATCAGTAAAAGGGCAGTAATTTATCAGGAACACTGCACAAAGTACTTGCAGTTCCACCAGGCAGAGAAACTTCCCAATGAAAGGACAGATGGAGAGAAAGCCAAATGATACTACTCAAAAACAGGGAGTAACAATCCAAGTTTTGGGGCAGTTTGGTATGCACCTCATGTCCTCATGCACATACATAACAAACTCATCCATTCTCAAAAAAACTTCTTATGAGACAAGATAAAAAAAGGTTCCATCTCCCAGGTGAAAAAAGTGTGGTCAGTAGGTGTGAATACAGATAGAACTGGCTTTAGAAGTGGCATTAAAAAAAAAAAAAATTAGTTCTAGGGATTATGCACCAGATTTGCTAATTTTGTGGTACTGAACTTAAAGAATCTGGCCAAGGGAAGGGAGAAGAATGAGTTTTTCATGACAAATTGTGTCTATCTGCCTGCAGTCCCTGCCATAAGGTGTCCCCAGCCCGGGTGACTGGAGCAGGGAGCCCTGGGGGTGATTCCTTGCACACCACAGGCACGGTGTCCTACTGCCAGATGCATGCTCCATTACATTCTTCTAGTCCTGAAGGAAAAACACTTTGAATTTAGTAATATATAGTATTCCTGTTAATGTGAGGCAGGAGACTGGCAACAGGCCACTCGCAGAGCCCAGCAATGGAAAAAGCAGAGCGAGCTCAGCCTCACAATGTGAAGCAGACAGACCTATTGTGAGCTGTCTCCATCCTTGGGGCTGGATGCTCCAGGCTGATTTATGAGCACAATATTTACAACTAACACACATGAAATGCATTATGAGGAGGAATAAATCTCCTAGCATGCACGGAGAGCAGCTAAGATAAAAGAATGCATATGGTAAACTAGGTGACTGTTTGTCATTAAGTGTGGTACTGAAGCCAGAGCACGTCTTTGGGGCAGGGCAGGCTCAGGATTTGCACTGGGGTTTATCAATACTCTGGAAAACACGAGCCATTAGGCAGAGACTTTCAGAAAGATGTCCCAGCTTTTTATTTCTTTCTAGTGAACTCAAAGCTGATGAAAGACAGTGTGTTGGAAGCCCTTGGGAGTAAAACAGGGCTTGAAAGGAAGATCAGTCTTATGCCTTGCAGAGACCCAGTGAACAGGCCAGAGTTCAGTTACCGGGTCTTGTGTTATCACAAGCAATATTCCAAATTTCTGTGCACCTGTGTTCTATCTCATAAACAGGTATCAGTATGAAATTAGGTAAGAAAGGGCTACTTTAAGGCAGAGGGCACGTCATAATTAAGTATTCTGACTTACTGCACCACACTACAGGCAGTAGAAATTCCCCAAATTAATTCCTAAATTAAATCATCACTGAACAGGTAAACATTTCAGAAAAACAACCATCCCTTACTAAATAATGGGACCAGCAAATGAGGATGTCAATTCTAGTTTCTCTGTAATTGCAAAGCTCAAAGCCCACTCCCAAACCACTGACGACAATTCCCTGCTGATCCCTGCTGTCCTTTGAACCCTGCAGCGAGCAGGCTCCTCCAAATCTCATTTGCCTGGAGAGGGAATAGGAGGTAGCTCTCACTTAAATGCATCCATATTTGACATTTCTGCCTGCAAAGCTGCACTGGTCATAGATTGCATCTCCTCATGCCCAGCCAACCCAATTAGGCCCAAACAGCTTCTTGGAAGGACCCAGATTCATCTCTTCCTTTGATACTGAGGTTTGATGGTGCCAATATTTTTGCAGCTCTTTGTGATGTTGCTTCTTGCCTGGTGGGATGTGGCTTTAAGTTAAACAGCTCATTTTCTGCAGGGTACAGCACAGTCATGGAGAGCTGTGAGGCTGCTGCTTTTCCTCAGAGTGCTCTGATAAAACATCTGATTCCAGTATGGGAGGACAGACTCATAAAAACAGGCTAATGATGGAACCAGACTGTGGTACAAACCAGAGCAAGCACTGCAGCTAACTGAACATGTTTCCTGTCCTCAGCCAGCACCACAACATCTTGGTTTAGCTACCACACATCTCCCTCAGAGACTTCCCACTGATCAAAAGGGAACAACCAAAACTTCCTATGAGAGCAGGACAGTTGGATTGAAGGAACAGCAAAACGGATTTAGGGAGCAAGGGAGGTTCTGTTGGGGAAAATCCTCCAAAATCAGTGCAATTCCAAACTCACTCATGACAGCAACAGTAGCATGAAGCTCCCCTTGTTAACAGCAGTTTTGGGATGTGGCAGGAAGGCATCGTGGACAGAGTGGATTTGAGTGACAGCTGCTGGGGGTCAGTGACAGCAGGGGCAGGCACAGCCCTGCCAGCACCTCGGACTGGGTGTGGTCACAACAAGGGACGATCAGACACAGCGACCTCTCACACTGACAGCACCTCAGGGGAGTTTCAGTTCACTGGGTATTAAGTCAATGTAAATAAACCAAACTCAGCCCATGTCTGATACAATTAAATAAATGACACCTGGAAAAAAAATAAACTAGAGTTCTTCTGTATTTTACTGTCAGGATTCTAAATTAATCCCATTTTATATTTCTTTTATCAAAGCATTAATGACAAAGGGAGGATGAATATGAAAATACACCCTCCGCAGTGCAAAGATTTCTATTTTCCTCCATAGCTTTGATTATTCAGACTTACCCTATTTTCTTTCTAAAACACTAGTCACATCTTTAAAAAATTGCAAAACTAACTAAACCTATTACCCACATTGGTTGAAGCAATAAATACATACTCATCTGTTGAATTACTTTCTATTTTATGTTGATTTTCTACACCATTGTAGTTATGGATTAAATCACACCACATTAACTAGTAGGGTAATTTTGTCCCACTGTTTTGTGGTTTCCTGCCCATAAACAAGTGATTTATGGATTTTTTTGTGGAGCTCCTTAACATGTTGATTTCAAATGAAGGAATGATACCCAGCAAAGAAGAATTCAGATTACTATTGGCTAAAATTAATGAGATACACTTAGAATTAAGTAAAAACAAACAAACAAACAAAAAAAAAAAAAAAAATCCCAACCCAAAAAACAAGAAAGCAAGCAAGAAATAAATATGAAAACCTCAAGCCATATTTCATCCTAAACTCAGAGTCTAAATCCTTTAAAGTATGGGGAGATGATACAACTCCCTCAGCAGAATTCTGGGCTGGGCCACAGAACCCATGGCTCTGTGCCATCAAACCTAATCTTTGTTTGAGATCTGACACATTCTCTCCAAGTTTTCAGTCACATTGCAAAATTCTGAGAGGATGAAAGGCAGATTCTCCTCCTCTCTTACACTAACCCCAGGGGCTAAAAACAGCAGGACTTCATTTAACCAAATACACACGGGGCCAGAAAAATGCTGAGTGTTATTGGGACTTGACTGACACCAAGGAGACTTCATCTGATTCATGGTTTTCCAACGTGATCATTGCAGCACCTCAGAGCCCTGAGCAGATTGTGTTGAAATGAGGAGATAACCAGAATGCCAAAAAGCATCTCCTCACTGGCCAAACCAACAGCAAAGTCAGCAGAGTCTCCTCCTCCCTGGGGAACTGCACTCACCAGACAGGCAGCAACCTCCCAGCCCCAAACAGGCAACATCTTCCAGCAGCCAAGGCCCTGGTACCTCCCCTGGAAGGCAACTCTTTGCAGAGCTACCACCAACAAAAAGGCCTCCAGACTTTCCTTCTTACTCAGCTGAACTCCTCTCCACTGCAGCTCTCATCCCAAAAATTTACTGTACCACATACAGCCTGGACCAAGCTAAATCTGCTGGCTCCCAAACAGGCTTCTTAAGCCTCTAGCAAATCAAGAGTATGATATTTGTTTCTAAATCTCCAAAGGAGGATTAGGCAGGGTGATCATAAACCTAACCAGTCTCACACCTGCCACTCACTCTTAGTGAAGGAGAGATGCATTTAGCATCTGGGAGTTGGTAGCAGATGAACCTCTTTGTCCAAGGTAGGATATAAGATTACGGTTCCCAGCTCTCCTGCTTCTTTGCCACATAGGAAAATACAGGTTTTTTTCTGTGAGACATAGAGTTGATATGATAGTTTGTTTTGGTTCTGGTGATATCATTCTTTTTTGTCAGCACCATCTCTCAGTAACTGACCTGAGGAAGGACTAGAGCAGTTAACTGTCTCCTGAAACTTTCTTCCATTACCTCCCTCTATTTCAGTGCCCTAAACAAAACATAAGGTCAGTGAGAGACTTTTTCATAATATGCTGTCCAACCTTTGATCAAAACCCCTGCATTTTCCATGATGTTTACATGGAAGTCCCACTGCAATGACATCAGAGCTTCCCAATGCCCATTTTAGCACCAATTAAAGTGGCAGTGCTCAGAGAACCATTTATCTTTATACTGTAGGAGTTCGAGCAGTGCTGTTATTACTTTTGAGGGGGAACTGTGCAGTTTCCTTGTCAATTGGTTTAGGTTGCCTAAATGAAGCCAAATTGCTGCTGCCATCCTCAGCTGCTGCTGCTGTCTGTGTGCTCCACCTTCCCCACATTCACTTTAATCCATCAGCCAAGAGCAAAACAACCTTCCCTCAGTGCACCTCCTGCAAACAGGGTAGGAAAACACCACAAAAGGGAAAAAAACCACACATCACTTGCAGCATTTTTACATGTAATAGTAACAGTCTCTTGGTGCCATCATCAGCCATGGCATTTCATTCACACAGAACACTTGTGGGCACATCACATATGCTTTTCCATTCAATGTATTTTTAAATGTTTCCCAGGCAACTGTTTCAATACAATATGCCTCCTTGGCAACCTGGTACCCGCAAATGCCATGCTAGTCTCCCTAGTCCTCTTTTTAGGTCCTCCCATCTTGGCATATAAATGTCACATGGCTGGATTTTCCATCTCCAGCCACACAGGTGTTGATCTGTCCTTGCACTTGGAAAGGCTGAATTGAAGAGATGAGTCATGCACTGGGTGCTGCACATTGGCAAATTCAGCTTTGGTGCTCTACCAGAGGGAGCAGGTTCCAAAGGCAGACTTTTTGTGGGAAAGAGAATGTCTCCTACAACTAAAATTCAGGAGAGCCCACAAAACTGTCTCCACTCAACTGACTTTCTGTGGAAGCAGCAATGAGCCTGCACTTCTCAAACTGAAATGCATGTCATCTTTATTCTCCTGACTAAGCCAGTCTTACCCAGTTCTCCTCATTTTGTGGTTTAATTGTAACACATCACATTAATGAGAAGAGTTATACTTTCCCATTTCACCACAGCCAGTGCTTAGCACTGGACCAAGTGGGTCAGTTTGGCTGAGTTACTCTTTCCAGGGCTGCATTTGCTGCCACTGGGCTGTTCAGGGGACACGTTGTGACATTAGAGTGGAACGTTTCAGCTGTGGGACATTTGCTGCTGCAGCTTTCCCTGCTGCTCTGCTCTGCAAACTGTGGTCTCTTTGGGGACACTGTCCTTTATTACATTTACCAGAATGGCCACTCTCATCCTTGAGTGAAGTCACAGACTATTTGACAAGGACAAAAAATTATCAACATGTACTCCCAAGCTAAGCACTGATTAGATAAAATAATTAAAATATAATAGTATTTCGATGGTCTAGCAAGGAACAATTTCTTCTGAACATTTTTATCTGATACAAAGCTATCACTACAGAAGCAAAGATATTTCAGAAGGTCTAAAACTACCAGTGAGCATCAGTCATCATAAAAAAAAGTTTTAATAAAAACTGCGTGTGCTTCAGCCTCAAAGTGGCACATTAAATAATAGTTCCTGCATGCAATGACATCAGGCTTTGAGAAAAACCCAACAGAAACTGTGGCATCTCTTCTTCATTGATTACTCCATAACAACAGCTGAAAATTACAATTTTTCCAAGCTATAAAATGCCTAGCACTCCAAATTCTACACCGGCAGCAAAAATCTCCTCCCTGTCTGTGAGCTGTTGTATCTGTAATAGAGACCCTGCATTACCAGCCTTTCTAATTCTTCCCAAATGCAGAAGCTCTCATTCAATGCTGCAGCTGTTGGGGAGGAAATCAGAAATAGCAGAAGGCGGATTAGTTGATAATGTACCAGTTCTTCCCCAGCAAATGCTGGCACCTGCGTTTTACACTCTCCTCTTTCCCTCAGCCCAGGAAAAGATCACTTGGTTTGTTTGGCAGGCAATTTATAGGCTTTGGTGATTGTGGAACTGCAAAAGGATTAGAATTTGTAATAATAGCCCCTTCTTCCTGAGAGCAAAAGTTAAAACTGAGGCCCACTTTACAGCAAGAATCAGGGACCATGTAAGTAAAGATTAAGCGTGTGCAGCTTGATGAGACTCAACAGGGAAGAGATAACTACACATGCTGGCACTCCATTTACAAGGAAATCCCTGCAGATAATCTGTAGGAGCATTCTGGCTTCCACAAGCTCAAATCCCTTGACCACTGGCTCAAATCCAGCCAAGGCTGATTATGGTAAAGACTACTCTCTGCATTTCTAGGAGAACTTTTTTTCTAAGACCACTAAACATTCTAATTATTAAATTAGCAAGACCCAAAATCAAGCAAGAAGTAATACGATTTCCATGCAGTGGAGGAAACAGAAGATATGATCTTGCACAAAGGGGCAAGCCCAAGAACAGGTCCTATTCTACACTTTGCCTTCCTATTCTTAGTCCATTACTGATTCTGGAAATATGCAGATGAAAAATACTAAATGCCCTTAATGGACAAAAATTTCTAGTTTGAAATCTGCAGGTAGTTACAGAAGCAGATAAAGCAAAGGATGAAAACATTCATGACATGGTTAGAGTGGGTATAATTAAATAGATATCAATCAAAAAAACCTTAGAATTTTCAGTTCAATCTATAAAATCCAAACCTTCCTACAATCTACAGTTGCCACAGAAGCAAGGTTTTCTCCTTTTGCTTTTTACAAGCAGAAGCTGGAATAATAATTTTCTCTATTCTTTTTACTATATTCTTTCATTTTGGCCCTTACTGCACAATAATCAATTTTTATGTTCCCCCATAATAAAGCTTTTGCAAATGCTGTAAGTGCTCACAGCACCACACAGCAACAGCTCCAGCATGAAGAATAGGCTACACTCCTGATGGCTGTTCTGGGAGAAGTCTTATCTAACAACATTAATCCACAGGTACAACACACAATTCAGCAGCAGAGGATTGTTCAAGGAGTATCCAAGGGGTCATAAAACATAAAACACTAACCCAAACACCACAGGAATAAAAGAAACCCTATGGCATCACTGATCATTAGCATAGATACACACGTTCAGAGTGCTTTCACAGCCCCCCGGATTTTGTTAAACCCCCGGTTTTGCATCGTTTGCTGCCTCCCTGTGGTGACAGTGCTGGGGCACAATTCACAGCGATCCTGAGTAAAATCACCCAGGGAACATTTCTTCAGCTGGTTGTGAAATCAGGTTTCTACCCCTCCTCTGTCATCTCATTTCCCACCACTTCCACAGCCAAACCCCTCTTCAGTTCACACTTTTCCTTAATTTACACCCCCTTTCTCCTGCTGTTCTTTGCTGTCTCTGCTGCCACCACCACCTTCCTCTCCACAGCAGCATAAAACCTTCACATCCAGATTCACCCTTTGCCTCTGTTCCACTTACCTTGTTCCACCTGCAGCTTTTGGGGGAACACCTTTCCCGACAAAGAAGGAAAGGAGGACAAATTTCCTGGGATCTCCTTCTACCACATTGGGAAGCAGCTTCTAAATGGCAACAAAAATGACAGGCAGAGAGCCCTGTGACTGTCCCTTGGGTGTTCCCTGGGCACTGCAGTATCTGTAACAGATATTAATGTGAGAAAAGGTTAGTCTGTGTGACAGGGGTTGGCTTTTCCACTGTTGTTTCTTTCTTCCTCGTTTTACTTCATTCTCGTTTTACTCTGCCCATCACACAGCTTAAATGCTGGCCCTCTAGCGTGACATTTTTTTATTATTTTTATTTTTCAGCTGGGCTATCTATTTTGTGAACTGATGCAGATCCCAGGAGCAACCAAACACTTTTCACTTCCAAGATTTTTATCTGCAGAAAGAAACCTGAAATGCTGCTTTAAAGTTAAGAAATTAACTCTATTACATAGAGTTAAAGGCATTATGGACAGAAACACAAAGTACCTGAGTTAGCACAGGGAAGGTGAAGGCTGGGCAGAGCCTCCCAG
Source organism: Oenanthe melanoleuca (assembly GCF_029582105.1). Lineage (NCBI taxonomy): Eukaryota > Metazoa > Chordata > Aves > Passeriformes > Muscicapidae > Oenanthe > Oenanthe melanoleuca. The sequence goes on from NC_079354.1 coordinate 5,085,063, forward strand.
ATCTCTGCACAGACAGAATCACCCTCAGCTGAAACACCTCTGGATTTAAACCTCAGGTTTAAATTTATGTGAATTGTCAATCCCTGGACTCTGACACCCATTTTCAAGGTTCAGATCCAATCAAAGCACATATGAAGTCATGTCAACTGTTACTTAATACATTTTTGTTGGGCTGTGTGGCCAACACAGTAATTCACAAGTGTAACTTATAATACAGTCAATACTGATGCCTCCTTTCTAGTCTGAAAAATCCAAGGATGGCGCAGTCCACAGACATCCAGCAATGTATAAATGCAATTACAGAAGAAGAATGTGGACTTGGATTGATGTCTTACCAATAGCAAATCGGTTTTATGCAAAGAGTCCTCTGTGCTGGTGCTCCCTCATTAACACCTGTTATCAAACTGGATGTATTTCCTTGTATAGTTATTTCTTGCATCAATTGTGAAGAGTTTTAACATCACAGTTACTTTCTGATCCTTTCACGCGCTGTTGGAGGATTAAGTGTTTTTCACCATTCCTCTGGTGTCTGTTTTTCACAAGGCTGCGGCCCGGGGAATGTTTAAACCCTCTCTAGCACCTTCTTTATTTCAAGCCACACGGCAACATTCCCACCAAAAATGTCAAACTGCATCACTCCAGATTCCTTAAAAGCGAAATTAGGTCAGAGGTGCGCTTCCAACCCATTTTATTTTTTGGAAGAACAGCTTTTGAGCTTGGTCCCTCACCGCAGCCCCACACCCCAGGGCGGGACCGACCAGGCCCCACCCGCCGCCATCTTGTCCCCCTCAGCCACGGGGACCACCCAGCACAGCCCTGACCCTGCCCTTCCCAACACACCAAAACCCCACAAAAACATAAAGTTTAAGGGGTAAAAGCAACACAACCAACGGGCTGTTTTTGAGGCAGACCAGCCCTCGGCGGCTGAGGGGTGCAGGGGCGGCGCGCTCTCCTCAGGCCGCCCTCAGAGCAGCTCGCCCCGCGCCGCGAGGGCGGCTCTGAGGGCGGAGAGTCCCAGCCCCGGCAGCGTGCCCGGCGCCTGAGGAAGATTAGGAGGAAGAAGCCCCAGCCGCCCTCTCTCTCAGCTCTCCCGCGGCCGCCAGCGCCGTCCCCCGGCGAGGCGCGGGGAGCCTCGGCCATGTGTGAGGAAGGAGCCGCCAAGCTGCGCCTGAAGCCCCGGACGGCGCCGCCCGCCCGTGGCCCGGAGCGCAGCCCCGGCCCCGAGCCCCCGCCGCGGCCCCGGTGAGTGGGACCGGGGGATCGGGTCGCTCCGGGGGCCAGCGTGCACCGCCCCGCCACTCGCGGCGTTTCGCGGTCAGATCTGTGTCTGTTAAAAGTTATATCATAAAACACCGCCCGTAGCGCCTTTAAAAAATAGAGATAAAGCTGCAGGATAAAGCACAGCGGGCCCCACGCCTTCCGCACGTTCCTCGGAACAGAAAAGCACTGGCGAGGGCAGGGCCTGAGAAATGTCAGTGTATGAAAACTCAGTTTTCTCTCTTCAAGAATACAGCTCACAGGAGCGCAGAAATATTTCCTGTTTTTTCCAGCCCTGGAATTGGGGAGGACTGAAGGCAGCGAGTGGCTCGGCCGTGTCCCTCCCACCACGGGCTGTGGGAGTTTGATCACTCTGCTCTTTGAGGACAAGTTTTTTGTAATTTCTTCCCTGTGCAGCTTCATTCCTGGACAGCGACCCAAGAGAACACATCAGGAAGAATCCTGGGAATACCATTGTGACATTAGCAATCCATCCTTCCCCTGGAACTGTCTTTTTACAACATTACCTTTTAGTGCTTGTAGTTCGATTAAATCAAGTTGTTTGGGAAGATAATCGATAATTTCAAATGGCAGAGTGGGAATGTCCGGACATAGGAACCGATGCAATTGTGTGAGCCACTCTCAGTGTAAACACTTCCATGATTTCTGTGCTCAGCAGGTGTTGAGTTTGGTATTTGAGAAGATAAAAACAGTGGCTGCACTGACCTGTTTCACTTGGAAGTGACGATAGTGATAGATACCTACTGCTCATTTGTTACAAGCACAAAGGAAAGCATTTAGATGTTAAATTTTTGCTACCTGTACAAATTACATGTCATATAAAGCTGCAAAAAATAGTTTCCTGGCTCAATAATGTCTTTGTCTTCCAGAAAAAAGAGGCAAACTAGTATCAGTATTTTCTTTCTTCTCTCCCACCTTCAAACTGTTGGACTGTGTCTTTACAGGCCATCGACTGACAGATGTTCCTGGTTTGAAAAGGAAGAATTAAACGAGTATGAGAAAACATGGCTTTTGCTACTGAAAGACATCAATCAAGATTCACACTGCACAAACTGGGACACAGTGCCCAGCTTTCCAGAGTTCGTGGAAAAGGTGGTGTGCTGTATCCTTGTTTTTGCACTTTGTTTCCTGCTTCCAATAGCGACAGCCTGGTTAATGGGAAACAACCTGAAATAGCTTTGAGAGATGTGGGCTTTCAGCTCTTTAATCCCTGTGTGCAGTGGTGTGGCTGGGCATGGTGTGGCAGGGAATATAAGGACAGCTACAAGAGGCTTTTTTTGCAGTAGGGCAAATTCTTTCTTTGCTGGGAAAAGGGAGCCTGTGGAAGGATGCTGACTGCCTTAAACACCAGCATCTCCCTAAGGAATGAAACTGAAAAAGGCAAACTGTAATGGAGGGCTTAATTACACAGAACCCACCCTGACATCATTCCAGTGACATTAGGCAAGATCACAACATAAAAATCAGTCCTTATAAAGTACTTTTTTCCCCTCCTGAACAGCAGCAGGTTTTTGTTTTCATCCTTAGTTTCTATGGAACATGAGTATCCATTGTATCAGTTTAGAAATATTAAGAGAAAACCCATATTCCATGAGCTCCAGGAAGTTCCTGGAGGAGGAACATAAATAAAATGTTCTTTTCTTCCCTGTAGTTCAGCTTTCTCAGTATTTGCAATGTGTTCCCAAAGCCTGGGCTTAGGTATTGATTAAGCTACATTTGCTTAAGACATTCTCTGTGTGTGTTTGTGTTGTAGAAACAACAGGAAAAGAGTCCAGAACACCAGGAAGTCTTTACAGTGGGAATAAAAGACTTTAAGTGGGTACCATTCCCATCTTTTCACAAAGAAGAATGTCTGAACCCCAAGGATCTGAACTCCCAGCAGCCAACACAGAGCCAGAGCAATGAATTGCATAAAGGACAAGGCCAAGCAGATAAACTGAAAAGTTTCTCCACCAGTACAGATCAAGCCAAAACTGTATCTGGAGCAGACACAAAAGGTGTTTCAGAGCTGGATGTGAGTCCTAAATCATGTAAAGACCCTGGGCACAGCAGGTCAGCACACCCCTCAGCCTTGCTACAAAGCCCTGCAGAGGCTTTGAACCCTCAGCAGCACCACACAGAGACTGCACAGAACAGCAGGGCAGACAGGAGGGAAAAGGGTGAGGAAAAGCCTCAAATCCAAACACATCAGGGGGATCTTCCAGCAGGGGAGACCACGGGGGTGCCTGTGGAAAAGCCTCAGCTTGGGAGTGCTCCTGGAGCTGAGAGCCATGAGGAGAAGATGGAACAGCAGAGTGACACAGCTTCAGCTCTTGATAGTTGTCCAATGTGTCTGATGCAGTTTAGTGGAAGGTAAGTTTGTGTTTTGGTTTTTTTTCATAACTTTCCCACAAATGGACCCCAGCAGGTTCTGGATGCATCCTCCATACAAAATAACAAAAGCAGACAAAACTACTACTGTAAGGTCCTTTTTAGCTGTCAGAATTACCCACTTTAATCCTATTTACAAGTTGAGTATCTGCTCTATAGTAAGAACTGTTAACACAATTTCATAGTACTTCAGAGTTGCTGAAAATGTGCTTTTTCACAGGTCCTCTGTGCCTGCAAGCTATATTAATATTTAGATAATTTTGGTCATTCTGTCAAGAAACTTAGACAGAAAGGCTTCAAATGCATCAGGTCTCCATATTCAGGTCTGTGCTACTCAGCTCCAGTTTGAGCAGCAGTAACAGCAAGGGTGGGAGGTTTTGGAGGATTTGGGCACAGGAGTGACTGCCCCACTAAGGTACCAGAACACTTCTAGCAGAGAGTAAAGAACAGTCAATAAAGGATGTGACTGTTTCTGTGTTTGCAGGCTCTCCCAGCTGGACATCGATGGCCACCTTGCCAGGTGCTTGTCTGAAAGTGCAGATGATGTCATGTGGTAAATCCAGAAGAGTGGAGAGCAAAGGGACAAGGCCAAGGATGAAGCTTCCTCAAAGGGAAAGGAAAAAAATGTGTCAAGGAAGCACATCCTTGTCTCTGATTTAAACCAGTAACTCAATAGAAGGAGAAGTGCCACCTGCCTATTTGTTTGTTTGTTTTAAAGCCTCTCAACTGCACATTAAGTAGTTCTAGTTCTGAAAATGGTGCTCTGGGATGTCCCTGAGACCCTCAGGGAAACCAGGCTGGGTGCTCCTGGAAATCCCTGGGGCTTTGTCTGATGCACCACAGTTCTGAATTTCTCAGGACAGAAGAAAACAGCTGAGCAAAAGACAGCTGTTACTTACTCTAATCCAAAAGTTGGTTTTCTTTGTTTGTTTTTTCTAAACAGATAATCTGTGAAAATAAACTCAATTAAAATGTGATTCGAATTTGGCTTTTTTTTTTTTTTTGTTGTTTTAATACCTAAGTATAATTGTACAATTGATCCTGGGAGGGTAGCTATTTAATAAGAGAAAACACAAAATAAAGGATGTGGGGTTTTTATATTTCTGAAGGAGCCCAGCTAAATTCAAAACCTTCCAGTGCAGGTTCAGTCAGGATCAATGTTAAACAGGTGATTAATACAACTGGGCTAATGAGGCTGCAGAAGGAACACTTCTGCCAGAGTCTCAATGCTGAGCTGCAAAGTGAGATTTAACAATCAGTGAGCCAAAAGAGGTGATTTTTGTACCAGTTCCACACAGCCACCCCCCAGCCACCACCAAGGGCTGAGAGCAGGGATCAGCCAGAGCCTGGGAGGGGCTCAGGAGGCTCAGCTGCTCTTTGTCACTCCAAGAGGAGCAGGGAAACAGGAAAACACTTGCTGAGCCTGGGAATGACAATAAATGACATTTAGTGACAGTTCAGTCAGCACAAAACCAAGGGATGAGATCACTGACCTGCTCTGGTTTATTTCCCTGTGCCCTGGACCTGGGACTCTGTTCATTCTGTATCTGAGTACAATATAAAAACACAGAGAGGCTCCAGCAGATTGAATTTACAGTGGGGTCTGTTTCAGAAGTTGGACACAGCCCAGTTCACTGATAAATAATAACAGTCTATTAACTTTTTCATTAAAGTCTTTAATAGATGTGCAAGAATATAAATGATCTCAGCTGTTATGGATTAGTATACCATCTTCTGCACAATTAAAACTGGTCAGCAAAGATCCCAACTAATTAATTATACAAAACTACAAGAACATATTTACTGTTTTACAATCATTAAATTAGCTAGAATTTTCATTTACTATTTCAAATAAGACAACTATATATCATTACCAGATCCATTTGTAATATATTAGGATTTTTTTTTCCAAACCACACATTTAATTACATCCTTCATTTTTCTTTTATTTATAAAACAAGTACTTTATATAAAAAATTTCCCCTTCATCATGAACAGAACATTATTCAAACACTTGCACATGAGCAACCAAACTTGTACCCAGCAAACTATTTGGCAACACAGCAACATTGTAAATGCCTGAAAATTCTTAAATAAAAATCAAATAGTCTTTACAATGTTTGATTAGCAAAATGTGTCTTTCTAGTCTTCCTTCCCTCCCTCCCAAAATGTTCTGAAACCTAGAAAAAAGGTTAAAAAAAACCCCAACGCACATTTCTAATATTTCCAGTTTAAAGTTCCATGCCCTGGCATGTCAAAGGACAGCTTTAACCTGTCACAGTTCTATTCATGAGCTGCCTGCAGTCACTGATCACTACTGATTAACTTTAGTACCAGGGGAGTTGAAAACACTGAACGGGAAATTATTCAGGGGAAATAAAATAATAGGGAAAAGGGGATAAAGGAGCAATTAAAAAGTGTCAGATCACATTTAAAAGGTAATGTTGCCTTTAGTAGATAATAAAGTATCTAAAGTCCAGGCATTTGAGGCAAGTACTTTTTTACTAGTTAAATTATTTAGTGCTGATTAAAACACATTTTGCTGAATATGAAAAGCTACAGTCCAACAGAGAAACCCACAACTGAAACCTGAATGGGATTCATAGAACTAAACAACCACAGGTCTGCATAATTGTGGCTAAGGAGGGGATACAAAACCTAGATTGTTAATCAATGATTAATTGAATATTTCAAACAATGTTTTGGCAGTCTGGTCCTAGCACCTCATGACTTGGATGTGAATCCCAAAGATGTCATGTTCAGCACCTAATGCAATGCTGTACCCTGAGAAAACCATAGGTTAATGTAAAGAAAGTGAAAGTGTCACAATTTATCCTGTGTTTTACACCCAGTCAGGTGAGATGCCACAGCACAGGGTTTGTTTTCCCTCCCCCCAGCAGCCCTGGAGGCAGCAGAGCCTCGCTGCTGTCCCAGGGCTGAGCCCCAGGAGCTCTGGCAGCTCCTGAGCCCTCCCCTGCCCCTGGCTCCCCTGGCACCCCCCAGGTCCCTCCAGAAGGGATTCCACAGTTGTCTTTTGCTTCTTCCAATTTCTTAGGTTTTTCTTCCATTAAAAGAATTGTACTACTTTGATGCAAATAATTTGCTGAAAGATCCCATTCTCTGCTGCAGAATGATTAGTTATTAATGTACACTGAGCAACTGTAAGCAGTTTATCATAAGCAGGAGGTGTGCTTTATCAGGAAGGTGGATTTTATCTTATGGTTATTCTAGATTTACTACTTAAACTTTAAGGCTATGCTTTACTATGCTTTTGTTCTACATTTGAATATTTGTATTGTTGATAAAAATACTTTTCAAAAATCTAATATACAACACAATATCATTGTAGGTGTAGGCACTGCTTAAGTATGTTTAGAAATCCTTTGTGTGCAAATTTAGTTTTCTTCAATCTCTACATTTTGGTAAATTTGGAGTTTAAGACAACAGATTCTGAAATTGATACAGTAAATTCTAATTTGGAATTAATCTCACCGAGTCACTCTGCATTCCAAATTCTGTAAAAATGCAACTAAACATCAGGCTGCAGCTGTGAACTGTATGTTTCAGATGGAAATATTACTTAATATTAACAAGCAGAACTTACCAGGTGTAAGAACGTCCCAAATACGTAATAATCCTTCAATGCAGTTTATCCATTTAGGCACTTAAATCTTGTACCCAAATTTATGTTTTGATTGCTAATAAAACACAACTCCTTTTAAATATATCTGAGATGTTTAGACAGGTACCACTTGTGAAAAAAGGCATCAAAAATAAGCTTCAACACCACCATAATATATTTTATTCTTCAGGATGTTACACTGTAATACTCTTCAACTGGGAGCTCATTGCATCAAATGTTTGTAGAAAGTGTGTGGATCTCAAAGTTTCTCATGATCTCCTTTCGCAGGGATGCAATGAACGTTTGAATCCTTCATGATACAGGCACAAAATGCAAATTCCTTCATTAATGAAGCCAGTTGTGTCAGTGCCCAGAACTTAAGAATCACTAAGTGGCAGAGGACACCCACCAAAATCATTATTCTCTTCTTTGATTTTCAGCAGCAAATTTGTTTTTAGATCATTGGTCTCCATCCAGTGACCAGTCCCCAGCCTCGCATGCATATACTGTAGTTAAGGATAAATTAATGTCATTCACACTGTCCCCAACGAGGTCATTCCTTCATACTGTTTCTTCTGTTGACAGCAACAATGGATTAATATATTCAAATCCTTCAAATTCTGACTGATCTATTCGCTTTATTATATCTCTGAAAAACAAATGAGAGCAGTGTTTAGTTTATTAGAGCACTGGGCAGTCTTCTATCTTATAGTAAGTTATACAAGATACAAAGAATTTCAAATTTACTGTAAAGTGACAATGTTCTGCCAGCAAGTACATGGCCTCTCAGTGATTTGCAGGTAATTTCTGAATTAATTTCTAGCAAAGCAGCACGTACTCATCATCTGGGGTGAGCTGCACGGGCTCGCTGGTGAACTGCGTGTCGAAGTTATCCAACCCATAATCGTCCGTGATCTGCGGCTGGAACGGGGGCGTCATCTGCTTCTTCTCCAGCTACCCAAAATATGGGGGAAAGGGAAAAATTACAGTGTGGAAGAGTTACAGCATCCCTCAGGAAACTCAAATCCAGCTGCTGTAAATGATATTGGATAGGAACATCGAAATACCGAGTAGTACACCCTACACACCAGGCAACAGACACCAATACAATTACTGCTCTGCATTTTAAAATTAAAATCCACAACTAATTCAGCCTTTTAAGTCTTCTCTAAATTGGTAGATTAGCCTCAGGATTGATAAATTCCCACAGTGCTGCAATACAGCAGTTAGCACAATATATTTACTTTTGTTCCTGAGAAATCGACCTACTTTTCTTCCTGCATTTGTGTGCAATCTGTCACATAATCCAATTTATAGTAGCACAGACACCAACATTCTAATTCTAACATTTATATTCAGTTAAAAAACTGTCTAGGCTACAAATCCCAATAATCTAACTTGGGACAGGTAAGTGTATGAGAGTGAGTAGTAGTCACCACTGACCAAAATGATCAATTGTATTACCAACATCAGATAAAAACCTGATTTTAAGTCTAGGGTCTCTCTCATGATGCTTGTACAGAGCAAACAAAACAGGGAATAAATCACAGAAAAATCTTGGATTTCAGGTTTCAGACAAGAGCACAGGAAGTACAGATAGAGAGAGGAGAAAATCGTGACACTGTCACAGGGTTGTGCATTAACACACCAACATCCCATTGATGATCAGGTCTGAGACAGCACCAGGAAATCATAGTTTGGAGGAAGAAATAATCAGCTCCTCCCAAACAAGGATGGCAACATGAAGGAAATAGCAAAATGAATATTTAAAAACTGAAGTAGGGTGGCAGGACGGTCTGTCCCTGTGAGCTGTTGCCACACACTCACATCCAACAGCCAGGCACTATTCCACAAGGGGTTAAACATCAGACTTCCTCCTTTGTTTTACTCAGTAAAGCATAAAAACCCTCTTAAATCAGCCAGAGAGAACTTGCAGCCTTTAACTTGAGAAAATGAGGGAAAAAATAGGTGGTGCAGCTCTAGAAAATACCTCACTGCAAACAGGAGCTATAGCCTTGTAGTTCCTGCTCCAGTACATAATGGTTAAACACCAAAAAATAGGCACTGAGATAAGAATAGACTGAAAATCCCAAAACAATCCAAAAAAGAACTGCCCTGGATGCTGCTGAGCCATCCTACACCAGAGTGAGCAATCTGAAGTGTTCTGGGCTGTGCCACACACTCTGGATGACTAACACCAGGAAAAATGTTCCTGGGCTGTGTGCTCACTTTCCCTGTATTTATTTTTCCATTTAGCTCAAGCTTCACACAGAACAAGTTTTAAGTCAGTGTTAGACTTGTTTCCTTAGGTTACAACTTGAAAAGATTTGGAAAAGCTTTTAAGTCCAAATGGTTTCTTTGAAATGCAGGTGGTGAGTAGCAGATTCTAATAACTAAAAAAGGTTTCCAAGTATTTTCTCATTTTTTCCTGAGTACATTTGCCAAAACTTATTAGAAATTTAACTTCAAATTTATCTGATGTTGATCCTCCTGAGCAGTACTGTACTAATCATATCACAAAACAGATAATGTAAATCTTCCCATTTTTTAAAAAAACGGGGATTTCATATTAAATTTTCAGCCATAAAAAAATGTTAGAAAATGTAAAAATTCAATCAGCACAAATGTTGACCAAGAAGTATGAATTTCGATGAAGACTTCTACAAATAAATAAAATACAAATCCAACAGTTGTCATTCTCCTCTCTCTCAAAAAATTGCAAAGCAGAACAAACTGCAGGACATGATGTTCTGCTCCACACCCCCAGGTGAGCTGCACCATAAGATAGGAAAAACAAAACAAAACAAAACAAACAAAAAAAAACACCCAAACCTCAAAAACCCCAACAAAATTAAAAAAAAAAAAAAAAAAAAAAGAATCACAGAAAAAAAGAGAGGGAGGAAAAAAAAAAAAAAATCACAAAAACCAAAACCACTCAGGTTGAAGGGAGAACTCCAAGCAAGGGATGTCTGACAAAATTACAGCCAGGCCTCATTACAGGGATAATTTTGTAAACACCAGGTCTCTTAAAGCAGGGGCTCCTTCTGCACTGTGCTCTCTGAAGAATGTTACAATGAAATTCAGAACAGCAGCTTCAAAGGGAAAATGGAACTGTGCAGCTTTCACTCATCTGAACTCTTTCATGTTAGTGCTGCCTCTTTCTACACTTCCTGTAGCCTTCCCAGACTCTGGAAATACTACAGACACACTTTTCAATTCTTAACTACCTATTAAAAATGTAATGCTGGTAGGGAGGTGCTCCAGACTTTATAGCTTCATTGCTCAAGTGTCAATAAATGTTACTATGGCATTTCTGGGATGGTTTCCACACGGAAGACAGAAGGTAACACAATTACCAAGTAGCAGAAGATTTAAAACCCCAATTTTGATACAATTTTATGCTTGCAAACCCAGTGAAATGCAAGTCATCTTTTTCACCATGAACCAAAACCCTCCTTCATCTCAGCAGTACTAAAGAAAAACTGCAAAGTGCAATCAAAGCCCCTTTATAAATAACCCCACTGCTCTCCTGCCATATCCACAAAAGGGACTGATTCTGCTCACTCCTCCTCAGGTCACTAAATCCTGAACAATCCTACTGATTTCAGGAGTCACAGAATTGGTACATTCAGCTGTGTTCTGATGTACTGTGACCACTACTTTTACACTTCTGGAATTTGTAATAGGGCTATTACTATGCACACAACTAATAAATTCCTGAATTATTCCTTTTGAACATCCAGAAACACAAGGACTGATTTTTACCAGATCCCAGTCTATGCTGCGGAAAAACGTGTGAGACTTGATATCAGCAAATCCTGTCTGGGGCTGACAGCCAAGCCTTTCTTTGGGATCCTGTGGAAAACACAGACACTGGAATTACACACTCCAAGCCTCTTACAGCCCACGTTTGCCAAAAGCCCACAGAGATGACTCCAGCATTCCCATGACTGTGCAAACTCTGCTGGGATAAACACACTGTGGCTAGCAAGGAATGTTTAATTTTATTTTTTTTTTAAATAAAATTTGTTCAAAACTTAATTTTTAAAAGATCTTTTACAACTTTTTAAAATAAGGGATTTATTTAGCAATGTATAATTCATATCCTTTTTTCCATTCATGATAATGGTTCTTCAGATTTCAGAGCTTAATTAAATGAGTAATAATTATTACAGAAAAGAGTTTATAAATAAAGCTAGTGTTATTTTTTAAAAGCCTGCACCTAGTTGAACATCAAGTCTATTCTGTGGAATTTCCTCAGTAATTTTGAAACTAAGTGGGGTTTTCAACATAGAGGATATACCAAGGTTTTATAGATTTTCTTAATAGTAAGCAGATTAACTTCTTAACTGGATCACTTTCAACAGGAAGCTCTGACTTCCAGCTTTCAGATGCTAAAAATAAGAGAATGTTATTTACCTTGTTTAAAAATCCTTTTAACACATGGGAAGCCTTGACAGAAAGAAACCTTGGAATCCGGATTGGCTTCTCCAGAATAACTGTGACAGGTTTAAAAACAGCAATATTGGCTTTTGGTTTGTGACATTGACAATGATTTCAATGCAAACACTTGCTAATTCAGCATGGTACCAGTTAAAAAATGGAAGATAAAGTAATTATTTAAAACCATGCAAACAGAAGGAACTACAGGAATTCAAGACATTGTTCAATTGACATTGCATGATTTCCTAAGGAACATGTTACCTTCACTATCTTTTGCTATTATTTGTTATGTAAACAGGAAATAAAACTTTCAATCCTCAGTATATGGCAAAGTGTGATTTTAAACAGAAACTGATTTTATATCAGCCCTTCAAGAAGAGCATGACAGATTCTGGTACAGAACTGCAGGAACTGCTTTAAAGAAGTTCTGCCTTTTACGGAGTTGGCAACTTCACAACTGGGGTGGGGCAGCACTGGGAAAGGAAACCCCAACTCTGCCATGCAAACTGCTCCTTTGGATTGCACCCCCCAAACAAGCAGCCCAAAGCCCAAAGGCTGTACCTTGGAAGAGGTAATCCTCAGTGTTCATGTCGGGATTGTCAGTGATGATGTCGAACGGGGACCGTCCCGCCATCATCTCGAACATCAGCACCCCCAGCGCCCACCAGTCCACACTGAACCCTGCAGGGCACACACAGCCTGCTCAGCAGCACTCCCTGCCTTTTCATCTCTCTCACAAACCAAGACTGATGGCCTGGTTTTAGTACTGAAACCACTGACATGATTTACACCATCACTGAGTCTGAGCTTTCTCAACTGGGATGACAAATGGTGTCTGCAGGCAGCAAAGCTGCAGATAAAATGTTTTTCTATAATATCATTTCATAAATATTTTTCAGGCCAAGTATGATTTAAAAGGAGCTAAAATTAGTGATTGGAAGAGGAAAAATCCCTTTATTTCAGGAAAAAAAATTAAACTGTACAACAAGCACTCCAGTTTTGTTATATATTAACACAGAAAGGTCTAAAAAGTTGTATTTGAACCAAGCTACAGTTATATTTATTGTAATTACAGGTTGTTTAGTCGTGACTTACCATATTCTTCTCCTCTGAGGATCTCTGGTGCAATGTAATTTGGTGTCCCACAGAAAGTGCTTGTAGTGTCACCTGGGCCCAAACCTTCCTACATGCAGAAATCATTTCATAAATTAAATCTGACCTCCTTTTCTGGGTATTTCCTTTAAGTAGACTTAAAACCCAAGTTACTCAGGGAGTTTAAAGAGCTTCCTTTCACAAAATAAACACTCAGTGCTCAAAATGGCCTAGGACTCCAAAGCTCCTCTTCAGCAAAGATGATTAAAACTGAGCTACAACACGTAGGTAACAATATTTTGCTTACTAATTACAGATACACTTTAAAAATCAGTTAAACAATTTGGAAGTCCTTTTCAAATAGATGTTGGGGAAAAAAAGCTTCTATTACAATTCAGTTCCAAATGTGGTTCTATTCAACAATTAAATTTTTTCAGGATAAACTTCCAATTCCACAACCAAGTTCTGGGCTCAGTAACACTAGTGTTAATATAAAGAGTTTTCTTAGTGTTCTCTAAGAGTGACAGAAGAAAGGTCAGGAAAGTCCTACCTTGCACATGCCATAATCTGTTAATTTGATATGACCCTCTGCATCCAAGAGAACATTGTCCAGTTTTAAATCTCTGTAGATGATGCCTCTTTCATGTAGGAAGTTTAAAGCAATACAAATTTCAGCAGCATAAAACCTGAAATTAATAAGGAGAAAGTTCTTATTAGCATTAAATCGATAAAAAAGTTGGTGCAGTTTAATTATCTGTTCTTAAAATATCATTTTACAGCCAACTTTTATGTATCATTAGCACAAAATACCCAAGCTACATTTATTCATAAAGACACTGACCTCTTATAAGATCATTCCCTAAATAAAAATGAGAACTTCTTTTCATTCTACTAATTAAGAAAATATTTATTCTTTATTCCACAAATTTTTTTCTCAAAATTCCACATAGGCAGATGGAAGATCTTTATTTTCCTCTTCTTCAGAGAGACAGTGAGCCTTTGTGTAGTGCAGGGCCACACAAACTGGATTTTTAATCTTCTCCCACCAACACTGTATTATTTCAACATCAGAGCAAATTAGGCAGAATATTACATGTTCTATCAACAGATCAAAGAGGCATCACCTAAATATGAAGCAATAAAGAGGAGTAAATTGGAGTAACTGCTACTACTGATGAACTGCTTGCTCTTTAAAAAGTTCATACCCTTCAAAAATATAAAATTTATATTTCTTCCCAGGCAGGACATTCTAAACTTAAGAATCCAAGTCCATGAAAGCACAAAGAGAAGCAAGCACTGCCCTGTGGCAGGAAATACCTTGCATGTTCCTCAGGAAGTTTCCTCTGTCGTTGCATATGGAACATGAGGTCCCCCCCATTCACATACTCTATGACAAGGAACAATCTGAAATTATAGAGCACAATTAATGCATTCCAAGGAAACTCTCCAGAAAAGCTGTTTTTATTCTTCCCATCTGAGCCATTTTCATTTCCACTCTTGATTTGAGATTTCTAGATTTCTTATAATTACAGAAGCTACTGAAGAAAGAAAAAAAGAAAGCACTTATTTGATGTATATTATGTAGGAACATTCCCTTTATTTAAATGCTACCACCTTTATCTGTATAAATTAATGAAATTAATTAATTATAACTGTGTGAATTAAACAAGTGTGACACTACACAACACAGGCACCAGATGGAAGCTCTGGGCTCATTTGTTCCTTTGGAGAATGAGTGTTTGAAGCAGGCTGCTCCAAAGAAGGGAAAAGTCAGTAGGGGACAGAGATCCAGGTGGAATTGGGCAGAGAAGGGTTTCTATTACAGTCTGCAGGAAAGCTTTGATCCTTGGGAAAACATGATCCAGGCAATGCTGCCAAGGCCACAGAGAGCTCAGGATAGGAAGATGCTGAGGGAGAGCTCAGGGGATGGTTGGGCTGGCTCAGGGAGCAGCATTTCCTTGTACACCTCATTTTCCATGAGCTGCAAACTCCTTTCCACACATCCACACACTGGAAAAGCTTCCATTTGGAGAACACATGCTCCAGTCTCTCAGATCACTCTAGCTGGTGATTTTTTTTGTTCCTTGGAAAAGGATTCTTCATTTGAAACACTTCTAAAGTGTTAAAACTTCAACCAGGAAAATCTATTGGACAAAATCCAGCTGGCAGGACTCTGAGTGGCCTCCCCAAGAAGATAAATGCTAAACTGAAATTAAATGATCAACAACCAAAATACATAACAATGTCATGAGTATTTTATTACAGCACTCCTGATGCTTTTTGCTTCTAGCTTTCCTATCCTATTTAGAAGTCCCCAGTGTTTATCAGCATTCAGAATTTGCAATTTCAAGTTCCTTGTCAAGTCATATTCAAGTGTGTCAGTAGTGGCAGGCCTTGCTGGATTTAGAAGGATTTACTGAAACACCATCAGCTATTTGCAGGATGGAGGTTTCAGGTTGTTGCCATCCTTGGAAGACACTTATCTGGCAATTCTGGGCAAGTCCAAGGCATATATTTTATTACCACAATGAAGCAAGCATCATCAGTATCTGAAACAATTAACAGCTACATACAACATCAGTTAGCCTCATATTTAGGTACAGATTTAGATTAAAAACTTATTTAAAACTATATTCAAGAGAAAGAACATTTTTTGCAGCTTTCTCCCCATTAGTATCCTTGTCACAACTTGTTCTATTACAACTCATTTTCTTTGGGCCGCTTAACACAATCTGATGTTGATGAATTTATTCACTCAGAATCAGTTTTGTGCTTTTCCTGCTCAATGTAAATGAGGTCAATTATGATTTTATAACATTACAGCTATAATCAAATTGTGAATTCATGCCATTATGGTTATATCCATGGCAAATGGCTGAAGTTACCAACAAAAAAAACTAGAGTTTCACTGCAAGAGGCAGCTGGGCTGGAAAAGCAGGACTCAAATATACATCAGGAAAAAAAAATACAGAAAGCTTTGATTACGTTCAGCATGGTTTTTTTTCCTATTTCTGCTCCTCAGCTCGGTCAGTGTAGCTGCCAAAGAGGAATGCACAGGATCCTGTTGCTGACTCAGCCTTTTTCTAGGTTTCAGTAGTTAAAAGAAATGTCCTTTTCAATCCCTTGCCCTGCCTGACCACTTGAATTCTTACATCAGGTATCCAATTCTACTTTGTGTTTGGTAAGAAAGTGTTTAACTGAAGAGCCTTTCCCAACAGTTTGTCAGTTGTCTAAAGGTTTATTTATTATTTCTGACAAGTTTGTTTTGGTCAAATCCTCAGTGACCTTTGGAGATCATTATTTCTTTCTCCCTGCTTCCAAACACTCCTTGGTCCATGTACCTTCAGAACACTGACACAGCTCCTTTACCTCCATCTCTGTTTTACCTGCTGGGAAGATTTCCTCTGGCTCTGATCATTAGGGAGGTGAAAGTTTGGAGACTGAAGAAATGGTAAAGTGCACGGCTTTGTATTTTAAAACTTAACAATACACATTGCAACCAACAGGTGATTATTCCTAAGGATAAATGACTGGATAATCCATGAAAACTTTCTAAAATTTTGCACTCTACACTCTTACTTTGCAAGTAAGTAGGCTAGAATGACAGTTTTCTGATTATGACACATATTGCATGAGGAATTATAAAAGTGTAACAGCAAACTGGTGTCTGTGGAAACAAAAAATATCCCAAACCACCACCAAACCACATCCCAATTCCCCAGTAACATATTCAGGCATGGACATGAAAGTTCTTGTCTTTTTTATATACCAATTGCAAAATAAACAGCAAATAATCCAGTTTGGATTGTGCACACAGGGACAAAGAATTAGTATTTCTAAGTAGTTAAGAGTTAAATAAGCACTTTCAAAATCACACAGTCCTTTGATATGTTCTAAAGGCTTTTAAGCCTCACAGGTAACACCACCACTGTGCAGGTTGGGGTTTATATTATCATTAAAAGGTTATTACTGCACAGCCCAACTCTCAGGCTCTTTAGGAACACTGAACTGCTAAGATCTGATCTGGCCTCCTCAGTAGGAGGTGCTGAAAACTGTTGGGAAGCTCTGTGCTCCTCATTTCACAGGGCTGTGCTCAGGAAGGCAGGACAGCTCCTCTGCTTCCTCATTCCCCCTCTCCCTTCAGGTCTGAGCCAGAACACCAGAGTTTTCTCCACACTCCTGCCTGAGTAACCCCCCTAGAACTGACTTTGTGCAGCAGTGAATCCCTGACAATGCTAATGCTTCCTTCCAAAAATTCCTGGCTGTGTGATGGCAGTGGTTACATTTACTTTAGGAGAAGCAGTGTAGCACAATGATCAAGATTCTCAAGGAAAAGAAAAAAAAAGAAAAAGAATTTCAGATCTTTCTTACCGACTTGTTGTTTGAAAGCATGAATGTAAACCAACTAGGAATGGGTTACTGGATGCCTGTTCAAACACATGTTTCTCTGTCTGTACCCAATCAATATCCTGAAATAGAGTAATTGAACAATCAGAACTCCTGCTGGATAACCACTGTGGGTATTCCCAGAAAAACACCTGTGAACATCACAGTGCTGCCTTACACACACTCATTGTTGCATTGTTCTTCAGAAAAGCAAAGACCCTCAAAATCTGGAGGAAATTATAAAACATTGTAATTCAGTTATATATTCAGAAGTTAGTTAACCATTTAAGGAAAGCCTGCACAAAATCTAAGCCATTGTTAATAACATACATCTGTAATATTTGATAAACTGCTCACACTGCTGCATGGAAATCAATTCAGTTCTCAGATAAATGATCCCAAAGCTGCTGAAGCAGCTCATGCCAGCAACACAAGCAACGTGAATCTCCAGCTTTTGAAAGGTTCAAGTGAACTGAACTTCATCTCCTCATCTGAAATTCAAATTTAATTCCATGAAACTACCAAAACCTGCTTAGTTGGTCCGGCCAAAATCATTAAAAGCATCACAGATATCTTTAATCCTTCAACAGGGAGAAGTCCTGAATACCCAGTGCAAAACCACATCCTAAAAACCTACCACAGTTTGAATGATTACTGGCACAGTGCTGCAAAATTCAGAGCTGTGATAACAAAGCATTTAAGCTTTTCTTCATATACCCCCACACAATTTAAACATCACAGACAGCTGGGTTTAGCAGCAGATATTCACCCTTCATGCAATGCACTGATCATGTGCCACCCTGCAAACACTCAGGACCCTGCCAATATATCAGAACTGCAATTGTTCTAAAAATTCTCCATTTACCACAGATACTCCCAGCTTCCCAACCAATCTGGAGACAATAAATACAGAGGCTGAGAAATCAGCCCTTCCTATCAGGGATGGATGCTGACACTGAAGTCTCAGAGGAAACCAAGAACTGTCACCATCAAATTAAATAAACCTGTTAGGTTTTGTGTGTGGACCCTGATGAAGATACATCACCTTGGAAGGGTAAACCTGAGTCCAGACCAAAATCCAGAGCCAAAAATCCAATTTTGAATAATGCACTAAATATGTCCCCTACTTCTTGGTTTAACTAAATGAGCTTCTCTTTAAGAGTCTTTAAATTAACTCTTCATTAGGGCACTTGTGTACTTGGCATTAGGATTATACCAGTGCTCCACTTAACAAAACTAACCTCAGCAAACCTGAACAGAAGCCCAGGTATTTGATTTCCCTCCATCTCACTTCTCTTCACTACCAGCCATACCCTGGAAAGCACCAGCTCATTGAAACATGCTGATACTTGCTATGTAATTGATTTTCTTTCTTTGTGGAACAATTTTAAGGTGAAATTTTCATTACTTGCAATATCTCAGGCACTCAGTGAATTTCCTATCAATTCCCAGAATTTCATTACACAGCCTATCTTAGAGAAAAGAAAAACCAATTAGTTCTATCTTCTATGTAATTATGAGAGCCACAATTCCAGAAAGCCTTTCCTCATCTACCTCTGGTTCTCAAACAGCTGCACAACTCATCAAACAAGCCTTGGCTTTGGCTCCCACCTTCTTAGAAAAACACACGTTAAAAAGGAAACAGTAAATAAACCACACAACAGCCTCATCTTGGTTCATAAAAAGAAACAACAAATAAATGAGAAAGTCAAAGTATTTTAGGAGAACTAAGCCCAGCCTCTGGAATAATGACAAAGATGACAGCCAGAGCAACTGACTGAAATGAACAATACAAAGATCACTTAAAATAGTGTTTGGGTGGTTTTTGCCCAAACATCCTACCTTCAGAGAAGTGTATTATAGCAAAAAAAAATGAAGGGTTTTTGGTTTTATTTTCCTTTTTTATTTTCTTTTTATCCCCTAAACTTGTGCATTTGAGATCCTGTATTAAAAAATAAACTAAAGGATTTTGAAAATAATGGAGAAATGCAGCAGATTTCTGTGGCAGACAAAACCACTGGAATCTCAAATGGCAGCAGCATAATTTTTGAATTCATGGAATAAGTATTTCAGAATACTGAGTCACTTGCAATAGGCTCTGCCAACATGAGTGTAAGAACAAAGTTTCAGCTCCTTTTCTGACACACAGACAATGCTTTTGCTTTAGAAAATGTATTTGCTTTTTTTCAAAACTGAGTGCACAAACTCACCCCATTTATCTCATCACTTACAGATTAGCACATCCAGGTTGGAATGTTTAATACATGATTTCTACCAAGACTATTAGTAATTGTTAATTGTTATTAAAATAAGGGACATTTCTGTCAGATTTTATCCTGGTGCTTCATGCACAGTTGATGACAAACGATTTCAAAAGTCAGAAAAACTTCTCTGCCAGAGAAGTTGTCTGAAACATGAGCTTCTTGCTTAGCTGAATGTTTTTTGTTAAAGCATAGAAAGTTTTTATAATATGTAACAGAATGCAATTAACACAGACTTTTACCTCATCATCATGGACCAGTTCTTTTTTCACTACTTTCATAGCATAAATCTGATCATTCTTTTTTAACCGAACTAGAAGAACTTTGGCATAACTTCCACGGCCGATAACTCGGATTAAATCAAAGTCCTGGAGTCCAAGCCCCTGAGAAATCTTAATTCCATCCATTCCATCAATGACTGGTTTGAGATCCTGTATAAAAAGAAACAGATGCTAGAAACTGAAGACATTTCCATAGCAAGTAACTATTAAAGCAGAGAGATCTTTAGGCACTGGACAAAATTTGCTGACTTTGCTTGGCACTGGCACCCAGGGCTGGATGCTGATTGGAACACATTTGTTTAGAAATGTTTGGTTTCCATTGGGTTTGCTCTTACTAAAAGTTATTCTTTTTTTCAAGGCAGTACTTCATCCAACTAATCATTTTCATATTCCCTTCTGGAAAGCAGAAGGCCTTGAGAAATGAGGTTTATCCAAATTCCTGAACCTCAAGCCATGTACATTGTATCCTTTGTACAAAGTCAGCAGCATTGTTCATATTCTGACAGACACAGCACAAATTAATAAAGGCTATCTAAAAATAAGATGAATAAGGAAATACTAATATGCTAATGAATATAGCTATCTTGGTTTCAATTTAGGCAACAACTGTCTATGTTCAGTTCACTATAATTTTAATGAAAACTATAATTTCTAACAGGTTCCCAGGAACACACAGAAGCAGAACTCAATTTCTCAAGGCTGAGAAATAGCAGAAAATATTCCACTATGAAGAATGCTATTTTTAAATTCATTTTTTTAAAAAGAGAAATTTTATCATTCCTGGCTGTTTGCTGAAATTAGATGTGAAAACAAAGGACTGGATATGGAACAGCTGAACTAGACAAATGCAGCAGGTACTTGGACTTTCAGGTTTTACCAATATACCCAAGGCTCTGACACACTTCTGTGGCCTATTTTTATCTGACCTCACTACTGTATTTGCAGACAGATCAGCATTCTGCAGAAGTGTGGAAAGTGTTTATATAAAGAATCTTGATCTAGGATTGACTGCTATTAGAAGAGATTGCTCTAAGCTTAAAGATTCTAGACAAAGCTCCCAGAACACCAACTGCAGGATACCTAAAATTACTTCAGTACAGCTCAAAGGTAAGGTGGGACAATCAGCAGCATAATTCAGAATGGTTGAGCAATCAGCACCTAGCAAAATTCAACAAACCTGAGCACTGACCACAGCCAAAGTGAGCAATTAAAATTCTCTGATGCGCTTTTAATTTCTAACCTTCCATTTCTGAATTTGAGATAAAAATCTGTAGCCACATGACTGAAAATAAGGCAGTCACCCAGGAGCAGGAGCTACTCAAGTGTGAAAGGAATGGTAGTGACAAGTATTGTAGTGGAGGCAAAGGGAAAAGGTGCAGCCTTGCTCACAGGGGAACATCAGACCAACTGCCAGTGCTCTGCAGAGGGCACCCTATTTATTTTAAACATGCCAGAAGCATTCTTAAAAGAAATGTCCTTAAGCCCTTTAGAATTGAAGCATATTCAGATTTTTCAGACTGCTCTGAAGGGATAACATTGTTCATGTGCAGAGATTGAGCCAGATCTTCTATAAAGGACCTGAAAAAAGAGTTTAAGTGTATATTATTCTGCTTGTGTTTCCACAGGAGCTGTCTATAAATGCTTAGGTATTATTTATATGACCCCTCTCAGAGCTGGATAGTTAATGGATTACCAGACTGAACCAAGTTCCAAGCAATAGCCTGAGGGTGACAAAGGGTGAGCATCCATTAGGGACAGCAGACAAGGCAATGGCAAAGCCACCATTTGTTGCAAGGATTATAAAAGTCAAACCCTCTGCTAAATCACTGTTATTCCAACAAAGAGAATGAGAAAACAAAAATGTTAAAAGGTATCTTGGATCATGAGTGGAATGACAACAGCTGAATACAGAAGAAATCTGAAAAAATTCAATAAAAATGCTTTAAAAAGTTATGAACTTTCAGAAAAAAAAACCCAAAAAAACCAAAAAAAACCAAACCAGACTTTTGGAAAGGTCAAAAGAAAGCCCAGAATAAATAATCAGCTATTTTATAAAAAGTTGAATGATTAGGTTGGACTTGATGATCACAAAGGTCTTTTCTAACCTAGTTCATTCTGTGATTTGGAGTACATAAATACAAATTGCAAAAATATTTTAAGAACATACCTCAGAGTCATCTTTAATGGTGTCATGTTTCCTGTTTGAAGGAATGTAGGGAACTGGTAAAGAAACCAAAGTAGTGTGGTTATAAAGGCCTCCATTGAAATAGTTTAAAACATCAATAAACAGAAAGATATTTAGTAGCTTATGGTCAGTTTGCTTTAAATATTGCAGGACAGCTGACCATATTTTTCCACTTTTGTAAACAGGAAGAGGAAAAAACGAGGGCAAGAGGGATTCTAAAGTACCAAAGTACTCACTTCCATCAGTGTCTTCTGAAGGGAGATCAGCCTCTTCGTGTTTGTCATCTAAGCGAGGTTCCTGGGCAGGCATGACCGAATCCTGCCAAGCACACAGGTCACACACAGCCCAGCCACACTGGGCAGAGAGAGCCCTGCCTCCAACTGCAGCTCCCTGAGAGCCTCACATTCTCCTCTGTGAGAACTGCATTTTGGAGACTATGTGTCCAAATATTAACATTTTGTAATGCATTATAAAATCAGGCTACCAAAACTTAAATGTTACATTAGTCATTCTCTGCAGCTACAGCTGATGCTTGGCTGTCTTCTAAAAGTAAGAGTGGTGTATTTTACAGCAAAGTTCAAACTATTATTCTACTATTCTTCCATTAAATAAAGGCCTCTGAGCGTTTCACATGAAACTACAACCAAGTAAACACTTCAGCATGATGTTACAAACTCCATTTAGAGCACTGGCATATTCCTTTCCTGCTTAATAAAAACCTGAATTGTTGCTCATGATGCATAAATTTGTGAAGGTCACAATAACAGATATTTTATATTGATCTGGAGACCCTGGGCTCATCCCCAAGACAAGTAGGATTATTCCAGGAAGTATAGCAGCATGCAGAAATTAATTGGCAGAGAATTGGTGATGTCAAGACAAGTCACATACAATATCAGCAAAGAAAATTACTGGTTTAAATTTTGAGTCACAAAAAACATGATACAACCACCAGTGAAATACTGGGGATGAATACAGAAAAGGGCTAAAATTCAGACACACAGATGTTTAAATATTGTGATGTTTAAAGCCTAGCAAAGACACCAGCATTGGCACTGGAATGAGGGCCATGGAGAGGAAGAGAACAGTACTGGAGAAACTGAGATGGCAGAAACAGGAAAGGAATAAGCCTTTCTGAAAAGAGCAGTGCAGAAATTGCATCAGTGTCTTAGTTCTTAAAACATTCCCACGGGCTAAAAGGAGTAACTTCTGAGGTTGTCAGTGTCTAATGGAGAAGTCAAGTTCAAACCTGAGCACACTGAAGGCATATCACAGGCTTTCTTTCTCACTTTCTCTGTGCTCACAATCCAAAGACTTGTCCTGTGCAGAAACTGAAACCCAAATACCCCCAAGAGCTACAAATCCACAGCCATGCCCACATTGCATCACTCAGGACCCACCTACAACAGCAGCACAGGGCAGAGTGGCACCCCTCAGCCCTGGCCAGAACACACACTCACCATATGCCTTTTGCAGGTCAGTGGGACAAGGATGTGACAACGTTTATGGACCAACAGCTTGCAGTTGATACACTTGTAGCCTTGCCTTGAGAGCCCCCATATCCTTTCACTGCACTGGCCACAGTACGCTCTCTGCAAGCCACAAGGCACATTATCAATTCCAGGATCAATCCCTGCTGGAAGTAGCAGTTCTCTAGCAACAACAGCCCATCCCAGTCACCTAACAGATGTTCAGTAATAATTTTAGAATACCCAGAATTATAATAATAGCTGAAGGTTACACTTCACACCCAGAATTCAGTTAAATGCAGTTCTTTTTAAATGAATGTTAGGAAAACAAATACCTCAAGCATATGGAACACATTACAGTGTGACATTACCAAATCATTTTTAGAGAATAAGTCTATTTAGAATCTCAGGTTTTGACAGAAATCACCCAAACAAAACTGCCAGAAGTTTGTACTACATAATTATGTATAAAAAGCAACCAAACTGACTGTGTTGGAGAACACTGGCACATGTTAAGCAGACAATGTATAAAGTGTTCTACATCTGCACCTTCACATTTTAACAGTGGTAGAAATTCTGCATAATTAAAACCCATTAATCATGCCTGATATCAAGCCTCTGTGTTGCACTAAGCATCAAAAATCTATGTTTTAACACATGTAACAAAAAAACATGTAAGTGAATTAAATCAAAATGAGGGTAAATGAAGAAGCCAGACATCCTGCTGCTGACTTTAACAGGAGAGGTTTTTAAATCATTATTCCAGGGTATGTTGCTATGGTCACTTTATCCACTCTACTTAAAGTGCCAAATACAAATCTGAGATCCTTCCACACCAAAAAGTCACCCAGGCCCAGTGATCCCTCATCACACTGCCAACATAAAACTCACTCGTTATCCCCTGGCTGCCAATGCTCTCCAGTAATTCCTGTAGCAGGCTGAGGCATTCCCAGCACCCTGCAGCTGCACAGGAGCCCTGCTGCTCCCAGCCCAGCTCAGACAGAGCTCCCAGAGCTGTGTCCCACACCACAGTGCCAGTCTGTTCCTGCAGGCACTGCCCCTTCCACTGCGGTCACTGCGATGCTCACACCAGTGACTCACACATACTGCTGCCCAAAAATCAGCTCCTGAAAGTCCCTGCTAGTACTGCTAGAATAGTTAAAAACTAATGACCAAAGAATGGAGCATTTCTTCAAATAAGAATTTTTATATTGCTCTTATTGTTTTTTGGTAGCTGTGGAAAACAAGATTTAATTGCATCCCCCTCATCAGTGCAGCCAGTCCTCCTCAATCAGGAGAAACCCAAACTGCCCTGCCCAGAGGAAAGAAAAACAACCCCAAAACTGCCTGATGAGAGGAAATCTGGGACATCTATTGCCACCTCTTCCAAAATTCCTGGCCCACCAGACTTCCTTCAGTATCCTTTTATAGGTTTTGCAGCAGTAGTATTAAGACTAAATAAAATCTTTCAGGCCCTGGAAGTAGGGGCAGGTCCCAAATTCCATCAGAAATGGAATAACCCTTTCATATTTCTGCAATAACCCTTTCATACCTCTCCAAAACACATGAAGTCAAAGCCATTTCAGAGTTGACCTTTGTGTTATGTTTGACAAGATTAAAGTTTAAATTTTTGCATGTGATAATTTAACTGAATGATCTAAAAAAGTTGCAAAAGGTTACTTTGAAACAGGAGTGAATTCTTAAAGCAATACTCCAGTCATAAAATTTCCATCAACACTAAAATTTGGTATTGAATTCAGTAATACAGACATGCCCATAATTCCTCATTAATTTATCCATTTTAATGTCATATTTTGCAGTTTATGTCAACCTGCTTACTAACTTCAGTTGGATGTGATTTCTGTTCTGGCTTTGTATGATATCATTTGTATGCAGGTATAAAAGCAGTCTTGTTTAGGATTGTGACATCCTAATGAGATATCATAACTCTTTGTGTATATTCACTATTTACCTCATTGCAATTAAAATATTAGTTATAACATTATCGAATGTGGTAGTATGCATTCACAGTGTTTCATAGGAAATATGTTATGTAGCAAATAAACATAAAAAACATACTTTTCTACCAAAAATTTAAAAATTGAATTCCTGTAGCACATTATACAAATTCATGTGATAATTCATATGTGATCTCTTTAATATAGTTAGTGATAAAATGCTGAGTTTTAAGGGGCTTTTACTTCTTTCAGTGCATTTTTGGGGTGGGAAACTTCAGAAAAAATTCTTATTTCAATTTTTAGAAAAAATGTCCCTGCTGAATGAAAGAGTTAACTCTTCTGAGTGCACTCAGTTCTGTGTGGAATTACCCCAAGTACATTCATATATATGCTGCAATACTTAGGCATAATGGGATAAGTGAAGGAGGTGTCTCAGCCTTAAAGCCACATTCACTTGCTTAGGTGGATTAAATCAGGCTCTCAAAAAGCAGTTGCATTTAGCTCAATAAAAAAGACTTTTAAAATTTTTAAAATTCTTAGATTGTGTAGTACCCCAGATTCTAAACAGTTAAAGCTCACATCAGCAGCTGTAACTTTCACAAATGGCAAAGTGTTCTGAACGTAAAAGATTTTGCTAACAAGCATCCAAAATCACAGAAGGAGTAGAGAGGGGAGAAGCTGCTCCAAAGATGTATCAGTTTAAACAGTCAGAAACTCAGTATTTTAGAGACTTTAAAAACAAATAATTTCCACCAATCCTATATTAACTCAAATTCAAACACTGCCAAGTTTTTCCTGCTCGTTATGACTCCAATAACACCGCAGAGACCAAAATGTCACATCAACAAGCATCCTGCTTTTCCTTTCTTTCCAACACTCCAACACAGCAAAAGCACAGGCTGAGGCGAACAATGAGCACAGAACATGAGCAAACCCCAGCGTTTCATGCAACAGTACTCACTCTGTTAAAACGTTTGGCTTGAAACAAATGCCCATTCACTCGGTACAGCTTCCTCCATCTTCGGGCTCCCCGGCGGTAGATGGATTCTAGGGAAGAAACCAGAAAGGTGTAAAGCAGCAGCATGGCAGCCCAGCAGCACCACGCACAGCAGGGTAAGCAAGTTGTGACTCAGAACAATCTTGCTTTCCTAAATATCAACGCACAGCCACAATCCCTGGGGATTTGGATTTTTTTAAGGCGGCCGTGAGTGACGGCTGGGGCAGGATGTGCTTTCCCCGCTGCCCGTCCCTTCCCTGCAGCCCTGTCTCTTGGCCCTCACATGACCATAATCCCGTTACGGTCCGTGCCCGCCCGGCTCAGGTGAGGGACAGCGCTGGCACGGAACAGCTCCGCGGGGAAATGGCGCTGCTGCTCTCGCCTGGCACCCGCACGGACACGCACAAAGGATGGCCGGGGCTGATAGCGTGAGACGTTCTCGGGACTGATAACACCTCACACACGCAGCATTAAACATGGGACAAGTCTGCAGACCTCATTTTTACCTTGACAGTAAACATTACCCAAAATATTTCTTTTTGTTCGGGCAGGTCAAGTGCAGGTCCACGATTATTTTAAATACATTCTAAACATTTGAAATAATTTATCTGTTTAAGCCAAACCCAGCATGTACTCTGAGTTATTTTTGTTGTCGCTGTTAACATGCAGATGAGCAGTTTCTGTGTGAGTGGCCAATTAGAGAGTTTAATATTTAATATTAAGTGTTATGCCACAGGGGTCCCTTTCAGAGCTGCTCACAGCTGTAAGGGTGACACAGCCAAGCCCTGCACACCACCAGGGTCAGCAGCTTTCCACCGCTGGGACAGGTGGGTGCTCTGGGGTACAGGGAGGTATAAAGACTGATAGACTTCATTTATAATTGATATTTTCTCAGAATGAAGCAGACTGCACATTTATAATCCTCAGGAATTAATGCAAAAGCATCTTACATTTCATCTTTAATGTTACCTTCAAGTTTCAAACGTTCACACTTCATCAAAGATGAAGACTTTTTTTTGATAGAAAAACACAGAGACATTGTCTGTGTAAAATGATAATGCAAGTAGTAAAAAGTTTCTTTGTCAAGAAATTATTTTAACATTATATTGAGCAAGCCAAAACTCACAGGCTACTGACACGCAATGTGTGAACACTGGCTGCAATACTGGGTCTGATTTTAGATCCTCTATTTTTATCCTTCCAAAAGAAGCATTGAAGTTTCTGTGATTCCACGTATCTACAGAGCCAAATCCCCAAACATTCATACCTACACTATTTGCATGTCCAAATGTTTACTGTGCAAGCATTTGAAACAGATACTGCACTATTAAACTAATTGTTAACAATTTGGAAAAAGAAAATCACCAGCTTCTCAAAGCAGCTAAAAGACTGCACACCAAAAGTGGCAAAGATACACAGATGTAGACTGGATAAGGCCATTTGACTCAAACAACTCTTCAAAAACTGCCAAATATCAACTTTAAAGCAAACTTTTCTCAAGTGCAAAGAAAATTAAAATGAGAACCTGGCAAAATGACTGCAAAATTTTTAACTAAAATGTGCTCAAACACAAACACCAATAGAAAACCCTTCCACCATTTCTAGGGTGACTTTTCACCAAGAGGAAAAAATCTCCACAAGGATTTTTTTTCCAAAATAGTTAATTAATTCATTAGACAAAGCACCATATGGAGGCAACGTAATACATCTGTGATCTGAACATTAGCTTATCACTGACATGAAGAATATTAAGTGAATGATAAGTTAACGAGCAGCTTGCACTGATGAAGTCTGTAAATAGAGGAGCAAGTCACCTCCCTAATTAATGATAAATATTAAATCAAAGACAGGGTTTTATATCATGTACTTGTGAGGCAACAGTCTAACAAAAACTGAGCTTAATATAGACTAGCTTTAAAAAGTAGGAACTCCTACAGTTTACCTCCAGGACTGCTGTGGTTCAGTGCAGAGGCAAATCAATCCCTATTCCCTGGCTCCAAAAGGGGCCAAGGAAAAAATGAGAAAACAGCAATCCCTGCAAGACACACCTTTATAGCACATGTTCTATTATTACTGCACATTAGGATTAAATTTCTCTGAGAGAATAAAACACTCTTGTTCACTGAGGATCCAAAACTGGGACAAGTGGCTGATGTACCACACAGTTGTGCTGCCAGAGACCTCAACCCCTGGAAAACTGAGCAGGCAGGAACTTTATGAAAGGGGACATCCTTCCCAGAAACTCCCCCAAGGATAATGCCAGGCTATAAAAAGAAGTCTGGGTTTTCAAGATCACTGTTATTTTGAAACATTATCAGCTACAAGTCCCAACTAGAGCTCTACTAGATCAAAGAAATCACCTTGAACAATAATCAGATTCATAAAATGGCAGTAAGTGCATACCTTGAGTTAAGAAACAATTTATTGTCAGTGTTGTGTGAACAAAGCTCTCATCTGATTTTGCATCTCATCCCTTCACATGGCAAAATGAACCCAAACAACATTTTCAGGGACATGTTTCTAGAACACTTCAGAATAAAAGAAGAAATTGATCCAGTGATTCCTGGTAACCAAGAACTAAATCAAGTTTTCACAGGATTGATCCCAGCTACTTAGAAGGAGGAATGCCACCACAAAAGTCTGATTATTTAATTACTGAGCTTAATGAAAAGGGCTATTTTTAAATTTACTTCACAGTACACATCAGTTAACTCATTAAGGAGTTTGAGTTGGCTGCTTGCAGGCTGAAGGAGATGATATATCCGTAATTAAGCAAAGTAATCTTTTCCTGATGATTAATATTAAGCACAAGACATTGCCTAACAAAAAAAAAAAATTTGAGCCCTCATTTTGTATCTGAAAAGGTTTAGAGAAAAAAAAAATCAAATATATTTTAAGCTCTTAGAAGGGATAACAATTTTTAATTGGGGAACACAAATACATATTTTGAACACAATGAAGGTACAGAACTTTATCTACTTCCAAGATTGGAAAACTGAAAGAAAAAAACACATCCTTTTTCAAATAAGAGTACAAGGGAAATAAAAAACTCAAAATAAAATTAACCAGCTGCCTCTATCTAAAAAGCAGTAGGGAACAACTGGCTGTTGCTGCTGTGCAATTCTTCCCTCTGTTGTCAAACTGTGCAACTACATCACTAACAACGATGCACAGGAAACCCTGAGAACAGATTTGATATTAGCTTTTCAATGACATTTTCTAGGACTGGGTTTAGGCTTCTTTCCTCATCTTTTAAAACATATTGTAGAAAAAAGTTCTAAGGAAAAACATGAACACACAAATAAAATTTAACTGTGTATACAAATGGACAAGCAATGTCTACTGTTCAGTGTTAATTCCAAATGAACTTATCTACAGAAGATACTCCCCAATTCCATAAGGGGGTCTGCAGAACTTCACAGAAAGGATGAGAACTTCGCCTTGAAAAATGTAACTTGGAAAAGCAGGGAAAAATAGAAGGAGATATTATTGCTTTCCAAATGACAACACAGATGGTTTACACCAATGAAGGGCAGTAAGATGGCCACAAAAATTATTCCCTCTTAATTTGGATTTCCATATACAATTCCAAAGTTGGCTTTTATGTGATCCAGCTCTAATGAAATCTGCTCCTATCCTGAGCACAGAGGTAATTTGCTATTGCTGCAAATCACTTCTCAGAGATTAATACAACTTGTTTACAGGCCAATTACCCGGCCTGCCAACTGGACACTACCAGAATGCCCAGTTTTTGTTTTGTTCTTTTAATGTTGTGCTGAGCACACAAGTGAGCATTCTTTCAAAACCAACTCATGAATTACAAGGGGGAAATTGATACTGGCATTTCAGATAGACTAGACTTGATAAATTACATATAAAGGTAGAAGACATTTTTTGGGGCACTAAATTTTAAAGTACACTTTGATAGTGCATGGCTTGACATCTGTTATTTAATCTCCTACAAATAGCTACATTGAAACTATTAACATGCTTCAGAAAGCAATTTCAAGACATACATTGAATGTTAACTGGCCCTTCTTTTTATTATGAATAAGCTGCTATGTACAATTGAAGTTGGAAAATGAAAAGAGCATCCTTAACAATATGGAGGTATTAAGTGCTTTGACCTCTTGCAGTTATTGCAAAATATTAAATGGCCAGAAGATAGCTTTTTAAAATTTGATTTAAGGCCAATTAGCACTTGGGAAATCATCTCCCCATCCTTTTCTTTTCCAACAGACACTAAAATTAACTACAAAGTCAGATCAACCTCTGTGAAGAAAAAGCACAGTTAAGACAGCAACAATGACCAAGGAAGTATAGGATCAGTGGAGAACCAACAAGGAAACAAATGTCCCACAGAGCAGCAGCATTTAGCAGGATTTACTGCAGCACAGCTGGGTGAACATCCTTCCCCACTGCCCCAGAAGGGGTAGATGAGTCCCACCTGCACTGCACACACTCCCAGAGCTCCCTCGTGCCTGAGCTCATGGATGCTCACCTTCAAATCCTGCTGCTAAAATGGCTCCGTGGCACTGCAAGGTGACAAAGTCTCACCTCCAAAGACAATGCCACAAATACAACAGCTAACAGCTCATTTGAAGCGAGCCTCTGACTCATAAGTCTGTGATTTTATGTGCAGTTTATCAGATGGACTTGAAAATAACAAAATATACCAAGTGTTAGTTAGAAATTGTCACTAAGTCCAGTCAGTGGCTGCTTCCTCAGCAGTGACCATGTCCTGGTTCTGAGCATCTCTGGGCACATTAGAGATCAGAGATCACAACCTGCTGATGTCCTTCCCTCCTCAGACTCTTGTGCTGTCACTCCTGCTGGTGGCAAGGCTGTCCCAGACAAAGGGTGAAATGCTGCTCTATTTGCTGCTCTAACTTGAAAGAATGTTATGAGAAGGGCCAGAAGACAACTGATGGTGGATCCATGCTTCTGAAGGTGATTAACAATTTTGTTTAGGAAAGAAAAAAAGGTTCATATTTTCCCTTCTCTAACTGAGCTCTCTAAGTAGTTTTCCTTTCACATCCTTTCAAGATGTGCAGTTGACTCCTCTGGTTACAAAGTCAGTGGTCACATGAACTCCAAAACCGAACTTGCACTGCATGGGTAATAGTAAGTCCAAAGGCTTCTTTTGATGATTGCATCATTAATTCTCCCAAAATAAAAATCACTTTCATTAAAAGATTTACTACAATGAAAAGTGAATTTAATGTTCTATTAGCATCATTCAGGAGCTGCATTAAAATGTTTGATCAAGCTGAAAGAGTAGTGAGCCAGTACTTATTTAAATTACTTCATTCTTTAATTTAGCTAACTTCAGACTGAAGTACAGCAAAATGAAGTTCTGAACATTTAAGCAATCTGCAGAATCTGCATCCACTTTCAGGCCACTGTTTTGTTTTTAAACAAACCTTGATATCTTAGTACATCCATGAAGTAATACTTTCTGTTATAAATAAAAGCCTGATAACAGAAAATCTCTGTCTCTTATACACCCTAGAATCAGTGAAGAAAGCAACCAAAAAAAGTGAGGAGCAACTTAATGAAGTTTGCTGCAGGAATTGGTTCTGCTGTATTTCAGCAGCAGCCTGCATGATTTAAGACTTGCTGGGAGTCTTACCCTAGACCTGAGAGCACACATTTTCAAGAAAATTTTCACCCTTTGAGGACATGTAATTCCTATCTATGGGTAACTGAAAGGAGGGAGAAGTTCAGTCTTCTGTCTAAGCGAGACAGCAATCAGAAGGAACTGAATCCACGTGGTTCAAGTGGCATTAGTTAAAACTTGGCCGGCTCTAGCTTCCACCTAGTCTTATTTTTTTAACCTTAAAAAATAAATTATGACATGCCTATTAGGAAGATCAAAGGAAAAACAAAAAGCTAACTAGTGACAAATCCCTGAGAAAACATTTTAGAAGATTCTGTTCTAAGAGCCCCATTTCCCCAGCTTCTTGTCCTTTAGGAAATGGTTAACTAATTTATCTTATCCTATGCTAAACATTATATTTAAATTAATTTCAGTATATTTGATCTACTGTCTTTTTCTAAATTGAAATCCTAGTCTTGTCTCCTTGCACTGAAACATCCCACTGGTTGTGGCCTGTCCCATACATCCATTTCCTCCTCATTTCAGAGTTACCTGGACAATTCTACTTGTATTGCAAAGTGCTACTGCACATGAAGCTGATCATCACAGAACTACCCAAAGTTTCCAGAACACGTGCATGGAATGAAACTGAAATTAAAGTTAGGTAACTTTTTATCAGAGTTGACAAAGTAAAGAACAGGGAGTCTTGTGCTGGTCACAGGGCACCTGCACTGCTTTACTGAAGAGGCTAGATCAGAACCTAAATTATTGGAAGAAGCATAGAATAGCATTAGTAGTAGCAGTAATTTATTGTAAAAATAAAGGCCATGCTAAAATCCTGGTGTACTGCCTTCAAATAGTTTCTGGTTTCCATTTAAACATGTCCCCAGCTAACAATTCAAGGACAAGCCCTAACAGACAAAGAAGAAACAGCAATGGAACTCGAGTTACAAATGAGGCACTTTCTGGTCAATATTGAGATCAGTTTTTCCTTTTTCCACTCCCCAAGGCAGCTCCTTCCCCAAGTGGTTTCAGGATGAACTGCACAGTCTGCTGGCCCTTCTCTCCCTGGCAGTGACCAGGGCTCTCCTGTGCTTCTCCTGGGAGCCACCCTGTCAGCAAGCCTCAAGTTTGCTGCTTTTTGCTTTATTTACCACCCAGGCTTGTACTACCTACAAGCCCTCAGAGGCTACAACTGCTATCAGAGCCTCCCAAGGATTGCTCCTGGTGCTCTCCACTGCAAATGAGCAGCATCTGGAATCTTACACACAGTCTGGCTTCTCACAGCAACTCCAGAATCCAGGAGATCAATGTTGAACAGCCCATATACCTGCCCTGCAGGCCTCTGCTGTGAATTCTGTGGCTCAGTTCAACACAAAAAAACATAATTTGCACAGAGAAACTAATTTCCAAAAGTATTACACAGAATCCAAGTATAATAATACATAATCAACCTTGGATGTATAAATGAGGTTACATATTAAACAGCTCTTCCAAGCTGCTGAAACACACAGGCCTAACTCAGCAGGCCCACAAATGTTCACTAATTCCAGCAAAACCAAAAAGCTTCATCACCTCCTTGCCCATTTAGTCACCCAAGTGCCTGAGTATCAACAGTGGATTTACCAACTTATAAGAAGATATGAGACATAACACAGGGAGAAGAACTAGACATTACATCAAAGAAAAGCTTTCTGAAACCAGGTGACATCCTTTCTGCATTTAATATACTACATTCTGAGTAACAGCTAGGAGAGAGAAAAAAGAACACATTCTTTGCTATGACACCTTAAAAACCAGCCCATGCATTCCTTAGTCCATTGTAGTTTTAGTCTATAGTTTATAAATTGGAACACAAACATCTGCTAAGACACCCAATACCTTTAATTAAGGGCAGATCTCAAATCCCACAATCAGACTTGTGCTTTATAATTTTATGCCTGAATTATAAAAAGGGAGGTCCAGGGCTTTATTTTTCATTGGACGTTTCATAGCTATGAAAAGTGTTGAGATAATTTAGAATTAAAAATCATCACATTATTATAAGCAAACCAGACCTTTAACTACAATTCTGTTCTCAGTAACTTATGCTGCCTCACAATCTGTCTCTTTTTCAAATATATCACATATGATACAAACGTGGTGCAGTTAAGACAGAGGAAGAGATTTCAAGTATTCTTGAGAAACTATGACACAGCTATTTTCAAATCCTAAGCAAAAATATCTTACATTAAAATAGTACAGTCCCTCCCTCCCCCCCAGTTCAATTACTAAAATCCAGGAGAGGGTTACTAGCAGTTTCAAAATTGCCTAATTATCCAGTGCAATCCAATCTACATCTTCAGAACAGTCTCTATGGTGGCAATAGTTCTTTTCTTCATTGGGGGATTAAATTGGTTCACGTGCTCTGAATAACCTAATCACTGCTGCCAATACAGTAACAAATGAAGGGAAAAACATGCCTTATGAGCTAGAAAAATATTTACAGGCCACACTACTCCAGCAAGAAGCATTTGAAAGCTATTTTACAGGCAGGACATAAGGCAAAATCAAATATCTATACCTAAAATAAAAAGCCACAACAACAATTAGGTTACTAAGATACCTTTACTCGAGCCTATGATGAAATTTTCAAGAAAGATGGCTTGGGAGGGAAATGAAGTCCAAACACCTAATGCTAAAATACTGAGCAGATAAACAAAGAGCACAGGAGACATGCACAACAGTGTAATCATAACCAAAAAAAAAAAAAAAAAAAAAAGGAAGCAAAATCAGCCAGAAATATTCGATAATAAAAACTATCACATTTATGTCCTAAGTACTAAAACATTACAAACATATTCACTCTCTTCTGTTAATTAATTTAAAGGTATCCTAGTCTGCATTCTTCTATTTAATGAAGCCAACAGCAAAACAACCCTAAAATTTTCTGGCACTAGCTAGCCAAACCCAAGACAAATTTTAATATTAAATACACAAATCTATTTGTTAAGCAGAAGTGAACTAGCACAGCTCGTTCTGACAATATTAGAAACTAAGTAACCCTTAATTCAAAACAAGTATTTCACAATTAAAAAACAGCCATCTATGACAATCCACTAAGCAGAATTCAACAAAAAGGCCTCAGAAAATGATGCTCCTAAATGATTAGCCTTTACATCAGCAATCCTACAATAAACAGGCCCTGAGCACATACCGTCAGGGTTTTTGGGATACATTTCTTTCATTAATCTCCAATATTAGCAGCAGCAGCATCACTCACTCTTCCGTTCCTTTCCTCCTAAAATACATTCCCCAGGAGTCCTTTCAATGCAATTTTATCAGCATTTCCAGGAGGTCTCTCAGCCACATCCCTACGCACAGAGGCAGCAGGAATCTCTGCATTTGTAACAATCCATGGCTGCAAAGGAGGGTGGCAGGCACAGCGACTGTACCATAACCAAAATGCTGAGTTCTCTTCTCTCCTGCAGCACACGTACACACAGCCCGCGTCAGTGCCCGCCGCTCGCAACAGCAACCACAATGATGACACAAAATCTACAGAAAAAGCATGCATTACTCACTGGGTTTTATTCTTTAGCCTCTTCAGCATGTAATTCTTTACAATGTAGTAGGTATGAAACGAAACATTTTCCCTTTATTCCACGGATGCCGCTGTGTGAATACCATTAGACACCAAGGACAATAGGCAGGATCAGCTCGAACATTAAGAGCAAATATTTAATGGAAGACTGGTTACCCCCGTCTCTCCCTTTCACATCTCTGCCTCATGTATCCAGGCACGGGTGGTACTGGCTCCCTTGAGAGGCTGTAGCTAGCAGCTGAGGCACAACTAAAACATGGCATGGATGTCAAGGAGCTGATGTCACCAAAACAAGCATTTCTCTGATAAAACCAGCAATTCCGTGAGGGAAGTCCTACAAATCGATGGGAATTGTTCAGCTGGACGTGCTTTGTTACACAATGCACTGCAGCACCAAGAGTGATAGATCAAGATCTGTCAGGGTAAATAAGCTGAGACTCCAATAACTAAGTTATAAAGCTGCCAATCAGCTGCTGAGATCCAGATGCGCTGTCAGGAGCGCTGGCACCTCGGGGCACAGGAGAGAACACACCAAACGCCTCTGAAACAACCTGGTTTTATTCACTTCTGAAAGAACAGCCCAGCTACTGAAAAAGTAAAAGTGAAATGCAAGACTGGTCTAAAAGTCTGCCATCTTTATCAGGATACACTGATCAAGCACCCAAGGCTCCAGTCCAGCAGATGCTGGGAACGCCTGGCAGAGGTCACATGCAGTGGCTGGGAAGGGATGGGAGATGTCTCAGCCACGCTGTCACCTCACAGCAGCACTGCCAGCACAGCTAGCTCAGGGAAAGGGGCTGCTTGAAACCACAGCTGTGCACTTACACTGGGAGCTGGGGCTGGCTCCAACAAAAAGCACAGAAATCCAGCAGCAAAGGAATACAGAGACAATACAAGCACAGATGCTGGAGGCTGTGCAAATTCTGTCTCACAGACAACACCACATCAATATAAGAACAAAGGTTCTTCAAGCACAGAAATAACTTTCCTTAAGTTATGCAAATGGAATTGAAATATTAGTCGTGGTTTATTTCATTAATGGATTACAGGCTTTTATTTCAAGTTTTGCTAGGCTGGTACAATCTCACAACCATATCAATTTAATGAAGGTGAGGATAGGCAACAACTCTACCATTAAATTTCAACATAAATGCAAACCCTCCAGTCTGTATTCCTGCACTCTTCTTCCAAAGGATTATTGTTCTGAAGGAGCTGGAAAGAAAAACCCTACAACCCTACAGAATCACAGATTTGCACTTCAGAAGATCACAAATTATTGGACGAGCCACTCCATGACCTAACATGGACACATCTGAGCAACTGATTGGAAATGCAATTATTTCACAATTGAATAGTTTTATTTAAAAACTCCATTTCAAACTGTCTGTAGTTCTGTAACAAACCAGTAATGCACACTTAGAACTGCTAATTTAAGTAGAAGCTCATTTTGGATAGACCAACTACTCCACTGTTTATTGGTCTCTGGAAAAAACCTAAGGCAAACTCGTAAGCTCCTTTATAGTACAAACGTGATGCTCCAAAAAACATATACATATATTACATAATACTCTCACTTTTAAAAGTATTTCCTATGAACATAACTACAGCAATAAAGACACAAAATAAGAACTGAAAACACGATGAATATTTTCTGAGGCAAGGACAGTATCTCAGTCCTGACAGAATAAACAGTCCTTTAAATAAACTGTATCACAAATGTCAGTAACATTTCCATCCAGTTCAAGTGCAATGCAGATGTTTGTTGTGGGCCTCTGGCTAACAAACCACAATAGTGAATGCATCAGTCTATGCTAAATTACAATTTAAACACGATTTAACAGTGCTGTTGCAAAAAAATAGTTATACCTAGGCCACAAGGCCCAATTTCCATGCAGGCCCCATAGATTCAAAGAGGTAATGTGCATCAAATTAATTCATGAAACCATGAGAAACCTGACCAGAGATCCCTTATAAAGCACATCCAACTAAACAGGGTTTTTAAACAATCTGAGTGTGATTCAACGTGACCTGTAAAAGCATACAGGGAGAAATACCCTACAGACACAATAACCAGGTCAGCTGAGCCACACTCAGCTGTGCTTTCTGCACTTCATCTTGTGGCTTGAGAGAACTAAAACTGCTAACAAATTAACACAAAAATCTTTCCTATTAGAATACCTACACCTTTAATGAGGTCATTAAATTAGGTGTCTCAGGGATAATTTCTTTAACTCTTCTAATCATAGTAGAAGAATCTTTATCTGTTGCCCTTGTTCAGCAAATTAGAGAAATTATTTTTCTTTCTTTCCTTTCTAAAATAATTTTAAAACCTAGTCACCATGAAAACTTACATGGTTTTTACAGTCAACCTTTCATCTACTATAGTTTAAATGTAGAAAATCATATCTGAGCTCTAACTTCTTGGTATTTATTTCACCTCTCTCCATCTTCATAAAAGTTCTCAATAAAACAATTATTAGCATATTAGCATTACTTCTCTGATTAAAAATAGTATTTACAACTTTACTCATCTTTAGCCAGTCTGTCAGTGTAAATCCTGATCAACCAAGTACTTTTCTCCTAGTATGCATTACTTGCTCTTATCAGCAATTAGTTTTATCTCCCTTTACATTTCTCAAAGAGCAAAGGTCCTTCAAATTCTTCAGTCAGCTTTTCTTTATACTCCTGTGAGCAACCAAGCATCATCTGCTACCTTTGGCACTCAATTATTCCCATTCTTTTCCTTAACATTTACCAAGATATGAAACTAAAGTCCTGATGCCATCCCTCTGTAATGAGGGCTGACTCCACACCTATTTAATCCTTTTATCCTTGTGCAGTTCAGGCTATTGAAATAAAGGTAAACCATATCAATTATGTGTCCTTCCTCTGGAGGTTTATCTACCTCTCACAGGATTATTTTTATAGAGACTAATAACCTCTTTATTAAAATGGCTGTATCTCCCTCTTCAGCACATCATTTCTTTTTCCTCAAAGCTAAAAAACCAAAAGAACTACAAAAAAAACAAAGGTCTACATTCAAATATGCATCTAAAATCTCCTCCTCTGAATCTATCAACTACAAAAACCAGCATTAATCCTCAGAAACACTAAAACACTGCTACAACACTGATTTATGCAATTTCTTTGTTGACAAAATGTTTAACATTTTACATTCCTTTAAGAAAACAAAACAGATACACACATATGTAGTGCTAGATCATTAAAATCTTTTAATATATTTCTTTTCCATGTTACAAAAAAAAAATTTAGCTAGAATTTGGTAACATGTTAGTACTCACGATCTTCTCCTGGACAAGGCATGCCGGGTTTCTCTGGAATACTTGGGAAAACTAAAACAAAAACATTAGATTTTTAAGGTAAAATATTCTCGTAGTACTTTTTCCTTGATTCTTGAATATATTTACAAACAGACAGTTTTTGGAAACCTTTAAATAATTCTACATGAGAAATGATGCAATCAAAACTAGGTTCCAGACTGGCAGGAGCTTATGCTGGAGTAGAGCATGAACAAATCTGTGCAGTGCTGAACTCAAAGCCTCCTGCACATTTCAGCTTTGAGCTCCAGTTCCTTCTCAACATCAAACTCCAGGGTAGCAGCTACACAAAGAAGGATACTTGACAGACAAGGGAGTCACTCCAACCTCCCACTTAAGCAGCTGTTGGGATTATCAGAAACACAGGGGTTCCTGAAGTGTGCAATACTTGCCATGAATAATCAGCCCCTCGCCTCTGTTCTGACAATACAGACGGAAGGCTTCCTCCAGCTCCATCTGAGATGAGATGGTACAGGGGTCACCTAACAAAAAAAAGCAACACAGGCAAATTTACCACTAAAGAATTCAGTGGAGAATTTTAATTAGTAAAAAATGTACTAGCTTCAAGTATTGCTTTTCTTTCAATCACTTGATATTAAGCTGGCATTTTGATCAAAGCCAAAAATGGAACAACTCAATTATTCCTTCCAATTTTATCAAAATTGAGTAGAAGAACTATCCTATAAGATAAAAAAAATAAAAGTGATCAGATATGCCTGAAGATCCCCCCCATTTTTTTGTTGTCTGCCTGGGGTCACATTATCAGCATTACCTTGGGAAGGTTATTTTTGTTAAAACTGGATAATTAATCCATAAATCCACTTAACCAGACACACGTAAAGTACAGTACGTCACAATGCACTGAGAGCAAGCAAAGAAGCAAGGGTGTCACTGAACCCCTGTCCCTTTGTGGAACAGCCACCTTCCTGCAGCACACTTTGGGTGACAGGTGACCTTATGACATCCAGGCCAAGTGATGACACCAGTGTCAAGCCACATAATAAACTAATTTTTCTTATTCTTAAAAAACCTTCTTATTTTGTAAGCTGATGAATCCAAGGCCCAGCTACCTCTCTTTGAAGGCCACTGCTGTTGATGATCTACAAAAGCAGCAATAATGCAACATGAAAGATAAAAGAATTATTTGTACTGCAAATCAACAATCCATATTCTTTATATGTTTATGGGATTTTATCATGAGTGAGCTATTCATAGTTCAAACCTTTCGGATCTTGTAAAAAAAAAAAAAAAAAAAAAAGGGGAAACACTATAAAAGCTCAACAGAAAATCTATTTTCTTCATCTCTTGGTAGGTTTTGTTTATTCCTTAAGCCATCAGCAATTGTTCGCTTTTAGGAAGTTCAAAGAGAACATCTGTTTGTGCAATCAGTCAAATGAACTTAAATTCCATGTGGCAATAAGTGGAAACACTTGCATGCAGAAATAGGATAATTCACAAAACCCAGGAGGATCGAGGACAGCCAACACAGCAGATTGGCTGAAACTCAACAACCCAGACCCAGGAATCAGAAAAAGGTTGTACAGGTATGTATTTAACCAAGACAAGAGGAAAATACTCACTAGAATAGAGACTAAATAAATTTGATTTAATTTAAGTAAGCTTTGAAAAGCCAATGCAACAGAGAGTCCAACCAAGAAACACTTAAAAGGAGTCATGTCTTAGAATCCTCCAACTCAAAACTCAGGGAGTTTTCTTCTTCCCTGCAATAATCTTCCTTTATCAGCAGGCATGCAGTTCAACCAGCTAAGCACAGGCAATGTAATTATCTTCCATGTCCTTCTGATCAGGTTACTTTTTATGACACCACCATTAAACTCAGGTTGGTACAGTTGCCTCTGTTCTTCTTGGTATTCAAAGATAAAGAGTAAAATTTAAAAGAATTAATACTACTCCTTGGTGTCTTAAAAAGGGCTGAGTCGTCTTTGACTACCAGCTACCTCTTTCCAAGGTCAGTACTTTGAAATTCCATTCACTCAAACAACACTATCAGCTAAGAGAGCTATTAAAAAACCCAAAACACACCATTACAACTATTAGCCAAACCAGTTTGGTATTTTTCGACCTTTCTGTGTTCAGTTCTAGTTCTGCAGGCCGTGGCTTTGACAAGGTGCTACTGTAGAAGTGAATTCAAGTGCTACTGCTATCAACCCTGATGTCTTGAGTCTAATTTCTCCAAGCTTCCAGCTCTGTGATAGGGTTCTGTACTTAGGTATTTAGAAACAAAAAAACCTCCACAGCATATTTGTTTATACAAGTTCCTCAATGCCCCTTCTCTGTACCAGAGTGAACAAACCCTGAGAAGTGTTTCAGTCCAATACCTTCATCATCAATCCACTTGAGGGTAATTGGCTGCTCCTGCTGCAAGTTACACATCTCATGCACTTCATCACAAAGTTCAGCATAGCTCATTGATGCATCCAGGTTTGTTATCAGGATGTCCCTGCAGAAGATGAAAATATCAGCTTTTATCAGAAAACACCTGCATATTCCAACAGTTCCATCTACGGACAGCAAGCTGCAGAACCACACAAAATGAGCATTCCTCATATGAAACACTCCCACTATGCCAGCAGGATTACACTTCACAGTGCTTAACCTTAAAAAACTGCAGTATGGAGGAAATAAATGGGTTAATTACCCATCTTTAATGCATGTTTACGTAGGTGAGCCAAGCTCCCTTATTATAATTATCAGCGTTTGAAGTGTTGTTAAAAAACAAACCAGGAGCTTTCGTAATATATTTTTTTTTTAATCTAGGTGCTTCTTCCATCAGGAGATAAATGAAATGATTGTAAATTCCTTTTAGACTGTAGGCTTTTCCTCACATCCACTATATTGTTTGAGATGAAGCTTTGATTGCGTGAATTCTCAAAAGTTGTAATTACAGAAAAAATTCAGATAAAATCTTATTCAAATTCTGCATCTCGCACTCTACTTTTGTAGTGTTTACAGACCCTGAACCCAATACTGAACTCTCTATGTAGACTATTACCTCAGGAATTTGTGACAGTAACTTTTGATATAATGGAATTCTACAAGTCCTGTCAAAGCAGGTCAAATACTGAAGAAAGGAAAAAAGATAAGGCAAAATAAAATCTGATTATACAAACAAGACTTTCTACTATTTTTAAAATATTTTTCTAATAACTGACTCTAAAGAAGAACAAAAAGAAATGGGAAGTTAACTTAAATCATTTCAACACCTTGCAGAGGACAATTAAGAAACTGTTTTGTAGTTAATGGCTATTGGCACGTGTAATTCTTTTCCCTCCTAGCTGAATACAGCAAATACATCAGAAGTTGTCCAACATGACTGAGAAAATTCTCCTATTTCCATACTGTGTGACAAGTCATTTTAGAAAAAATGTTATACAACATATTCTGCCTACTTATATCTTTCAGCTAGCAGTTGAATAGTACTACACTGAAATAAAAAACTTAAATTCCACAACTTACTTTTAAAATTATATGCATTAATAACTTGTCATTTTGCCTTTGCTGCGAAAATTACTTTAAGCAAAGCTCTAAAACAATCATCTTAAAGAACTGTACTGTTTCAAATTCAGATTAAAAGCACTGCTACCTTTTCAAGTGTATCTTTAATCTACACTTTGTAGAGCTCTCAAAGAACAGCAACTTAATAATTCTTCATAACAGCAAAAGAAATACAGATGCTGCCTACAGAGAGCTGGCAGGTGAGGCTGAGTTTAAGAACATTTCCCTGTCAAAGAAGTCATGTTCCATGCATTTATGAAAGTAAGAGACCAAACTGGTTCTCACAGCAATGTTTGAGGGTTGGTGTAATGCTCTGCCCCAAGAGGTCACCAACAAATGCAGCTTGCCACCACAATTTAATGCCTGTCACCACAGGCTACTCATGAATTCAAGCAGCTGTAGATCTATGGTAACCACGGACAATCACACTTTCCCAAGTATCTACATAATATTCAAAAATTGAAAATACACAGTAAGACAACATTCTACACACACTACAAATTCCAAATAAAGCTGGTAACCACTCAGCAGCCTTGAATTGTTAAAATTATTATAACTGATGTCATTCTACAAGTAAATGAATTAACTGCATATCCATGATGTCTATCTTCCTGTGAGATTTACAGTATCTAATCTTAACATCTCTACAGCCACATCAGGCAATCAGGGCACAGGGAAGTGAAAACCATTCCTTGTTTAACACTAAATAATCCCACAGGACACTAAAAGAATTATATATTTGAAACTGGACACTACACAGTAATATGAAGAGCTGATGACCAGTAAGTTATATATGAGCAGTTACAGCAAGAGAAATAACTCCAGTGACAGACCAAACATGTCACCTCTCAGAGGCAAGATAACATACAGCAAACCAGACTGCAGCACTGCTCTGCTTCAGTGATTCCAAGTAACCAGGTACAAACTAGAGAGGCAACTTGTGCAATTCCTGGTTCATTATTGCAGTTACTTAGTTTTTCCTTTGTAATCTACTCTGGCAGTGATTTCTGCTGTGCTATGTTAGGAACTCTGTCACACCCAGAAACAGGAATACCTGAGACACTCAGCCTCCAGAGATACATCAATACTCATGTGCCTTCAACTTCCTCATGCTCAGATTTCTAACAGGGATTTCAATA
Organism: Oenanthe melanoleuca; assembly: GCF_029582105.1. Classification (NCBI taxonomy): domain Eukaryota; kingdom Metazoa; phylum Chordata; class Aves; order Passeriformes; family Muscicapidae; genus Oenanthe; species Oenanthe melanoleuca. Next base: position 5,128,580 of record NC_079354.1, read on the forward strand.
CGGCATCTGTACTATTATTTTAATTTTAGCAGCCACTTGAACAAGTTAGTCCCTAATTCTGAAGTTGCCTAGCATCTGATTTCCTGCAGTCTGTCAAACCTGCTCAAAAGCTGAGTGCAGTACTGCAACGGAGATACTGAGTTGATCAGTTATAGAGGCTGTAATGCCAAAAGAGGCAGTTTTACCTCGTACAATTTAATCAGCAGAAAGAAAAATTCATACAACTTGGAACTCTTGTTTGTAAACTGACTTCTACAGACTTCACAGCTAATGCAAAAGACAGAATGTAGTGTTGCAGGAAAAACTACAGTAGTTAATTGTAAAACATGGTAATAATAATTACTTGACTTCTAACATTGACACAATTATTATCACCGCCCCCAGTTCTGCACAGACAAGTTCCACAGACACACTCCTTTCACTTTATATCAACACTACCTGCTAGCAAGCCACCCCAAATTATTTACACCCAGTTCTACTGGTGTTTGTAGTGTCTTCCCTTACAGAGCTGTGGCAGCCTTCCTATTGCATTACCACATTAATTCAATTGCTCTAGAACTCTCAACTCAGGACCTCAAACTACATGGCATTGATAAGTCGGTAAGTTTAAAAAGAAAGCATTTGTTTTCAATAAAATCTGTGAAGTGACTTTCATAACTACATCACATTTAATTCAAAACAGCATTTTGTACACCATAATGTGAGAACACGCACAGTAGTAGCTACATTTACTTATTTAGCAGTAAAACATCAGAAAAGATCACTGAAGCCACTTACTAAATGTCAACAAGTTCAGTCTAAATATTTCCAATCAAGTTTAAGGATCTACTTGGGCCAAATATTTAACTCCTCAAATGCCTTAAACTCAGGCCTTGAAGAAAGACAAGAGAGACTAAAGCAACATTATTTTACAAGGTCCTCAGAGTAGCAGCAAACCAATTAAATTAAACACACCTGAAAATTCAAATTTCATGTTGCTGCAATAAAAACTTCCTGTTTCTACTCACAACTGAGTGAAGTCACAAAGGACCATGACATTCTGATTATAGACAGGATAAAATGTAATAACTGTATCTGGATGCAGGAGATGAATCTAGACCTGCCTGTGACTATGGGAATCAATAACCCATCAACCCACAATAACTGTGAGTTTGTCACTTATGTACATTTTCTCTCCTTCTGAGAGAAGGATAAATTAACTTTTCTTCTTGATCAACATGCTGCAGGAGTCTGACTGGTATTTTAATAGCTCAGAAGTTTACCTGCCTGATCTGACATTAATTACAAATCCACCAAAGCCCTGTTCACTCTATCACTAGGTCAGACCATGAACTCCTGCTCAATATGCTTCAAAAATAGCCAGGTCACAACCCAGAGGAAAGGACACACTGACTTACCCATTGTAGTGTGTTTTTACTCTGATGAAGTCTTTGTTCAGATCAATTTTTGAGCCCATTTTGCTAGGCATGGTTTGTATTTAGTAGCTATATAAAATTGTGCAGAAAGAAATAAGTTGATTCAAGAAAGGTAACAGATTCTGAAGAGAAGATCTTCACATGTGGAATGTGTTTCTGCTCCAGATGATTCTCAACCCAGCTGCATAGATAAAAAAAACATAATACTGATGAATATACACACACTGCTAAACAAATGTGTCAAATTTTAGAAACACAAATAGTTTTACATAGAACAGCAAAAAAAATCAAAAGGAAAATGTGTAAGATCACTGACCTGCACAAAATTTAAATAAGACTGGTTAAAAATATCCTGCACAATTTAGCTTTACAGAAATATCCCAAGCATTTGAGGATGTTTTCTTAAAAATCCATCCAACAGCTCCCTCCTGGCTAAACACTCCACAGAACTTTTTACTTATTCATCAACACAGCATCTTACTCTTTTCTCCCAAAGAATCATGTAACTAAAAATAGTTTGTTCTGTAAATAAAACATTGTAGTCAATTACTATCAGCTACAAATTTACCCAAGAGAAGCAGCAGAGGAACTCCGAAGGGCAATTTAGCATACCTTTACGATTAGAGCCTGACAAACATCCTGTTTATTCCAAATTACCACCTCACCCATGAAAGCGTGTATCCAGACCCCTCCCTAACCCCGCTGTCCAGCCCACTGGTACCGGGAGAGCGGAAACTCCCGACCTCCCGCCCCGACCCTCCCGGGGGCTCAGGGGAACACGCGGCCCCTTCCGCCCATCCGGGGTCCCCTCTCAGCCCCGGCCTGCGGGGAGCGGCCGGGACGCGGCACCGGCGCTCGGGACGAAGCGGCGCCGGCACTTCCCCGGACGGAGCGGGCTCTGCCCGGCGTCCCCACGGCACCGTCCGCACTCCTACCTGTTCCTAGCGCGGCGGTCCCACCGCACACAGCGGAGCTCCGCGGGAGCAGCGGCCGCTCCCTGAGCCGTGCTCGGATGCACCTCCGCGGCCTCAAGTTGTTCAAAGTCCCGCAAGGAAGTTTCGAAGCGGACTTTGCCTCGTTGCCGGCGGTGCCCCGGCGGGGAACAGCGGCGACGGCCGGCGGAGGAGCCGCGGTGTCCCTCGGGCGTCGCCTCAAGTCCCGCCCCAGGTGCCCCCGGCGCCCCTCGGCCGCTGTCCAGGCTCAGCCCCCCGCGCCCGCGGCAACATGGCGGCCTGAGGGCGGGCGCCGCAGCCAATGGGGAGCCAATCCCGGCCCGGGTCCCTCCCCCCCGCCGCCAATCGCAGCGCGGGAACCGTTACCTGGGGAGCCGGAGCGTCCCGGCCAACCAGAGCGGGCGGGGGGGCGGCGGGAAACACCTGCAGCCAATGGGAGCGCGGCGCTGCAGGGAGCGGCGGCTGAGGGAGCGGGGGGGGGGACAGGTGTGAGGGGACAGTGCTGAGGGGACTGCGCTGAGGGGACAGGTGTGAGGGGACAGTGCTGAGGGGACTGCGCTGAGGGGACAGGTGTGAGGAGACTGTGCTGAGGGGACAGGTGAGAAGGGACAGTGCTGAGGGGACACGTGTGAGGGGACTGCGCTGAGGGGACAGGTGTGAGTGGACACGGGACTGAGCTGAGGGGACAGGTGTGAGGGGACAGGTGTAAGGGGACTGTGCTGAGGAGACTGCGCTGAGGGGACAGGTGTGAGTGGAGAGAGGATTGATGTGACAAGAGACTGGTGCGAAGGGGACAGGTGTGACAGGAGACTGGTGTGAAGGTTACAGGTGTGACAGGATACTGACTGGTGTGAGGGGACTAGGGACAAATGCTGAGGGAACTGATGTGAGGGGACAGGTGGGGAAGGACTGATGTGGGGCAGAGGAGAAGTCCTGAGGGGACAGGGGACAGATATGTGGGGACATGTTGTGAGGGGAGAGATGCTGAGGATAAAGACCAGGTGCTGAAGGGAAGGTGTGAGGAGACAGGCCCTGTCTGCCTCCCCCAGAGCTGCTTCCCAGGAAATCTCAGTGGAAAGCCAGCAGTGATGTCCCGTGAGTGTCAACCCAGCATCCAGCCCAGGGAGGGGCCAATCAAAGTGGCTAAAGCAGGAAAATCACAGCTGAGATAATAAAGTGGGAATAATATCAGACTGGCCAGACCAGAGAGAAAAGTAATCTATTAGTGATAGTGCAACCAGAGTTCCACAAGAGGCAGTCTGTGACATGGTTAATGCTCTTCTCTTTGTAAAGTTGGGTTTGGATGTTTTTCCATAATGATGCTTTGATGTTTTGCTTCCAAACTGTGAATCCTCTGTGACTGAATCAGGATCTCCTGTGCTTTCCTCACAGAAAGTTGGGATGGTAAACTCAGGGAGTCCTCTAGTGGAAATGCTGCTCATCCTGCACAAACAGCTGGTTTCCTTGTGTATTTTAAAACTTTTCTAAGCAAATAACCTATACAAGCAAAAGGGCTGCTTTGGGGCTTGATGTACTTAGATCCACCATAGGGCAACATAACCAACCACATTTGAAAAATGAACCAAAACAAGTTAGATTAACCACAACTGTTAGATTTTTTTTGTTTTGTTTTGTTTTGTTTTTTTACTACCTGGAGTTGAGAGGTCATGATTTGTATTTTGAAATGGAAAAAAATAATCGGTTCTTTGTCTCCTGCTATTCCATGTGTACACCTACATCAAGGTTTTTCAGGCATATTTAACACTTTCTCGGCACCTTTGTGGGGCTTTTGCACCAGTGTAGCTCTACAGTCTTCCAAAATACAAATAAATAATAGTTGGCACTAGTTTAATTAGCAGTAAAATGGGAAAACGTATTCCCATCAGTCAAGATGTTTTCTCTGAGATCAAGGAAATGCACCCCATGGCTTCAGTCTTTAATTGAATTATTTGTGAGTCCACTGGTAATTTTATTTTATTGGGAACTCTCAATTTGGTTTCAAAGTGAGCCCTTAAATCTTCACGTGTTCCAAATTTCTTTGCTTAAAATGGAGAACATTATGTAAGGTAGGTCTACAAACATAATTCTTTCAGGTCAAGGCAGACTTTGATCTCCATGTCACGTCAATTAAATACTTCAGCTCCTTGAGCTGTTGGATTGGGAGATAAAAGATTCTTCAGAACAGTGATCTGAAGTTTTGGGTGGTTTATTGCTGTTTTTCCTTCTAGCACAACTTACCACGGAGAAAAGCTCAGGTATATTTTCAGTGCTTAATGAGAAAAATCTCAACCATAATATTTTTACATCTCACAGAGGTATTTTGTAGTTGTTCACTTAGTATCCATGCTGTTGTTTTAGAAGTCTTGTTTTGGGTTGGTTTGTATTTTCTTATATTAAAAGACTGTTTAAACAGTTTAAACTGCTTAAACCTGGGTGTATTCCTGACCTTCGTTTCCCCCTTTATTTTTCCAGATGGCAGGCATTGCACTTTTGTCTTCTACCAAGCCTCAACTTAAAACTTTTGTCTTCGACCCCCTCAACTTAAAAGTTGCCCTATTTGTGTCTACTACATCTAGATTTGAAGAGCTGACAGGTTCTTACAGGTAACTTAATTTAATTTAATTCCAGATGTAAATGAGATATCTAAAATTCTAGTTCTTTTAAAAATGACTGTTAGAATCTTTTCATATCAGATCTTTTAAGAGCAGTGATCTGAGGAGTTCTGTTTGAGAAAGAGAAAGCTAAAAGTTAGGCTTTTCTCCAAATATTTCATTTCTGAAATTCTACATACAACCTCAATATCCAGTCATGCCACAGATAAACTGTAGCAGCAAAGATGTGATTTATTAAAGAATCCAATGATAGCAGTCTTACTGCTGCAGCCTGGGAGTCCGATGTTACCTCCTTGAATTGTCTTTCTGACTAAAAGTTATGAGCATTCCGTGTTGCTTTCTGAACATTCTCTGTTATTTCCTGGCGCTCTGGTTAATTCCTTTCAGGATGTACATCCACCCATTTCCAGCAGATGGCGAGAGATTCCCAGGCAACTCTCAGGGAATCACGGTTGCGCAGACAATGCTTACAAGTCATATGGCTTTATTTAGTGCTTTCAGGGTGTTGAGAACTGTTATTTAAAAATCAATTTTAAAGGAAAAATTTAAAAATCTTTGAGTTAATGATGGCATTAATCTAAAGCACAGCTTGAGCCATCAAATACAAGGTACTGTCAAGGCTGACCAAAAACTCCTCTCTCCCAAACGCTCCCATGAAAACATCATTATGGCAGCTACTTCTTCAAGACAATTGTTACAAAAAAGGGGAAATCAGTAGTAATTTCACCTCTGTCGAAGACAGGTAACCTGCTAGTACTTGAATTAATGACTCAAAATCTTCAGCTATATTAGGACCTTTCAAGTTTCCAGGGTTTTAAAGATTTAATAGGGATTAGAATGAAGCTTTCACACTGTGAACTGAACAACAAAGAAATTGAAGAGACAGCTCATATCTCCAAATGCATGTGAAGTGTGAGTAACCAGTTCTGCAACACTTCAGAATAAAAATGCCTCCCCATAGAATGTCTCTAGCAGATCAAACAAGCAGCATGTACAGGCTGCTCTCCAGCCTACTTACTCTGTCCTTTTGCCAAGGAAGAGACTAGATATTGTTTCCATTGAAATAACTGGCAATGAAATCCTTGGGTGCAATGGGAATGAATTTGGGCTAGATGCCACAAAGTTTGGATAAAAATAATAAGGCAAAGCATTAATATATTTGAACATAAACTGGAGTAAAGCAGATATTCTACATAATATCAGAAATCACCATGGCAATTCTTTGTAGATTTTCTTGTTGGCTTGAATATTAGTGTTTTTCTAGTCTGTGTTAAAATAGATAAAATGAATAATGTTTCAAGACTATTTTAAGACAACACCTCCTTTACTTGTCTGTCTTATATAAGATAGAAGCAACCAGAAGCTGACTCTCTTGTTGACACCTCATTAGCCAGGAGGAGAAAGAATTCTATGAGTAGCCCAAAACACACATCTCTAAGAGCAACTAAACCCAAACCTATGTGCTTCTGTATTTACTTTTTCAGGATATTTAAACAACCTGTTTGATTTTACAATACTTATGTGCACTGTAATTGATAAAGAAAATGTAGAACCTCCTGTCCTTTGTATATATGTACATACAAGCTTGTATATGTAAAAGTTTCACCCACCAAGACGAGGGTAGGATAATCTTAAATGAATTTGTAAAAAATGTAGCTAAAGATATACAGAAATAGATATTTTGTATTTGTTTAAAGCTGGAAGAAATGCAGCAATAAAGGAAGAACAGCTGGGATGGAGCATTATACCAGATGTTTTACAGATTACTCTGTATTTCATCTCTCAGTCTTTATTTAATCTTAAGACTGTAGTAATTGTAATACTGGAATAGCTCAATGTCCTATATATTTTGCTACTTCCAGCTCTGCCTGTTCCAATTGGCCAAAGCTGGCCAATTATTTATTACTGTGGAAAGAAAAATGTTCTCCCTACTGCATTTGGTAACCCCATGAAGAAAAATTGAGTTTTGTGATATTTGTGCTGCTCTCATTGAGATTACTTACCCAATAAACAACTATTGCAACCTGGATTTGCTAGTAACTTACATTACCCAGTAACTATGTTAAAGATGTTTGGGCCAAAATTAGGAATTAGGAAGAAGAGTTTCTTTAAGAGTGTGGAGAATTTGAGGATTGACTTAAACTTTTCCTCTCTATTGCATGTATGGGGTCAGTAGTGTGTGGTATAAGAGAGTGAAACAGGGAGAAAGTGTGTTTGTGAGGGAGTGTGTTTGTGTGGGAGTGTGCTGCTTAATTATCACAGGGTTGAGTTTCTTGCTTTTATGTAATAATCATTGGAAGGTACAAAGGTTTGTCAATTGAGACTTTCAGTCTTTTGGGAAATAAGATTATATTAGTTCTGCCTAATATGTTCTTGTGCCAAAAGAAAATTTCCTCTTCTTTTCCCCTTTCAAAGTGTGGGAAAAAAAAAAAAAAGGAAACAAAACTGATGATCAAGTGAAATAGAAGTATTGCAAGAGTTAAAGAAAGGGGTAAGTTCCAGAGGTTTCCAGTGTCTCAGAAATGCAGTATATTTGGATTTATTTTTTTGGACCAATCTTTTCATGGAACAGTGAACTCCCAATAACATCTGATTAGTTCTGTTCATGCTATATTTTCTGACAGTCTGGGCTTGACTGTCTTCTCAGATTTGTTTTTACTGTGCACGACTTAGTAAAAGAAATAGCTGTGGCACAAAGCTGGTATAAGGAGAGAGCAGATCCCTGTTGCATTATGTAATGAGGGGCTTAGATCCTCAGATTAATTCTATTTCTCATCTATCTACCAAATCCATCCAAAAATCATATTCATTGCCAAATTTGTACTCAGTTTTCATTAGGAAGAATTTTAATGTTTGTAACATATATTGCACACAATGTTATTTTAATATCAAACAGCCTTTCAACCTTGGCAAGTGGTTTAAGTTGCTGTAATAAACAGGGCAGGAGGGAGTTGCTTCAGATTTTTTTCTTAAACAAAAATATTCTCAGAAACTTTCAATAAGCTTTTTGTCATCTGTTCTGCTTCAGAGACAAGTATATAGGGTGCTGTTCTCCTCCTAACGAGAAGTGCTTTTCCAGGGTAATGACTGGGAGTGTTTAAAATCAGAGCAATCGTATTAAGTGTTTTGTTGTCCCAACAGCAAAAGCCTCATTGAGCTAAATTGGTTTCACTACATTATCTATTGGATTAGCAAACCAGTTAAAAACTGATGTGAGAGCTTTTTCTTTAACTGGGATAAATGCTTTCATTTTTACCCAGGCACGGGACACACATTTGTGGTTTTTAACCTCTTCATAGTGCTGTCACTATTAACAGCAGCATTACTTCCAAACAAATGCAGTATCTTGCTCTTCTTCATCTTTCATCCTGTGCTTTCTGGTTCTTTTCAGCCTCGTGAGGCAGCAATAGCTATTTTTTCACATAGTACAGCAGCATGCATAAGTGCCCCCCAGAAAGCTCTCACAAACACACAATGGCACTTCCTCTTCTGTTGTCAAGGCCAAAGGAGAGTTTTGCAAACCCTTGGGCACTGAAAAGGCAGGATGTCATTATGGGCTGAAATCTCCAGGGTCATTCTGATTTTCCTTCTAATGCATTTTATCTTCCAGTTCAATAGCTGGAATGCCTATTTTGTCCGTTTATAGGAGTTCCAATTTCTGTATATCTACATTTTATTAGCACTTCACATTTAGAATGATTACATTAACACATATCCCACTCTTTTTCTCACAGACACGCCAGTCCATAGAGCAGTACTATAAATTGCTGAAAGGAGCACAAATGCTTTCAGGTACAGCACAGAAAAAGTGCCTTCTCATCTGTCACATACTTTTTTTATGGCACTAGTACAACCCATCCAAAGTCAGCATTCAGCTGACATAAAATCTGGCTTATTTCACTTTATTAAGGACATCATGAAATTAGAGTTGAATAGGGAATTGTCTTTAGACGTTAATAGCTCTAAAGTAATAATGTCTGGGGATTTTTAAATATGATTATTTCAAATGAAAAAAAAAACAACAAAGTGAAGCACACACAAAAGTATAGAAGATTCAAATTTATGCAAAACTCCAATCAATTCACCATACTCCTATACTGAAATGTCTCCTCAAAAGTTTGAATGGCATCTGAATTTTCTGTTTCTGACTCTGGAAACCAAATTAAGTAAATCTCCCTCTTGTTGATAGAGGTGTTTTGTCTTGTGCTACTCATGCAAGTGCAGCAACAGCAGCTGAAACTCCTGTTCTCCCCTCAGATCCCCTTGTTCCTGAGATGGACACATTGCCATATGTGTGCTCACATAGCACTTTTCTGACTCCCTGCAACTTCCTGAGATATTTTTTGCCTTTTGTTTATGCTTCTGTCTACATCACTGTAGGTAGTCTGGCATTCAGGCATTGGGGGTTTTTTGAGGAGGCTGCTGCCACCTTTTACTTTGATCAGTCAGTCTGAGCTGTGCACCTTGAAGATCTGCAGTCAAACTGAAGAAAAAATTCACTGAATAAATCTTCTGAAGCAGTCGGCAGGACATGCAGCCTGTGACTCTCTCCCAGATGGAGAAGCAACTAATTTTGTCCAATAACCCCATGTGATCAGTCAGTTGGCTGCAGTGTAAGGAGTTATGTCAGGTGCACAATTACAAACTATTACTGCTGAAGTAATTAGTTTAGACATTGCCTTTATAATATCTGCAGCCACCTTCTTGCTAATTACTCTCAATAACCAGCTACTGCCCACTAGAGGGACTAGGGCCATGCTTCCTTCTCTGCTTTTTAATAACTTCAATTCCAAAATAATGGGTTATTTTCTAATGATTTTCATTCCTCAGGAACTTGCTGTGAATATTTCTTGAGCTGGATTTAGTCAATAATTTTACTCTTAGCAGAAGTTACTGAGATTGACAGGCTACATAATAAACTAATATCTGGAGAAAACAGTGGGATACAAAAAGGTTGGATTCTGCTGTCCCAGCAGACGTAAATCTGATTTTAAACTAAAGATTATTTCTGATTTTTGCAAGTGTAACAGAGAAGGTGGAGGGACTGTGATCTTTGTAAAGGATGTAGGATACTTGTGGTGATAGATCATGGAAAGAGCAGCAACTTAGTAAGGAAAAGGCATTGTAAAGTCATGCTTCTGCTGCTTTTATTCCACTCTGCATTAAATCATTATATAGAGAAGTAGGATTGATTCAGAAGAAGGCAGAAGAGGTTCAGTTTCCTTGGAAAGAAAGTGATTATGACCAAAATCACACTTAGAAAAAAAATAGTGTATTTCTGAAATGTAGCATTCCATCAACATTAGGAACAAACAATAAGAAAAATAAATTTGAAAGAGGAGAAACAGGCAGAAAATAGTAGAAGCTTGATTACCTGGATACATTGAAGGAGATGCAGATTTTCATTAGCTCTCTGGGTAAGGTGAGATTTGAGTGATACTTTGCCTTAATTCAGTATGTGAGCCTCAGAAACTATGGTAAATAGTACCATGAAAGTACCAGCTGGATGTACTTACCTAGCTGGAGGGTAAGAGTTTCTGCCTCTCCTGAAGGGCTTTTCTTCTGTAAAACTCAAAGATAGAGGAAAGAAATCATTATAGCAATTTTTCAGACGATGCAGTGGAAGGTCTTGACTGAGATTCCCCAGCAGGTCAGTGGTGAGATGTGGGAGCAGAATCCAGGTCTCAATCCAGGGTCATGTTGGTGAGGACTTTGTGGAACAATCACAGCTTGATGTCAGTCAGGGTTTTCCAGCCCTCTGTTGGCTGACAGCTTTTCCATGATAACAGGAACTAAAGATTGAGGTGAACCTAAGACCTACAGTGGAGCATATTTTCTATTACAGCCCAGTTGAAGATCATTATTTTTTCTTCAAAGCATTCTCTTATTTCACTGACTCCGAACAAAACCTATTCTAAATTAAAAATCAGTGCTAAAATGTTTTGTCTTTCAGTGCTGGTCATATGAAATCAAACCATAAATCAGAGCTGAGTTAAGGCAGGAGGAATGTGTTCATGCTCCACCAGGATCAAATCCTCCTTTCACCCTTATTGCAACTATTAATTGCCAGCCACACTTTCAAGAGCCCCATCTTAAATGCCAGCAGAGCTCTTCTCTCACCTACAGCTTCTGGCTTAGTCTCTCTCCATGCTCCTTTCCATTGCAGCTTTCAGCTTCTTTCTTTGCTTCCTTCTTTCCCTCTCTCTCATTTCATCTTTTCTTTTGTGTCGGTCTCTATTTTTAAAACAACCTCTCATTTTCAAGGCAACAATATCATCAAAATAAATTTCCCTTTTGTAGTGTCTTGCATTGGCTTCCTACACAAACAATATTTCAGTTGTTTTAATCCATATTCCAATATATTTATTGTGGATATTTCAGAGAATAATTGTGAAACTAGTTTGTTGTAAGTACTGTGTTCACTTGCTGAACTCACTGAGATTATTTACAGAACAAGGTGTTATTTTGCATGAGCTGGGTGAGAGATCTAATCCTGAATTAAGCAGTGTGTATGAGGACCCATAAATTTCACTGTTGAAAAATGGAAGTGAAGAGGCCTAAGAGATTAGGTCAGCCTCTGAATAAAAACAGCAAAAATATCCAAAGCAACGGAATAACTTAAAGACAGTTCTGATTTTTTTTTTTTTTTTACTTCCCTCAGCTATTTAGGGACAGATTCAAAAAGGATATTTTCAGAGGCACACATGGTAGATTCTCTGTGAAAATTAACAGAACAAATTCTAAAGTCCTTTCTGCAAATGGAGTCTGACTTCCTTCCTTATCAAACACCTTTCAAATTTTTCCAAATCCAACACAGGAAGCCTGAGCTTTCCCTGTGGTTCTAAATAATTTTATCTATTTTGAGGCCTATTAAATGAATAAACATTTCTGTATTTAATTGTTTAAACTTTCATTAGCTTAGATCTGAAATGTAATACAGTCATTATTAACAATTCAGTAGAATTTTATGTAGTATATTTTATTTCATGCTGTGACTAAGAGCATTGAAATTTTTCAATACTTTATCCAAGACAAATAATATTTTAAGAAAAAACCTCCACTCCCCTCTATTTCCTTTTACTTTTTTTCATGAGATTTTTCTGATTAAAAACTCCAACTTGAGCACTACTGTTAAACCTAAACCAGCCTACAGATGCAGAAAACCACTCGTGCAGAAGTGAGGAATGAGCTCTTTCATTACAAAAGGAAATTATCTGAGTGTGAAAAGCCAAATCTTCATTACTGATTAACTTTTGAAGTGGAGGAAAACCATGGTCATTTAAGATTTAAACTTTTGCTACAAATATGTACATATGAAAAGTTGTCTCATGGTATTACAGGAAAGAAAGAGCTGGAATTGTTTGGCAGAGTGCAGTCTTACTGTATCAAATCAGGCCAGCAATAAATTGCTGCTTTAAGTAGGAATTCATAGCAGGACCTTCTTGACTTTGGAAGCATCTTGAGCTCGTTGGAAAATATTTTAAGAAGAGGTGACTCAATTCAGTTTCAGTGAGGGCTTTTTAGCCTGTGGATATTGTTCAGCTTGTAGGTCTTGGGAAGAATTTTCCTTTTTTTATTGTCTTTACATTGTGTATGCAACCCAATATATCACATTGACTGCTGCAAAGGCTGCTGGGAACACGGCTCTGGCATAAATGTCAATGGTGTCAGCATCAATGGGCTTAAAGAGGGACTTCAGGCCAGTCTTTTTGTCCAGTTTTATTCCCTGCCGCTGTTTTGTCTCTCCAGTTTCTATTTCTATTGTGCCATAAGATCCAGGCAGGCTTCTGGGAATCCGGTGCCTGTTGGAAATGGCCAGTTCCTGGTTCACACCAGCTATGGAGAGGGAAAACAGAACAATGGCATTCTTCACGTTGATCTGCAAAGGAAAGAGGAGAATAATGGCAATTCGTAGGGCAAGGACAGTGTCATTCATCCAAGCTATCCATGGCACCAGCAAGGTGAAACCCCCATGGGATCCATATGTCGTGAATGGGATTTAGCCCCTGCTTTGGCAGAACTGATGGAAGGCTCTATTCTGCCACTTATAATTCTGGTTATGGTTTTACATGCTCTGAATTACTGAGGCACCATCAAGAACATGCTCAAAGCCTTTCTTCCTAGGAAGAATTTGTAGAAAAAGGTCATGAAGCAGGGTGATCACTCTGGCAGAGTTATTCTCAGTATCACACTTACTGACCTCTGCACTCTGCCTTCTCGCCTTTATCTTGTTCTTCTGCTTTTTCATGTAGTCAGCATTGAAATGTGCAAAGGCATATTCCACCAGTGCAGCAAAGACAAACACGTAGCAGATCCAGAAGTAAACGTCCAGGGCCTTGATGGCAGAGGCTCGTGGGAGGGAGGATCGGGCACTGACCATCAGTGTGGTCATTGTAAGAACAGTGGTGATACCTGCAGGGTGGCATGAAAGAGAAATACATGCACTAATATGAATGAATATATTTATTAATATGGGGCTGAGTATTATTTTCACAGTAAAAGCCCCTTAATACTGTGACTTCTGATTTTCAAAACAGGGGAACTTGTAAGAAACTGCACTTGTATGACTAAGGCAGCTTTGAACAAGTTATCCTTGTTTTGTCCTTAATCAGGAGAAACAAAACCCAAAACTCAAACACTTTTACATCTGGACTGGCAACCCTTAGTCAGACAAACAGACCCACAAGCTCCAGGAGCATTTTTTTGTCACTGTCCCAGTTCCTTCAAATGAATTCTTTCATTTCTTTCACAGTCATTACTGCTTTTAACCCTCCCTAGGTGGTTATTTGCTGTTCCTTACTGAGGCAGCTGCTCTGATAACAGGACAGAAATTAAACCAGGAGGGAAATCTTTCAAAGAACCCTCTATTCTGCAAATGTAAACACAGTGGTCATAAATGCACCTTAATGAGGATGATCAGAGAGCACAATTACCACTTGAGCACTCCCTTCCCCGTGAGTCCCAAGCCATCTGCTTTACCTAGTGACACCCTGGCAGGCACAGCTGACTGGCTGATCCAGAAGGACACCCACGACATGGCCACCAGGAGGATGGAAGGGACATAAGACTGGATGATGTAAACACCTCGATTTCGCCGAAGGTGGAAGTGGAGACTGAGCCTGGGAAACTGACCTGCTGGAAAAGAGAGCAGGCAGAAGAGATCCTGGCTGTGTGAATTACAATTAAATTGATATTAAAACTGACATTTCTATAATGACACAGAGCTACATTCTTTAACATCTTTGGGACAAGGGTCACAAAAAGCTTTTTTGAATGTTGTTCGATTGATGCTTCATAAACCCTGCACGAGGTACTGCAGCTTTCATCAGCTAAGAATAGGTCAAATGATTTGTCTTAGGTCATATCAATGCCAGATCTGAAAATAAAATCATGAGTCTTCTCAAATAACAGTATTGCTTCAAAATGTGTACTGTCTTATCATCTGCTGTAGAAAGTCCTCCAGATACTAAATTTAGATTTTTTAAAAGGCCAAGTTAATTTCAAACTCAAAAAAGAGCTTAGAGGAGATGTGCAGCATAAATGAGAATCTGAATACATGAAAGAGGATGAAAAATCAGCAGGAAAGAAATGACTCCAGTCTTGTACAAACATTGCAATAAGCCCAGTGATAGACATACACACCACTGACTTCTACGGGGTAGAATTAGACTGATCTGACTCTACGTCATAAGCTTCATAACATCAGGGCTAATGGAAATTTTTCTTGATGTAAAGTTGCAAATTAGGTCAAGAAAATGTGAGCTATACCTCAAGTGCTTTTTATCAAGCGCTGTCTGGCTACTCCACACAGTATTTTGTGGAGCAGGGAGAGCTAAAGGACAGAACACGCTACAGTGGCTACCTGGATGCTCAGCAGAGAATGGCACTTCTCATAAGTGGATGATGAAGGAAACTCTTATCAGAAACCTGACAGGTTCTTAAATTAGTTACTTAAGAAGAAGGATTTTCTATTAGAGATAGAGGAACTTTCTCTCTGCGGGAAAAAACCAGATACTGTCCCTGAATTGAAGAAAGATTCTGTTACCAGATTTGAAGTTCATAATTTCTGTTGTGAACTGGTAATTGGTAATTGTGAATTGAGCAAGCTGCAGCTTATCCAGCCCATGGATCTCCTCCTGGTTTTCTGACCAGTGGTAGACAATGTCTTCTGAAGAGTAGCCATCTGCCAAAAGAAAGCTGAATAAACACAGAGTTCAAGGGAGAAATTCAGAGCTTAGAGAATTCATAGTAGAAGTTGTCTAATTGCTGTGCTGATTCCACCAGACATACTGCAAATGTGCTGAGATTCAGTCTGGATAATTCTCTTTGCTTTGGAGAGGTGCAGAGCACCAGGGCCATGACAGAAAGAGGGTATATGAAAGTGAGGATTAATGTAATATGCAAATCCACAGGAAATGAATCTTTCCTAGTTTTGCTGTTCATTGACAAGTTGCTACTGAAGCATCCATTTGTTTAGAGAGACTTTATTTCTGTTTGTTTCACTGAAATGAAAGCCCTCAAATTCAATTAAAAACATTCAAACTCCCTGCAGAACTCTCTGGGAGAGGGAATGAATTGCTGGGGCACTGTCTGCTGCCTCTGCATTTGGTGATTACATAAGTAAAACTGTAGATTGCTATTTTTGACAGGATAAAATGGTATTGTGGTTAACAGCCTAGAAAACAAAGTCAGTGACAAAAAAGAAAATGAGAAACTTGCATCAACAGGCCAAGGGATCTGCTCAGGATCTGCTATTCCCAGATCTCTGGGACCCTCAGGACCTGTAGTCTCCTTGATTTAAAAAACACATTCATTTTCCCTGACTGGGTGGTCTCTGCTTGTGTCAGTGGTGATTTTCATTCAGAAGTATTAATGCTCATGGGAATTACATGCTGATCATAGATTAAATACAAGTTGGATAAAATATAAATCCATTCTCCACCCTCCTTTGTGAGTACAAATGAATTAAGCCTATCCATGCAGTATGCTGATGGATTTCTGTGTAACAGACACACAAATGCCAAGGCAAGTTAAAGAGCTATGTGAAGGTTCGTCACAATGGCATTCATTAAAAGCAGGGAAATCTTTCTTTTTCCTATCTTCTCATAAATTAAAAATAGCACATCACATTTTGCCTGTGGGCTTTTCTGCTTGTTCTCACTGGATTTGATACAAACCTCAGTAATGCCAGTGACTGTCACAACCACACAAGGTTTCACATGAAGCACAAAGTTCCAGACATTTGTCAGCAGGACTGTACATTGTTTATTGTCCCTAAGTAAAACCCTCGAGATTTGGATTGGACCACGGTTGAACTGGTATTGAAAAGTCCACAGTCTAATGCCCAACACAGGGAATGAAGAAATTTCTGTTCACTCTAAACCCCAAGGCACCCCTGACATTCCACTGACTAAAGCAGGATCATCCCAGCCAAGTCTAGCTATCTCAGTGCCATGTGTGCAGGCTTTCCACAGAACACAGAGGTACTCAGCCTTACAGCTCTCCAAATCCAGCATGCATTCCTGCTCATCCATCGGGTACTTGGAAAGGTCCATGTCACAGGCCACTGTTGAGGTAATCCTGTTTGGAGCAACATGAACACCAGTTAGTTACATACAGACAGAGCCTTTTCCTCAGAACTCAAAAGACTAAGTGTAAAACTTTGAAACCTTAATGCTAACAAAGGAAACTGTTTTCAAAGTCCTGCTAGCTGCTGCCTGAATCTGTGGGAAACCCAGAGGCAGAGGGAATTGAAAAAAGGTCAAATGAGTCGTCTAAAGTCAGAGGATTCTGCATCTACTGATGATGATAAAAAGGAATTTTCTGGTTCAATCTCCTCCCTTTCACTGTCCCCAGGATCACAACCAATACTTTAAGGGGGCTTTGGACTTACAGTTTCAAAGATGCAAATTCATTATTTTTCAGAACATTACACAATTAACTGTCAATGTAGTTACTGAGTTCCAGCCACAGCCCTCTTCCAAAGTGAGAAATGCTACTCTGTCTGTGTGAAAGATGGGGAAGCTGAGCCTAAATCAGGATCACAGCTCCCTTGGAAATTAGTGAGAGAGTGGAGAACAGAATCTTTGCTCTGTATTCAGCACTTCTTTGCCTGGTGACCAAAGCCACAAGAGGCTTCTCTCCCACTGAGGGCACTCTGGATATGATCAGTGACAGTGCAATGCAAATGTGTTAGTGCTGCCTAGAACACATTCCTGACTTTTCCTTATAAAGAAAAGGATAAGGGATAGGAGCTTTTCTTTAATTTTTAACTAATAATTATTTCAGGAAATCCTTCTAGGAATGCTGAGAGATTATAGATGTTCAAAAAGTTAACACACAACAGAATACACTTGTACCGTTTGTCACTCACCTGATGCTGTACAAAATGACTCCATCTGGCTGGAGCCTGATAAGTTTGTTTTCCACAGTCACATCATGGAACCAGGCAGACTTGGCATTGACTATGAAAGTATCTGGCAACCAGAGCTTGTCCACAAACCTGCTGTCCAAGCCCAGAGTTTCATTGGTGTGGTTGTAAGACAGACGATCGTCTCGCCAGCTCTGGTGCAAAAATACTGTCATGGTGTATTCCTGTGACAAGAGAAATCCTAATTAAGAAGTGATGCTGACAATGATAATGTCTTGGAACTTAGCCAAAAATCAATGTCTTAACATAGAAATATATCATTTGCTTTCAGTGCAAATACATATTTTTATACTTTAAAGCAAAACCAAAAAATCTGATACTGTACCATGTTCACTTCTGAGATGTGATCAATGCTGGCTACTTCAATTGCCAGAGCAACATTAACAGGAGGACCTGAGAAAAAATGTTTGAATGGGTGATTTATATCATCACAGTACCCATAAAAATATCAGTGACCCCAGACTGCTAATTCTTTTATGCAGAATGAGTTTACTGAAGTGTTTTTCATTATAAAGTATATTCTTAAAGCAAGAGTTTTAAATCTTTCACCAATTCTGCCCTCAATTTCCAACCTCATTTCAGTGATAAGGAACACAAGATAAAATCATAACTACTGAAAATTATAGAATCCTTTCTGGAAATCACATTATCTAGTTTAAGACAGCATGACTTCAAGCAGATGCAGAAATTATCACCATTTAATGAAATACAAAATTCCTTCAACTTAGATGTCAATGATTTAAGAACTGCATCAGAAGCCTGTGTTGCTGTTGAACAGTCTGTCTCTGTCAAAATCAAGCAAATTGTTGATTGTTATTTTTTCCAGCATCCAAGTAAAAGATAATTACAAGTTTTTAATCTTTTAAAGTATGAATTTCACATAAACATGAGAAGGATTGTAAGAACCAAAGAGATACTATTTATTCTCCAAGTCTCACCTCCAATTCCAGGCCTGAAATTTCGTGCATACCCTTTCATCAAATCATCCAGGTTGGGCAACCAGGAGATTTCAATGTTGGAACCTATGTAATCTCCGATGTCACTCATAGCTCTGGGTAAAGAGAATAAGTATCTTAAAATTTACCAGGTTTACAAACAGAGGAATGACAGAAAATGGAAGTTATTGACTTATTTTATACCAGAGACCACCCATAGTAGAATCAGCTATATTGGAGATTTTTATAGGTAGGAAAACCATTTCAGATATTTCTGTTTAAATCAAAACAAATTTCAGGCAAGACTGTGGCATCTTGAAATACAAGCACATACTTTTAAAAGTTTCTTTCTTAAAAAAAAGGAAAAATAGATTTAGAAACTTAGAAAAAAACATGAGGGAAATGAAGATACTTTGTATACTGCCTAAAGTGCATCTGTGAGCACTGAAATGCAGCTGTGACAGCTTCTTACTATGGAACAGCTGAGATCAAGAAGGCTGGTGCATCGTCAAATGTGATGGGAAAACAGGAAAAACTGCACATCTGGAATCTGGGTAACAGGCAGCAGGTTTTGGCTGGGGCAAGATGTGTTGCTGTGGGATTAGTGCTCATGGCACAGCCCCTCACAGCAATCAGGCTCCTTCTCTCAGGACCCTCTTCTTGCCAGGCAAGTGATGCTCCTTGAAGACTTTAGCCCAGAGTCTGGTTGCCATTTGCCAGCCCCTGGCAGCTGCCAGCCCCTCAGCCCTGGAACAAGCAGTGACGTGGATATTCCACCATCTCTTACAAACAAAGGCAAGGTTGTGCTGTCTTCATTAGCTGTGAAACCTGGCAGGCTCCAGTTGAAGGTCTGTGCCTGCTCATGTTGTTCCTCTTGCTGCACTGTGATTGACAAAGCTGGGAAATTGTTTGCCACCACCAATTGCAAAGAGAAGAATTGCCAGTGGTTTGAGAGAGCCTATAACTGAACGCAAGAACTGGATCAAAGCTGCCTGAGCACTGGTTTAGCATCTTCCACTGAGCCTAGCTATAAATGTGGCATTTGAGAGGTACCTATGACTTGTAACAGCAGAGAAATGGTTAAATATCTATGGAAGGCTGCAGAGTTATACACCACAAACACATTCTGCCTTGGAACTTACATAACTTTCTTAGAGTGTTCATGTGACATTGACCCACATAAAGCACATGGTTTTTCTCTCCAAAATATGCCAGCCTGTGCATTCAGCTCAGCACCAGCAGTTATTGCCAGCACAGGAACAGAGTATTCTACAATAACCAACTCTTCTCACAGGAGACTGAAAAAAACCTTTGATTGCCTGAGTCTTAAAATTCTTGCCTGGACACAAATGTATGAGGAAGGAGTTCTGGGATTACAATGTGTAAATGTAAGTTTTGAGCAGCAGAGACGCTGGAGACTTGCATTAGCAGAGCTGTCAAAGCTTCTATGACCTCTCAGATCAGGAACACTGCTCCAAGTCCAACTTTATTGGTTCCCAGCAAAATGTTATGTTAAACTGCATTCATAAGACTTCTTTGCCATGAGCATACTGTTGTATGTTCATCTCAAATTACTATCCAGTTATTTCTCAGGTCCCTCTATCTCTTCTGAGGAAGGATCTTGGAACACTCCAAGCCGTGTTTTAAGCTACATAAATTGGAATAACATAATTGATTTAGACAAGGTCTTTGAAGATTTTTAACCAATGTCAATAGAGGTTTTTTCCTCCTTTGTTGGGTCTTATCAACTACATCAACACTTCTTTCTATCAGACTGCTGGTCTTTCAATCATCCCACCATCATCATTTACTTTAATAAAATTACAGCTTTATAATAAGTTTGTTTAATAATATACTTATTTGCAACTCACAAGTCTCAGCCGTAGACATGGAAAGGTGTTTCTAATCAGTGAAATGTCAGAGATCCTTTTGTATATAAGAATGGTACCCTGTCTTTTCCTAATTAGAGTAAATAACTCCAATACACTTGAATGAATACATCTTTAAAATCTCTTTGCCTTCTCAATAGAAGGTGATGCTTTTCAGCTTCTGTTGCTAAAACAGCAACCAAGTTCAGTAAAGCGTTTTGAAAACAGAATTCAAGTCAGAGGTGACAGCACTGGAGTGATGTATTTCATGTGTCTGATCCTGTTTTTACAAAGCACTTGGAGTGCAGCTGTTCTCCTGTGTCAGGATTCTATTTTAATGGCATTAAGGAAAGCCGTGGAGCTCAAAGGAAGTTAAAACGATGAGAGTCGGGTTAAAGACTGAGGGCTATAGCCTGCCATGTGTTTTAAGCAGATTACAATCTAGAGGGAGTTTTACTTAAATATCCATGACACAATTAAAATAAATCTTGTTTCTATTATTAATAAAGCCTTAGGGTCAGATCATCAGTGTAAAAAATGTGCTGGAGTTAGTGGAGCTATATGCACTTAATACCAGGAGGCTTATTAAAATATTACAGCTGAAATAATTTTATGGCTTGATTTACCATGTGGTGATAACTCCTTTGAATCATTCCTCTAAACTTCTGCACGTCACATCCAGTGCTTTAAAGTTACAAGAAGGATGGTGGGAGAATTTCCTTCATCCTTGATAAGCAGTTGGGATTATATATGGCCTAAAATATTATTCATTATTGTACCTGGAAAAGGAAGACCAGCATAGAAAAGATGCATTGGAAGGGATTAACTTTTCATAGTGTAAGCAGTAAGGATGAAAAGAAAAGCAACTATCATTAGTTGATTCAGCAACTTCACTTCCCAATGTAAGCTGCTGTAAAGCTTGTTTCAGTAAGAAAAAGGACTTTGTGAAATCAAGGTTTTGATTGTCAAATCCAAGGGGTAAAAGAGCTCCTGGAAAGCTTCTCTTTGGTTTGCACCAGGCCTCACTGGCTGAGTGGCAACAGTCCTGGGGACTTCTATCCCTCTGGAAGTCATTCCCAACTCTAAAGAGAAAGAAGAATGATCCACGCTCTGACTCTGTACAAATCTCATTTCAAGCAGATATTTTTGAGACTATATTTGCATCTGTCCATATCTGGAGCATTGGAAAAACTTCAGCTGAGCTCTTTGAAAATAGATTACTGCTGTCCAAACCATGAAAGCAATAGTGAGTTCTCCTGCATAGACAAAGGGAAAGGAAATCCCCATTGGGAAACTGCATTTCCTCTTTCCCTAATATTGACACAAGTTAGTGAAAGCAACTCCAAGCAATGAATGTCACATGACAGAGCAAATAAATATTTCTTTCAGAGCTAAGTACTAGCAGTTCTATAATAAAAAGTACACATATCCCAAAATCCTTCCTATCCAAGGTGACATCTGCTGCAGCAGCAGGGTATCCTACTAATGTGGAGTGATCTGGGGGAGAAACATCAATCAACTTGGACAGCACATCTTTAAAGGGCTTGTCAGACAACTGAGGCTTTAGCCTGTCTTTGCTCTCTTCCAGAACACTGCTTGAAAACACTTGCTAGAAGCTCAATATTACTAGAAAATATCTGTTATTTAAATCACGCCAAAGCAAGAGGCAATCTGTAAGTTCCATGTGAATGAGAGCACAACATCAGCTGAGCAAGGGACAGTATTAGCAATTCCATTTTTGCTCAGCAGCACCAAAATCTCCAAGATCGGTGCAAAAAAGCTCAGAATCTTTAAGTCAGTGGCCAGTGAAACACTGATTATAGGCCACACTGCTCAGGAGGGTGCACTGATCTTCTGAAAAATTCATAGAGCAGTAAGATACAGAAAATCCCTTTTTGCATCTTCTGTTTCTTCTTTAGATCTGCTAACCTGATTCATTTGGGGATTGTAACACCATTGTTACACGAATCTTTTAACCTGGTAGATGGAAAAAACAGTTTGACTGGAGGACTGAGAATAACACATTTCATTTCGATAAGCATTTGGGACAGATGTCCCTGATATCATCACCACTGAAGAAAACTTTTCCTTGGGAAAAAGACAAAGAATATCCTGCAAGGTCAGTGAACAATCTGACCTCTGCCAAACTCCTGGATTATCCAGAGCAATATGTATATCCTTCCCATCTGCTATTCCTCACTCTAAGGGAAGCTCACTGTAAATATGTTTTGTATTTGGAAACGTAATTGAAAAAGCATTAGGCTTAATTCATGGCAACCTTTAGAACATCAAAGCCTCTCTGGCAGTTTTAAGCTACAGAAAATGGACCACTCTTAGCATACATTCATGTGTTAAAGCTGCTCTGTTTCCATGAATAGAAGTAAAAGGCTTAGGGACAGCAGGACAATTAAATGTTAGAGCATAAAAGTCACTTAACAGAGTAGAAACTTAAATATAAAGTAGACACCTATTTTAATTAGAGAATTAAAATATCTTTCAGTGAGGAATTACAAAGTACAGACACACACCCCAAAACTCCTCTCAGAAGTGCTCCTTCCCCACACAAATGAAGAAATATTTCCCCAAGTGTCTTTCTGCAGATGAACACATTCACTGTGGCACATTTATTATTGCAGCATCCACAGCATCTCAAAACTTGATAAAATAATGAAAGCCACAGTCTTTGTCCCAAAGACCTGTCAACCATTTAAATGCCAAATTCCTCACCACTAATCACTGTCTTGAGCAGACCAAAAACCACTATTTTTAAAAAATGTCTATCTGACAAAAATGTGCTGACTTAGGTTGAATTTGGCTCGTTCACTTCAGTCTAATAACACACATGACAGAGAAATTGCTTCACACACAAGTAAAGCACCCTGGAAGGGTATTCAGAAATGCTCTGAGGAAGTAGGCTGCATATATACCCCACTTCCCTCTGCCAAACCATAACATTATTTTCATTGGTAGTTTTGCTTTTGGGAAGTCTTTTGTCTCTTTTGTCTTACTGATGAGTTTCAAAATCACCAAAATGTTCTTCCTTTTTGAAATACTTTTCTTTCCAATATACAGTGCACAGAATTCAGGAGCAGAGAATTTAGGGGTGTTGGATGGCCTCTATCATCAAAATTCCAAATTACATTGCATTTAGAAAACAAAATGAGAGCTTTAAAATTAAGCCATTGGCAGTTTTGCCCATTAATATGCTGCTATTTATAAAAGCATCTCGTACCAAAAATATTTTTACTAATGCAAGGATAAAATTTAACTGTAGTTCTGTTTAACTGATCCAAAGTACACATGCAAGCAAGACTACTCCTTTTTTACAAGATTAAACAGTGTCCTGCCATAGCCACCTTCAATCCTGAATCCAAACAGAGCAGCTTTCTTTGAGCATGGAATGTCTCACACTTTGGAATATTTGCAAAACTACAGCCTGAACAGTTGGAATTTCAGAAGTTAGAATTTGCCTTGCCTGCCATGAGTGGATGTACTCCTACCAAACAATTCATCACTATTGTGTAACTGGACAAAGGACATCAATTAGGGAATTAATAACAGAATAAATAATGTATTCAACAAACACATATCCTGGCAGTTGCTGTGCCTAGAAGAAGACCTTGGAGACAGAGGCTGAGAAGACTGACTCTTCCTTAAAATTTTCTCTTTTTTTGGTCTTATATACTCAAATATCACTTTTCAACCCACAGCTTCAATGGTAGCCCAGTTGCAGAGGGAGAAACAGGATCATTGAAATGATGGGCAAGATCTGGGTGCCCTTAGGTAATAAGCAGTGTTTCCTCTGCCTTCACTGTAACACTGGATTGCTTTAGAGTCTGAGGATGTCAGGATCTGACCCTGGATAACAGATTCAAGGTCACAGGATAAATCATTCTCTCAATCCTGACTAAGAGCAGTTGACTTGACACTTTCTCTGAACAAGATTCTTTTCCTTCCCAGTGAAAAAAATCAGATCTCCCTGATTAATTCCAAAACCTGTAACAACAATGTCATGTTTTACTACAGTTCCCACTTTGCCTTTTCCAGTCCTCTGAAGCTATTAAGGATGCCTATGAGGCAGAAGATGTAAGACCCTTTTAATGCCACAGCCACCTCTGCTCTGGGGGGTGTAGGCATGTTTTTACATGCAGCAAGTTCTTTTTCACTCCCCCCTCTATTTTCATTGCGTAATCATGGCAAGCTTTCTCCACATCCAGCCTCCAGATCTGGAGAATAAGAATATACCGAGACCATCGCTGGTTGCCTAGCTAACACCTTCAGAGAGAATGTGACTGAGATCTGCAAATATATGTCTTTCTTTAAAATTTATTATTTCAAGGAATGGTTTGCATTCTCCAAATGTTTTTTCCCCTAAGATCTCTGACAGTCTCTTCCTGCTAACCCAAGTTCAGGAGACTTAATGAAGGCATTAGAAAGGGATTTTGGGGTTTTAATGGTACCTACGGAGGCCCTAAGCAAAGCTATTCAGCTCGCACCCCGCTGGTTGTGCTGGGGTTTATGGAAGAGTTTCAGGTTCAAGCAGACCCCTACAGAGCTGCTGGAGGGGCTGAGACTGAGCTGGGATATTGCAGTGCCCTACAAAAAGTGATTGCCCCCAATTTGGAGTAAGTGCCCTCGGGAGAAGGCTTCCAGGAGCATCCTGTTAAAAACACAGCCCCTGACTAAGCCAAGAAACTGCTGCTCAACTGACAGAAGTGCATTCTCTGCTAGAGAATGAAGAAAGAAAAAACTGAAACAGATGAGGCACATTAAGGAAACTCTTCAGTCAAGGGCCCTTTTTCTCCTGAACACTCACTCAAAGCAGTCGTGGCCCGTAAGAGCAGAAAGCATCCCTGGGCAAAAGTGGGAGCACCAGCCAGAGCTGGCATCACTCACTCCAGCCACACCGAGAGAACGGCTGCCTGAGGCCAGTCTAAGAAAGAATGATAAGATGTTTTCTTACCTGATGCACCTGTGCTGTTGGGTGCACAGTAGAATCAAGGCAGGAAAAACCCAGGTAAGAAATTCCATTTTACTCCCATTTATTAGACAGCAGCGACCAAAACCCAGGTTCCCTGGCTCTCCTGGCAGCTCCAAAGCTCCAGTGGCTTTGCCATTCTTGCCTGCTGCGCTAAGTTGAGGCTGAGTTTAAAGCGATGGATGGTTGCTCAGCAGCAGCAGCCCCCACAATCTCCACAATGCCCGGGAGCCATGCAGGCAGCCCGGCACGGGAGCAGGGAGCAGGGCAGCTCTTCTCTGCTCTCCTCTCTTCTCCTTCCCTCTCCTCCTCTCCTCTGCGGGTGGCTCAGTCCCGCCCGGCTCCGCTGCCCTGCTCCCGCATCCCTCCCCTGCCGCGGGCTCTTCCTCCGGCCGCACTGCCCGCCTGCGAGGCTGCTTGCCGAAAATAACCTCCAAAAGGATAGATTAATCCCACGGAGCGGGGTGGGAGCAACTCAAAGTGCTCCGGAGCCACTAATGTCCTGCGCGCATCGTGCCGGGGAGGAGCAGGAGGAGCCGCAGCCGAGCCGGGGGCAGGGGCGGCCGGTGCCGGGGCGCTCGGGGGCGCGGAGCCGCTGTGCCCGCTCCGCACGGGGCATGTGAGTGAACCGCAGGCACCGCCGCCGCCCCCCGCCGCCCCCCCGATCTCCCGGCAAATCCCGGCGGCACCCGGGCACCGCAGCTGCAGCCCGGCTTCCAGCATCGCTCCGAGCGCAGCGCCGATGGAGCCGGGACCGTGCTCGGGGAAATGCCGCCCCTCCGCTGCCTGCGCGCTGTCCCGGCCCGGCGGTACCACCGAGAGGGGCAGAGCCCGCCACGCAAACTTCTGCCTTGCCGCTCTCGGGTTCCTGGGGTGCTTCTCTACAGTGAAACGCTCGGAGCACCGCTCCATCCCCGGCTGCCATCGTCCAGCTTCCACCTCCTGCGCCTCGCCAGCTCCCGGGACCTCCGCCGCGCATGGGGCCAGCGGAGACCCGGCCGCGGGGCTCCTCGGGACCTCGGCTTCCTCTTGACTTGCAGGTCAAACTCGGTTTTCTCCTCCATATTCGCTCTTTCCTTCTCTCCTCCTCCGCCTCCTCGGCTTTTTGGTGCTGTTCAATCTCGAATGACAATTTTAAAACCAACCCACAAAGGAAACAGTGTGAAGGAGACATTTTCAAGAAATCATATCATAAAACAAAAATGATTGTGCAGGTACATTAAGCTAATGAACGGAGGCATCTGGGATAAAGTGTTGGATTCATCTTTTTGTCTCCTTAGCTCTGTATTGTTATTTAGTACCAACATTTCAAATGGCTACTGAGGGGTGGTGGGTGAGGGGAATAACAGCCCATTGAGATCCAGGAGAACAGATGTACACAATACACACATAAATGTAATACAACAAATACAAGCATGTCATAAACCTGTGACAATGATGTAAGGGGTTATTTTCTTTCTGATCCTTTCCTCCCTCTGCCTATTTCAATGCCAATCCTGCAGTTACCATCCAAAAAGGAGTAAAAGACAACTTTTAACTCAAGGAGTTGGATTATTGCATTTTTTTGTTTTGTTTTGTTTTGTTTAGGAGGGAAACTAAAAGATTTTTAATGGAATTTATCTAGTGACACACAGAACAGAGTGATTTTGTCTCTCCATATAACAGAACACATTCACACCTCTTGGGATATTTTCAGTTGAGATTTTTTCCTATTTTGCCTACTCTTAAGGTTGATGGTCCAGTGGGCTATATACCTATGCCAAAATTCCTCAGTATTATTCTCCTCTGGCTGGACAGTTGTCACCTAATTTACTAGTAAAAAAAAAAAAAAAACAAAAAACAAAAAAAACAGTTTTCTATATCTTCAGCACATATCTGTAAAAATAGCCAAATAATCCACAGAGGCACTTTGTATATTCATATTGTGTTTGAGTGGATTTTATGTGTGGATGACTCATGTAAGTGTGTGATGTGTGTATTTATGTGTTGATATAAGCACACCATGTTAACACATGCTATGAAAGGACACACCTTGCTACAAAAGTGACCATTGACACAAGTAAAAATACAATGGCAATCCTAAAAGACATGTAAAAGTTCTTTCAGATTAATAAATTACATTTTATCTACAAAAGCCTTGATTATAGCCTCATATTTTAAAGAAGAAGAGCAAATGTTTGGTCATTCAACCTTGGATTTAGTTGGTTTTACATATAATACACATTTAAAATAGATTGTTACATATATATATATATACACAAACACATATATGCACAATCCACTCAAATAACTCCTATTGCCAAAGGAAAGGGAACGAGATAAAATTGATGAGAGAAGATAAAATAATAAAGATCAACAATACATTTAATTTCCTGCAGTTCTAGCTAAATATCCCAAACTCATTACAGTCAATGACAGATTAAAATTGCTAAGACATAGATTAAGAAACTATTAAAATTGCCATTAAAACATAAAAACAAAACAAAATAAATAAGCTCTCCAAATCATTCTCATCTAATCCTTTTGAAAATAATTAAAGCTTTCCTTTAGCTTTAGCTATGGGCTGGGAACTGTCAAATAGTCTTAATAAGATGGCCCATGATACTCAGTGTTTCTTAAGACTTTTTCACTCTAACAAACTGCTGCTTCTCCTCAACCCCTATGGCTGCAGGCACCAGATTCATGGAAATGCCCATCCCATGCTGTGACCAGGCACCAGATTCGTGGAAATGCCCATCCCATGCTGTGATCAGGCATCAGGTTCATGGAAATGCCCATCCCATGCTGTGACCAGGCACCAGATTCGTGGAAATGCCCATCCCATGCTGTGATCAGGCACCAGATTCATGGAAATGCCCATCCCATGCTGTGATCAGGCACCAGATTCATGGAAATGCCCATCCCATGCTGTGACCAGGCACCAGATTCGTGGAAATGCCCATCCCATGCTGTGATCAGGCATCAGGTTCATGGAAATGCCCATCCCATGCTCTGATCAGGCATCAGGTTCATGGAAATGTCCATCCCATGCTCTGATCAGGCACGTGGGGCTCAGCAGGATCCTCGGGGGCTGTGTGGGATCACTGCAGCTCCAGCAGGACCAGGATGTCAGGTCAGAGTTACACAGCTTGGGGCAAACTTTGATCTTTGATGCAGTAAAGCTGTAGTAGATCTGTGAAAGCAGCACAGTGGTCCTTAAATGTGTGTTTCTATAGTATTTGTCCATGCCAGGTCAAATGCTAATGGGCTCCATCTACATCTGGACAATTTTATAATGATATTTAATCACTACTATTTATTAAATCATTAGTTGTTATTACTAATATATCAAGAATTGCTAGTTATTGAAGTATCTACCTTACTGAAGCAGTAATAAAGGTCACAATTTTGAAGTATATTTTACTACATTGAAGTCAGAAACCCACGTTTCAGTACCTGTCAAGAATTTTTCTTCTGGAACATGTAACAGGTATGAATTTTCCCTGATCACAGTCATCCATACTTCTGTAACTGCTACCATACAATCATTTATTGGATGGTGTATTTTGATGGGATTGAGGAGAAGCATGCTCAGTGATTTGGGCCAAAAAAACAAGTTTTCAGTCATTTATTACTCAGGATTTTGAGACTGTATCAAAAGGACTTTATTTCAATTTATTTTACAGTTGCACTGCATTACCTGGTATTCTTAATAGATCATTTTCTAAATAGAACAGGTGGTTTTATTGCTAGCAAAATAAAGATGTCATATTGTCACATATAATTTTTAGAGGCAAAAAGTGTACCACAGGGATAATTAGTCTTACCCTCCCATGATTCCACCTAAGCAGCTCGTGAAAGACTGTTGTGGCAACATCGCCAAATGTCTCTAGATATATAAATTACACACATATGCCTATTTTTGTAAATGAGATTTGGGAATATCAGTAGCAATTGCATGGTGGGAATATTTAGCTCATTTCAGAGGTTGTACTGTACTTGCATTGTATGAATGTCCCCCAGCCCCAACACAAATGTTTCTGTATTTAATCAGTATCTGGATAACCACGATATTAATTTCCCTTTCACCTGAAGTGCTAGGAATATAGTTTTTATCTGTTTCTAAATGTTCTGTAGAACATCTAGTTCCTCCCTCAGTCTGCATAAATTTTTTTATAATCATGAAGCACACTGCAGCCAGACACTTTGCCCTCCTTTTATTTTCTTTATGCAACAGATTTGAGATGAAATTCCCCACTTGGCCCCCAAGCCAGGGCTAATTCCAGGACCAGGATGATAGTTTTACCCCAGATGAGTTGCTCTCAGAGGTGCACTCCCAGCTGGTGCCATCCCAGGCCATTCCTTCATGAAGTGTTCTGAAAGCAAATGCCCCTCTCATTTTTTGTCCATACATCTGTAAGGATGAGTCATTGGGAAGATGCTCATCAATGTTTGCCATTATTTACAGTCCGACAAATCAATGTTTGCCATTGTTTACAGGCCAACATCGATCCCTATCAAACAACAGGGGCAGACAAGTCGTGTTATGTAATTGATATGAACCACCCTGCCAAAATGCAGATTCCATTATTGGCATGTCTTCCTGCCTAAACGCCAGAAAGCTCCATATATGAGCTCCTGTCACCTTGGAAACGTTTGGAGGGAAATGCCAAGTGCCTGTGGAAGCACAGTATGCAGCCATACAGCAGAGTGAACTGGCCAGCTCTGCTTCATTTCCAGCTGATCCTGGGGTGGAACTGCAGGAACTTCACAGAAATGCCTCTCAATTTAACCTCGTGGGAGCAAAACAGCAGGGATCATTTGGATCTGCTCACTCCATTTCCCAGTTTCTCCAAGATGCATCATTGGGGTTCAGAGCCCACAAAATCTGGAAGAGCTGCATCAACCAAAGCCTTTTTTTGTACATTTCCTGAAGCTTAAAGATTCACTGGCTTTAAGTTGATAGACGTAAAATGTAGATTGGGAGATAAGAACTTGGCTGGGGAGTCATAATTTCCTTTAGAGGAACTGCAGATATCTTCTCCCTTCTCCTATCTATATGAGACAAAAATCTACATTGTCTTTCCCTAAAAACACATTATTCTCTGACACAAAACATGACCTTTGTTGATGTTCTTATGAAAATAACTCAAACAGTTGTAAACTGGGACTGAAAAAATATCCTGAAAAAATATCCCAAGAAACTGGCAATCATTGATACTTCCAGGTGTTGCTCTGACTATTTTCTTGAGGGGAAAATCCCTGCTTGGATCTTTTTCATCCCAACTCAAGGAGTGTGGGAACTGGCAGGTTCAGAGTTAACACAGTTATAACTATTCCAGATCTGCAGAGAGAGCTATACAGTTAATCACTGCATATTTTTAGCCTACATCTTGTAGCTTTAATCCTGCAAATGTCTGTATGTAATTTGTTTTACATAATATGAATAGATGCCATAAAATCAAGATTCCACCATTTATAGACGTAAGAATGTCTGTGTATTTCTCAAGATTGAGGACCTATAAGATAAATGTGGGACAATGAACTGGTCACTGTGAGTAATTTATACTCCATACTGTGTATGCCAGTGGAAATAAATGCTCAGATTAGCAGCATGTGCTTGTGTGCCTGGGATCAAAACCTAGACCTTACTCTCATAGCAACGATAACAATTACAGAAATATTGCTTACAATTAAGGAACGTTTTCAACTAAATAAATCTGAGAATGCATCTGTCTCTGTGTACAGATCAGGGTGTATTTTGGTGCAGATGATGTCTCAGTATTTTAATAACCGAATCCCTGTGAATCTTTGAATAGCTGGGTTTCTCTAGCACGTCATCAAGGCCTAGTGCCAAGAGTGAGGGAACAGGGATCTGCTTTGCTGTGGATCCAGCTGCACTGGTCCTTGACTTTGTCAAGGTAACACAAGGAATAGAACAGAAAGGAAACCCAGTTAATTGCCAATTTAGAGCTAAAATCACAGAATCATAGAATGGCCTGGGTTGGAAGAGAACTCAAAACTCACCCAGTTCCAGCCCCTGCCATGGGCAGGGACACCTCCCACTATCCCAGGTTGTTCCAAGCCATGTCCAACCTGGCCTTGGACAGATCTGGGGATGGGGCAGCCACAGCTGCTCTGGGCACCCTAAATCTGGTACCTGAACTCTTGATATCAAACACACAGGTTCAGGAGATTCCGCTGCAGAACAGAATATTCAAACTGATTGACTTTATGAACACAGACATTCACTATGTAAATCACTGAAATATCATCAAAAGACTTCTCATGTAATGATTTTGTGCATATTTATAACAATTACAGAAGTTCATACAGAACCTCTAGAGCTGCAGTTGCTGCTGAAGCCAGAGGAATGTGACATAAAAAAGGGGCAGCATGAGCAATACATGATTTCTGCTGCAATAAGCTTTAATTAGTAACTAACTATGAAATTCTTTTGTCAGGATGGTACAGGCTGACTTCTGAAAAGACATTTAAGACAGTGTCCTTTTGGATTGAAACTTGGAAACCTTCAGTATTCTAACATGTGTGCTGCAGTCCCAAATCCACAGAATTTAACATTGCAAGCAAGTAATCTGAATTCACAAAAAGGGTTTCAATCATAATGCCACCAACTTGCTTAAAGTTTATAAGTGTATGTGAATAAACACCAAGCTGAAAGTTCAATGAGAACGTCTCTGGCTTAGGTTACCACCTGAAACCACCTGAACCAGATGTCCCAGACAGGCAGCACAGGTAGAGGTGCTCCCACCAGGGTAATTTCTGACACTAATACCATGGGATTGTTAATGCTGCTGTATTTCCAACGTGTAAATCATTCTTTTTAAAGAAGGTGACAAAAGCTCACCCGCTGCCACACCCGGACAGGAGCTGTGCCAGTGGTTCATATTTTAATCTACCTCTGAGAATAAATAATGTAAACAATCATCAAGTAAGCAGCTCAGTATGGCTCAAAACTCAAGAACACAATCAACCGTGCGGACCCCAGCCCAGGGACACCGGACCCAGATCCACGGCCCAGGGACACCGGACCCCAGCCCAGGGACCCCGGCCCTCGGACACCGGACATCAGCCCAGGGACACCGGCCCTCGGACACCAGACCCAGACCAAGGGACCCCGGCCCTCGGACACCGGACATCAGCCCAGGGACCCCGGCCCTCGGACACCGGACCCAGACCAAGGGATCCCGGCCCTCGGACCCCGGACATCAGCCCAGGGACACCGGACCCAGACCAAGGGACCCCGGCCCTCGGACACCGGACATCAGCCCAGGGACCCCGGCCCTCGGACACCGGACCCAGACCAAGGGACCCCGGCCCTCGGACACCGGACCCAAACCCAGAGACCCCGGCCATCAGCCCAGGGACCCCGGCCCTCGGACGCCGCACATCAGTCCCTGGCCCCCGGGCCAGCCCGGCCCGCACCACCCCGCGGGCGGGGGGGACCCAGCGATCCGCGCCGGCAGCGCCGCCCCGCGCCCGCGCTGGTGGGGGGCGGTTGGCGGCCGTGCGCCCCCGCGCGCGGTGGTTGGCGCCGTTGCCGTGGCAGCGCGGCCCGCGCGGCGCGGCGGGCCCGGGGCCGGAGGAGCGGGGCCGGGGCTGAGCGCGGTGAGCCGTGAGGGGACAGCGCCGGCAGCGCCGTCTGCCGCGGGGTGTCTGTGGGAGGGCTCGGGCCTTCTGCCCTGCTGAGCAGCTCGGCCTAATTTACCCCAAACTTTGTTATTTGGGACTTGGAGCCACACAACTTCTCAACGCAGTGGTTTGGCTGAAGGCGTTGGGGGAACTGCTGCATTGGCACCTCGTTTGATGTTTGTGCCGCTTCTTAGTGCCACCAACATCCCTAAATCAGTAGCCCAGCATAGGAATCCTACTTGGCTTTAAGGTGGTTCCTATCATTTACTCATTCCTCCGTACTTCAAATCCTGGGGTGTGTTTTCTCTGCTCCTTAACTGGAGAAAATAGATGCTCTCTTCTTATTGATTCTTCTTGAGTTCTGCAGAAGGATTTACATAAATGCACTCAAAGCTGAGCCACCTTCGTTAAAATTAATCATATGTCCAAATCTCTCTGTGAGTAAGATGTGAAATGCTCAACCATGTGGTAATAACTCATTCTAGATGACATGCAGAATTTACTGAATTCTAACAAATTGTAACAAGATTTGGGAACAGTTTGCTTTGCATTGGAGAACTCCTCAGGGCTCAAGCGCTGATAGTGTTTGTTGGAGTTGTGCCCAAATCATTTTGGGTAAAGTCATGGTGTAAATGGATAAAATACATTCAGAAGGTTTGTTGTATTACTGAGCTGATTGTTTAAAAAAAAAAAAAAAAAAAGAAAAAAAAAAAGGAGAAAGGCACAGTCCTTGCTTTTCACCAATAGATTTATTATAGTTAATACTTAAAATATGTAACTGACACAGGGGTATGTGGTTGTATCCAGTTATTTCACATGCATTAAGTATGTACTGAATGCTGTGAATTCGCCTCCAGAAATAGTCACCACTGTTGCAAGTTGTTGGACATTTGATGTGTAAAACGTTGTTCTTTTTATTCAGCCTGGTCATTTGGAAAGAACTGTCAGCATGGAAGATTGTGAGAGCAGTCATAGTGAGGGAGAACAGCAAATATCTCCTCCAATGTTTCTAGAGGAGGAAGAAGAAAGACAAGAAGAGGAAGAAGAAAAAGAAGAGGAAAAAGAAGAAAGAGAAGAGGAGGAAGAAGGAGAAAAAGAAGAAGAAGAAAGAGAAGAAGAGGAAGAAGAAGAAAGAGAAAAAGAAGAAGAAAAAAGAGAAGAGGAAGAAGAAGAAGAAAGAGAAGAGAAAGAAGAACAAGAAGAGGAAGGCAAAGAAGATGCAGTTGGTCAGTTCCCTTACGTGGAAGAGCACTGGGAAGGTGAAAATGAATTGTTTTGATAACTCACAAAAAACTGATATTAATGTAAACTTTATGTAAGATAAACATGTTAGATCATTGGCCAGAACCTGACAATACATTATCCTCCCTTGTCCCCCACCCTGTTCATGTCTGGGATTTTCCCACATAAATGGATTTCTTGGTGACACTTCCACATGAAGGCAGAGAACATTCTCCTGTTCATTTGCAGGTGTATAATAGACCTGTGTGTTTTGCCATATGAATTTTTTAATGTACACTGCAGTAATGCTATAAAATGTCATCTCTGATTCTCCACACTGTGCCCTGACAGCAAGTGTAGAAAGATTTGCATTTTAAAATTCAAAGTCTCATTATTAAGCTGTTGTTTCAATATCTGCTAGAATATGATCTGGAAGAAGAGCTGGATGGTAGTGACAAGATGGAAAACAAGGACACTTCTGAAGATGCTGGAGACCAGTCTGATTCTAGCACGTAAATACCTTGTTCCAGTTGAAACAGAATTTCCTCTGTGGTGCTGAGTGACCAGCTGTGTATGACATGCCTGAAACTAGTTTAAAATGTTCCTGTTAAAACTGAAAACTATTGTTCAGGATCATTAAAATTGCAAAGCCAAGGTGGGATCAAGAGGAGCCACAGGCATTTTAAGACAAAGACACATCATTAGTGCTTTAAATGAGGGTATAAATGTTCAGCATTAGATATCTAATACTGAAAATCCTGGTTTAAGTCCATGCATGCAAACTTCCTGTGCCTTCGTGTTCATGTTCTTCCTTATTTATAACAGTTCTGCTAGAATAAAACACAAAGCAGGGATGTAAGGATGTTAGACAAACTTCACATAACTACAGTTTTGCATTGTGTTTCTTTGTTGGTTGTGTGTTCCAATTCAAAGGCAAAGTTCAGGACACTCTTTGGGCAACATTGGTAACATCTGGCCTCTGAAGTCTGCAGACAGAATTCGCATATCAGCCTCCCAGAGAAACTTCCAATTGCTCGATAACATGGTCAGGGGAAAGGAACTGGCAGTCCAAAAAACCAGGTTAGTGTTTAAGCAAGCAAAATCCATCAGCACAAATCACCAGCAAATACTGAGCTACTGTATCCACCATAGATACTAGTGTTCTTAGAACCGTGTATCTGACAGGAATCCTGGCTGTGAATCTTGCCCCCAAAAAGAAGAGTTTCACTGGGAAAAGAACCTACAAAACATAAATGATGTGTTTGTTTCTTGCAGTGATACACTGAGTGCCTGTCGGCTGAGGAGCAAGGTGCTGGCAAAGCAGCTGGATCATGTAGACATGGAAATAGAGAGAGAGGAGGAGGCTGGCAATGTGTAGGTAGAGAGTATTTCTGGACACCAAGGATTACAGGCATCCACTATATTCATCTGTGTGTAATTAATGAGATAAGGGCAGAAAGAGGTGGAAATTTGGGAATGGGTAGGAAAGAGATATATCTTAAAATGTAACAACAGCTATTAAATCAGCCTAGCCCACTGCTGTCAATTATGTCTGTCAGGGTCTCAATCTTCTATTCAGTCTGATGAATCAAGGTGCTGTGGCACTTCTGGAGATCATGGCTTTGCTTCTGGTGATTACTCAGTCAGGATTTATATATATGTGTGTGTGTATATTTTTATAATTGCACACATACATGTGCCATTCCTTTCTTGTGTTGTTCTGGAATGCAGGAATGCCTTTCAGGAGTAGCTCTGCATACAGGAGCTGCTCTGAAACACTTGTGCTATCAAGTGGGAGGCAATTTACTGTACTCTTCACATTTGGTTTAAATAGAAAGCAGTGGGTGGCTTGTGTACCAGGAGCCAGAGGCTTGTGAACAAACTTTGCAGCTGCATTTCTAACCTGTGATAATCTCCAGGTTAAAGCAGCGATGAATGAGAGAAGGGAAGGCAGGTTAACTGCCAGAATGGGAGAGCTGCTTAAACAAAACTGATGAGCTGATGCAAATGAGCCTCCTAAGGTGCTGCAAGTGGGATCTCAGAGACAGTAACAAATCCCAGCAAAGACAGAAAAGCAGTGTAGTGTTTATCCTTATGATGGGTCACATGGAGAGGTCTAGATATGGAAAAAATAGCAATTCTCCCAATCTCTTACATTTAGCAAGTGACTAGTGGAGTGAAAAGGCTTGATAGATTCCTGGCTTATGAAGTTCAAAGTCTTTGTGTTTTAGCAATAATGCAAATCCTGGCTGCCATTAGCACTGGCAATGCCAATGCAGAAATGTTGAATTTAGAGGAAGCTGCAGGTAGAAGATCCAATTTTCATTTAGAGGCTGGGAGTTCATGTTGAGTATAGTCAGGCCACTGTCTGTGGATCCTGTAGTACACTGTCTGCTAGTTTTCCTGGGGAGAGAAGGAAAATATCTGTGTGGGAATGCTTCAGTTGTAGGCTAAGTGTATGGAATATTGTAGTACCATTTTAAAAGCAAAATCAGTCTAGGTTCTCTAGGTTCACCTACGCTTATCTTCATGAATAATACTACTTTTATCAGTTTGAGAAGTGGATAGCTGCATTAAGCTACTGGTCATTGCTTTTGAAATTCTCATCTGTTCCTTTCAACTGGTGTATAAGAGTTTAAAGAAAGCTCTGCCTTGAGAATGGACACTTGGAAGTGCATAAATTTCTGGGATTCTGATGAATAAATCTGAGCCTTAGAGCTGTGCTTTATTCTTGCTGATCTTGCAAGAGGGGCTGTGTTCACATTCCTCTCTGATTGTGGGTTCTCTGATGTTGGCAGTGCAGCCGTGTCCCGCCTGCAGGCCGTGAGCAGCCGCTTGTGCACTGAGCTGGAGAGAGAGAAGGAGCTGGAGCTGAGACTTGGTCTGACACTAAAACAAAACTTGTAAGTGAGGGAATGAAGAAAGTGTGAAGGGAATCAATCTTTATTACATTCTTCATATGCTGTTGGATGGATTCAAAAGTTAATCAATAGAGAAATTGCATGTCAATATGGAACTACATTCTAGAGCAACTTTTAGCCTGCATGGTTCATTCCTTACAAAATTGGGTGCTGTGGCTCAGTCCCCAAGTTAGTTTTGTACATGTAAATAAAGTTTTGATTTTGAGAGGTGCATAAATTGTGACCTAAACAGGTCTCATTTGAAACGTAAAATAAGCTGGACTAAAGTAAATCAGTCTGTGCATGAGCATAAATACTTGTAATTTATGCCTCTTACTGTTTTTGTAGGGCATAAAGGAAAGGATAGAAAATGAGCATTGTAGCAGTACTGTGTATTTTTATGCCAAGCTAATTGCATTGCTGCTTGTAATTGATTGTTCACACATAATAAATTACTTCTTTATATCAGACAGAATAAAACTGTCTTTTGCAGGAGGCAACAGGTGAGTGTGTTTGTATTTTGGTACCACAGGTACATCAAAAGAGGAACACAGGCATGAGCTTCTAGCTGTGATTAGCCAAGTCGTTAACCAGGATACAGTGTGTTCTGCTGCAGTGTTGTGTAATAGCTTAAAAATGCTTGACTTGTTTATTGTGTGATCAGCAATACACAGAACAGATTAATGTACTCAGCTCTATCATATCTGGTTCCTTCCTCAAATACAGAAGAATAAAGCTGTGGCCTGTCCCTGAAATTATTTATTGTAGAAGAAAAAGCTATTTTTAGAATTTTTCTTGATTTTCATATTTTCTTCTAGGTAAATGGGAGAAACACAAACTTGAGTTTTGGTTTTTCTACCTTTTCTTTACCAATATTTTTGATGTCTTTGAAGGGGTTATGTTGTTAGATATGAGCCTTAGTCTGGAGCACTTAGTCTGTAAGTAAAAGGGTTTGATTCAAATTATGATTTAAAATAATAAAATAAAACATGGTTACATGTTTATTTTCTCCATAGGGCCTTCCCTAATCAATCTATCACCTTAAAGTGAAAGAATATCAGTATTCCAGTGAAAACAATTCACACTTTTTTTTAAAGGGTTGAGCTGTGGCAGATAGAAACTGAGCAGGGAAAATACGACATCCTCCGTGAACAACTTCAAAAAGATGAGGAGGAGCTACAGATGCAATACCAGGAGGAGAAAGAAGTGAGGATTTGGAAGGAAAAAATAACAGCCCTGCAAGCAGAAGGAACACGTCGGACTCGAAAGAAGTAAGAGCCTCAAAGTCAGAGCCTGCTGCCTTTCTTGTTTTATTTTCAGCCAATTCTCTGCTGCAGGTGCTGAGATTAGCTAGCTCAAATGCTGGTGCTACTGTGGGTCTTAGCTGGGTGTGCTTCAGGAATATTTGATGAGGAAATGCAATTAAAATAAGAATTGGCCACAGCCTTACAATTATGCAGGTAAAGATTTCTGATCTATGGGAATAAACTAGTTATGAAAAAACTATCATATCATATTTATCATAGGAAATGAGGTTTATTGGGTCAGCATGTGTCTGCAGTGCTGGCCTCCAGGACCTTCTGGACTTCTGGTGTAGTCCATTGAGATTTCCTGGAGCAGAAGCAAACACCAAAAAGCACAAAAGTGCTCTCTAAAAGCCAAGCCAAAGTGTGTCAGTCTGTGGCTTTTGTGAAGTTTATAATTTTGTCTTTAATATGGAGGTTGTGGGGAGCAGACAAATGTCCTAATTTCAGCACATATTAATAAACTCCCCAACCCCACCCTGAGGTTTCATTGTGTTGAAATCAAATTTTCCTTAGTCCTGCTGCAACTGTTGATTTTTCTGTGTTTTGCAGAAGAGAGGAGAAAGCCCAGAGAGAATGTGAAGAAAGAAATAAGAAACTTCTTGAGGATGCCAAAAGGAACCATGAGAAAGCAGTCTGCTTCCTGAAGCAGAGCATGGCAAGGTGGGGCTTTACTCCTTTCCTCTTGTACATTCTCTGCTGGGCAAGAGTTTATTCTTCAGTCTTTGAAAAGTAATGATTTTTCTGCAAGGTGTGTCTTCCGTTGAACTTGGAAATCCAGTGCCAGGTACAATTTGGTGAAGCATTGAGATCTTACAGAGCACAAAAGGATGTGGAAAGAAGAAAATCCACTCAGTGTCCTACCATGGCCTCCAGATTCCCTGGAGCCTTTGTTGTGAGTGCTCTGACCACTTGGAGGCATTGAGAATTATTTGAAGCATTTTATATGTGAGTGCCATTAAAAGAAGTAGTGCAACTAAAATCCAGGTTTGAAACCTGCCCTGTTCCATTCCATGTCACCTCAGAAATGTGGTTAAAAAGCATCAATGGCTTGATGGGCAATTTCTTTGTGCTCCTGCTCTGGTTGGTTTTAAATTAAATGTTTTTTCATAGATTTATGTTTATATTATTTACTCTGGTGTTGAATTATTTTGCTGC
This sequence comes from Oenanthe melanoleuca, assembly GCF_029582105.1. NCBI lineage: Eukaryota > Metazoa > Chordata > Aves > Passeriformes > Muscicapidae > Oenanthe > Oenanthe melanoleuca. Next base: position 5,167,986 of record NC_079354.1, read on the forward strand.
TGAAGAAACTGAACATTTGTTACTTATTCTTACATACATGCAAATATATACTAATATATAAATATTAGGACTTAATTGTAAAATGATTGAAATAATTGTACTGTTTCTGTGCTGGTTTATTTTTATTAGATAGTGCATACAAACTGATCATAATTAAGAAAAGCAAAATCAAATAGGTTTTTTTCCTTGACAAATGTCTCAAACATATCAATCTTAATTTTTTTCCTGGTTTCCCATTATATTAGCTGGAATATTCCCTGGTTTGATTCCTACCCATATATTTCCAACTTACAGAGGTTTTAGGATTTATTTTTAGTGTGAGTACATGTGCTTGGCTTGAAAAGTTTGCTACATAAGGTTTAGATATTGCTTATATGAGCAACACCTGAATTCTTTATTTTAGCAGCCAGTCATATGTCATAACATGAAACACATTCTTTATATCCAAAATTTCAAAAAAATTAAAGTTGTTGAGCAAAATATTTGAAAACCTGTTGGCACTTGGAGCTCGAGCAGTGCCGTGTTTGGAGGAGTCTCCGACTGCTCCCTGTGCCCACAGGCAGTGCCCACCACCCAGGGGTTTGCAGCAGCAGTGCCTGGGGACATTGGCAATTACTCCTGTCAGCTCAGACATTCTAATACCAGGATGAGATTTCCAGGATGAGAGCCTGAAAGATTTTAATTTGCTTACAGAATTCATGAAAAAAATGCAAAGGAAGAAGTGAAAGCTCAGGAGCATATGGAGAGAAGGATACAAGCTGTGCTTTCCCTGAAAACCAGCATCACTTCCAACAGGGTACTGCTGCTGGGCTGGGATGGGAATGAAGTCACTGACTTGGGAGACTGCTGGGTTCTAGTGCAAGTCAGTTCAGTTTTCCTTGCAGAGCTGTGTGGTGATTTTTGATCACATCACTGACCAAACCCCTTGCAACTGGAGAGTTTAATCATGGGAAGGATGGCATGAGATTTGTGTGGGCAGGTTTTGACACTTCTGCTGATGCAATTTATTCTGTCAACAGTCTAGTTGTTCTGGGAGGGGAACTCTCTGGGAAATAATGCATACTAAAAAAAGTTCTCTGGAAGTTCAGCCAAAAGGATTTCCAGTTATTTGGATTCCAATGCAGAAATATTCCACATGGAGAAAACATATGGAAGAAAAACAGTTATTTGAGAATTTAAATAGAATAAATTAGGAATTTCTGAGCTATGCTACTTTGCTTTTCTATTTACGTTCTGTGGAATCTGAGGGAATGATCTTAATTTAATCCTGATTTGTTTAGAACTGTTATCTTTTCATATTCCTTCACTGAGCAGCATTCTAGAGGCAGGCTGGAAGGATAGAGAAGTAGCCTGGACCCAGTCAGAGCTTTCTGCATCTCAGCACCCCATGACTACAGAAAATATTACAGACAATACCTTCTGCTTCAGAGACATCCACCATAAATGTGTACCTGGATGAGGAGACCAGCACTAGATTCTCTCTTTCTTATTCTTTAATATGTGAATCAAATATGTAACAGGTTTGTGTGACTTTCATAGGAAAAGCTCCAAACTCTCCAGATTTTGAACAGAACAAAGGCCTTGGAGACAAAGAAGGAGGAGATGAAAATGAGGGAGGCCATCCTAGCAAAAGGAGGCAATGTTATCAGGGAAATTTTTCTCCATAAAAAACAGCAAGAACACGAAAAAAAGAAAGAGTGAGTATCATATCTGTGTCAAACTCTGCCTGCTCCCTGGAGCTCAGTCAGATCCTGAAGGCAGAACATCTCTGGTGGTGCCTGGAGGGAGTGAATCCCTCTCCCACTCTGTATGTGAGACTTGCACAGTCTGTTCTTGGTGCCCTGAACTCCTGCCTTAGGGGTGCTCAGAGCACCAGAGCTCTGTGGGTGTTCTGTGATCAACTCCTCCAGGAGGGGAGTTTAGTGACCCTCAACTGGAAAGCTGAAGTAACTGCCCTTCTTCCTCCCCTGAACACTGTGAAAGTCTTTATCAGCCTTCTAAAACATTGTAACTGCATATATTTATCTGCAAAAAAATGTATAAACAGCTTCTGAATCACTTGGTGTCTTGGCATAAATTACCACTGAACCCAACTTAAAGACTTGCTATTTAGCTGAAAGGCTCCAAGGGAGCTGGGTTGTAGTTAATATTATTGGTAAATAACCATGGTTGGGTTCATATTTCTTGCAACTTTGGATTGCAGAGCTTTTAGAGAACAGCAGAAGTCAAGAAAAATGGAGATTGTGTCTCGAATTTTGCAAGAACGAGCTTCTATTCACAAACAGAGAAAAAGTCAGTCCCCTACCAAGGCAACTAAGGCTCGTGGTAAACTTAAGGATCCTTTACTGCAGAGTGAGGAAGCCTGGCAAAGTGAGGAGACCCACAAACATGCAGATGGAGAAATATCACAGGTAATCAAAGGCCTAGGAATTAACTCTCTTTAGATTGTTGTTTTGTTGAATATGCAGGTCATTGAATTCTGTTTAAAAACAGCACAGGCTACAGCCAAATGTGAGACAGTAGAGAACAAGTGGAGAGTAATTTCCCCATCAGATCTCTTAATATCTGTTAGTTTCCTTTTCCTTGAAAGAAATACAATGACTTTTAATATAAGATTTTGTCTGTATCCAGTGTTTTAAGCAGGGATTAGCCTAAGTTGGGATCTTTGGCCTCTGAGCCAAAGGCCAGGAGGCCAAAAACCCAAAGATCTGTCATTTTTGTGTTAAAAAAATCTCAGAAACTGGTAAGTGTTGAAAGTAACTGCTCTCTAGTAGTTTTTATCTGTATCTTCAAATCTTGTGTTCTTTCACCAAAGCCATGGCGCTCTCCATCAGTTTGTTCCTTGGCTGGGGAAGGAGCTGCTCCCCAAGGAGAGAGTTCTGAGAACAGACCCCAGGATGTGCTTTGGGAAAGTGATGATGAGGACACAGACAGGGACAAGAGCCTCCTGGTACCAGAATTCCCAGGACTTTGGAATAGGGAATATGACTTGCACAAGGTAAATGTTGTGATATCTCTTGTTAGAAACAGAAAAGGACCTTACTTGAAACCAATAATTGTGTATTTTGAAGTTAAAATGCAGACATTATGTTATTACATAGAGGCAGAAATTCAGATATGAGAATATCATCAGTCATTGCTGTTTGACACTGTTCTGTAGGAGTTTGTTCTCTCAAAGAGAAAACAGTACTTCAGGTTTAGTGCAGAAATCTGTGAAGACATAAATCACATTATGTTTAATTGTTTGAGTTTAAGAAAACTTCAGGATCGATTCAAAGAAATCTTGTCAGTACATATTCCCAGAATTTTATGGAGGAGCACTGGACCATGACTGAAGCATTCCAGTGAAGTTAGCTGGTTTTTTTCTCAATGTTTAATAAGTTGCGGGGGGAAAAAACCAAACCCTTAAAGAGAAGAAAAGCTAATTCTGCCCTGGGAAATATGATGTTGTAGTGCTGGGTGATGATAAACTGCAGAACAGACAGCTGAGAGTCCATTAAATTCTTCATGTTCAAGTTGGGATGCTGAGTTTGACTGGAGAGAGCCAGACAAAGGCTGGCCAGGTGCTGGAAGATTCCCTTTGTAGGTTTTTCTACTGGAGCTGGAGATTCTGTGGTCACACACAGATCTGGTGGTTTTTCTGCACATTCCTTTTTAGGTGCCCAAAGCAGAAGATCCAACACTGTTGGCTATTAGGGCAATGAGGAAACAAATGGCTGAGAAAAAAATGGAGGAACTCCAGACTGGAATTCTTCACAAGCAAGCTGTGCCTGTTCAGGAACATAAGGGCTGTGCTTTCCACAGCAAACCCAGCTGCATTCATTTCAAGGTCAGTGGCCATTCTGAATGGAATTGTAGAGAGGTATGTGCTGGAGATATATCCCAATGTCTTGATCAAAATTCTGTTGCAGCCTTTAGTAAGTCTGTAGTGAAATTTGAAACAGCTCTTGCCTTTTTCTCTAATAATCTCTTAGCTAAGTGATAGATTAAAAAAACTAGTTAGTTTTATTATCTAAATTATAAAATACTTCTTTTTCTTAGGGGAGTTTAAATGCTGTCATAAGGGTGAGCAGATGATAAAACCTCCTGTTGGATTGTGTCATATGTTTTTTGGAGGGCAGAATGACTGGTACTTGTATATTGTTTGTAAATAGATTATTAGTGTAAAATAATGTCCTTAAAGAAGTAGTGACTCCCATGCAGATAAATTTCAGTTAGTTAGCAAAACTGTTAATAACTCACTTAGACCATGAATGTGACATCATGTCTCTGACATTCACCTGGTGTCTTTGGCGTTCCAAGGATTTTGATGTTGGTCAAATCTACAAAAAGAAGATAGTTTTGACAAATGCATCCTACAGTGTTAATTACTGCAGGCTGGTGGGAATCAGTGAATGGCTCAAGGACTTCATCAGTGTGCAGTAAGTAAATTAATTGTAGACTTGTTTTACCTTTGTACCAGAACAAGAGCTGGAACCCAATTCTGCAGCAACTGAAATTTCTGCTTGTTGTGGGTTAACCCTGCAGGCAGAGAAACTCCACAGAGCAGCTTCTCACTCCCTCCTCAGTGGGATGGGGGAGAGAACTGGAGAAAAAAAAAATCAAACTTTTGGCTTGAGATAAACACAGTTTAATTGGACAGAAAAGGAAGGGCAAAAAACTGATGAAATAAAGGAAATCAATCTCAGAGCAAAGAGCTCTTGAATTGCAATCCTCTGGTCTTCCCATCAATTTATTCCTATAATTCTGCTGCCAGGTTATGTAATGAACTACTGTGTCTAGTTGGGAGATTGCAAATTAATCTCAGTTTAACTCTATTGATATTGAATTTTATCTTACTGTTTATAAATAAACAAAAGGAGGTATCCACAAAATATTTCTTTTTAAGAATTCAGACACCAACTCTCTCTGGAGCTGGACTGAGCCTTTAAATATATATAAGGCAAATTGTGAAAAGTAATATTTCTTTTAAAAATGAAGTTATGAAAGTAATTTATTTACCTGGAATGCTGTGAAACAAACAAAAAATTATTGTAGTCTAGCCTAAAAATGGACAAATGCTGAAGTTCCTGTATGTCAGTGAAGTTTATGGACAAATATGAGATATGGAGGTGAATTCCTTTGGTTTACAGTGAAAGTTCAGGTTTCCACCCCATGCTGACCTGGGGAGGCCACCTGTGGGACAGTTGAATGACACCCCAGTGACAAACAAGTTGTTTCACCACTCTAAGTAATTTCATATTCCAGAGCTCCTTTCTCAGCTCACTGCCCACTGTCCTTGTGGGGATAAACCACACATGGAATTTTTGGATCATCTGGTAAGGACAGGATGGCCCAAGGTGAAGCCACTCCTTGCCCACTTTGTCCCCACAAGAGTCCCCAGGAATGTGAACAGAGAGCTCTTGACTCTTCTCTCCCTGGAGAGCTATGAAGTCTGGATGCAGCTGCTGTGGGTGGACTGGGAAAGGTGTGCAGCATTCATTCCCAGCCTGATGGAGGTGGATAATTGAGCAGGACACAGCTGAGCCCTTCAGCTCCTAAACCTGCTCTGGTGCTTGACTCCATGTGTAGCTCATGGTTGGTTCAAAACCTCATGTGTGGATTTAATTTTGACCCACTTACATGTGTTTAATTTCTGTGACAAAGCCTGAAGCTACTAATCTGACAAAATGAGAGTTTCCTGCCCTCAGAAACTGATTTTTCCCCATCATTTAGTGTGTTAGACAACTGTGTGTGGTAAATCAGCACCTCTGGTTTGTGACCAGAAATTAAAACAGTGCTTTTTGAAAGGCCTAAGTCTTTCCTTGCTGTAATTGCCTTTCAAAGTACTCTCCAAATACATCAAGAGTTGTGAATGATTTTTCAATGTCTGATAAATTAATTAACTTTTTAAAATTAAATTGGTTACCCATACATTTGCCAGCTGGATAGCTAGCAAAAATAATCTAAGTTTTTATTCCCCATTGCCATAATTTCACCAGCAGAACCCAGACCTGTGGACCCTGATCCTATACTGTATAAAGCTTCTCTCAGGTAGAACCAGACATAAATTGTTTGTTACAAAGTAGTTTTGCCAAGTATTTTGAAAATATCCTGCACATCTACACTGTCATGGTGTCACTGTCCTCGAAATCAGTGCCCAGATATTTACAGACATAACACTTGAGAGCTGTTATCAGTGACAGACACTGTATTTGCTGATAAAAAGCTTTATTCTAGTGGTTAAAATGTGCATTATTTCACCCCATGCAATGGAGCCTCTCCCTAGCAGAGTGGTTCTGTGTGGGTTTGTGTGTTTGGCAGTTTGTGGTCTAAATCAGAATTACTTTATCAAGGTAACATCTGAAATAAAGAGCCATTCCTTAAAGTCCTTCTCAGGAGAAGCTGCCAGGGATCTGTTCAGAAGGTCAGGATGCAGGTGCTTATTTCCTGCCCACATTTTAAGCTCCTGAACTCTGAAGTGTTTCCCTTTCTGAAAATGTTTCATTTTGCTTTGGTTTGAGTTTAATTTTGTTTTGATAAAGCTGTGAAGGGTGAGTGTGTTCCATGTCTCACTTGGACAACACTTTCTTATCTCCTCTGGCTCCTCTGCCAGGCAGAGCAGGGCTCCAGGAGTGCTTCAATAATTCCATTTGCAGTGCAGCTGTGAGATGTCTTGTCTTCTGATGGGCATTTTCCCTGCCTCACACAGACCATGAAATGAGTGGCAGATTCTATTCAAGATAGTTTGATACAGCTGGCAACTAGCAGCACATTCTCTAATCATTTGCAGCTCCCTCCTTGGGTTTTCCTCATCATTTTGTGTTTGGACAGGGAAGATGTTACAGAGCAACATTAAAATGGATAATGGGAGAAGTTGCTTTCTAATTGTCTGATAGGGCACTTCCACCTGTTCTTGCTGATTTTGAGCCTCAGCTTCACCTCTTTGGCTACAGTCCCTGTCTTGACTTTTAAAACCACTTCAAGTCTTTCTGAATAAAACCTTAATAAAGAATCAGCCTTTGTTGTTTTCCCAGTTGCAGCAGGGTTTTGTAGCCTTTCATTAATCTGTCACTCATTCTGACTTTTCTGATAATTAGTCCAAGAGAGGGGGGGAAATAAATCTGCCATTGTTATCAGAGCAGGAGCTGGGTGTTCTATCCAGCTTTAATTTGGAGTTTTCTGTTCATTATCTCCATAGTTTTGACCCACCTGGCAAAATGTCTTCTGGGATGTCCTGTGAATTCCTGGTAACATTTAAGCCAATGGTAAGTGCACACTGAGAAGAATCCTAGTATAGGCCACTAGTCTGATTAAAACCATCATTAATTGAATTTCTTAACTGTTAACAAGGAAAAAACTACATTTTTAGAAGAGCTACTGTTGTACATGGACAGCTGTGTGCATGTTCAAGTCTGATAAATTGTTGTAAGGCAAATTCTGAGGGCACATTTGGAAAAATGCCTCCAGATGAGAGCAAGCTTCCAGATATTTATAGTCTTGCCCAGCTGAAGTTAACCAAGCTGTCACAAAGACTCTTTTAAAAGTGGAAACATGGAATCAGTAAAGATACATTTTAATATGGTACTCAAAGAATGAGTGAAAATATTTTTCATCAGACTGCATAGGCTAAGTCTTCTGAAATTACTTTGGGTTTTTTTTCTGGTTTTTTTTCTAGATAAATAAAGAGCTGGAAGGAGCAGTCATGTTTATGGCCCAGACAGGTTCTTTTTCTGTTCCACTGAAATGTACAGTCAAGACCTGCATTGTAAGGGACTTCTTTTAAGCATGTGGATAATATAATTATTATTATAAAAAGCGGATGCTCATTTAATTGACATTAGTGCTATGTAGGGCAGGGGTAATTAATGGTTTATCTTCTCACAGCTGGCTCTGGATAAAGAGCTTATTGACTTTGGCAGCCTTGTGGTGGGAGAGACAATTTCACGGACCATCAGCCTGACAAACAGCGGGGCTTTGGGAACCAGATTCAAAGTTCAGACGTCAGCAGGTGCCACAAGTACCCTCAGAGCAACAGTAGAAGCTGCTCCTGCAAGAGTGGTGGGTCCAAAAACACTGCCCTAAAGGAACAGAAATGCTCTGCTTTGGGAAGTGTGGTGGAGTTGTGCAGAGTCAAAAAGCAGCTCAGGTCAGAAAGGACTTGGGAAGATCATCAACCTTTAGTACATGTGGGTCGGTATAAATATAATGTTAGACTCAAACATTGGAAGATAAAAGCAATTCCTCTGTGAGGAGTGGGGAAACCAACAATGCTAAATTTTTAAGTATTTTAGTAATTTATGTCATGACTCCTATATTCTCCACATTCATGACAATTAGGAGAAAATACTTCAGTTAAAAGAGGAGATTCATTTAATGACAGAGTCATTAAAAATCTCACCACGTGGAAGGTAGAAACATATGAACTGGTACAGAACTTGCAATCAAGTGAGGGGTGTGATAAAGAGAGGGCTGGTTTCACCAGGCTGAGTTTTGACATAGAACTGCCTGGGTTTCCACTAGAAAAATGTTGGTTGTGTTAATTGTAAAGTAGCTGGCACTACACTGCATTGCTCCTGTTATATTATTTACCTGTTTGGAGCAGCAAAAATTCAGTCTGCTCATTAATAAAGGTCTCGTAGAATATGCAGTTCTTGGAAAGTGCAACACTTTCCTCCATTTATCATGTGGAACTGTTGCAAGAAAACAACGTCTGATTTGCATCAAGCTTCTGCTGGATAGAACTGGAGCTGGTACAAGGCAGAGGAACAGCCATGGGAGAAAATCCCTCTCTGTGTTTTCTGATAGGTCACTGAACATTCCCCTGAAGGGGAAGGCAGCATGAGTCCTGTGGCAGCTGGGAATCCCAACAAGGAGCAGATTTGTGCTGAGCCCAGTGAGGGGGTGACCCCCTGTGCAGCCCATGAGCACGAGAGCAGCAGTTCCATGGGTGAGGCGATGCTTTGGAATGTGGCCCTGCACTTCCCCAGGCCAAGCTTTATCCAGCTGTAGTCTCCTGTAAAGAACTGAGCAATTCAGTTTGCAAAGTTACTCAGTAAATTAAGTAGCTCATCACTCCAGGAGTAATTTTATATTTCTTTGTATGCTGCCTCACAGAAAATGACTAAAAATAATGCCTTGACACCATTATATCAAAAGCAGCAGAGAACCTCACTGCTCATTAGTGATCAACAATTCAGTCTCAGAAGAACACAGATCCCAACCAGCTTCAGAAATTGCAAAATTGTTAACATCATCCTTGTCTCAGCAACTGAATCCCCACTTCTCAGAATAGCAATCCACATGACAGGTTTATTTTTATAGTCTGTAATTCTAGGAACAAGGAAGCAGAAAGATGAACCTCCTCAGACATTTTCCATCTCATTCCTAATGTTTACTATGTGCTTAATAAAATCCAGTCTTGCAGAAGAAAGACTTTCTTAATTGGGTTCTTATCTATATTCTTTAACATTTCTTCCCAGTATTGATCATTCCAATTTCAAGAAGCTGAAAGTTCCATGGGAAGGCTGTGGGTGGTTTTTGCAGGTCCTTCTGGCTGCATTCCTTTATCCCACTGAAATAGCTCTTGAAGGCCATCCCCACTTCCAGCTGAGTCTGTATTTTTGAACCATTCATGTTGTTTCTCAGCAGTGGAAGGCTCAGGTGACTCAGGTAGAATTCCAAACTAGAATAAAGCTGGATGGCCAAACAAATATTTCCTTCCAGACATTCCAATTTTCCCATCACATGCTGTAAAATCCCATGCCTGGATTTGCAATATTGACTCAAATTAATGTACTTGTTCTTTGTTGGATAGTTTTTTATGGATGCATCCAGCATTTTGCTTTGTTTTGTGTTTGTTTCTTTCTCCAGAACAACTTAGTGATGGAGAATTAAATACCAGATCAGATCTGGGCACTGACAATGAAGATAATTTATTGGAACTTTCTCCTGAAGAAATACCAGTTGAAATTATGCTTGGAAAGGTAATGAATGTCCTGAGATCCAGACAAGATTTCCCTAGGCTGAGCCTGCATCAAATAAATTGTTCTGGTGAGAAATGCTCAAGTACATGATCATTCCAAGCCCACTGGACATCACTGTATCACAGTTAATTCTCAAAATGAAATCACAGCACACTTTTCCTCTTTCTTTTGATCTATAGAGACAAAAGATTCTGTGTACATTCACATTTCCCACAATTAACTTTTTTTCTGCCATGTGGTTCTGTGGTTAAACAAAGTCTGGTGACAGCACACAAGGAGGGGCAGGAAGAATGTCTGGGAAATGTCAGATTTGAGCCATATCAATGTTCTGGTTGGGATTTTTCCTGTGCATAATGAGTTCAATTGAATTACAAACCAGGTGTAGTAGGGTGTGTGTACAGTAAGTATGTACAGACTTTTTATTTCAGTGCAATTTCTAGAGTTTCACTGTTGTTGCTCAGGTGACTGAGGGTGAGATTGGACCCTTCAGCTCAGTGAAAATCCCAGTCCTGTTTGTCCCAGCTGTCCCTGGGGACGTGAGGGCAGTGTTTGTGATCGTGTTTGACAACCCAGACTGCAAACCAGTGAGTGACATGTTTCAAAACATATATAAAATAGTTTAAAATCTTCTCATTTGTGCTTTTCTCAAGAATTACATATTAGGTAGTTTTATGGGAGATAGCTTTGCAAATCATAGCTCTTATTTCTGGTGCAGAATGCTTATTAAACCTGCTAATTATCTTAATTTCTATCCAAATAATCCAGGTATTCTCATTTTATCAGACAACATATTGGAAAACTTTTCATGTCCTGGAAACAAATGTGGAAGTTCTCTCCCTTATTCCCACCCCACATAGTTTATTTTCTTTCTGATCTATCAGAATTGGAATTATTTAGCAGGCAGTAGTGAAGCTGATGTGTGAAAGCTGGAAGAGATGGCAACTTTAGTTACCACTTCAGCATATTGTGATTCTAAATTTTATTGGGAGCCAAATTCTGCTTGGAACAGTTCACAGAAGCTTGCCAAAAAATAAAGACAAACTTCCCAGAAGCTCAGCAGCCGGTCTTGGCTGTCCCTAGGGCTGCAGAAGGAGCTGCAGACACCTGCTGAGGCCTCTGTGGGCACCTTCTCCTCCAGGATCAGCTTTGCAGGGCTGAGCTCTCTGTGCCCTGGTGCCAGACCAGGGTCACTGCAGGGAGCAGAGCCCTGTGCTGCCTTCCCTGCATTTCTGTGCTGCCTGGATGAGCTGCAGCCTCAGGGGAGCCTGGACTGGGGCCCATTCACTTCAGCTAAAGGCACTTTACATACTTCTTTTCAATATCATGGGCAGATGCTCTTGTTTCATGTTCCCTGTCAAAAAATCCAACCCAAAGTATAATTGTGTATTTCTGCTGGGGCACTGTAACATCTTGGATTTACTTTGCAAGTTATTTTCCAAGGTCTGCCTCATTAAAGAACCTGTTCCACTATGACTAATAAAATATTTTACTCAGCTGAATTTATAGCAGAAATTCTTGCTATAAGTCAGTGAGAATCTAATCCCCTGCTAGCTGAGCTTCAGTGCCATTGGAGTTTCTGTGGATGTGCCCATCTGGGTGCCCCAGCCCAGCGTGGACCTCAGGATCTGCCTGTACGAGCGGCTGTACCAGGACAGCGTCGAGGTGTGCAGCAGGTGAGTGTGCTCTGGGTACCTGCCCCTGGCACTGCAGGTGAGTGTGCTGGGGGTACCTGTGCCCCTGGCACTGCAGGTGAGTGTGCTCTGGGTACCTGTGCCCCTGGCACTGCAGGTGAGTGTGCTCTGGGTACCTGCCCCTGGCACTGCAGGTGAGTGTGCTCTGGGTACCTGCCTCTGGCACTGCAGGTGAGTGTGCTGGGGGTACCTGTGCCCCTGGCACTGCAGGTGAGTGTGCTCTGGGTACCTGCCCCTGACACTGCAGGTGAGTGTGCTGGGGGTACCCTGCCCCTGGCACTGCAGGTGAGTGTGCCGGGGGTACCTGTGCCCCTGGCACTGCAGGTGAGTGTGCTAGGGTACCTGTGCCCCTGGCACTGTAGGTGAGTGTGCTGAGGGTATCTGCCCCTGGTACTGCAGGTGAGTGTGCTGGGGGTACCTGTGCCCCTGGCACTGCAGGTGAGTGTGCTGGGGGTACCCTGCCCCTGGCACTGCAGGTGGGTGTGCTGGGGGTACCTGTGTCCCTGGCACTGCAGGTGAGTGTGCTGGGGGTGTCTCTGACATGGAAGTTGGTTTCATGGGAGTCTTTCCACGCTTGGGATTAGATGCCAGATAAACCATGTCAGTCCTTTTGCATTCAGTCTAAAATAGGAAAGGTGCAGCCTTTCCTGACCCATGGAGGCATTAGGGTCTCCACTGGAAGGACAGATCCCTCTGTTAACAGAGAGTGACCAGACAGTGAGTGACAGGGGGAAAATATCTGTGTATTCCAGAGTTCAAATCAGTCACGTCTGAGGACTGGTTCTATTTGCACTGTGATATAAAGGGAATATTCCAGCTCCTTGGCTTCTGGAGATTTCCTCCTATTAAAAGTAGTTATGGGAACATTTAATTGTCTTCAGGTGCTGGGTGTCTTCCCTCCACCTAATGCAGTCACTGTGGAATTCTTATTTTAACAATTTGCATTTCTTAGAGTCTATTTCAATAGGATTGGGGTGGGTTTGTGGGAGGGTGGGGGAGAGATTGGTTCTGTGGAAGGCATCCATTCTAAACCTCTTACCAGAATTACAGACTGCAGAGATTCTTCACAGTTGGAAAGAAATGAGTAAAGCTGTTATCTCAGAAATTCAGCTTACAGATATGACAAGCACAAGTTGTTATGTAAGTGATTTTACTTGGTCTAGATAACCCAGGGATAAAACTTATAAGTATAGAAGCAGAATAACTCTCCTAACGAAACTTAAGAGTTCAAGGGGATCCCAAAGATAGAAGCTGTCAAATTGCTTAGGGCAAAACGTCTCAAATGAGGGAAAAATCCTGCTGATCCTTTGCCAAGTTTCACCAAATTAAGAGCACTTAATATGTAGTAGCCTGTCCTTAGCACCTTGGCAAGTCAAGGCTTTGATTTATCACCTCATTTCTCTAATTAGGAAAAATTGCCTGTAATACAGTCAGGTGGGCTGAAATTCAGTGTATTTCATGTGCAGGAATAGTGTGTCAACTTTTTATCCTGCAAAAGTGGATTGATTTCATCATTCTGTTGTGGCCTGAGCAGTTTCTCCCTCCAGAAACTCCTGACAACTTCCCCTGGTGTGTCAGGAGGAGGATTCCTCCTGGAGCCTGCCTGTACCCCACTGGTTGTGACTTGTAGGCTGTAGCACAATGGGAAAATAAAGTTTCCACTAGAGTCAGATACCTCTGGAACTGGAATGTCCCAGCAAGCTCTGATTAATTGTAAAATATTGCTAATACTGATTTTGTTCTGGGTTTTAGCTGGGGGTTTTTATGGTCGTGAAGATCCTGGTAATCAGGCAGCATAAATAAGCAGCATAAAGGGTGAAAATGTCTTATCAGAATCATGTTCAATATAAATCATTTTGAAAAGTAATTTCTTTGGCAGGTTATAATCTGCACTGATTTAATGAAGTAGTATATAATTCTCTTAGATTGTCAACAGTCAGAAATCATTGCAGGCTCCCAGCCCCACTTGCTGTAGCTGTTGATTTAGAGGAGACCATCTGGCCTGACAGCTTGGAAACCAGTCCAGGGGAAGGAGAATGACAAGCTGAAATATTTGTAAATTGCTCGGCAATTTTGCACTTAGGCATAAAATTCCAAAGCAGGGGATGATCTGTGGCTATAGCTGTGCTATGATAGGGCCAGAATTCAGTAGACAGACAGAGAATTCCTGGCTTCCAGTGTGCCATTCCCAGGGCAAACTGATCCCAAGGTTTAGCAGGGGAGCTGGCAGGACCAGCTCAGCCACGCTGTGACTTCCAGCCCTGCAGAATCTCTGCTGGTGGAGGACAGATTACATCTTTTTAAAGAAATCACCAGGGTTCAGTCATCCAATTGATCCAGATAGAGCCAGTGTATGTTAGGAGCAAATAATCAGCTGATATTTCACAGTAGCTTGGCTTTGACAGCCCTGACCTGACTTAGCACCGTGCTGAGCTCTGACAGGTCTCTTTGGATCAGTTTGTGCACTCTTTGCTGCAGCTGAGTTTGTTACAGAACTTCCAAGTCTTGTTTTCTGTACTTAAAAGAGAACACAACTGTGTGAACTTGCTGGAGCAGTTTTCCATGCCCATCATTTTCAAAGGAGGCTTGGGATTGTTGTGATTACAATGCAGGGGTGGGGGCAGGAGGGCTCTGACTCTGCTGCAATGGCCTCAAAGCCATCTGAACACGTCTGATGTGTTTGCAGAGCAACAACCAGGCTGCGTTTGAAGTTTGAGGTGTGCAGAGAATTGAGCAAGCACATGGAGCTGCTTCCAAAAACAGGCTACATCCAGGCTCAGTCATCCTTCAGTGCACAGCTCAAGTTCCTGCCCAGGTAACCAACATTAATCCAACTCAAATCTTTCAGGATTTCAGACAGTGTCAATGGGAAAGCTGAGCAGAGTTGTTGTTCCCTCCTGCTGTGAGGCTGGACCTCACAGTGCTGCTGCAGTGCAGGTCTGGTCTCCCCCCATCCCCCTGGAAGCTGCCAGATGCTCCAGGAGGAAATGAACTTGGCTGCCAGGGCTGTGAGGCAATGCCCTCCCCGCGGTGACAGCAGCGCTGTGACAAGCCGAGCTCTCCATTCCTGCCAGGCTGCTCCCGTTCTGTGGGAAGCTATTCTTGTCCAGGAGGGAGGTTATTGAGGCAGGTGGCTGCTTCATGGATCACTGATTGAATAATTCCTGGACAAGAACTCCTGTGCTTGCTAATTAAGGTGAGAGTGGTTGGGCTTCCTGTCCATATCTCTCCTCCCCAGGTTCTTTTTTCTCCAAACGATGAAGGTATTGATAATTTCACATGGTGTTTTATGTAACATCTCCTGATGCTAAAAGCTTTATCCCACAAGTTTCACTTCTCTGTTTTACGAAACATCTACAAATACAAACACAGCTCAGTCATAAGAAACAATTCCAGTTCCTAAAAATTTAAATACCAGAGCTCCCATTGGACTCTGTTAATTTTATTTACCTCATCCTTGCCGTCCTAAAGAATTTAGCAGGACATTTCAAAAAATAATGAATGACATATGGAATTAGTTTTGGTGTGCAGCCAAATACTTCAATGTCTCTGGCTTTGACTGCTGCTTCAAACCTGCTGCTTCTTTGATGTGGGTTCTTAGTCCCACGGATGCATGTTTGGGTTCTCACAGATGTGCTCAGCACCTCTGGATTCTACCCTGATTGCAAAATTTTCACCAGATTGGTATTCAAAGAGCTAAAAGTATTTACAATTCTTGCAGCATCTCAAATCCCATCAGATTACAAGAGTAACATGATGACATATTCCAGTTGCTGAACTTCAGCTGCTGTGAAGCACTGTTACCCTCTCTGAGGGGATGGAAGCAGAGCTAGGATTTAGAACCTTAATCTTCCTTTAAAAAACAGGGAAGCTTCGGAAAGGAGATTTGATGAGATTAAGGCATTTCTGACACACAAAATAAGTATCTGGCTGTTTGAGGGTATGGATCAGTTTTAAAGAGCTGAGATGGGGGGAGTGCTGGGAGCTGAGGGGAAGCACTGAGCCAGTGACACATTTCTGTGAGGGCCTCTCAGTGAGCTGGCATTAGGAGCTCTATTAATAGAGCAGCTGTGTTAAAAGTGACACCAAAGGGAAAAGAACCCCCCAGCCAGCAGTGCTGAGGGAGCAGGGAGCTGCCTGAAGCTTGGGAAGTTCTCCTGAGTGTTCTGTGCACGTGGACGTGCTCAGGCAGGTGTTCCAAACCCAGCTGGGAGTTTGAAGCCAACATTTCCTGTTTAGTTGAAGGCAAGTTCTCTACTCTGCTGCCTTTCAGAATTCCCAAACACCACGTCCTGTAGTTCCCTGCATTTGGAACTAGTCCTGCAGGTACTGGCAGCCTAAATCTGATTTGTCTTTTGTGCTTCTCTTTAATTATGCCATTTTCAGAGAACTTTTTGAAGTATTCCAGGACCTTTTCCCCAAGGTACAACAGCTAATTTAGAGTCCATCCCTGTGTCCATACAGTTAGAAGTATTTATGTCCCCCTTTGGATTATTATGAAATAGATTAATTTCTTCTGCTCTTCATATGTCCTGTGACAAAGTGAAAGCTGGTGCTCTACTCCTCCCTTGCACTTAACCTCAATTCTATGTGTAAAGAACTTCCCAACACCTTTGAACATCACCCTTATTGCAAAATAACAGCAAGATTTTGAATCACCATGGTGACTGAGTGGGTGTTATTTTTGTTCTTTAACAATACATTAAAGGGTTGCATGCAATTCCATGAGTAGTAGTAGAACATGGGAACTGTGGAGACCCAAGAACAGGAAGCAACTCACTCTGGTTCTCTGAGATATAAATAGAGCAGAAGAGCTAAAAATGCTCCAGGTTTGTATTGTCTTGGCTTGAAGCTCTGGAATGGAGCTCGTGACAGCAAGATGCTTCACCTACAGAAAATCTGCATATTCCTTATAAATTCTTATGCTGGTTGGTAATCAGGCATTGCTGGGCTCCAGGTTTTTTCATTTTTTTCACTTTCTGTCTCTGCTCTGGGACACAAAGTGGTTCTGCCTCAGGCTGATCATTAACCTCAGTGGCCAGAGGGAGCCACTGCCTTGGCTGGGTTGGTGACGTGCTGGGGCTGCAGCAAGGTTGCACAGGGTTTATATTCTGATTAGAGAGTAAGCTTTTAATTTTTCAGAATTTTAAATGACTGGGTGGCATTAAAAAAAACAAGGATAAATGAATGCTGACCTCTGTGACTGCCCTTAAAATCCTGTGTGTGTCCAAAATTCTGTCTTTAAAAACAACAAAAAAAAAAATCCGATATAACTGTGCAAGGGCAATCATTCTGACATCACTGCCTTGCAGCCCATGCCCTCCTGCTCAGAGCATTGCCTGGGGGTGCCAGGCTGAAGGAAATCTGGGACAAGTCCAGAATATTCTTGACCTGACTGCATCTTTTTTCCCTAGGTCAGGAGGTGGGACTTCACAGGTCACTAATTTTTGATTGGCATTTTCTTCCACCATTCTTTTTCCATTCTCTCTAATATTTGAATTTATCTAGCAAGCAGAATTTTAATGAGCATTCCCTTCAGTGAAGAACTGGAGTTGATGCTTAATAAGGTGAATCCTCCAATTTGAGAGCAATTAAATGAAGATGTAAATAATAAAACTTTCAGACCTTAAGTAACAGGATTCTGTTTATTTTTCTTTCTGTTTGGAAATAATCCATCAAAAGTTCATTATTCCCCTTAGTGAGAAAGTAGTCAGAATGTTTTGATGGCACTGATTGTACTTTGGATTTGTACTTTTGGGTTTTCAGGCTGTCCCTTCCTGAAGATGCAGGGAGCTATTTCAATGCAGAGACAGGAGTCCTGGAGGCCCCAGTGACAATCCTGATCGTGGACAAGGTCAGGGATTTTTGTGATGCTGATTATCAGACTGACCGTTTATGTAATTTATTTTGGTGAATGTTCACTTAATGGTACCTAATTTTAGTTTAGTTCTTTACTAATTGGGGCTCTGTGATAATAGTAAAAGATGCTTAAAGTGCTAATACAGGTTTGATCGTTTTTTATTGTCTCATGTTTGCAGTGCAGGAAGTTAAATCCTTTCTCCTCAGTGCTGATCTCATTTTACTGTCAAGGAACAGAATAACTTTTTCTTGCACTTTTCCTTTTGGATGACATTTCATTTAAATCCTGTCCTTACAACCCACAGATGGAGGTTTTTATCCTGTGCTCTTGCATTTGTTTCAGGCTAAAAAAGTTAATTTTACTGTCCATGCCATTGTTACTACTTCTGATTTGGAAATCAGCCCAGCACAGATCAACTTTGGATACTGCACGATCTATGAAGCTGTGCAGGCAAATGTCATCCTAACAAACAAATCCATCTTGCCACAGGAGTTTGGATTTGTGGGACTGCCAAAGGTACAGACTTACCCCACACACACACCTCCTCTGCTGTCAAAATAGATTTCAGTGTCATGGGAACGTGTTCAGTGTGAGTGTAAATAAATCATGACTGGTTCTTGCAGCCCTATGGGAATTCTGCTCCCTGTGGAGTTCTGTCCTGGAGTGTGTGAATCTCCCTGGGTGACACTCTCTGCATTTGCCAAGCAGTGCAAACCCCTGTGGGGAGATTTTCCTGTTCCTCACCTTTTCCTGTCAGAATTCCTCGGTTTTTACACCAAGAGATCTCCTGACAGAGCACCTGGGACACTTTCACCATTAAATAAAACAGGCTTGGGGTGTAGCTGTGGCCTCAGGCTGAGGAATGTGCCCATTTTGTACCAAATGCCCCAAGGCTTTGCTTTACAGTGCTCCTTGGGAACCACCCCAGCCATGCCTGGGCACTTTCTGAGTGACTGGAAGTTGATGTGGAAGCACAGATTTAATCACAGGAGCTTCTGGGTTCATGTGGACTGGGTCTCCTGAATAATTTTTTGGACAAAGTTTTTTCTTCAAGTATGATAGCAGAGTGATCACAGTGTGAAATGGTTGGGCATGTTGGCATCAGAGCTGGAGGAACCTGGCAGTTAATTAGGCATTGTCCTGTTCTCTGCTGGCTTAGGGATTAAAATCAAGGAGTAGCTAAAAGAAATTATTAACTTCAGCTTCATGAAAGCTTTACTTCCCAGCATGAGGAGCTTGAATTTTGATGGGGAGACTTTCTTGGATCAACTCAAGCACAAACCCCTGCACAGCTGTGGATGTAGAATTGCTCCTGTCCCTGTGGTGTCCCTGCCTCAGACATGAATCAGCTCTCAAAGACATGGGGCAACTGCTGAATTTTTACCATATTTCATTCAGTTTTCTATGAAGAATAAGTAAACATTAGAGCAAGGTGAATTCCACAGTGTTAATGGATTTAATGCCTTTTGAGTTACTTTGAGATGAGAACTCTGGGCACTGACTCAGACAAGAACTTCTCCCTGGAAGGTTTCTTTTTTCCTGACAGTTCTACATTTAATAACAATTTATTTTTTTTTAATCTTGCTAGTAATGTCTTATTTTAATTTATTAAAAACTGATAATTTAACTAACAATTTCTTATCCTGCCATTTTGAAGTTTGTTGAAGTTCAACCCAACGATGGATTTGGAATTATTCTTCCTCTGGAAAGCTTGACACTGGACATAATCTTTAAAGCCACCAAGGCAAAAGAGTACAGCTTTGAGCTCACCTGCAGGACAGAGATCAACAGGTGTGTTAATGGATGGACAGCAGGGAAACTAAAATCTGAGTGTCACTGGGCTCCCACTGATAACCCAGCTCAGAAATTGAATCCCTGCCTGCCTTGGGGAGGTGAGGCTGGGATAAGCACCTGAGGCAGGTGGGAATTCTCCAGCTGCAAGAGTTGCTCAGTGCCTGTTGGTTTCATCCTTGATTTTCACAATTGTCTTTACTGAGATGGCTTTTCCCACCCCTCCTCAAGTTTATCCTTGTCCCACACCTAAGCTCCAGCCCCTCAACCTGCAGAGCTCTGCTGCTTTTTCAGCACAATTACTGAAGGAATTCTTTTTTTGTAAAAATGCTCTTTGCATGAAGCCGATGCTGCTGCAGTAATGATGGCATAAACTTTGATTTGACTGGATGTATTTCCAGAAGTTCACAGAGGAAGAATTCAAGCAGGGACTCTGGCCAATTGTGCATTAAAAATAGATAGTATTATTGTTCATCTTTAGGCAAAATTCCCATTGCAAGCTTGAAATTCTGCTTAAATAGGGACTACAGGATTAGCTCCCTATTTTCCGGGCTGATTAAGACACTATTTTATGCTGAGACAATTTATCATGTGTTTATTTTTAGACAATTCAAGCTGTCATGCAAAGCAGTTGGAGTCCACCCACCTCTTGAATTGTCTCATTCCTTGGTTCAGTTTGCTGCTACAGCCCTGAACTCCGTGTCTTCAGCCACTCTGGATATTCTCAATTCCCACGTGGATGGGAACCCTCTCACTCACCCTGTCCCACGGATTGGCACTGGGGACCCTGTCCCAGTTGGCCCCACTTCCTTTGAATTCCACGTGCCCCAAGACTGTCCTGTGACCATTACACCTTCTGTGGGAACTGTGCTGCCTGGGCAGGTAAATTCACTTTAAATGTCTGAGTGTTCTGCCAAATCTTTGATCATCTGCATCCTTACAAAGGCTGTCACTTGTAAACAAAGCTCAAAACATCAATTGTTGTTAGAATAGCTGGAATATTTTGTATTGTTTGAAAGAATGTTTTAAATCAGACAGGAGAGTTAAGCACCAAATCTGGTTCACGTCTTATGAGACTCTTCAGTTCCCAGTTTTGTCACTGTGATTTATGTGAAGAATATTTAAATATCAAAAGTATTGGCCATGTAAACCCAGCCCACTGTAACATCCTGGACTTCCAAAAAGCTGCAAGTGCCTTTATCCTGAGAATGCTGAAGTGCCCTGGATGTGTGACTCGTGTGCTGCTCTGTGTGTGCTCCTGCTGAGCTCTGTCACACGTGGCTGGGGGCTGAGCTCTGCCCTCACTCCTGTGTGTGCTCTCACATTCCCAGAAAAGCTCCATCCGAGTGTCCTTCAGCCCGGCGCTGTCGGATCAGCAAATCAGGGAGGAGGCAGCAAGGAGGCTCAGCACAGCAGCTGTGCCAGAGGCAGGAGAACAAGTAAGGAATGCTAAGAACAGCACATGCTGCTGGTCTCTCACTTCCAGATATGTTTCTCTGTATGGTATTTTTATCATAAAATTATTTGTATATTAATGAAGCCCAAGCTCGTGGTTCATGCAGGACCTGCCTATAAAGGACAAGAGTGTGACTGTGCACTCAGTGTGTGGCCTGTTCACTGAGCAATAATTTATTTTCATGCTCACAATTTCCAAACTATTCCTAGAGGGTTTTATTGCAAATGCTATACTCTAAAAAGGAAAAGAAAAAGCTTCTACACTTCCTGAAGATTTATAGCATCCATGGACTTTATATGCAGTCTTTAAGTCAGTTAATTTATGTGAGCACCTGTGGTTGTCTTTGATTATGAGATAAACAGGTAAAATTCCTATGAGATAGAGACTTTTACTCATCTGCTACAAGAGGAGACCTCTTCTTCTAAGAGGAGGTAAAATATAGCCATTTCAAACTAATTTTCAAATTTTACACTGTTGGAAATTTGTCTGTAGTAGCTTCTCTGTCTGTGGGCTGTCACCATCATCCTGCTGTCCCTTGTCCCCTGCTCTGTGTCACCTCCTTGCTCTGTGTCCTTGGGCCAGGGCTGTGTCTTTGCTCACTCCTGTCTTGGTCAGATTTCCAGTGGCCCCACTCAGTCTCCAGTGGGGAAAAAGAGGACAGATTCAAAGAGAGAGCGAAAGAAATCGACCATTTCCATTTCCAGAAGAAGGGCTGGAAGCAGGAAAAGCCTGGATTCTGTAAACAGCTCTAAAGAGCCAAAACCCGAAGAGTTAAAGCCTGAGTAAGTCAACAGAAGCATCTTGTACTACACAGACAACATTCTCTTTAGAAGTAGTTTAATAAATCTACTAAAGCTGTAGGTAGACAAGAAAGCAAACTGGAGAGGGAACAGCTTCAGCTGTGTTGCAGAGGCTGTTTCCAAAATTAGTGCTGCTTGTGAGCCACACAGCTGTACCCTCTCATGTGAGGCAAAGAATCCCTTTATGCATCAGAAGGATTGAAGACTTCAAAGAATCTGTCAGGGAGCAGGAGCTGGGGCTGTGCGGGGGATGGGGCTGAGCCAACACGGGGTTTATGGAAAGGGCAACTGCAAAGCTCAACTTGGGGACCAACAGAAACTACTCAAATAAAGCTCTTAGAGCAGAACTACCAGAACCAGCTGATGGCCCTAATCCATGGCAGGGAGTAATTTCTATTTTTAATTTGAGGGCTTACACAGTCCAGCACATTGGTCATGGTCAGCATCGGTGCTGGCAGAGAAATGTTGCTGGGAAATGTGCATTTGAAGCAGTCCCTGTGCAGTGTGAGCACCTCAGGGAGAGTCAGCATCAGCAGCATTGCTGCCTGGAGGCTGGGAGACTCACATGCAAAATCTGATACCTGAGGGCCCTTGTACAGCAGGTAATCCAACTTCTCAGACCCACACTTCTACCCAGTCTCAGGAATTTGGAATTATCTGGAAGTAAATTCATTTGGCTGTACTGGGTATTTTGATATTTTTTACTAAATCTCATGTTCATTGCATCCATTAATGACAATTTTTAAATATATGCAGCAGAGATTATAAAAATCTAGTAGTATTGTCTACATACTGCATTAAAGGAATGTGATCCTGTGTGTTTACATGTCATTGAATTGATGTAGAAGTACTGGAAGACACTGAAATATTTGATGTATTTAACCAAAGCAAATTGTGTTGAGATTTTTGCAATCCTTAGTGTAACATCTGTTGTCTGGGTTCTTCATTTTTATTCTTCTTTTTTGGCTACAAATCCAACCACTTTGTAGGGTGGGTCCATTACTGGCAGTCATTTGGTTTCACTGTTACATTCAAATTTGAATGTGTGACTAAGAAACAATAATCACAAATAGCTCAGCAGATATTTATTTGATGTTTTTTGCTCTCTCACTCACTGAGATAATTCTTATTCCTGGATTCTCTAGTTCTGATGCTTATAGAGCAGCCCAGGCTTCCCTGACGAGGAGTTTCAGAGGGAGTTTTAACAAATACATCATCCCATGCTCTGTTGCAAGTGGCCACACCACTGGAGAGGAGGGCTCTGGGAACTTAACCTGCAGGTGGGTGCAGTTGGATAACCCAGAGATGTGAGGGGGAAATGGTGGGCTTGCTAATTTATTCATTTGGGGGAGAAATTTGTTTTCTGATCTTAATTACTTCATAGCTCAGTGGTAGAAACTCATGCTCCCAGCCCACCAGTTGGATAAGAATCAAACACATGAATATCAGAGCAGCTGAAGGAATAATTGTGTGAAAACATTGAGGCAGCTGTAGCTCATCTCTGCTGGGGAACAGTCAGTCACTGAGCCCTGTGCTGTGCTGTCCCACCAGTGCAGTGACACCCTGTGACAGGAGCAGGTCCCTGGCAGTTGCTGTTGCCTCTGTGTGATCCCAGAGCTCTGCCCTTTTATTCCCCAGCTCCCTTTGCTCTCTCTGCAGCCCTCACAACACCTTGTACCTGGAGCTGCACTGCCCTGCTGTGGCCCCTCCTGTTCTGATCACTTCTGACTCTGGGATCAATACAGCCAATTTTGGGGACGTTTCTGTAGGTATGGAATTTGAATTCTGGTTTGGAGTGGCTTCTCTCTGACAGTGAGTTCTTCCCAGCAGAGTTCTGCATTCTCAAAAGTCAGGATAGAAATTAGCCCTTAGTGGGTATTTAGGTGGAAAATAGGGAGCCTCTGGCCAGCTGAGGCCCATGAAAGAGCAGACCTGATCCCCAAACATGGACCTGGAAGCTGCAGAAGTGACTGGCCCAATCTGAAAGCATTTTGGTGAGCTTTGAGTAGTGCCTTAGCCATAGGCCTGGGATGAGTATCTGGCCCAGGCAGGAACATGAGTAAGGGGAAGGAATGGGAGGCCAGAGATGAGAATCCTCATTTTGGGATGTGTTTTCATTCCTTGCAGGCCTCAGAATTATGAAGAGAATTACAATAGAAAACATCTCTCCAGGGAAGCTGGAAGTATCCTTGTCTGGAGCACGTGAGCTCAGCCTTCAGCCTCTGCTTAATCAGACTCTGTCTCTGCAGGAGGAGCTGCTGGACACTAAAGCAGCAGCTCATCTTCTCTCTTGAATTATTAATCTCTCAAAAGCTTGTAGACTTAGTTCAGTCCAAATACATGTAAACAGTATGTAAAATCTGTTCTCACATATTTTTTCTCAATCTTTATAACTTTTTTCCTTGAGTTGCACTGTTTTAGCTGGGATTCTCAGTTCTGAATCCCAATGGCCCCTTCCTGTTGGTTAGAGCAGTTGGAGCACTTGAGCCAGGTGAAAATAAACCCCTCATCATCTCCTTTTGTCCAAGTGAGGATAAATGGGTGAGTAAAGGTACAACAGCAGTGGGGGAAGGAGGAGAGATGTAAGTAGTGTGTAACACGTGGTATGAACAGGAAAATCCTTTGTTCTCTGTCCCAATATTTGGATCTTGTCTCAGTTCTGGGCTGGCTCTTTTGGAGGGGTCAGCTGGAGGGGTGGGGGTTCCCTCAGCAGATGGACTAACCCAGGCACCCTCTGGGCAGTTCTTGGAAGCTCTGGACATCCAGGTGGCAAAGACCAACCTCAGCCTCCTCCTCTCTGGGCACGGGGTGGTGCCAAGCACTGAGTGCTCCGTGGGAGAGCTGCTGGACATGGGATACATCGTGGCTGGGGACACAGGGACTGCCACAGTCCAGGTAAGGCCTCTGTGCTGAGCTGCAAAGCACAGCAGGAGTTCCTGTGAGGAGGAAGACAACATTAACTGTCTCCTCCCAGATTTTGTCCAAGTGTGTCAATAACCAAAGTGCAGTATTTGGTGGGGAGTGGGGGTTGGTGTGACACGTATGGGCAGCACTGACTGGGCCTCTGGTGGCGTCTGGGGACACAGAGCTGCACTAATGCAGCAAAATTAATTCAGCTACTTTGCAAACTGTGGATCTTACAGGCCTGAGAATCCATTTCCTTAATGCAAATGCTGTTGTGTGAATGAATGTCCCCAGATAAAGAACACTTCCAGCCTGACCCTGCTGTTCTCCGTACAACTGGAGTCGCTCTCACCAACACGGGACAGAGACCGGCAGAAAATTCCATCCTTTCTTACATCCTCTCTGCAGAGAACAGAGATTGTTGGTAAACCTCCTTTTATTCTTTCCTCTGCTAAAGACACAGGAGGTGTAAAGCAGCATCTCTGTGTCCTCTTAGATCCACACAGCTGTCAGACCTGGGGCATCACAGCCCTGAAATTAAAGACCTCATTTTGCTCCCCAGTAGGAGCTGTAGTAATTCTTTCAATATGGGGAGCTGTAAATTTATGCAGCCTGAGCAAATCCCCACAAGTAAGGAGATATTAGTGTTTAAATCTAAATAAACCCACACAGTAGTTGCATATTAAAGATTACACTTAAAGATATCCATCTCTGTAAAAACACGTCAGAATATAAGGAAGGGTTGGTGATGCTGCTTCAGGTCCTCTGGAGATGAATGCATCAGACTGATGGATGGATAGATGGATTTATGTGGTGTTCCTAGCACCCTGTTTTGCTGCAAAGCCATGTATCAGTTCTTATTAATTTGCTGTTCCAACAAAAATTAAATGAGTTTAAAATTTATGAAGAAGTAAAATGGAGCTGTCCTCCTTTCTTACCTGTATTCTCATTTTTATTTATCAGGAACACAGAACTATAATGGCTTCAGTGTGTTCAGTGTCTCTCCAACAGAAGGAAAAATTGAGGCTGGGAAGAGCCAGGATTTTGTTGTTACTTTCAGCCCTGATCATGAAAGTCTCTACTATTCTGACCATCTCAAGGTTCTGCTCTTTGGCAAGGTGAGACAATCAGGATTATGAAAACAGCCTAAATGTTGGATTATCTGACGTGGGGAGGAAAGGGCACATTTGGGGCCCTCTGACATATTTAATGTTTAGATATTCAGTTATTAATTGGTAAAAGCAATAACATGGGGTCCATCCCTGTCCTCTCCCCCAGTCAGGAGGGGCCGGGAGCTGAGCACAGCTCCAAGGGGCTCCTGCAGGGAGCATTTAATGGCAGAGCAGAGGGGAGAGGGGAGCTCCAGCTGCCCAGCAGGGCCCAGCAGGAGCAGGAGCTCCAGGGAGCTGCTCCTGCAGTGCTCAGTGCCAGCTCCCATCTGTGCAGCTGCCCTGGGATGCTCCGGCCGGATGCGCAGGTGGCTGCACCACGGGCAGCCCTGGGCTCTGCCAGGACACCAAAAGTTGGTGCAGGGTGACCACTAATGCCCAGCAGCAGCACTACAAACAGACTGGGGCTGAGCAAGAGCTGCTGCTGTCCTTGCAAATTTGGGATTGTGGCTAGGAATCACCCAAGTTTGGCAACAGAAACGTTTTGCCTCTTTTAGTGGCTTTTTTATAAATAGTTTGTCCCATGCCCTCCTGAGGCACATTTCCCAAGTTGTTTAAAACAGAAGTGCCAGAGTGGACAAGCCCAGGGGCAGGTGCAGAGCTCCTGCATTAGAGCCCAGGATCACTGGGATCGTTCACATGGAAGGTGATGCCATGATTTCCTGGTGCTGCTGGCTCAGGTGGCAGCATCATCCAGGTGACCTGAGCTGTCACCTGCAGCCAGGACTTTCTGTCTCACCCAGCAAACAGCCCACGAGATCTACCTGAAGGGTGCAGCCCGGAATCACCCCATGTTTGTGGAGGGGGGAGTGCCCCTGGATGTGCCCGTGGAGTCCTTGGCTGTCACCTCACCTGTGGCACCACAGGAAGCTCTGGAAGAAGGTAACGTGCCACACTGTTTATTATGGAACAGGGAGGGATCAGACATGGGAATGTTCCTCTTCCTTTAAGAAAAAATAAAATTAAAAACAATCTTTTCAGAATCAGAAAAAAGTAAGCATTATGTTACAGCATATATTCATAATAGACAAAAAACACAAGAAACTTTCTCTTTAAAAAAGTTTTTCTCTTCCTTTTAATGCAGTTCTATCTTAATGATCATCTTCCATCTCTGCAGCTTCCCTGCAAAAATGATTAAAATGTAATACTACAATGAAGAATTAAGATGCATTTGCTTTCTGCCGCTTCTCTGAGGTGTATTAAATGTTTAAGAAATTTTCATATATTATCACATATCCTAGATTCTCCTGTTTGTCCTGTTATGAAACTTCCAGGGATTTGAAGTTACTCTTCCTTAATTTCATGGGACAGGATCTGTGTTCAGAGACAGGATGCAAACAGCTCCTGACTCCTGAGCTGTAAATAAGTCCAAGCACACAGAGGTGTGTGCCATGGGCTAGAAAGCGAGTCTGGAACTTGATAAACAAGTAACAATTGGAGTTTGCAATTGCAAAGTATCCAAACCCTCCTTTTCCTTAATTCCTCACTAACTCTGTGAAAGGATCTCTTTATCTCTGCCAGCTCCTGAGTTTGCCACATCACTTTTTTTGAACCATCGTGGTACAATTTGTGTTGGCTCCAAACTGCCAAAGGTTCGGTTTTGACTGTCTCAAAGTTGACCTGGTTGCTGTTTGTTTAGGGCCAGGAGAAGCAGTGAGGTCCCTTCTGCTACTCCTGGAGTACGTGGAGGGCTCAGCAGAGCCAGCCAGGGCAGAGATCACTGTCGGGGCCATGGAGAGTCCTCTGCTGGCAGCTAAGAAGGTGAGGGAAATAAAACCTGCAGGTTTGTGCTAGGTGCTGTATGTATGCAAAGGGCTGTTCATTCCTTCAGTCCAAAAGTCACAAATTCATAAATTGTAAAAAGGAACTTTCAGAGTTTCTGATAAATTTTGCATTATAAAAGCATCAGTGTTTGAAAATATTATTTTTCAGGGGCTATTATAGGGAATTAGCATTATCATACTAAGTCAGCAACAAACTTAATTTAGCAGTTTGCTTCCTCAATTCTAGAATACAGAATTTTAAGCCCAGAACTGAATTACAGTCCTGATCCTGTTCTTTTAATGGAGTATTTAGTAGCACAATGGTGTCACAAAAGACAGGTGGAGTTTGAAGGGGCAGTTCGGGCAGGGCAGCGCAGCCCCTGCAGCCCCGGTGTGACCGTGCCGTGTGTCCGTGTGTCCGTGTGTGTCCGTGTGTCCGTGCCAGGCCGTGGAGTTCAGCCTGGAGAGCGGCGCGGAGCTGCAGCGGGCGGGGTTCGCGCTGGACGGCCCGAGGGGAGCCCTGGAGCGCGGGCAGCAGCAGCGCATCGGCGTCTCGTGGGTGCCACCTGCCGAGCTGCAGGTGAGCGCGGCACCGGCACCGGCACCGGCACCGGCACCGGCACCGGCACCGGCGGGGGGCACAGGGGTCCTGGAGGGGGTGTGACACAGGGATCCTGATGGATGTCACACGATGGTCCTGGGTGGGGTGTGCCCCTGGCGGGGGGCACACGATGGTCCTGGTCCTGTGTGACACAGGGGTCCTGGCGGGGGGCACACATGGATCCTGATGGGTGTCACACCAAGCTCCTGTCAGGCTCTCACCCACAGCTCCTGTTGGGGCATCACACAAAGCTCCCAGCGGGTGTCACACGAAGGTCCTGATGGATGTGACCCACAGCTCCTGTTGGGGTGTCATCCAAAGCTCCTGTCACAGCGTGACACCAAAGTCCTGTTGGAATCGCACAGGGCTCCTGGCAGGGTGTGGCCCAAAGGTCCTGCTGGAGGTGTGACATAAAGGTTCCCTTGGGCTGTCACCCACAGATCCTGTTGGGCTGTCATCCACAGCTACTGCTGGCTCAGACACAGCCAGGTGACAGCTCCTGTGGGGTCCCTGAAAGAGCAGTGGTGCAAACTCTCCTTTGAGAGCAGAAGCTGGGAACAATGGGATGATTTGGAGCCTTCCTGCCTCCCCAGGGCTGTGCTTGGCTGTGTGGTGACAAGGACAGGGGTGAGCCACTTGTATCCCAAAGGAATCCCCTCCTGCAGGCCCCTGTGACAGAGCCCAAAGGCCAAAGTGCTGCTCCTAACAGGCTCTGGTGCCCTGAGTGAGCTCTGGGGGGCCCTGGGACAGAGCTGCTGCAGCCCTGCCAGCACAGGCCTGGCTTTACACAGCTCACTCTGCAGCACATTTCTCTGCCATGGGCTGCCTTTGCTGTGGCACATTCCTGGAGGTCAGTGGGGCCTTTGGGTTTCCACTTTAGGTACCCCATTTCCCTGGCTGCTTCTGCCTTGTGTGGTAGAGGTTGGATATGATGTCCCAACAACTCCATGGGGCTGTGATTGCCCTTCCTGATTCACCTCCTTGGGCATTCATGGGACTGGAGGCATTGACTCCCCATGTGTGGGATGGCAGAATGAGTTGCTGGTTCCAAAATTAAAAGATTTCTGCCATCACAAGCAGAAAGAGGCAGCAGAGTTGCTGGCAGGATGTATCCAGTCCACGTCGTGCCTCTTGGTAACCCCTGGGTCTTGCACAACACTGAGCACTCACTGGGGGCTGACAGGATCTGTTTCCTTCCAGCCCTCCCTGGGAGCTCTGAGGTTGCTGCTGTGTTCAGCTGCCATGGCTGTGACGTGGGGACAGTGTCTGTGGCACTCTGGGGACAGAATGCTGAATCACTGTCATACCTCACTGGCTGCAGCATGAGCATCACTTGGGGACAGAGAGGAGCCAGCACAGTGGCTGTGACCTGTCACCTGTAGCTATAACTGGTACCTTGAACACCAAGACGTGAAACACAGAGTTTAGAAGGTGGTCCACTCGTCTCCTATGCCCAAAACCCCAGGCTGGTTTTCTGTTGGTTCTTTCTGCAGACCAGTGAGCCCCCGCTCGTGTCAGCCCTCCTGACTGTCAAAGGTGACATTACAGAATCCTACCGAGTCCTGCTCATGGCAAGAGTTGTGTCTGCAGCTGCTCCCACTGCCTGAGGGGTCCAGGCCAAATGGAAAGGAAGATGGAGGTTACATCACTGGGATGTAACCCTGGATCTCTGGTGAAACATGGGAAGATTTTGAGATTGTTGCAAATAAGTGAGGGCAGGAGGGCTGTGGGAAGGAAGGGCCATGTAACATTTCTGCTCTGTTTTGCCCAAAGTTCTCTGTGAACTCTGGTGCCAGTAGCTTCATTTTCCAGCTGACTCTGTGACAGTAATCTTGTGTTAGAAGAAAGAATTACTGAGGGCCCCAAGCAGCTACACCTGCTGTTAATTCCATGTCTCCTAAAGGTGGGCATTCCATCAGGAAGAGTATCTGGTTTACATCCACATAGGTGAGTTTCTATTTTTTTCCAATTTCAGATGCTTTTTGTAGGATTTGGAAAAGCCTTGACTTTTTAAAGATCAGAATAAAGTTTCTGATTCAAGCCTTCTCCAGATAATTTGGGCAGTCACTTTTACAATGTGCAGTCAAATCTGCCTGATAACACATGGCCAGGGGGGAATATTCCTCTGCTGTTCCCTGGATATGGTCCAACACTTGCCAGAGATCCTGGCTGTCCAGGAACTTTGTATTTCTATATTTTCCTTCTGCTGAAATCTGTCTGAGAGCAGAATCCTGCTGTTCTGAGGAAGCCAAGAATGCTCTGCAGGTGGAACTTCTGGCAGGAAGCAGCAGCTGCTGGTTCAGGGCAAGTGCAGAGCTGGAGAATGCAGGGAGCAGGAAGGCAACAGCCATTAGACACAGGATAATCCTGTACATTATCACACTCTTTCCTGAGTCACAGCCAGTCTGTGGCAAAGTTCCCTCCCCAGCACTCCGAGGGTGTGTTGCCCTTTGGCCCCTGTAGCTGTTAAATCCCTGATTCAGGTGATGCAATCAGAAAATAGAAACGTTGTTTGTAAATAGTCCTGTGGTAACGAGGGAACTGCAGGAACAAGCAGGGAAGCAATTGTCACAAGGAACATTTGAAGCAGGCTCTCCCTGTGACAGAGGAGGTTTGTAGGAGTGAAGAGGGGGTTCCTTGTTTGTCCAGCCAGTGTTTGATCCACTGAGATGAGTTCTCATTTAATAATGGATCGAGTGCCTGTGGAGTCACTTAACTCTTCAGTCTAAAGACTGCAGATGCTGAGGCAATGCCAGTCCCTGGGGTGGGGAGGAGCTGGGGGTAGCAGTGCCAGCCAGGGACAGCTCTGCCTTCCTTGGAGGCCCTGGGTGCTGCTGCTGGCACAGCTGGGCAGGCACA
Organism: Oenanthe melanoleuca; assembly: GCF_029582105.1. Taxonomy (NCBI): domain Eukaryota; kingdom Metazoa; phylum Chordata; class Aves; order Passeriformes; family Muscicapidae; genus Oenanthe; species Oenanthe melanoleuca. The sequence goes on from NC_079354.1 coordinate 5,198,845, forward strand.
CAATGGACTTTGTGTGCTGGCTCCCCTGCAGCCCCAAAAGGGTGAGTAAATCCCACTACATCAACTAAAGCCACTGCACACAGCACTGCTCACTCAACAGTGACCTCATGGCAGGGGAGTTGTCAGTAAGCAAGGAAGGGGGAGTGGAGGAGCTATTTCAGGCATTGAGTTTGTGGGCATCCATTGTGTGAGGATCCTTCAGATTTCACTGCTGGAAACCAAAAAATGATGGCTGACAACAAATCAGTTTCCAGACTCTGGTTATGATAACCATACAGAGTGCTGAAAAGAAGTGTAACATTATCTACCAGGAAACAACACCCCTGTCTTAGGAATCTTCCACTTCACAGAAGTCAGGTGATGAAAAGTAAAGAGAAGTAAAAAATTAAAGAATGATGCAAGGACAGTGACATTGGTGCCCTCACAGGGTTAGGCTGGGTAAGGAGCAGCTGCCACCAACCAGCTGAAGGACCACTGGTACCCAGCAGCTCCAGGTGAGCAGATGTGTCACCCACTGTGCTTGCTTTCCTGGCACTGGAGGACTTGGATCAATATTTTCACAGGTCTGAAGTGAACATAAGGTTCTGGGTTTCTCTGGTCAAAGTCTCCATGTTTAAAACTCAGTATGTGTTTGTTCTCTCAGGGGAGGGTTGGACCAGGATAACAGAACAGGTGGTTATTTCTGGAAGGTTGAAAATAAAGTAAACTCTCCCTATAAAACTCCAGCTGACATTCTGTAAAGCACTTGTGGAAATCTGAACAGATTTTAGTCCCTTCCATAAGAGAAAAGCCTGGTATTTTAGCTGGGGGCTCAAAGGTGATCATATTTGACTTCTTGGGGGCACAATGGCTGCTCAGACAGAACTGGTTTCTCTCTCTTGGATTGCTTTGTTCTTTGGGGACACAGAGTGTGAAGTGCCAGCTCTCACATGGGGCAGCACTCAGGCAATGAGAGACACAGGCTGATGTGGAAGGGAAAACACGCTGATGTGGAAAAACACACTCACTGCAAAGTGTGCAGACTGTGCTGCTTCACCTGGGACACTACTACAGTTTCAAAAGTAAAAAGCACAGTTATTGTGTCTGTAAAATGTAATCCGGGATGTTCCACTGCCATTCCACTGACAGTTACCACAATTAGAATCCTCATGATGCAAACCTGCCAAGATCAGAGATGCAAACCATCAGTTTACTGAAAATGCAGGAATTCTGTGATTCCACACAATTCTCAAGTACAATGTGTCTTATGTGCAACAGCTTCTTGATATTTCTCCAATGAACAGAAAATTGACTGGGACAACTGAAGATGGAAACAATTCCCTGGTAGCTCAGACACACAGAGCTGATCCAGAAGGAGAGGGTTTGCAGGCAGTTCCTTGAGCACAGAGAGCTGAGACAGCTGCTGTGTTCTCCTGGCATGGATCAAAGCCAAGTCCCAGTGCCCAGCAGAAGCTCAGCACAGCTCCTGCAAGTTCATCTCTTGGAAAGGCACAAACCCTGATCAATCCTGTGCTTCCAGAGTGGGTTATCCACAGTTGTAGCACTGGGCATTAAAACTACCAGGTGACTCTACAAATAGAACCTAGAGCTTCTGTTTCCATATTACAGGACTCCAATAGGGATGGAGCTGTTATTGTTAGGACAATATGGAAAATGTGGCCTCAGAAATATTTCATTTCCGACAAGTTGAAGTTTTCTGCACCTCTAACTGCACTTGTGACCATCTTGCTTTCAAACTGAGTTTTGCAACTGTGGCCACTCTTGGGTCCCTGGATAAAAATTCAGGCTTTCAGATTTGGATCTAAAAGCAAACATGAACTTCATGGCACTGATGCAGTTCTGGTTTAATGAGCAATTCACACCCATGTATGATCCTCATAATCCTTAAAGTAAACCCAGCTCATTAGTAAAGCAGAAAGTGAGACAGTAAGCACTAGTGTCACACACATTTATTAATTCATGTTCTGCTTCTCCAGAAGTGACTTCAGTGATTGCTTCACACATATGAGCACAGGTTTCCCCAGATGAGCAATGGCCCCATGACCCTGAGCAGTGCTGGAGGAAAACACTGCAGTCACTTTGTCACATGCCACTGCTGAGCCTGGAAACACTGGATTTCAGTTCTAGGAATCAAAATAGGGAATATCACTTGGTGCTTCCCAGGCATTGTGTCCATTGGTGCTCCCATGGAGTGGCTGTCCCAGGATTGTGCTGGGCTGGCCCTGACAGGTGCCACCAAAGCCACTCCATCACTGCCGTCCTCAGCTGGACAGGGAGGAGAACACAGCAAAAAGCTCATGGATGGAGATAAGGAATTTGTACATCTGAAATGTTCGACAGTTAAATAGCCTGGAGCACAGCGATCCTAAAGAGCCGTCAATACCTTTTCATGTGCTTTAAGAAGACTCTTTTTAGAAAGGGAAATTTATCTGCTCTTCTAAACATTTGTTTCTGACTCATATATTTCATAGTAGCTTTCTCATTTCTTTATTTCTCCTTCAAGTCCCTCTGACACAGCAGAGGCTCAGAGGGTGTGTCCAGCTGCTGCACACCTGATGGGCTCTGCTGTGGTGAGAGCATCGCGCGCAGTCCCGAATCGCTCCGGAGAAACCTCTGCAAACCCAGCTCTGCCCTGAGATCCCGGGCACAGCAGGGACAGGGACAGGGACAGGGACAGGGACAGGGACAGGGACAGGGACAGGAGCAGAGTCTAAGACACTCAGCTCTGCCCCTCCCTGCGGGCGGAGGATCCGGGGCCGCGGGGCGCGGGCGGGGCGGTGCTGCCGGCTCCTGCGGGTGCTGCCGGCTCCTGCCCCGCCGAGGCTCTGCCCCCCGGGATGATGCTGGTTATTTATTGCGCTGCCCAGCACGGGCTGTCCCCAGGGCTCGGTGTCCCCTTTCAGCGCCGTTCGCGTGTCCTTGAAGCGGCGGTGCCGCCCGTGGGCTCCCCGGCACCGGCCCGCAGCCTGGAGCCTCCCCAGCACATGCAGCAGGGACTCGAGGCGCTTCTGCTTTGGCCACCCGCTGATCCATCCCGGGGTCCCCCTTTCCTAAACATCGCTCTGTTCTGGGAACACCTGTGAGAGAACAACTCTGCCCGGTGAGTAACCACTGCCTGTTGGCAAACCTTTCCCACCGTGACCAAGTGACATTCCCACACCAGACGGTGCCTTGCTGATGGCCATCCCTTGCAACCTCTGTTTTGATCGCTAAGACAATCAGCAACTTTTAAATTTCCCTTGGCTGCCCTTGCTCTGTGGACTGAGGTGAATGGATCTCTCCCAAGACAATTCCCAAGTGTCACTCCTGAGCAGTTTGCAGATGCTCTCCTGTGGTCAGAACCATTGTTGTGGTGCAGGAAATCATTGCAGGAGGTTCAGTACACACAACCCTGCTGTGGCAGCCGTGCTCCTGAAATGTCACAGGAGCTGTTCTCCTCCTTTTGTACTGCACTAGAGCTGGAAAAAGCCATTTCTGGCTGCATTGGAGCAATGGAAAAATAGCTTTAAAATATCTGACACAAGCAGTTGTCTAGACTGGCATTTTCAGACAGGCCTCTGGTATGAGGCACCTCATCTCAGTTACCTTTAAATAACAATTATTTGGTTTTTTGGGAATCCTGCACGAGTCATTTTCCCTCCCAAGCAAGAGTAATGCACCATTCCATAAAAACATTTACTGATTCAGAAGCAACTTTTACAGTGGGATTATTTGCATGTTCTCATCTGGAGTAATGGTACAACTGTGAAGAACAATCTGAAGTGGATTTACTCCATATTCTTACAGTGCTTTCCCTCTTCCACCCCAGGGAAGTGCATTCCCTGCCATACAAGCACTATTTAAATCAGTGAATCATCTGCCTTCCTTCACAGATGCCCTCAGAACATGTCTGATTGGACAAGTCTGTGGTATGTCTGGTAAGTTGGTTTTTAATCTTCCTAACCCAGAACCATTTGGAAGTTTTTACGAGCAGTTCTTAGAGCAAGGCAGTGGAAACGCTTCTCTGGGGCAGGATCAGGGAAGGGTTTCTCTGTTCTGAGAGCTGCCAGTGGAATGGACTGGACGAGGTCAGGGGACATCGGGTGTCAGGTGGGGACCAGCATTCACCCAGGGCTATGTCATCTTTCCCTTCTGAGAGCACTGGAGTTGAACTCAAGGGCTTGTTTGCTGTTCCTAAATAGCCAGGGCGCTGCTGGCCATTGGCTCTTTGCGCAGGGCGGGTTCCAGCAGGGATTCGCTGGGACCTGGCCCTGCCCCATCCTCGGATCGCTCCCTTCTAGGGCCAGGGACTGTCCCCTCTGCAGAGCCAGCACCGAGCTGAGCACGGCCTGCCGGAGAGGGGAAACTGGGCTGAGAGAGAGGATTCACAGCAGGATTCATCTCCTACCTCACACACGTGCTATAGGTGCCCTGACATTGTTTTCACAGTTTGCATTCTGTCCATGCATTGTCTTTGGTGGCAGCACACAGAAAGAGTTGATTACTTTATTTCTTTCAGTTTGGAGCAATTTTAGTTGATACACAGAGTTGTTTCAAAAGACAGTTACCAAAAATAGATAGAGAAGGCTTCTAAAAGCCTCCACGACAAGAGGGAGCTGGATTGAGAAATTGAGGGGTGGGAAGGTGGAGTTTCAGTGGAGAGGAAAACCTGAAACACAGGTATATCAGTCTAGGTACATTTTAAATTGTTGAATTATAAACTTCCTAGCAACAGCTAGAGACAGAATTGTGCTTTCAAGGCATAAATATAATTTGATATCATTTCCATGCTCATTTATAGAGACTTGTGGAAGTTCGTGCTTGTATTTCCCTCCAAGTACAAACACTCTCTTGCTCATTGTCCATGCACTGAAGTTGAAAATAACTCACAATAGTGAAATGTTACAGCACCTGTGAGCCAGAATGGGTTGTACTTATGGGCAGCAGTTCTTCAGCTCGAGATTGAGTGTTTGTGATCCAATTTTCTAATCCAGGATCCATTCAGAACTAAAGCAAGGAGGCTTGGCCTGTCTTCTAACCATTTAGAGTGGGATTATACTCTGGTTTAGAAGAAGTAACACATAAGCAGTGGAATGATGGAGTTTTCCCCCTTTCAGGTTGATCTTGCTGCTGGTGTTCCTGCTGCTGCTCTGTGGGGTCTCAGCGAGCTGCATCAAATTCTGCTGCCGCAAGAAGAGGCTCCCGGTGGAGAGCTTCCCTCGGCACCCCTGTGACCTGGCAGTGATTGGCATTGACAGTGACAGCACTGCCCACAGCACAGTGACCTGTGAGTGTCCTGGCAGTCACCTGCTCCATGGAGCATTGCTCCTCAACCCCTGCCTGGAATTCTGTGTCCAGCCCCTGCAGGAATGGGAATTCCCAGGGAGCTCCCAGAACAACTTCCAGCCCCACAGGGTGGGCACGAGAGGTGAAGGGAGGGATCAGAGTGACAGTGAGTGACACTGAAAACCAGGAGTGATTCTATATGGGCAGCTTTAGGATACAGTGCCATTGTTCTGAAAACAAGAAACTGTAGTTTCCTGGAAAAAAGCAGGATTAGCCCTTTATATATCAGAGTTCCATGCAGGTGTTTAATTTTTATTTTTAATCCTTTTTCTTCACAGCATACAGCTCATGGCAGTACCCTCCAAGTGTCCAGATTCCTTTGGTATTTGTGGATATGGATAAGAACACTGTGTCCCCTCCAGCTTACAGCCTCTATGCCATGGACCTGCCTCCTTCCTATGATGAAGCTGTTCAAATGGGAAAGCAAGTGGCACGGACAAACCAGAAACTTAATGACATCCCTGAACAGGTGACACCAGGAGGGCTGAATCCCAGCCAGTCCCCACCTGACACAATCAACAGAGATCCAGCAACACAGGCAAATTCAGAAGATTCAGAAGATGCCACAAAAGAACAGCCACAGGTCTGACTCAGCTCAGATGGGGAGTAAAGGGAAGGACTGTAAGAGTTAAAGAAGACATGAAGAGTTTGGGTTTATTAGTAGGTTATGATGGAAAGATGTTTCTTCTCATGCCCCTGTAATGATCTGTCAGAAGAAATGTTTTCTGAGACTGCTGTAATCCCCTGGTAAAGCTTCTTCAAGGATATGAAATGAGGTAAAAGGGCAGCAGTTTAAAAATGCCTGTAAAAGTGGGACGTGAATGCGTGTTCATCTTCTGATAAAAAAATTGTTCCTTATGTCCAGCAATAAAAAAGGTCAGGAGAATTTTGCCACCTTGGGAATACACACTCAGAACAGTACAAACAGGAAGTTGTTCTAGAACAGAAGTTTCCCAAGCTGAAGTTGAAGGGGGAATCCCAGCAAGTGTCACTGAACAGCCTCTGTAGTTTCTCCTCTTTTGGGAACATCAACTGCCCAGAAAACTGCTGAGGACTGGGACTCATGTTCCTCAAGGAGCAGGAAGATGCCAGGACAGGAGAGCATGGAGGGAAATGCTCTGTGTTGTTTCACAGCTGCACACAGGGAATGAAACAGATGAGACATGACACTTCTGTGGTGGTGGTGGTCATGAGACCCCAAGGGATTGTTTTTGAGGTTCTGTTTTGGTTTTTTTTTTCTATTTTTGAGATGCCTTGTCTTGTGGGTGGGTTCCCTTTGCTATTTCTTTTTTTCCAGATAAAGTTCACATTAATTCCAAAGAGACAGTCACATACATGGTTTGCTGTTACTGATATGTTTCAAATATTCATCAAATATTTCAAAGATGCTTTTATTTTTTTTTATCTGCTCAGGCAGCACAGGAAGGAAAAATCACAGGTTTCTGGCAGCTTTTACCAGTTCAGAACTTACTCAAGGAATGAGCAGGGTGACACAAAACATGGTTGTGCTGAGCCATCCAGAATAAGTTAGAGATACAAATACCACAGTACAGGCTGGGCAGAAGTTCAAAGAAATTACTTTTAGGGATGGTTCTTCGTGAAGTACTGATAGAGGGATAAGTGCTGAGCATCATTTTAGAACTGGGAGCTTGGAGCTGATTACAGCAGTCACAGCCCACACAAAAATTCGGGCTCCAGAGGCTGGGTTTTTAATGCCAGCTCTTTCCCTTGACCCTCCATATTCCAAATGGTCCAAATTTTGTCCACTCCTGAGCAGCGATTTTCTTTGAATCCACTTTAGCAAGGTGCTAATCTGTCTGCTTTAGGAACATGAGCAATTGCCAGGGTGGCTCATTGCTCTGGGTAAGAGCAGCAACCAAAGCCTGAGCACTCGGTGCTATTAGTGAATGTAGCATAAATTCAGGTGTCTGTCATTAACAGGCAGTGGAAGTGCTGGGCACAAAAGCCTGCACAGCTTTTAGAAGACTGTTATTCTCTGACAACCATTAGTGCAAGGACTGCCCTGGAAATGAGCACTAATGATTTAAAAATGAAGATCTCTGCCAGCCACAGGCCCGAGATGCTGCTGCAGCCGTGTGTGAGCTGTCCCTGAGTCTGGCTCCCCAGGGAAGGGTCGCTTCTATATTTAACTTGCATGGAACTTACTGTGAGGGTTGAGTGGTGTAACAAATCTGCTTCTCTTTTGTCTCCTCTCTGTCATCCTTCATTATATTTCTCCTGTTTTATTCTTTCCTTTGCTTTTTGTTATCTGTGTCAAGATGGAGGCTGGGCATAAGCCAGGGTAACTTTGGAATCTCTGGCTGGAAGGGCAACATATGCCCAGTCCTGGATGTCTCCAGGTCATAAATACAGCAGATGTATTTTCATTTCCTGAACTCTTCCATAGCGCTCAGAACGAAGCCTCTGCCCTTCGGGAGAAGGAATTTGTGTTGGAGGGAAATGGCTGAGCGCTCACTCCCGACTAGAGACGGGAATTGCGAGGCAGGGGAATGAAGGGATGGTGCCTGACACCAGAGGGCAGTGCCTCCCTTCCCGGTGCGCGGGGATCGCGGCACGGGCTGGGCAGAGACGGCGCTGCTGCTCCGGGTCCCTGCCCTCCCCTGCCCGGGACCTGCCAACCTGCCCGCTCTGTTCTGTTTGGTCACAGCAGATGCAAAACCCCAAAAACCCCAAATGCCTGTGGCTTCCTAGGAATAAGGGCATAATCTGGTGTTCCTGTCCAGGAAAATTCTTGTGTTTTGCTCTTACTTTGTAATTAGTTCATTTATTCAGAAATTGTTAACAGCAATTAGTGCCCCAAGGAGGCCTCAGGAACACAGACTCCCCTCTGCACACCAAAAGCAGCTCACTTTGCTGGGTAACCTTCACAGTTGGGAAATTATTAAGATTTTTCTTGTGACCAACCTTCTCCATAGCCTGCTCAGGGTGACCCCATGCTGGAGTCCTTGCAATGGAGGGTGGAAGAGATCCCTCATCTCTACACAGCTCCTGCTTCAAGGAACAGTTAGAACTTCACATTTTAGAAACCTACAGTTCTTCATCACTTTGCATGAAATTGGTGAGTGGATTCAGAATTTTTTAGTGGGGTGTGCAGAGTGGAAGGAAGGGAAGCAGGACACGGATTGGGAATTTGTGATTCGAAAGCCTCACTTCCAGAATAAACCAAATTTAAAATGAACACTGAGGGGAGGTTGGTCCCACAGCAGGTTATGGGCTTGGCCTGATGCAGGATCTAAGAATTCAGATTTGTCAGGCTGGTGGTTTTCACCACCACTAGATCTATTCAAGTCTGATTATATCCACACAAGCTTTGTGATATCTCTCAGGGAAAAGCCCCTGTCTGTAATTACCCAAAGTGCATTTTTAATTGTGATTTATATTTGGTCCTCAGTTTGGCACTGTTCAGCAAGCAATTTTTCTTCTCCCATTTGTTCAAAAGGATCATTTTGTCAGTTATTTTCTGCTGTTCTTTGCTGGCTGTGAGAAAGAGCCTTTGCTGGGGAGATGGACTGCTGAGGCTGGAGCCTCCATCACTGCCTCTCCTCTCACACACATGCACTCAGCACGAGCACTTGTGCTCAGAAAGAAAATGCAGCCATGGAAGTAAATTTCCTCAATAATTCATGGGCTTTATAGCCCAGAGCAAATTATACCTTGGCTCTGTCATGAAATTCAGGCTGCAAATCCCTTTATAGCCAAGCTCGTTAACAATATAAGTAAAGTGCTACCTCTAGAATGGCTTTGATAATTGATGCATTATAATCTTTGGAGAGTATTTAGTGGTAAACCTGCAGCATCCAGACTGAGGCATCACTGGGGTCTGGATACAGGAAAAGTCAGAGAAAAAAATCATTTCTTTGTTTGCCTTGCAGTTGCCTTTGTCTGCCTCACTGGCCTCAACTAGCTCAGGTTTGGTTGCTTTGTTTTCTAAGTTCATTTTGTCTTTATCAGCTGCAGTTTTTGAGGCACAAGGATCACTGCTGCTGCCAGCACAGATGAGTGGGACACTTGGACATGTGCAAAATTTGCTCGTTTGTGGAACAAAGTATCTCTGCCACAACCACTCTTGACACTCTTGGCTGTCTCCTGGTTCTGATCCTAATCCTCTTTACCTGTTAGAACTCTTTTTTTGCTTAGGGAGGCACTGACTAATGTTGCTGCAAGTAGCAGAGGTTCTTTCCTTCACCCACAATTAAAATTCAAACTGCGAGAGAAGCCTTGGAATCCTTTTCAGAGCAGACGATGAAAACAAAGTATCACAGGGGAATTGTGCTCTAAAAACTGGAGAAGACAATAAATGTTTTATGAAATTCTACATCCTAAGGTCAAACTCAATGCACAAAAAAGGCTTAGGTGCAAACCCAGATTGCTGGGAAAACATTTTGTTCTGGTCAGTCAAAATTTAGAATGTAAAATGCCAGAGCTGCTCTTGTTTTATCTTACTGGAAGGAAAAAGGGGCCTGTAGAAAAGAATGCAGACTTTCAAAGATATTTCTTTTTATTATTTTTTTTAATAACAAAGCTCACCTTGGGCACTCAGAGAAAGAAGAAAATCAATTTCTATTTCAAACCTAGAAATGAATCTGTAGACCTGAATCTGCATTAAAGTGCTTAATTTTTACTCATTTTTTTACCCTGCTTTCCCAGGTAGCTCAAAAAGGAAACACAAGAGAAGAGCCTGATATTGAGCTCTTATTTGCTCATTTTTTCTCTTTCTGAGCTCAGAGTTTATGGCATAAACCACTTCCTTCCACAAGTGAGGAAATGCAGTCCCGAGGTCCCAGTGCTGACCTGGGATCCCAGTTTGGTGACTTTGGCTCCCCACATGAGCTGGGCTGCAGAGCAGGGACTGCAGCGCTGCCTTTTCCTGCAGGATTGGGAGGATGAACGCACCGAGCGTGGGCTGCGCTGTCACATTGAAATACAGGCACAGTCAGAGCATGATGAACTTTGTGTGGGACACGAAGTGCAGCAAAATCCTCCCCACTGAAGCCTCCCCCTCTGAAGGGGCGAATCTGGAGAAGAAACTTGTGCAAAGTGTGAGATTCAGAAACTGCCCCTGGACCTCAGGTGCCTCCATCAATCCTGAGCAGGGAAGACGCTGAGGGGAGAGAGGCAAGGTTTGCTCAGTGCACGGGCTGGAGATGCTCCTTTCCCCACAAACCCTGCCAGGCTGCCGTGCCGAAGGCGGGAGAAGCTGCTCTGCTCTGAGGTCACTCCAGCTGGCTCTGAAGGCAATCGCGCTGCGATGAGCCGGCGAAGCAGACAGCCATAAAAACAAACACCCCGTGAGGTTTGGGGAAGTTTCTCCCGCCCCTGGCGGAGCTGCCTGCTCCCAGCAGATGGGGGCAGCGAGCCGGAGTGGCCCCGGTGAAGGTCGGCTGGGCAGACTGCAAGGCCAGCACACACAGCAGCAATTACAGTCAGGGCGATTATTTGGAGGAGAAAAACGTGCTATGCTTTTATTCCTTACTTATTTCGTATATAGACCTTTCCCTCTTGATAAAAGGCCCACAGTACCTGCTGTAAAATACTGAAATTCAAATTACTTGGGCCATCTGGGAAATAAAAAAGCCTATGTTCGGTTATTTTCCACTGTAATAATGAGGAAAAAATTGGTGATAATGAGTAGGGTTATCTCTCAATCAAGAAACATCCTGGAGTGTGACAGACTCCAGCTCTACCACAGATACCCACAGATACTAGATAGGTTTCAATGTCTCTGCCTCTATTTTCCATCAGAAAATGATTCTAGGATCCAGGGGTTTGGAAGGAACCTTTGGACATCCCCTAATGCAGGGCAGCTTGCCCTGCCCACTGTGGCTCTGAATTCTCCAAGGATGCAGATCTCACTGCCCCTCTGGGCAACCTGTCCTACAGACTCCCCTTACAGTGAAAACAGGTTTTTGGAATGGTGGAGTGGAATTTCCTGTATTTGGGATTGTTCCTACTGCTTCTTGCAGTGCAAGCTGGTGCCCAGTGAGAAAAGTCTGCCTCTGTCTTTTTTATACCTTCCCCCCAGGTATTTATCCACATTTATAGATCCCTCCTGTACCACCTCATCCTGAGGCCAAAGACTCCCAGCTTGCTCATCCTTCCCTCATACGTCAGATGCTTCGGTGCCTTAATCATCCAAATATTTAACTCCATCTTTTCTCCAACTTGTCTAAATCATCCAGGAATTTCCCCTGAATTCCAGTGTGCTGTTTAATGGATTTCTGCTGCCTGTGGGATGAAGAGCTGCAGAAAGCAGAGCGTGAAGTCCCCCGTGGATGCCTGTGCCAGCTGGGCACAGGGGGATTGCAGGGCTGGCACTGCCATTGCATCACCTGCACAGCCAGGGATGTCACCAGGGGCTGTGCCAGCAGCCACCTCGGCAAGGGGAGTGCCAAGGTGAAACCAGAGCAAGATGAATCTCCCCTCTCTCCTCTGCTCTACACCAACTGTTTAATCACAAATGGAAAAGCTGTTGCAAAGAAGAAAAGAAATGCAGCCTTCCTCCTGCTTTGCACGGAGCTTTGGGGTGGAAGGTGCTACAGAAATACCCCTCCTTTGGGAGACCATGCTTTAGAAGCACAGGAAATTGCCTGCATTAAATAAAGAACACAAAGACCAATGCTTTTCCAGGCCAGAGGAGGAAGAGAGATTTCCCTTCCTTTAGTTTATCATGTTGTCACCAACATGAAAACCATATTCTATCAGAGCTTGGCCTTGCTCCTCCAGGTTTCAACCAAAATGGTCATTGATGAAAAATCTTAAGTGAACTGTAGCTAGAGATACTGCAAACCACTGCTCAGTGCTATAATAGTAACGAAAATTCAAAGTTTCTCATTGATTCCTACCTCTTGATTTCCTAACATATCCCACTGTTTTAGGTACAAAAACTACACCCCAAAATCTCTAAGCTTTAATCAATGTGCAAGATGCTGGGTAACACACATTAATGTCATTAGACAGCACAACAAAACCAGGATAAGGATTTGTGCATCAATGGAATTCATTTGGTGACTTCTTCATCCATTTATAATTACAAATCATAAAAGTGCAAGTGTGTACATGTGTCTAATCAACAGATGGCTGTCAACACACAGCCCTCCTTCCTGTCCCCTCCCATTTTTGTGACCAGGTTCCGTGGTACCTCTTCCCTTTGTAACTCTGTGCAGTCACTTACCCATGGACCTGTGGTTAATCCTGCACCCAGACTGGCTCCTTTGAGTCTGAAACAATGTTCAGAGAAATGGAACTGAAATAAAGGGAGTGGGGCTGGGAGCAGACAGGCAGGGAGCTCTGCTACCCCCTGCATGGAGTCTCTGCTCCCAAGGCCCCCTCAGCTCTCAGTGCCACACAGAAATGCACAGGCCTGGCTTTAGCTGTAGCCCAGGCTCAGCAAGTGCAGAAATAACCTGAGGCAGCCCATGCAGACAGAGCAGAATTCTGCCCTTGGCTCCTCTGTGCCAGCTTTCCCAGCAGTGCTGCCAATGTCCAGCCTCTGCTGGGCTGGGAAAATGCCACCACCAGAAAGCACAGCCAGGGGAGTGACCTCAGAGCCATCAGTGGCTGGTCTGGGCAGCAGGAAGGGTTAAAATCCACCAGTCACCTGCTACCTCATACGAGAAAACAGAAGAGAGTCATTGAGTTTCAGTCACATCCAGATGCTCAAAGTGAGAGATTAATAAATAATAAATAGGAGTAGCATCAATTACAAATGCCAAAGGGGGATGATGTCTCTGGATGCATTTCTGCTGACTGCTGCATATTAGGAAACCACAGAGTGCTTTTAGCTTTGACTCCAACATTAATTTTGGCAGCAGAAAGAGGTTTTATTAAAAGTACTGAAAATGTCATTCATCTTTATTCGTATTACATTTGTTACAAGGATTTAAACCCCAATATGGAACTATGGGGAGATGAAAAAATTGAAATGGACTCATCTGATCATAAAAATAAATGAAACTCTAAACATGTTTTAAATAGTAAGAAGTACATTTGGGTATTATATTTCTAATACTGGAAGGTGGTACTGATGTGAACTGTTTATCAAGGTTTGTTTTTTCTCCAAGGTGTTCTTTTCGAACCCCTTACAAACTAAATTTTTTGTAGGCATGCTATGATGGTAGCCCATAATCCATAGAGGAAAGGTAAATAAAAGGTGGAAATGTGGAGAATTGAAACTATTCCATTATTATTCTTAAATACTAAATTCAAAGGAAACAAAACTATTCTTTGAAGTACTACCCAGTAATCTAAGAGGTTCAAAATCCTTCTGTAAGTCCATTTACTCAAAATTGCCTTTTTGGCTATTTTAGTTAAGTGCTGAATAGTACATTGATAATGCTGGATCTTTTCTAGGATGTCCCCAAGCTGAAGCTAGTGGGGAATTTAAGATACTTACAGTCTAGGACCCCTAACCTGAAATCTGGATTTTTCTACTGCAAATACAAAATTTGCAAAATTAAAAAAAAAAAATTATTTCTGATGCAAATCCCTACGGGCACCACTGCGGCAGAAATCACAAAAGTCCAATTGCCTTTGTGTTTTATGGGATTGGCACAACAGCAGGAATGGAAGAGCACAATTCCACCCCAACACAAAATAACACTGGGGCTCTGGAGCTGAGCTTTTGGAGGTGACAAATGTGCATTTCATGTTGCTCCTAGTGTAATGTAAAAGCTGATTTCCAGCTGTGACAGCTCTTGAGTAAAAATCTCTTTAATCAAGCATTGCATCTCAACACACAATAATCACCTACAAGTAGATTTTATTCTCAGGTCTGAAAGTGGATTGTTCAGTGAGTGAAAGTTAGAGATTTTTAGAGAACTCTGTGTTTTCATGGGTTTTCTTCCTAGTTTTGTGTTTGTTCATGATAATGTTATCACTGGGGATATGTGATGGTTTTTGTTATTTGAGTATCTATTTTTTAATGTATTCCTTGACTCTTTGGAACTCCTTAGTCCAAACTTGTTTGTGTTTTAAGGTTTATAAAAATATTTCCCATCAAAATTATTTCTTCAATAAATATTTTGGCTTGACTAAGCAAAAATATACATGTAGAGGGGCTTATTTTTTTCCACTATATGTAATTGTATAAAAACTAAATTTCACATGCTGTTTATTTACTGAAATGTTCATTCAGCCTCTGAAAATCCAACTGTGTTGGTTGTTTGTACTTTGTCAGTTCTCTTGAGCAGTGGCTTGAGAGATGTTACATCTGATAAAAGTTTTGCCTGGCTGCTTGGAAAAATGAATTTTATAAGCATGTTCTTTGTAACAGGTCTTCTCAAGGGCTTCACAGAATTACTGACAAATGGTTTGAGATTTGAGATATTTACTGTAACAGATCCCAAAGGTTACAAGAATGTTCTCTTTTCTGTAAATTTAGAATCCAGCCAGCCCCTTGCTTGAAGGACATGAACTCTCAGAGATGGAAGAGCAGAGCTTGGCTGCAAGTTCTTTCATTCTGAGCAGCAACTGAACTGTGTTTTGCTTGGTCCCAATACATCTTCCCAAATAAATATTTATTTTTGGAGTTTGGGATGTAACCACCACTGCACCTACTCACTTTATTATCTACTGCAATTAAATTAATGCCTACTGAACTTCCCAAGCACACCTCAGCCCTCTCCTCTATGGCAATTCAGCTTTGTTTGACTTCACAGGCTTTCTCCAAGTGGTACAAGTCCCCTGACCATGAACATTTTTGTTTTATAACTGCATTTTTGTTTTCTGGATTCTGGAATCTTGCAGCAGCACTGAAGCTCTCCTTCAGCTGCAGGTCAGGCTCTTTGAGAGAACAGAAATGGCTGGCAGCAGTTTCCCTAGGACACACACCTGAGCCCCACATTCCCAGACTGCTCTGTCTAGGATGGAGGGATGAGATGGAAGCTCCATGGCAATCTGACACACAGCAAGGTGAGCATTTGCTTGTTTTTGAAGGTATTTCAAACTTCACCACAGGTCTGGTGTGTCTGACATCATGGAAAGTTTAGTAGCTAGGCTAATTCTCAATGTGCATTCTAAACTCCCAGCATCTCCTGGGTCCCAGTTGTTTTTCTGTTTGTTGCTCAACAAACCCCTTGAGGAAAGTCCCTTTAAACAGGGAAATATGAGGCTTTAAATGGGGAAATATGAGGCTTTAAGCTTTTACTCGAACTGCTTGATCAGCATTCATGCAACCAAATGTTACCTGCTTAAAGCAGAACCTGCATGTGTGCAGTTGGTTGGGTGTGTTTATAGATGTGTAAACACAGAGAGCAGAATCTGATTCCTAAGATGATTATAAGAATTCCCTTTGTTGCTATTATATTATTTTCCAAGAGCAATAAAGGACTTTTAAAAGCCAAGCTACAGTTTTCAAGTTTAAAGGTACAGCAAAAATGTAAATTCACAACAAATACCTGAGTACAAAGGAAAACCAGAATAATCCCCAGCACATGGAAAAGAGCTCTGACACAATTCTGACTTTAGGAAAAAAGGACTCAGAGCTATTCTTCTGGCTCTCTCAAGATGTATTTGTATAAACAGAATTTTTAAAAAGGAGAATTGGTGTTTGTTAAGTGCATAAGCACACTAAACCAACCTCAAGACATCTGTTTATGTTTCAAGGATGGAAGATGGAAAAGCAGGGAAGTTTAGAACAGAGTTCTCCCAGCACAGAAGTTTTGTGCTTTGCTGGACAAGTATCCACACAGATTACAAAGTTCTGTATTTGTGTTACACTGTAGGATTGAACCACTATATAAAATCAGGTGTTGACTGTGAGGAACAGTAGATCCAGGTTCAAGCAACTCCAACATTTCATCTCCCTTCTTTCCATAAAGTGCTGGATGTTGGTGGCTAAATAATTTCACATCATTCTGCATCAGCTTCCTATGTCTAAGACAACAGTAGTTGTATTTTTTTGGCTTTGGAAAATGCTTCAAGTTCTGCCAAACATAGAGACTAGGAATAAATTTGTATTATTGTTGGAGTCAGAGAGACCTGTGGCATTGATTTTTTTAAATGGGTCATAAGGGAATAGGAGAAAGGTTTTTCCCTGGAAATGAAAGCACCTCCAGCCATAATTTGTGAGAAAACAAGACTAGAATTTCTGAGAAAACAGGACTAGAGATAATGCTTTTTTAAGGACATGGAGCCCAGTGTGTCCTGTTCCAATTCTGCCTCTGTTGAGGATGAAATATTCAAAGACAATCATACAACAGACATGATTATTACATTCTCAGGAGCACATCCAGGACAGCTCTGGGCCTTCACAACTCTGCTGCTTCACTCACACAGCAATGGATTTTTCCAAAGGATTTTGAAGTGACTTCCAAAGTCTCTCAACAATTCTGAATGAACTGTCCTTGAACCCATTTCACACATAACCCATCCTGATCCTCACCAGAAGAAAGGAATTCAGGAACATCTCCCATGACTGCATCAGTTAGGAACTCAGCTGGATGGACTTTCCTAACTGACACAAAGACTCAGAACCAGCTCCCCTCACCTTAAAACATTGTCAATTATATTCTCTGCAGACTAACACAGTTTTGCTAATTTTATGCCATGTTCTCAGAAGTGTTTAAAATAACTCTTTTGTTCCATAATAATAGGGAAACTGAAAGAAACTGTGAGAATGCAGAATGTAACTAAGGAGACTGAGCTACTCCTACTTTTTGCTCTGCCTGGCCCCACTGAGGATTTCTGCTCCTTTTGCTTTTACTTATTTATTTTCTCTAATGAATGATCTTTATATTCTGCTACCTGGGTCCTTCTTCAGAAGGTAGCAGTGATGATTGTCATCCAATTGTTAAAGAAGTGGCAAATAACAGCAGGTTGGAACAGCTCTGAATAAGATTTTAAAAAATAAAACAATAGTAAAAAAAAAAGAGTTCTGAATAGACTCAGCATTGAAGCACAGCTGAAGTTTAGACATTGTATAAGCTTCCTTTAATTTTGGTGCAATGTCAGGAGAAATGAGAGTTCTGCTTTGCTTTAGGGACCAAACAGAGAACTTCAAACTAATTCAAAATCACGTGAGTGTCTCCTTGGCTCTCTCCAGGGTTCACAGAATGCACTCTGAAGGCATGAAAGGATTCAAAGGCAGACACAATGTAATGGAATGGGAAATGCTGTGATTCTGGAATATCAGGTGGGGTTTTGAGTCAGTCTATTAAAAATGCTTATCTGAGGCTGCAAAGAAAAGAGGAAAACCATAATCATTTATTACTTCAGCAGTATTCTTACACCATCTGAGGAGCTTTGCAGTTTTGAGAGGTGCTGATTTTTCACCCTTTAGTAGAAAGGATAATTTATACCTGTTTGGTGACACTTACTCTTTTAGAGACCAGGAGCATCGTGATTTACCATAAGAATCATGCAGTATTTTAACTCAGGTAACAGCATATAAATTTTGATTAGAACAATGGTATTTGTATGCAAAAATTAATTACTTTAAGAAGTGAAATTGTCCAAAGCTTCACCTAACTCAGGATGCTCCCTACAAAGGGGTTAATGCCAGCTGATTGAGAAAAAGGTGCAAGAAATTTTGCAATGGAGAACTATGGAGCAACCTTTCTACAGAGAGGTTTTCTGTAGCTCTAACCCAGCTGGAACTCCAAAGTGGACTGACAAAAAAAACATTAAAATTGCTTTGATTAATTATCTATACCAGATCTTCAAGTATTCACGGGTATTTACAGCTAAGCTTTTAGTTATAAACAATATTTTTGCAGTGTATAGAGACAGTTAAACATATCTGGTAAGTCCACTTAATTCTGATTTGAACATTCATCCACTCAACAGTACAAACTACAGCAGTTCATGGATCTGTGTAAAAAATTAAGTTTAAAAATGAAAAATATATTTAAAAATAAAATAAAGATAATGCCTGTAGAGCAGCTTCCAGCACAGGATTATATGAGGACAGCAGAATAAACCACCCTGTTGCTCATAGCAATGTGGAAATCTTCTGCCAGGTTTTAAAATGCAGCAAAACTGATTTGTTCAGTGAGATTTACAAACCAAAGCCCACCCACCCACCCCACCTGGAATAGCCTCTCCAACCTCTCCAACCACCTCCAGTGCTCAGGATCCCTGCCCCCATAAGGGCAGTGTAACTGCTCAATCAAACTTCTCACTGAAGAAAGAGATATCACTGTCACTGGATCAGAAACAGGAACTATTGCAACAGCTGGATTTTTACAAAAGAATAGGTGTGGTGAAAGCACTGGCTGTGTGGAAATGTGCTATAAACACTTCTGACTGATCCACTTTCCTTACCCAAATTCCATGGATTTGAAGACATGGCAGAGCACAGACCTGTGGACAGAAATCCCCTTTAGCTCTCATGAAACAGAGATGGGATAAAAATTAGAATGCAAGGGAAAAAATACAGATTCCTAGGAGAGGATGAGATCTCAATGTGTATTTTATTAAAAAAACCCCAAACCATGTTTAGTTATTAGAATTGCGCCACTGGTAAAAGCATGTAAGAGAAATCTAAGGAGGAAAAGCAGTATCTGTATGATAAGAATGTGCAATGGGATAAAAGCATGCACTAGTTAAAGATCTCATTCATAATTATGTAATTTTTGATATAATTAATTCACACTGCAACTAGTCCAATAACAAAATCTCAATGCAGCTATTTTCTCAAAGAAGCAAAATGTGATTTACTGTTTGCTATCAATATCAGTTATTTTTGTTCATCACAAAGATTTTTTTCTCTATGATCCAGTGCTAGCTGAAAATTTTCTACAAAATCTCATAAGATTGAGAAATTTTCCTTTGCAAAACATGGACTTTTCTTCTTTTTTTTTTTTAATCCTTAATGTATAGTATCCTTTTTTTGCCTAATGTACTAAGTGGTCATTCTTTTCCACATAAATGGTGTACTCCCAAAAGGATATTTTAATCTCTGCTAAGCCTAAAAGCAATCTCTAACTAAAAAAAATTAAGATTAAAAAAAAACACAAATTTGCCTACTATAAATCTCACTTAGATTTAATGACTAAAATATTGTGTGTAACTGCTTTTGAAATTTGTAGGCAACTTTGCAAATATCTAATAAACTTGTGGTGTTTCTTAAGCACTTAGATTTAATCAGTATTTTCCAGATGGGGATGCTGGATGAATCTTTAGCCTCAAGAACAGACATCCTCATCTGCATACAATGTGGTTCCACAGATTTTAATAGGATAATTCCTGTCCACATTTCAGGGGTGGAACAGAAATTTCCCCATGGTTACTGAAAAGAATATTAGCAACTTGAGACAGTAATTCAAGAATAATTTATTCTAATTTCAGTAAATTTCTTATTTTGTTATTTGTAAATTTCAAGGTGATGAATTAAAGCTTTAGTACATCATAAAGGTTATTTCAAAACAAACATTTGATTATTATAAATCAAAGGCTTAACCACACCAGGATCTAATAGTTTTTCATAACAACCTGAATAATAGCCAATCCACTTTCCTAGTTTAATTGGCAAACCTGCTCTTTCTTTTACTAATTAAAGGCAACCACACCTCCCTTCAGAAAACATGACAGAAGGAACACTTTGTTTTAAATTCTAGGGAAGCAAGAATCTACTGGGGGAAGAGTTTGCAGAAAAAAAATATTGGCCTCTTTTATATTTTTTGTTGTTGTTCATTGTGTTTTGTTTATTTTATTACAATGTATTTGTGCTGGACAGGTTTTAATTGCAAATTGGCTATAATGCTGTGGGTTGTTTTACTATAAACCTATTTTGGTTGCCAAGCAATCTCACCTTTTAGCAAGGTATAAACAAATATTGGAAAAAAACCCCAGATTTAGACCTGTGATAGGAAGAAAAGTGATGCAATACTGCATCTCTACTTACTTTTCAACATTAATTAGGTTTCAGTATATGAATTTTGGTGGGAAATTATTCCATTTTGGGAACATTTCTCCTGCCTGGTTTACATGAGGTCCTGTCTGCAAGACAGAAATTGCAATTTTTATGCTTCCTTATTAATTTTTCTTTTCTACTTTCTCTTTCATGCCAACCCTTCCAGAGCAGCAATGGATGCTGTGAGGAAAATATGAAAAGAATGCTCTAGAAACTTTGGCTTTGTGACTACCTTTATAAGCAAAGCTGGGAAAAAATAAGTTCTAAGCCACAGAATTGCTACTTGTTAGGATCCTGAGGGAAAGATCACAGAATCATAGATTTGTTAGGGCTGGAAGGGCCTTCTGGAGATCACCCTGGCCAAGGCAGAGTCCCCTGGAACAGATGGAATAGAACAGTGTCGAAGTGGGTTTGGATGGCTCCAGAAAAGGAGACTCCACGCCCTCCCTGCCGCCCTCATGGAGAGAAGCTCTTCCTCATGTTGAGGCGGAACTTCTGGTTTAGTTTCCAGTCATTGCTCCTCGTCCTGTCGCTGGGCACCGCTGAGGCGTCTGGCACCATCCTCTGACACCCCCCGGAGATATTTTTATTCATTAATGAGATCCCTCTTCAGTGTTCCCTTCCCAGACTAACCAGGCCCAGCTCCCGCAGTCTCTCCTCACTGATGATTTGAAGGCATTTATCGCTTGCCAGCCTCTCGTGAGCCGCATTTTAAGGCCTGTGGCCTCTCCCGCCCTTTCCCGCTCGGCGGCCCGGAGCGCTCCCATTTAACGTGGTGTGCAGGCTCTGCCTCTCCCAGCCCTGAGCTTAAACACCATTCGTGGGCTCTATTTCGTGCCTTTTTGTTCCCATCCGGCTCTTTCAGACTTGTTTTAGGCCTGCAAGGCGGCCGCTATCCCCCCGCACGCCGCCCGCCCTCGCCCTTTGTTCGCTGAGGGGAGGGAGCGCGCGGGAGCGCGGGCGGGAGGCGGGAAGCGCGCGCCCGCCGCCAGCGTAAGGGGCCGAAGGGCGTTGCCCGCGCGGGAGCGCGCGCAGCGAGGCTCACGGGAGCGCGCACCGCCCGCCCTCCCTCCCGGCCGCGCTGGGCGGGTGCCCGGTGGAGGCGGCGGAGCCTCCGGTGAGGCTCGCGGCGGCCGGGGCTGTGCGGGGCCAGGGCGGGGCGGCGGAGCCTCCGGTGAGGGGCGGCGGGGAGCGGCGGGGCTGCGCGGGCCGGGCCGGGGCGGGGTGGGAGCCGAGCCGGGGTTTCCCGGGCGGGCAGCACGGGCGGGGCGGAGGGAGGAGGGGAGGGAGGTTCGCCGCGCCCAGGCTGCCGCTGCCCGATGGCTGCGGGGAGCTGAGCGGGCTGAGGAGGAGTCGAGACCCAGCGACACCCCCTCCCCCGCGGATCCCTCCTTCCCGCTCGGCTCTGCCGCCTTCCCCGGGACCCGCCGGGCGCAGCGCGGGCGGCTCCCCCGCTCCTCCTCCGCCGCCTCCTCCTCCTCCTCCGCCCCCCTTCCCTCCCCAGGCCGGCGGGACGCGGGCAGGACCGCGGGCGGCGGACGGACCGGCCCGGTTCATGAGCAGCGGCCGGGAGGGCAGGTAACCGTGTGAGGGGGTGCGGGGAGGGCGGGGGTCCCTCAGGACGCGTTTCCCGCCCGCCGAGCCCCGGCCGGCCCCACCCCGGGGCCATCTTCCCTCGGCTCCCCCTCAGCCCCGCTCCTTCCCCTCCCCCGCGCTTCCTCCTCCTGCCGCACTTCTCCTTTCCCTCTCCTTTCCTCCGCTGTCCTCCCCTTCCGCCGCCGCACCGGGGGCCCCCCCCCGGGCCGCCGCCTCCTCATCGCCCCCGTTCTCGGCGACCCTCGGTATGGCGGGGTTGGAAATAGTCCCCCTCCCCCGCGCTTCCCACCTCCTCGGGGCTCCAGCTTCCCCTAAAAAAGAAGTGTGTTTGTAGCTGGAGGAGGAGGGGAAAAAGGTGGGGGTGGGACTGATTCCCTCTCGAAGGCTTCCAGGCGAAAAGGGAGGAGACCTCGGATCTTGCGGGGTTCCATTTTTAATTATAATTACGCTGTAGTGGTCTCTGCTAGACGGTTTTGGGGTCTTGTCTTAAGCCACAAAAGGCGAGTTTCCCCAGCGATCCAGCCGGCAGAGGGAATATTTGGAGAGAGATTCAAGGGAGGGGAAAAAAAAAAAAAAAAAAAGCAATGGTGTGGCTGCTGTAATGGTGGAAAACTGATTAAGAGGAGCCGGGGGTGAGACAAACAGGGTAAGGCTGCTTCCAGCACCGCCAGCCAGCCGAGGGCTCGCAGATGGGGCTCATGCTGGGTGTGCTGGGCGAGGGAGGGGTAGGGAAGGTTTTGTTCTCGTTAGAACCGGAACCGAGGATGGATTCAAACCGCATTTTTGTTCCCTCATGTATTACGGTGCTGCATATTTTTGTGTGCCCGTAGCAGCGATAACGAAGATCATGGAGGGTGTTTGCTACAATAGAAAGATGGAGTTTTTTCTCCTTGGAAATGTTGTTTAAAATATTGTTTCAATTCCCGGCTTTTTATCGAAAGGATTTCAGCATTATTATTATTATCATTTTTTAATCTATGCAAAGGATATTGAACGTGTAGGATTTTTAATCCTACAGCTTTGTAGGGAACGAAGATGTGTAAAGCCTTGCATGTAAATATGAAAGAGGTGAGGCGTTTTATTAACAAAAAAATCTTGTCCAGAAGAAAATCAGGATGATGTAGAGGTTGTTGTAAGATGTCAATTTATCATTCCTGAAGATGAACTGAAATTTTAACGAATGTGATATTTCATTATTCTCTAACAAAGTCATGGCTGGGACTCGTTTTAAACCAGGCATCCTTTCTAGGATGTGCCGACTGCCACGTTATTATGTATTGTCTCCAGAGGAGGAAATAGGAGGAAAGCACTGTAAATGTAAGGCTTAAGTGATTATTGAAACAGCTTTTGAGAATAGTTGGCTCAACTTGGAGAGGTGATTTAAGACTAAAAAATTAAACATTTTGCTGCTGTAGGATAGCTGCACCTAATCGTGGGAGATTTATCCCATATTTTAAGCTGATCTGGACACGAGGATGTGAATCAAGGCAAAATGCTGTCGATGTGTATGTGAAATACGTGTGAGGAAACGAAGATGATATGTTAATACCTCAATCCGTCCCTAAATGCGATAGATCCGAGTTTATTTCTCTCCCTTGTGTGCTTGAGGAGAGGAGAAGGAGAAGGGGTGATAATAGTGTGGTTGTTTTGGTGGCTGCAGATTAGCCAGGGTGTCTGTTTGATTTTCTTTTTGCTGTGAATGAATGGATCTCTCTGTGCCTGGGCCCAGTAGCTGCAACAAGATGGCGTTTGCAGCAAGGCAGCTCTCATTTTTCAACTCCTCCTCACCCCAGCTTTGCCAAACTAGATCTTATTTCGTAATTGTGCTTTAGATTTACTTTCTCGTTCTCTTTGCTTTCTTCTCTTCTGGGGTGGGGGTAGGAGGAGCATTTGGAAGATTGTTGCGAGAAATCTGTTGGTTTTTTTTTTTTTAATTTTTGTGAGCTCCACCAGATAGGAACTAGGTGGGAGGAGTAAATAGTTTTATTGAAATATTCACATAGGCTCTTAAATGAATAAAGGAGTGACACAATTTTAATTTTTACCTTGCCGTGTCTGCTTAATACCACCAGAATGTTCCTGGCTTTTATTAAGCCTGTTGATAAAAAACAGTTTTTAAAGAGAGAGCACAGGTATATAAAGGCTGCTGGGCCGTGGGTCTCTGCTGGCCAGGTAATCTCAGATCAGAGCCTGTGCAGACAGGTGTCTGTCTGTGACACAAAGGAGTCTCCTGTCTGCTTCAGAACACTCCCAATTTGTGAAGGGTTTAAGGCTGCTGCTGACCCAGAATTACTGCCATCCTCTGGATAACTGTTCTTTTAATGGGCAGGAATAAGAAAGGCTTGGGGGATGTGAAACAGCCCTGTGTCTGAGTAGTCTGCTTCAGAACGACATTACAAATTTCTAAAGCCTTTTATGTGTGGTTTTTAGTACCTTTTAAGAAAAATGGACTTTTGGTTTGTAACTCCTGTGATATTTCACTATCGTGCTAAACTCCTTAACTTTTGTAGCCTAAATAAAATAGCCTGGTAAATATTTGATATACTGGACTCAGGCTTAAAACAATATACTATCCAGCAAGAAAAATAAGAAATGCTTGTTATGTCTCCTGTATTCAAGTGACCTCCAAACCTTTGATAATATCAAACATTTTAGTACTGTTTATCTATTACTTAATGTATAATCAGTTGTTTGTTAGTTTATTGTAGTAACCCAGCTGTAGCTCATGCAGAAGGAAGCTGGGAAGCAGCAGAGCTGATTTTCAGTTGAGGCTTGCAGCACTGATTATTTTTTTTTTTTTTTTTAATTAAAAAAAAAAGCTGAAATTAGCTGAATGCATTTTACTTCTCTTTTGTTTCAAGAACATTTTTTTTAAACTTAAGAATACTGTCCAATAAGCTGTTAGTTCCAGTTGATGTTCATGTCCTGTTAAACCTGAAATTACTTGTGCAATTTTTTTGTTACTACTACTTTGGCCTTTTAGTACAGGATCAGAAAGGAGCAGTGAGATTCTCTTTTGGAGTAAGAAGTGAGATTCTCTTTTGGGTAAGATAAATTACATTTATCCTTGTTGAGTCCTTGCAGCTGCTAAGTCAGTACGTAGCAGGCATCCTAGCATGAAATCTTTGACAACATGGTAAATTAAAATTCCACAGGAAATCTTAGCAGAACAATTTTTTAAATCACCTCCGTGCCTCATGGAAATGTGGAGATGCTGTATTTGGACTTAATGGGAATTCTTGTGTAAGTAATCAATGAAGTTCTGTATAATCAGGGAGTGGATAGAATTTTGTGTAGCATTATTCTTAATATCATCCCAGCAGAAACTCTCCACAGCTGTTAAAAATTTTAATACTTGAACCATTAAACTAGTTTACTTAGAATAAGAAAATCCTTCAACTAACGCAATTTCAAGGCCCTTTAATTATAGTAGAAATATATATTGTGTTTGTAGGATGCCTTTTCCTGAAATGAAGCAAGATGTTGGCTGCTCTGTGTAACTTCCTGGTGCCTTGGAGGCTTCGATTTGGTCATGTGGAAAACAACTAAACTGCTTCTTCTTAAATAGTAACTTAGTTATGATTTCTCAATCCCTGTGAAACCAGATGCCAATTCATCTGAAACTTTTGTTGTTTTTGTAGATTCCTACCAGGCCTGGAGCTGTGGTTGGGGATGTTAAGCAAGTGTTGGGTTCAGCTGGTTTTGTAGTTACTGCAATAAAAGATTGGAGTTGTTTGCACTCTGTGAAACCAGCGGTAGATTTGTCTCCTCCACGCAGGGCTCAGCTCATGTTCTAGGCACTGAATTGGATTAAATTCTTACTGTCCATGGATTTTGGCTCTCAGCATTAGTGGATTGGTAATTGATATTCTCAATTTTAATATCCAGTTTTAGCCATATGGTACACCGTATTGTCTCAGCAATTGCATTCAGCGCTGCTTTGTTAGGAGCCAGTTGAAATGGGAAATTTGGCATTCCAGTTGTTGAATTACCCTTAGGTGAGTTGTCCTTGGAGTCTCTAATGCCTGTGGTCATGGCAGAATTTTAGATGGAGTCTTTTTTTTTTTTTTTTTTTTTTTTTTTTACAGGATTTTACTGGTTATGTGGCAAAAAAAAAATAACCTTGAAAGCAGCTTGCTTGCATTAATGAAATGTTTCTTAAGCATGTGACTGAAGATAAAGTGGGCATTTTTTGAAGGGAGTCTCTTAGTTGCTTCAAGTGCAGACTGAAAATGAAAAGAATACATACTCCATTCAAAATGTTTTTTTTCTCCCTACTGATAAAGTTGGAGCTAGTATTAGCCAAGGTCATGATAAAAAACAAAAATACCCCCAAGCCCCTATGTTTCTATTTAACATAGTGTCTCAATTTATTATTTCTTCACAGGGTGTCCAGTGTGCTGGGGATTTTGTGAGTGTGGATTTGTTTTTCACCAAACAGAAATATATGCAGAATCCATAGATACTTGAGCCAACTGGTAGTTGAGCAGAACATTAAGAGGTTTTTAAAAGCTTTGAGCTGGCTATGAGCAGTACCTTTACTTGAGATGCCAAAATAATCAACATAAATTACTGTGAAAGGCTTCCTAGTACAAAGATATGGACACTTCAATATAAGTTTTGAGGCAGAATACTGCATTTTTATTAAAATAGTAGAGGATTTCTGAGTAGAGAGAAAGGAGATGGTTAGCCTTGGAATAGAAATACACACTTAAAAATAATTTTGTGAACATAAAAGTCAGATCTTCTTGGCCCCTTTTTTTAACAGCTGGCATTCTAAAATGAGTTATTTGCAATTAATATCTTGTAAGAGTATTAATTTATATTAAATATAAATGAATTAATGTATGAATGCATTAATACTTGTCCACTGCATTTATTGGAGTGGTGTAGAATATGTTAGGATTTGTTAGTGTGTTAAAATACAATGGAATATTTCTGCCTGTCTGGAGGGTTTGAGTGTACTGGTTACAGGGGGTGATGTTTGCCTTGCCCAGTGTATTCTTAGAAATGCAGGAATTTTCTGTCTTGAACCCAGCTAGGGAGTAATGACAATATTCTTGGTGCCATCTGGAAGAAGCCAAGATGTGTTGCTTGCTATGTATATCTTACTCTCCCTTTTAGTGGGGGTGCTGGAATTAGATGCCTACATGGGAATTTTTTTTATGTGTTAGCAAAAAAAAAAATACTTTTCTGGGGATGTTATGGAAGTGTAATTTGTAAGGAGCCATGGAAATAATAACTTCTAAATTCTCTCCAGGATTTTCAGTGCTGGCCTAAAGTGGCAGAAAATAAGGGTACATCCAGGTGTTACACATTGACCTGGTTATTGATATTTGGGGGTGGACACAGGAAAAGGGCTTGAGAAAGCAGTTCAAAAGCAAATGTTGAGATATTGCTGGATTTAAATCTTGTTAAAATCTGATAAAGTAACTCCAGCAGGTTTAAAATTGGAATCCTTTGGAAGG
Source organism: Oenanthe melanoleuca (assembly GCF_029582105.1). NCBI lineage: Eukaryota > Metazoa > Chordata > Aves > Passeriformes > Muscicapidae > Oenanthe > Oenanthe melanoleuca. The sequence goes on from NC_079354.1 coordinate 5,226,106, forward strand.
TGTTGCAGACATTTTGAAGACTTGGCTTTGAACTAATGAATATATTCCCTCTGTCACATATTCCATGGTAACTAAGAATTGTTGAAAACAAGGTTTTTATCATGAAGGGAAGACCTACAGTTATTTCTGCATTTGATGGGCCTGGAGGGTTAAAATTTGATCTTCCTGTGCTGTGTCTCTTTTGGAATCTTAATAATGGATAAGTGAAAATGAGGCTGAAGACCTGAGGAAGGTGATCTGAGGGAGCTTAAAGGAGACAAGCTGTAAGGGAGCTCTGTAATTGAAGGTGGTAAAGAGAGGCTAAATCTTGGAGTTATTTTCATAGATTGTATTTAGAACTTAACGAGGGAAAAATTAGTAGCATATAATACATTGAAGGGAAAGAGGCTGATTAAAAATCTAGTTGCCATTTTAATGGGAAATATAATTCATTTCTCTAAGTAGTTTGCCTAAAACTGCTTCATTAAAAATGAGTATATTAATTTGAGGACGTAGAATATCAGCTTGTCAAATCACTGCGATTTCTAAAGGTTCTCTGTTTAGAAGAGATAAATTCTAGATGTTATAAGGATTAATTGAATTGTGTATAGTTAAATATTTTTTCTGTGTGTTCCTACCTTGATCTGAAGGTTTGCCTACAATTTCATGCCAGTTATGTTTATAATTTTTTTTTTAAGATGAGAATATTTTTGATGTCTTCTTGAAAACTGCAGTAATGCCTGCCAGCACTCCCCAAAAAAAGAAAATATTAATTATCTGTAATTAGATAGATTAGATAATTTTTTGTAGCTTTATGTAACGTGGTCCTATATTCAAAGCTATGTATAGATTTTTGTCACTATTTTAAGCTTGTTCTTTTTTTCCCCCAGCAAAGGGAAAGAGAAAAAAAAAAAGTAAAACCAAAATACTTCTCTCTGGAAACTCAGAACTCCATCCAAACTCCTGCATGCTGTGTATGAAAGTAGGTTTAGGGAATATTTTATCAGCTCAGATATCAGTGCTGATTTGGTTCATCCTCTTTACACAATCAAACTGTGCTGGGGATGAGGGAATAAAGAAGAAATGTCAAGGCTTTCTGTATGACTTTGAGACAGGCAGCTGTGGGTGTTGGCCTTCACTGACAGGAAAGGGATGCCTTGTCTTCTGTTCCTTGTTTTGTCTTCTGTTACAGTAACCTTAATTACAGCAGCTGATGCCAGTTATTTTCTTTCTTAAAGAAAAAGAGTTTCTGCTGAACTGTTCATTCTGTACATCTCGATTTTCTTACTGCATTTCTGCTTTTTTTTTTGCCTGGCTTGGGTTAGATGCAGGGAACCATCTTAAAAGTCTTCTCAGGCACATGTGCTTTGTGTTTATCCTGCCATTTCAGGATTTTCTAAAATCTGTCAATAAATAGAGGTTATCTAAAATTACTTGCAAAACCATGAAGTTATTTGACAAGCTGAGTGGGTTTTGTTTTATTTTTGTGAAACGTTGAAATTTCCAGCACTGATCTGACAGAAGAATCCTTAATTGTGTGCCTCAAAATTGGAGTTTAATTCCATGGGAACAGAAATACACATAGCCAGTATTAATGGGGTGTTCCTCACTGTAAGGACTTTCTGACTGGCACATCTGTGCTAACATGGGATATTTTCCCAGATTTCTTTTCCTGGGGCTGACTGGGCAGGATGTTGAGCTTACAGATGTTGTTGATCACATGTCCTGTCCAGATGTGCCTTGCAAGCTTGGGGGTGTTGCTGCCCTTCTGTAATCTGTGGGAAACGTGGCTTTCTTCTGGAACTGGAGAAATTAAATCTCTTAAATCACAGAAAACACTTTGTATTCAGTCCAACTGTTTGGAGTTTTTTAGGTATTTGAGGGATTGACCAAATCAGATGAGAGAGAGGAGGTGGCTCAAAGCTCCAAGGTAAAAACCTTACAGAAGATGATTTTTTTTTGTTGATGCTGAGATCTTAAAAATCCATGTTTGGTTATCTTCAGAAGCAAAATTTGTAAGGCCAGGCAGAAATGTTCACTCTGTCGACAGCACTGATCAGAAATCCCTGAACTTATTTCTTAGTTTGAAATGTGTGTAATACTGATATTTTCTAGTAAGATCTTTGTGGTGAAACCCAGTGCAGAAAATCTGGTTTAGTCATAGGTGTGAAGTTCTGTCCTGTTAACCTTTACCTAAATTACATTTGAGCTGATACATCTTGGTTAACACCAAGTGGGTCAAGGTATGTGTTGAATGTTACAATGCTTGAATCTCAAAATAAAAAAGTAAACTTATGTTTCAGTATCTAAAACATTTTAAAAAAAGTTATAACTGTATAGTACAAAACTTGCTACATTTTGTTTCCAGTAAATGATGTAACAGAGCTAAACAGAGCAGGCCTAGGCCTGCCTCAAGATGCTGAGAAGAAATCTGTTTATGATCCTCTTGCATTTTATCATTTTGGCTCCCAGAACTCTGGGGAGTTTTGTTGTTTTTCAGATAGCCTAACAAACGTGTTGGGAGGTTGGTGTGGTAATTTTCTCCATTTGTCTAGAAAAACAAAGTAGATGTGATAGTCTGCTGAAACCTTTGGTGCTTGAAATAAGCTGATACTGTACTAATTAAGGAGCTGTCTTTGTTGGAACATACGTTTGCTCTTGCTGCTGCAGGTTCTCTGGGAAGTGGCAGGGCTCTGAAGATAGGCTGCTGTCTGTGTAACAAAGGTGGTGTCTGTACAAAGATCAGCAGCGGGCTGCTTGATGCTCGTGGCAGTTTGATTGTGCTGCAGGTTACCAAGAACTGCATGTCACTGCAGCTGTCAGATATTATCTGGCCACTGCCTGAGAACTCACTGTGCAAGTTCCTTGCTGAAAATGCCATGTAGTACTCCCAGAAAATGGGACTGGGCAGGAACCATGTAACAAATTGAAATCTTGACAAAGTAGTGGGGTCTTCAGTAGGTGCCTGAGGTGTTGGGGGGTGAGTTTCTGTGTCTAGAAACTCAAATTATGGACACTTTGGACAGTGAGATCAAATTGATTGGTTTGACTTAAATTTTTCCTTTCTTCTGAGCATGGACAGTAGATGAGGTGTCAGTGTTTCAGGAAGTTTTGAAGTTCAGCATTTCAGGAAGTGCTGTGGTTTATCCTGGAGCTGCTCACTGCTGCTCTGGGCTGGGGGAGCCTGTGCAGAACTGGCTCTGGGGCTGGGAGCTCTGGGCACAGCAGTTCCAGCTGGGAGCACTCAGCAGCTCCAAACAAGCACCCAGGGCTCATCCAGAGGGGCTGTGCTGGGGCTCCAGGGGCAGGACAGACCCTCAGGAGCTCCAGGGCTCAACCAACCTCCCTGTCTGCTGGTTTGGCATTCTTTTTCCATGGAGTAGGTGGGATTGTCTTCTGATGTTTTCAGTTTTGTCATTCTCAGTAAATTCACTATTACTGTTTTTATCGTGTTTTCATCTATATTTTGATCACCTAACAAGATAGATACCATATCCAGGAATGCAACTGGTATTTAAAGATTAATGCCAGAAATTTTCAGGGAGTTAATGCAGATCCTTTGGGAAGAGGAATGTCCAAGGGTGAAAGCTGAGTATTTCCTGCTGTACCTTTGTGCTTTGTGCTGTGATACTGGCCCTGGGCTGTGCTCTCCTATCAGCACTGAGCATTGTTGCCTTGTGTGTTCCCAAACACTTCTCTGTCTAATGGATTCAAGGTCTCCTGTGTTACTCGACTTTTCAGCCTTGCTTTTCTTTTCTTCTGTACCTTCTTTTGTACAAACAGTACATATCAAAACACAGCAATTGGGAGAAATCAATGAGCTACTCAGGGCATAAATCATTGCTATCAAAACTAATGGAGCTGCTTGCACATTGATTAAAGATGGGGCATCTTGATTTTGGGGCTAGAGAATGAGGTATAGTCTATTTTAGGTGAAAGAGAAATTCCATATTTTAATCTCTGCTGAGTATCTTATATCTGCTATATGTATGTAATATATTCTTTTGATTTTTAAGGCTTGCTGAAATGATTCTTATCTTCAGCCTGGTGCTGGAAAGCAGCTGTTTTTCATGGCATAGCTAAACTTACTCTAACAGTGCTCTGTTAATCTCTTACTGAAGATCACTGTGCTGTTTGAACACTGAATTCTTATTTCAGTGAATTAAATGTATTCTGTTTTTTAGCTGGGGCTTGGATAAAGATCTTTTACACGGTTGTAAGGAATGAATATTTTGCTTTTAGCTGATCTCTGAGGCTTTGTGCAGTCTGTGTAGCAGAGGCACAAAGGAGCAGATGGTTTGTTCCAATGTCTTAACTCCCTTATTTTTGTTGGGGCAGATGTGACAGCAGCTGTGGAGACAAGGTAGTTATCAACTCCAGTCCAGCCTGTCTTCAAGAGGGGGTTACTTTTGTTATTTCTGTTGGATTTTTCTTCTTATTTTCACTTTATAAAAGCTTAATACAGTAAAAGCTTGCTTGCTTTCTCTGAGTGGTTCTAAGGCAGAGCAGGAGGAAGAATCCCAGGTTTCTGAAGTGCTCTCTCAGGATTTGATCCTGACAGTGAAAGGTATTCTGGGTGGAACTCTTGATCCGTATGGAGAAGCACAATTGAGGTTTGATAGAATATGGACTGGAAACACAATGTGTTTCTCATTAGTGTTTCTCATTAGTGTTCTGAGGGCCTTGGTGCAGTGAGACATGGCAGCATGTGAGCTTCTCAGCCTCACATCAGGGAAATGCTTTTCAGAAGCAAAGTTGGCCATTAAAGATCACTTCAGATCTGTAAATCTCCCTTGCATCAAGAGTAGAGATGCCCCAATTTGATTGGCTCTTCCTCCTTGTTTTTTAATGGTTTTACTTTTAAGGATGTCAAAAGTAGTGTTGCTAAGTGTAGCTTTCTGGAAGTTGGTTGTATTTTTTAAAAGGGTGTAGACAGGAAGCAGTTGATTCTCCTTTGACTCAGTTGACTCTTTATTAGCTGGCATATGTAGAATGAAATGGATGATTCAGCTCCTGTTGATAAAATAGCAGAGCTAAAATTTATGGAAATACAAAATACAATAATGGGTATTTCTGCTGATTTTCTTTGCTTATGCAGGCACAGAGTCTTACTGATTTATTTTTTCGTGTTAGTATTTTTCATGTCTATTCTGCTATTTTTGTTTCTGGGTTTTTTTTTGTGTTGTAAATAAGTGATCATATAGCCCATTTCCTCCTCTAATGTAATAAATATTGTAGTGAAGATCTTTATGTACCTGCTGATGTCACTGTGATGGTAATATCTGAACCAGCACACGATTTTTAACCAGGTGAAGATCATTCCAAGACAGATGTTTTGGCAAGCAGAGCTGAGAAAAATCCCATCCAGGCTTTTGGAACCTACTTGTTCTCTTACACTTTAATCCCTGACAGGGCAGCTGATCCACTTGATGGATTTCATTGTAATCTTCAGGATTTTGGTAACAGGAGGTGCCTCTGCCAGGTTTTGCATCTCCCCATTCATTTATTTGCCTGGGAATTCAGTGCAGTGTGATCCAGTCCCATGCTGGGCTCTCCTCAGCACCTGCTGGGAAATATTTGGGGAGAGCTTGAGCAGAACATCATCCTGATAGAGTAATCCATCAATCTTTGTGAGGGCTTCTGAGCATTTTTAAATCATGGAAAATGAACTGAAGACTACTTGAAAATTGGCTTACCCAGAAGTGACTTTTAAAAGACATTATTTGGATACTTAATGGGAATATTCAATAATTAAATTTCTTAATAGGATTGCAATTTACTATAAGCATGTTCTTAAATCATGGATTAAAAACTTGTTTTGGTACCTGAATAAACATGGTTTTAATTGACTTCCATTAAAAAGAAGCAAGTATATGAATGTAGGCATGTAAAGTGTTTTCATTTGCTGTGTAATGGTTCTGTCACATTGGGACACTGTGAACTTCTCCTACAGCTGTGTACTTCCATTTCTGGCTTCCAGGAGAAAATGTTCTTTGTCTAGCTTGGATTGTGAGATACCCCAAACCTATAGATTCAGCTGATAGACATGAGAGATCACACATTTTATCAAAAGATAATATCCTGATACCGTGCCATTGCTTGGTAATACCACAGGAATATTGCAGTCTTGCTTTAATTATTAATTATTAAAGCAAGACTGCAACATTCCTGTGGTGCCCTGCTTAGGTAAACACAGATTCTGGTGGCTTTGCATATGAAGTGAAAAAATCAGTAAAAAATGGAGGTTCATGATGAAAGAGTTGAAGGAAGCACTGAGAGGTGACAGTTGAAGTCAGAAACAGCTGCTCAGTTACTTCAAGGCTCTGCAGGTAGAAGCATCTAGTAATAAATGCTTAGTCATTTCTCTGCTGGTTAATTAATAGTAATAAATTCTCTTTCAGTGCTGCCTGTGTTTTGTTTGTCAGTCTGAAGAGAGATGTCAGGTATTATGTGACAGCAAAATAGCTTGGGTTTGGATAAGGGGATACTTAAGGAAGTGACAATTTTCAGTGACTTTTTTGATAAATGTAGCTAGAAAATTATGCATAAGCAGATTCTAAGTTTTTTGTTACTCTGGTTCTGGGGGTTTTTTTCCATTCTTTTTAAATGGTAAGATCAGGAAAGAAGATAGTCAAAAATATCACCGACTAGTTAGATAAAATTGCTGAGGTTATCTATAAATGTGCTGCTCTGCTCTTCAGGAGTGCTAACTGCATAGAGATAAATTTGAATAAAACCTAGAATATTGGCTTATTGTGATTTAATAAATACAAGTTTGTTGAAAACTTACACTAAATACCAGTAATATTTGTTCTTAAAATAAGTTAACTTTCCATGCCTGCTTCTTATCAAGAAGTATAAAAATGCACTTAAATGGGAATTTCTTCGAGAGGAAGATAGAAAAGAAGAGATGTAGTTAGGAAATGTTTGGGCTTGGCTCACTAAAGTACCAAGAGTTATTAATAGTCGTGAACTACTTCAAAGATTTCTTAAGACCCTTCTTTTTTAAAAGTGTTATTTTAAGCATTTGGCTTTAGGCATCTGTTAAACTTGTAGTATCAGTTCTTTTAGTTTCTTACAGAAATTCTTTGCTGTACCTAGAGTATTGTGGTTTTGTTTGTTTTTTTTTTAAGAATGCACATGGCTTCCAGATGCATTTAGAAAGGATTAATGAAATGACCTGTTACAGTCCAGATTTTTATGCTTAAATATTACATCAGTATGATTCTTTTTTTAAATGTAGGTCATGGGATTAGCATCAGGAAATGTGAGTATTTTGGCAACACGGGATTGTGTCTGCCATGAAGGCAGCTGGAGTTTGTGCAGTGGTGGTGGCAGGAGACACAGCCCCCTTCACATCAGAGCTGTTTATTGCAGTCATGTGTCCTGCCATGATCCTAGCGTTGTTGTCTGCTTGTTTAGGCTGCTATTTTGAGAAAGTGGTAAACTGTCCAAAAGGTTGATTTTCAAGTACTTGTTAAACAGAGGGAGGGATGACTCTTTGGAAAATGGAGGCATGAAAGCAAGAGCTGATGGATCATGCATGATGAGCATTTTGGTGACTTTCAGTAGGTGTTGTGTTGTGTTACTGTGTGGTAACAACCTCTGGCATATTGAGGAATTTGAATATTGAAGTTTAACTTATGTGGTGAATTATTCATATTCTGGAGCAGTTTTGGAGGAGACAAAAATGCACTTTTCCTCTGAGACAGTGGTTCCAATTTGGGACTTTGAATGTGAGAGTGCCTTGCTGAATTTGGGTTTTGCAAGGTCTTTCAGGGTTTCCAGATTTGTTAATACTTTGTTTCTTCATTTAATTTTCTGAAATAAAAATTTAATTTTATTTTTTCTTAATAGTAGCAGCTATTTGGTGGATGGGTTTGTTCTGGGTTTTTTGTTATTTTTGTGGGGGTTTGGAGTCTCAAGTGCCAGATGGAAGCAGTGAGGCACTTGTGAGTTGCAGTTTGGTGAAGGCCACATTGGCTAGTTGGAGGCTGTTCCATGTAGGTGTGTTCTGCCTGGATTTTCCTGTTGGATGTGCTGTTCTGTGTGAATGAGGTTACAGGATGGAGGAAGGTGGCCAGAACTTTGCAAGGACCCTAGAACTGACCTTTATTCTTTAGCCAAAAATTCTCCTGTGTTCTGTGCAGCAAGGAGAGTATTTTTTATTCCTAGTGTGGTCTTGTAGATCCATCGAACTGGGTAGAAAAAGTGCAAAGTTTCTTCAGGAGGAAAGCATTTCTAAAGTTCTACTTGAAACAAAACACACAAATGCTCTACAGCTCTCATGAGTGACTCTAGAAATGCAACCTGCCATTCCTTGTTGAGCTATAGGTAACAGTGAAGCACTGATGAAATCAGGTTGTTGAGTTGCAGCTATTTTTAGCTTGTGTAATTATCATTTTACTCACACACTGCATTGAAAATGGAAATTTGTGAGCTCTCCAGCCAGCCAATGTGACTGCTGCAAGATGAGCATTAACACTGATGGACCTGTTGCTTGTTTTGTGTGTACTTCCCACTAATATATGGAAAAATGTCTACTGAGCACAGCTCAGCTTCAGCTGGGAACTTGGCAATTCTTCAGCACAAGAAGCAGCCAATACCTCCCACAGAAACATTCAGCTGTGCTGGCCTTGCACGACACAAGTGCTTTCAGGAAGTTTTTGCAGCAGTTGTACAATCTCCTGTTGTCCCTAGCAGGGTGAGCTCTTTGGCAAACCTGTTAGGAAGGTACTGCTTGCTTTTCAAAGTTTGTGTGCTTGGAAATTACAGACATGGGAGATGCTTCCCAGAAAGGAGACTTGGAATAAAGGAGGAGTTGTATCCTTTTGCTCCAGCATATTTAGATTTGTGGATTTGTAATTATTATTTGATACTTCTCCAGGTTGTAATTCAAAGCTGCCTTTGGAGGAGGAGACAGCAAAGACTTGGCTTTCTGGACTCCAGCTCTGCACTCCCCAAGGAAAGTCTGAGCTGGAATTAACTCTTGGAGGGGCACATGCAGATCCTGAAACATCCTTTGAGCTTCCAGTGCTGGAGCACTTAAATTTGATAGCTAGGACCAAGTCATTGAACTGAGGATGGGCTTTGTTTGGGAGTTTTTTTGTATACAGAACAATCCTACAAGTTTAAATTTGAGACTTAATTACTGTTGCCTGGTGGCACATTGGAATTTCATGATGCTGGCAGTGATTTGGCAAGGTGGTTTAATCTCTTGGGCATCTAGCTACTGTTGTGTGATAATAATCAACTATGCAGACTGTAAGAAATGATTTTAATAACTTGCAATTGCTGGTTCCACAGCCATTATCTCTGCCTCATAGGTGATATATTACCGTGCTGATGATGTTGGGTACCTGAGCAAGAGCATCTGCAGGCTAAATTAGGAACTGCCTGGCTCCATCCAGCCATCCCTGCTGGCTCAGGGGTGCAGAGCAGCAGAGTAACTTCACTTGGAATTACTGGTTTATCTTAACAGAATACTGAGGTTTGCTACTAGGTTTTTGGATGTTTAAGGGGTTTTTTTTGTTTGTTTTTTTCTTTCCCCTCCAGTGAAGTTATTTTAGTTTGAGTGCCTTGAATGAAACAGCCCTATGTGCCACTCTTACAGGAGGATGTGCATGTGAGACACTTTTAAGATTCACGTGGTGTAATGGTCATGAAAATCAGTTTTTCTAGTATTGGTTGAGATCCATGTTAAACTGTGTTGATAAAGCCACTCAAATACCTGTGTATACATTGATGACATCCCTCACTGAACACATCTCCAGCTTCTCCATGTTCTTACAGCAGGGACAACTGCTGGGAGTCCTGGGCAAATCTCATCCAGGGTTTGAGCCAGATCCTTGGATGCCTGGCCCCAGTTGTGCATGAATTGCTGGTGTGTTTTAAATCCTAGAATGCCTTTGCAGCAATTCAGATACTTGCCTTGGCACCTAGTCAATGTGTGTGTAAAGCAGTCTTGAGCAGGTTGGAATTAACACCCAGAATATTTCAGTTTTAAGTCTCTCACTGAATCCATAGGTCGAGAGAAAAACGTGTTTTTGTGATTAATGGCTTTGGAGGGGGTACAGTGAGTGTGATTAATCTGCTTAGGAAGTTGCTTCATTTTGGAGGGTTCTTCAGATTTCCTATGATGTTAAAATATTTCAAAATGCTTTCCATACTCTTCCAAGTCCTTTTTCTTCCTTTTCTTCCCTGCTTTTTCCAGCCTCATGAAGAAAGTTGTGGTGTCTTCTGCTGAAATCTTCTTCATATGCAGACTTGTACCTGGAATATGCTGGAGTTGAGATAAATTTTTAGGCTGGGTTGTCAGCTCAGGGTAACTGCTTCAGTATCTGTAAAGAAAAAAGGATATTGGGCTGGCAGCAGTTAGTGAGGGAAAGCTTTGCCCAGAAATGATGACACTTTTGACATTTGGAGCTCCTTTACTCTTTTTTAGCCCAAATGGCTTTGCTGTTCTTCTCTTGGAGCAGGAGGCTGTGGGCAGGTGGGGACACTGGGAACACCAGCCCTGTGTGGGGCTGGCTCACCTCCAGGTGCTTTGGTGTGATGGTTTAACCACTTGAACCATACTTTGAGTGTTCTGTGGAACTTTTTGTTCTCTGCTGTTTTTGAAACCCCAGTTTTTGGTGTCAAGGAGCTGCAGCTCTGGGCTCAGCAGGGCTGTCAGGGCAGTGTGTGGAGCTCCTTACAAGAACTCTTTGCTGAGCCAGTGCTGCGGTGCACCGAATGAACTGGCCTCTAATTTTCATGTTGCTTTTACCAGGCTACATTTTAGCTAAAAATGGAAGCTTGTGGCAATGCAGATCTTTTTTTCATGAGTAACTTGTCTGCTTTTGTCCTTAAATGAGCTCCATCTTTAAGGTAGAATTGAAAATATCTCCGTTGCCAGGACTGCGTTCTGCGATGCTTTCGGCATCTTCAAGTAGAAACTTAACCCTTTGAAAAATAAACTCAACTTTTGTGGAAAAGTTTGCTGTTATGCTTCCTTCCTCTTCTTTCAGGCTGGTTAAAGTGGCTTTTTTTTGTTTTGTTTTTGTTTTTCTTTTTTGCAGAAGGCATATGAAATCTGCAACACCTCTCCTGCATTAATGAGGGTGCAGCACAGGACAATAATGGTGTGTGTTTTGGCCTTTGCTATTGTGTATTCTGTGTGCTGTTAGTGTGCCAGCATAAATTTACTTGTTTACATTTCAGGTAATTCTTTCAGAATTTCATTAGATTTCATTATCTCTGTAGTGGGGGCAGTTTTTTTTTTCCTGTCAAGACTTCTGAAAGGTGACTGGAGTTGATCTGTTTTCAGAACTTGAAATGGTCATGTCATGTTTTTGTGTCTAGGGGGTGGAGTTCGGCCTCTACATGTGAGTTTTATGTCCCAAATGTGTTGTTCTGGCAGTAACAAACAAAACTGCTTACACTGTGATAGTTTCATAATCACAGTATTAAAATGTTTATCTATAAATGAGCTTGGGTGAGGATGATCCATGTCCTAAGTAGCTTAACCTCCATACCAGACATTGAAGTGGTTTGTAAATTCTCCAGCTAGTGGTGAACTGGAAAATCAGAAACATGCATTTGTGTGAGATTTCAGTTGTAAGTATGTGGAGTTTTAGGCTGGCTTTCTGCTTTAAGGTCATTTTGCTTCAGTACCTTCTTGCTTTGTGCTCAGAATCATCTCCCCTGTCCTGCCTCAGTGGCTTTGAACACTGAGGGGTCCCCAGACATCACCCCCAGCCCTTGTCTTGCTGTGTGGCAGAGCCACATCCACATGTTTGGGATGTAGAAGTGGTTGTCAGTGTTTCACATCTTGGGGTGAACTAAAATATTACTTTGAGCTGCCAGGAGAAAAAACTGATCCAAAATTTCTTACACTTTTCCCCTTGCTGCAAAGGCAGTTTGTTAAAGCAGAGCAGTCCAGAGTGAGTGTGTGAGTTACTGAATGTGTCAATTCTTTCTGTACTTTCTGGTATCATTAGTGATCTGAAGTTGTAACTCTTCTAGAAGAGCAGTGTGCTCTCACTTGAGCTCGTTAGTAGGAGGTTTATGTAACTTCTTCTGATAAAATAGATGTCATGATATTTAACTGTGCTTAGAAGGCAAATGTAGCTCAGGGACAGCATTGAGCAGAAATAATTCCAGTGTGTTGAAAATGCTGTTGGAGGGGTGGCTACTTTGTAGTACAGTGAAAATTGTGTGAGTGAGACTGTATTTTCTTCTTATCCTAAATTCTCTAATATCATGGACTTCTCTATCACTGGGGCAGGAGAATGATCTCAAGATTGCAAGAGTTTTTTGGGAAAAGGTCAAAATGAGCTTCTTGATACGAGCCTCTTTGGTTGTGTTACAGTTAATAGAACTGTGCCCATTTCCTTCATGAAGGCAGGCAGCTGGTCAAGTTAGCTAACAGAAATAATCTGCACTTTGATAGTAGTTTAATTTCTGTTAAATCTGTTGAGAAATTGGTGTTCTTTTGTGATAATTACATTAATTGTGGTTTTGGTGTCTTTTTTTTCCAGAATTTACATGTTTGACAGCAGAAGTTGGCTTTCTACTGTAGTGAGAGAAAATGTAAGTAGAGAAAAAAGGTGATTTTTTTTCTAGTTCTTGAGAAACATCCTATTTTTAAAAAGGGGTTAATTCAGATTTTTGGCTGTTAATCTGTGCAAGCCTAAAATACCTGTTTTCTCCTTTAGCATGTGTATTCTTGTGTCAACAGGAAGGATTTTAAAATGGCCAGGAAACCTGCTAAATAATAGATGTTAGTGCCTGCCTTCTGTCAGAGAGGGAACTGGCAAAGCAGAGGGAGACCACAGATGAAACTGTTTCATCTCAGTGGGGCAGGGAACTGTAATAAATAAAATGATGAGAATAGTCATTCTCTCATGAATGAAAAATTACTTCTCCACCATGTTTGACAAAAGAAGGCCAAATTTCTTTTGAGCAAAGTGGCTCTTGTCAGGATGTTCTTTTCAATGTGTCAGTATTATTTAAACATAACCTAAAAGTTTCAGAGTTTATATTCTGTGTAATTGTAATTATTACTATTGTTCTTGAAGCAGTAAAATCTTCATTACCTTCCAGACTTTAACTTGAATGTCTGTGAGGAACATTGCTAATTGGCCAAGTATTTGCTGAATTAAATCTGATACTTCCAATTACTGGATATTTACCTGTTTTTCCAAAGGCAGGCAGCAGGCTTTATTCCTCTGCCCTTATCTCCCTCTGGATCCAAGGGGACCCTGAATTTTTTCTTCAGTGTTAGTTTATATAAATGACAGAGAGGACACCTCAAATTTGTTCACAAGCAAGTCTGATCTCACTGCATTTCCCACTGAATAAAAGAAAAACAAGAAATGCATCTCTGCTCCTGAAAACAAAAAGAACCCTCAGCTTTTCAAAGGCAGTGTGACGTCAGCTCACTGTAACTAACAGTGAGTTGAGGATAATTCCTTTGTCATTGTGAAAATGTCCAAGCTGTGTGCATGTTGCTAATAGGATTTGTGGTATCTGCTAGATTAGCACAGCTTCATTTAATCAGATGACCTGCTCTGGGACTGTCTGCTGGGAGCTCCTTGTTAAGGCTGGAAAGTTTGGGCTCTGTTTTTGCAAATGTTTTGCTTTTCATCCATGTTGGAGTGATGGGTATTGGCAGGAAGGAGGTTGAAGGAACAAATGTCAGGCAGCCTGTTCGTGGAGAAAAAGGATTTGCTAAACCTCCTTAGAAAGTTACTGTGCTTGAGTAAAATATGAACAATTTAGCTTTAAACCCTCTGTGTTACGAGACTCTGCATCCACAATGGCCTGGTGAGATTATGCTAGGTTTTGGTAGTAGTAATGTCTGCTAAAAATACCTTGTGGCAAGCAAAGTTTGACCAGCAAGGGACAGAAATTCTGAATATTTGAGTTAATGATAACTGTGATTTCATATGTGGGATTTTTTCTTTTAATCTGTAAAGAATATTCTCAGGACAGAGAGAGGGTGGAAAACTCCATTTTTTTTATTTTTTTTTTAATAGAAATGGTGTAAGAAAATTAAATAAAGAATTCTTTAGTAAGCTTCATTTCTTACTAAATTCTTGGTATGTAGAATACAATTCTTCATTGCTGCTACCAGCAGAGGAATTTCAGAGAGGAATGGTATTTACCAGGGGGAATATATGTTTGAATGAGTTGTGTTCAGCTCTCAAGCATCAGGCTACAAAGAAATGTGAGGGTGTTAATGATACCTTGGTTTCAGGAACTGGATTTAATTGCATAAACAGTTTGAGCAGTAGAAAGGACACTGGAGTTGTTACAATGAAATGAGTCAATTTGAGTTCTTCCTCAAGCTTTGAATTTTTCACTGTTTTCTGAGCAGTGAGTGAATAATTCTTATTCTTTAAATAAGAATTAGTCCACTGGGATCCTGAGTATATCTCCATTTGCAGGAAGCACATGGAAGTTCTGTGAGGCTTCCTGCAGCTTAAAAAATATAGTGCAGAGCTGTTGGACACACATAACTCTCGTGTTACACAGGAATATAGCTCATGTTAGAGAACAGCAAACCCTGAGCTGTTCCTTGGACATAAATGAAGTGATAAATCCTTCTGACACAACTGAATTGTGAAGTTTTGTCCTATGTGGAAAGTAACAAATCAGGCAGAGTCAGTTGATTTTCCTGTGTGGGAAACAGGAACAAAGTGACTCTTCCATGGGTGCCTTGTGAGAAGAGAGGAGAGATTTGGGTCACCTGGAGGAGTGGGGAATACTGAAGTGCACAGATTGTTAGCCAGCAAGGGGAGAATTACCCTCAAGGTGTACTGGTCAACAGGATTAGGGAAAATAAGCTTAGACCAAGACACTTAAGCACTTCAGCCCCTGGAAAGGTCGGGAGGGAGCTGGGGAAAGTGAATTTGTTATTCCTGAGGAGCAGCCTGCAGGGACACACTCACATATTCCAGAGAAAGTGAGGTAAGCAGGAGTTTGGCTCCTTCGTATTTCTGCACAACTCTGGGGATAATTAGGGGAGAAGGAGTGTGGAGCTTGAGGAGTGACTTTTTTTCCTTGAGGTTTGCTTGGTTTGGAAGTGCAGTAACTTCTTTCAAAAGTCCAGAAATAGGATCATCATCCACAGCAAGCTTACAGATTCTTCTAGAAACCTTCTTGTAAAACAGGGTTAAATGCCTTTAGAACGTGCCAGGAAATAAAAATCTGTTTTATGATATTCACTTGTGCTTGTTTGTGATGAGCAGAGATTGTTCAATATATGATCCATATCTGTAATAGAAATAAATCTGTATAGAATTTCCCATGTATCAGAGTGAGAACAGATAAAAGCATTTTTTCCCCATACATTCTTATGACCTTACCTGATGTCCTTAGTCTTGTAAAGATAGTTTTTTAAATGCAAGGCTAGTAAGCTTTGATTTACAGTATAGCTGAAGAGGACATGGGAGGCTGGAACCCTTTTTTCCTCCCACAGTTCTCATATTTCTACCATAAATTCAATTGTCTAAAATGTAGTATAAAAGAAATAGTGGAACAGCCAAGCTGATTTGCTGTTTGTCCCATAAATTTTACAGTTTGCTTCAGAGAACTCCTATATTTTAATGCCCTTGGCTGCTGTAGGGTTGTCATTTCCTGAGTGAGTGAGTTCAGTCGTGTTGGCAGGAATTAGCACTTCCTGTTGATGTCGAAACAACAAAGACTACACAGAGAATGTGGAAATGTGCTTTAAACAATTCCTATGGATGCTGACAGAAAAGCAGTTCAGAGTTTGGAGTTGCTTGGAATGCGTAGGGGCCCAGTTGGAATTCTCAAAGTGGATCTATATTCACAATGGGAACTTAGATGGATGCAAGATGGGAAAATTAACTTTCTTAATGTGACTTTTTTCCTAGGATAAGAGTTCATCTCCTTAGGCCTCTCTCTGTTCCATGCAAAGAAGCTTTGTTTCATTTAAATGCAAGAGAATTCTCTCTCACAGTGCACAAATTCTGCAGAAATAAATGGCTGCTATTTTAAGGAGAACATATCTGCTCTGACTGACGTGAGATTATTCCTCCTATTGTATTTTTAAATAAAGCTGCATGTAAAATCTTCAGTAGTTCCTTGTACCTGCAGCTGGAATTCTTGGTGTCCTGAGCCTTTAATGCAGTCTCATCAGAGAGTTGCTGTGACCTTGGGCAGAACACAAAAGTTTTGGAATTTCTTGCTCTGAAATGGGAATGATACCATCTCTAAATTCTTTGTCTGGAGTGGTCAGTATTTGCTTAGTAGGAAATGGTCTTATATTAACTCAGAGAATGGCAGAACTGGATATGAAGGAGCAGAAAGATCTGAAAAATTGTAGCTTATTCTTAAATTAACTCCTTTCTGACAGGAGCAGTGCACTAGTGTTTCACCAGGTGTGTGAGCTGCCCAGGAGCTGTAGACATGCTCAGAATTCTGACAGACATCCAGCCCAAAGTGTTTGTCTGCAGTGTAGAATGAGCAAAAAACATCTTGAGAAACAAAAGAGCATTCAAAAGAAAAGCAGGATAATGAAACACTCAGGATGGGTTTTGTCTTAGCTGGATTTTGGGCTGAGCTGAACAAGCAATCTTAAAGGGGCTTAGAGATGACCCTGGAAGCAGAAGGGAGAAGGAAGGAGACCCAGTTTCACAGTGAAGTGAAGTGAAAGGGCCTTGAAGTTGTGTGAGTGGAAGTTTTGGGAGAGAAGCCAACTGAAATTCCTTTTCTAAGATACTGTGGGTTTCAGGGAAAAAGAAAAAATGGTAAATGATGCTATGACAAGATCTGGCATCTGTTCCTAGAGGTTTTCAGTTTGGAATGACTACTATGGAGAGAGCTGCAGCCTAAGTCTGGTTATGTGGGATAGAAATATTTAGGGAATATTGAAGTCTAAACTATTTTGCAGCTTCTTTTAACAGTGGTATTTGTTCTACTGCTTTAATTTACCTTGACAGTATGTTCTCTGTTATTGTGACTGCATAAAAATTTGGAAGTTTTACTCATCTTTCTCCTTGGGAAGGGCTTTAAGAGGAAAACAAACCCCACATGCTTGGAAAGATAAATAAGCTGATTAAATCTTAACAGAATAATATGTAAAGCTGCTAGCAAAGCATTTCCTTTATTTAATAGTAAAGGGTCAATTCTGGCTAATAAAAATGTTCTAAAATCACACTATCAGTGTTAATTTATAAACTCCAGGTGTTCTGTGTAGCATTTGAAATTGCAACCAATTATCTTGTTCTGCAATAAAAGAGAAAATTCATCAGCATGTTTCTTCAGCATCTTCCATTGCTATCAAGCTGCAGAGATTTTAAAACAAAAAGTTTAGGAACAGCTGAATTGGAGATGTGGAATGCTGGAGAAAATGCCAACAGTATCTTTCTGGAGCAGAGACTTTTAAAGATAAATTGTACATTTAATAAGAAATATCCCTGTGATTGTGATATTGGGAAATATCACCCAATAGTTGAGCAACTCTATAGGCAGAAGCTGAGGTTGTTTCAGTGGTTGTGGTTTCATAGAGCCTCTGTCTTGCTGACTATAAAATATATATAATTTGGTGCCTATGGATGCTGGGAAAACAGAGGCTTAGAGGGGAGAAATGTTTGATGGCTGTGGTTTCTCAAACTCCTGCCCTCAAGCCAGCAAAAAATCCCTGGTTTTACTCTGACAACATGTTCATGTAACAATCAGCTCTGGCTCTCAGACATTTTAGGAGTTATCAAATAAAGCCCTGAACATTTGTGAGTGATCTCCTTTTCTCCAGCTAGCAGAACAATATTTTTCATAACCATGATGTTGCAGGCAATCGTTACAGCATTTTGCAGGTGCTTGTGTCAGTGTAAATCCTTTTTCTTTGCTGGGACAATTCCTTACTCTGGTCTGAAGGGCTGCAGGGAAGTTCTGACTTCATGTCTGAAATTGGTGTTACCTGCTTATTCACTCTTGAGCAACTTGAATATATACAAAAAGGAATCAGAAACACTCAAAAGGAAAAAAGGAAAAAAAGTAGGAGGCCTGGAGGAGAGAAAAAAGTCCAAATTATATTTAATTTCCTGTGGCTGGAAGCAAATCACATCCATTTGTGACAACACCTTATGCTGAGGAGATTTCAGACACATTTTCACCTGTATTTCTGTTTATAAATCAATCTGCCTTTTTTTTTTCCAAGTTTGAAGTGGTTGAAAGGACTTGTAATTTCAAACTGACTTTTAATTCTGCTGCTTGTGACCTGTCTTTCAGATTTCTGGTTGTTTCAGAGGTGGCAGTGGAGCACACCTTTAGCACAGGAAAATGAGCGAGCTTGACCAGTTACGCCAGGAGGCCGAGCAACTGAAAAACCAAATCAGAGTATGTATTGTGCCTCAGCACAAATGAAAGTGTCTTTAGGAGGACAGAAATGATGCTTTAAATGTTTCCCCAATGTCAGAGTTAATGGAGGAAGGGCAAGCACATATGACTGCTTTAGAAAATTACTTTTTGGCCCTTTATATTGCTTAGAAAATAATAGTTACAGAAGCAATGCATAATGTTGCTGATCAAAATGAATGTTTACCGAAGTTTGTCTGAGCTAGAGCATTATTAAAGTTTAAAAAACTGCTAAAAATAAGGTCAGTGGTAAAGTTTGTCAGAGTTTAGTCCAGTAAGTTCTTAAAAACCTCTGAGGTTGGAGGCTCAGCCTCTGGACAAGCACTGCTTGAGTGTCTTTGTGGTGAAAGTCATGTTGCCTTCCTCCCAAAAGAAGAAGAAATTTCAAAGTTAAGTGCACAATGTATGTTGACAGCAGGCAGTGTA
This sequence comes from Oenanthe melanoleuca, assembly GCF_029582105.1. NCBI lineage: Eukaryota > Metazoa > Chordata > Aves > Passeriformes > Muscicapidae > Oenanthe > Oenanthe melanoleuca. The sequence continues at coordinate 5,244,877 of NC_079354.1, forward strand.
TTATGGTAATGCTCCTGTTAGGATGGGTCCTCTCTGGGTGACAGGCAGAAATGTTTTCTGAACCTGGGCTCAGGGGGCTTAATCAACTTGATAAAACAGAGAAAGAAATGTACACAACTCCATCCAATTTCTCTAATTTCCTTCTCTTGCAGGATGCTAGGAAAGCATGTGCAGATGCCACCCTGGCTCAGGTAAGAATTTCAGAGTTGAACAGGAATTAAGAAAATTTGTCTCCTTTACAAAGAGAAAATGCTGTGTAAGAAGGTGAATGCAAGTGAATCTGGTTTTGTATCTTGTAGCAATTTTTTTTTTTAGTTTGCCTTTGGGTGTTTTCTTCCCGAAATAAGTACATGTTTGTCCAGTTCTGAGAGCAGTGGCCTTGAGCAGTGATTTCTTTGGGTGACTCAGGGCACATTTCTGCTGCTTAATGGAAAATAATGCTCAGCCCTGGAGCTGGGAGCAATACTGTTGTTACCCTGATAATCAGAACCATAAGGCCTGCTGAGGTCAAACTGCTTCAGTGTCTGCCACATTTATCTGTGCAGGAGGAGAAAACCCAGATCAAAGGTCTGAAATCCTACAAGTCTAAGAAGACATGACCTAAACAAAACAATTTCTGGGAGTGTTTATAAATGCAATGGGCTGCTTGGGTTGTGTGATAAAGACCTGCTACTTAACATGACATAACTTGTGAGTGGGCAGTTTGAAAATCAGTCAGTATTGAGAACGTGGGATTGTGGGAGCTGTGTATGAGATACTACTGTGAAGAGTGAAGGGAAAAACTCAGTGTGTGCCATTCTCCTGTTTCAGATCACAGCCAATATCGACCCAGTGGGGAGAATCCAGATGCGCACTAGGAGAACACTGCGGGGACACCTGGCCAAAATTTATGCAATGCACTGGGGGACTGATTCCAGGTGGGTGCAGAGCTGGGTCACTGCTTCACTGCTCTCTGGAAAGTTGAGTGCACAGGCCTTGTGGCCGCGTGGGATTAATAATTCTGGGAGAATTTGGCCAACCCAGAGAAGTCAGAAACACTGAATGCCAGAGTTTTCCTCCATGTTTCTGTAATCCAAGTCTACATTTGATGCCAAAATCCCAGTCCTTGTCTACATGCCTGAAAAATACAGTAGTGGTACCATATGAATTCTCAGGAACTGTGAAATTAGAGCAGATGCCATTATCAGTTGTCTTTTTTTCCTTTAGTTCCTTTCCTGTTAACCACTGATTCATTTAAAGAGAAACTAAATGCCAGTATCAGCTGCTTTCATTCTCTTTTCTTTACAATGTTCATCACAAAGGTGTTCCTTGGCTGCCTACAATGATTGTGTTTTCCTCCTGTTTCCTCCCTAGGCTTCTAGTTAGTGCCTCCCAGGATGGCAAACTTATAATTTGGGACAGCTATACTACAAACAAGGTAAGGCCAGCTGCTCCATTGCTGTGTGATTCAGTTGTGAATGCATCAGGAGGAAGTGTTGCCCATCATAATTTTGGCTATTGCTTTCCTAGTCCTAAATCCAAATAGTGAATTCTCCAAAACAATCAAGTTGTGTATAAAGGGTGCAGCAGTGTGAAAATGTGCACTACAAATGGAGAACAAAGAAAGACTTCCTTCTAAAGAACGTTTTGATACTGCAGAAAAGTGATTACCAGAGAGCAGGCAGTGATGAGCATCTTGCACCAGAAGGGGCAGAGATTTCAGCATAGCCAGATTAATTTGTTGCCTGCAGTAAAGTCCTGAAAGACCTGACATGTTCTAATGAGTCATCACTTCGTGGCTGCAATCACATGAGGCACTTCAGCACTACTTTTACTTTCATTTGACAGTGGTTGGTATTTACTGATCATGGCCACTGTTACAGGACTGGCAGCAATTCCCAGGTAGCCCCTTGTGGTTAAGCTGACAGAGCTGCTTGAGTCTTGTGCATGGAACTGGCTTTATTCTGAATAAATTTTCCTAACTTAGCTCCTCACAGCATTAGAATCCATGTTACCAGTGCTCTGGAGCAAATGGCATCACTTTACTAAAAAGCTAATATATGGTTTGTAAATTTAAAATAAATCTTCTCCTTTTTACCTTCCTCCTCATCCTTTGACCTCAGCCTGCAGGTAAATGTCATCTAAATTACTGTGACTACTGTAAGATGGTGAAATCATCCCATGATTTCTGTATTGGTATCTTCAATTCTTACATCAATGCTAATTAATCCATGCAATATTCTTTTGACAGTTCCAGCACACACTGGAAGTAACACAGTGTTGTCATCAATTTGATCTTTGCCTAATGATAAAGTAAAGTGGCTCCAAATGAATATTCCAAATAGTTCCTTGGTAGAATTCTTCCAAAAATGAAGTGGTTATGGTTTTAGGACAGGGGTTGGGATTTTTTTTAACTGCTCTTTGCTGCAGAATCACTGATTCCTGACTGTTGCTCTGCTTCTAATGAGACTTTTCCTTTAGAAATTCAGGCACATTGTTAATATTGCATGAAATATCACCATATGTCTAAGGGCACCAGTGCTTTCCTAAAGACTTGATGAGCAAATTTAAAGGATGAACATAACGAGTTAACAAGACAGAACAGGTTTAGCTTCCATAATTATCTAAAAAAAGTTCTTTGAGCACAGGATGACAAGGAAACATGGGGTAGTTATTTAAATGTGAAGCTTGATTGCTTGCAGTGGGTTTCCAAAGAAGGATTTAAATGGCAGTGGAAGCAGCGATTTCCTTACTTGTTCATTCACAGCATTTAAGCCTGGAATTGGCAGTTTTGCTGACTGTGCTTGCAAGTCAATATTTTCCTGAACCTATAATAAACCAATAGTAATCAGAGCACTGAAATCATTCACTTTGGACCAAAACTGCTGATGAAACTGGATTCAGGAAAAGCAAATCTGAGGTTTTATTACGTCACTACTTGTTCTGACGAGCTTCATATGCAAGTTGCCCTCAAAATAGTTTGATACTCAAACAGCTGTTTTATTCTTGCTTCTCTGCCAAAAACATGATGCCTGCCTTGAGACACAGGTGAAAAACCTCCTTTTGGTGCATCACTGAATGCAAGTTTTGCAGCTGCAGTATATCCCTGTGTCTGTTCCAGGTGCATGCGATTCCCCTGCGCTCCTCCTGGGTCATGACTTGTGCATATGCTCCCTCTGGCAACTACGTGGCTTGTGGGGGGCTGGACAACATCTGCTCCATTTATAACTTGAAAACTCGTGAAGGGAATGTCCGTGTCAGCCGTGAGCTCGCTGGGCACACAGGTGGGTGCTGCTCAGAGTTACCTCAGCACAGTGAAGATTAAAAAAAAAAAAACCCCTTTAAATATATTTCCTAGTAATGATCTACTTCTTTCCTCAGGCAGGAGCTTAGCTGCAGACTGCTTGGTTTTAAATGTTTCTAAGCAGTTTTTCTGCTGTAAAATTGAACAAAAACTTACAGCTGGAAGTTGATTTTTTGCAGGTTTTCATATTTTCTGCTGTAGTTTGAATTCTGTGCTTTGTGAAATGGAGGTGGTTGGCAGGCAGGCTCATTCTGTAATCAGAGTGGTTCCACTGATGGTTTGGCAGATGGGATTTCAGCAAAAAAGATGGTTCAGAGCATTCACATGAAATTCTTTGATGCTGCTGTTGGGAAACACACAGTGTCCATGCTCAGGACTTTGTACTGACCAGGAACGCAGTTTATTTTTCCTCAGTGTTTGTCTGATACAGCTGAGGTCCAGCATTTGTTGCTGCTGGATGCAGTGACACTGAGATCCACCTTCTTACAAAGTTGAGTGTGTGCAGTGCAGGCTCACTTGGGCTCCTGCCCAGCTTGGCCAGTGCATTCCACACTTCTGTCCCCCTTCCTCTGGTTCAGTTGGGGTGGTCTCTAACCACATTTTGTCCAAAACATTGCAGATTCTTTTACAAAAATCACCTGTTGCATTTTAGGCTTTTAGTGTTTCTTGCTGCAGCTTCAGGAGAGGAAGGAAGCAGCTTATTAGCAAACCAATTTGCCTTTGAAGGGTAATCTCTGGCCTTATTTGTGCACCTTTTATTCTGTTTCCAGGCTACTTGTCCTGCTGTCGTTTCCTGGATGATAATCAGATCGTCACCAGCTCTGGCGACACCACTTGGTAAGCTGGGACACAGGAAGGGCTCTTCTAATCCATTCTCTGTGTCCTTCACAAACTTCATCATCACCCACAAGTCTGTAGTGATACTGCTCATATGCCACTGTTTGCAGAGTGACAATTTTGGTAATTTCAAGTCTGTGAGCTTTGACTGTTGTGCCCATGTTCTGAAGAGCCTGACCTAATTCTGTGTTAAGATGTTCTGGGAATATTTTTCTTGATGTAACTATTTGGCTTTCAGAAATAACTGTACTAGGCTAATTATTTTCCTCAAAACTCTTCTTGTATTCGGTATTTACTACTTAAAATGTCGTGTTTGGATATTTCTAATACAGAATGTTAATGTTGTTACTCAGAAGAGCTCCTAGAAAATATTCTTCAGTGACAATAGCTGGGTTTTTTGAGGAGAATGTAGGTGTGTATCTTCATAAACACTGGTTTCTGAACTAAAAAAGGCCTCCATCTTTTTTTCCATGGATTTTTTTCTATTGTATCTGTTTCTTAAAAGCTCTGCAGTTCTCCTAGGCAGTAGCACTTGCAGCAAAACTTGTCTAATAAATACCTGTCCTACACAGTGCCAGTCTATTTGAATACCTGTGTATTCATCCACTGATTCTGAGTAGCTATGGAATATATATGGGATTGAAACCACAAATGTTTCTCAGTATGTGTTGGTGTTTAGAGAACCCAAAAAACTGTAATGAAATGAGAGGGTTTGTAGAAACGATGCTCTCTGTAAGAGAATACAGCTTCTTCAGGAATTCTGTAGTATTTCTGCAGCTGTCCTTGACATCACCTCAGTTCAGCCAAGCCTCAAAAGACTTTATCAAAGTACAGGAATCTCTTGTTTGCCTGGTTTGAACCTGCTGCTGATGGCTCTGGTTTGCTGAGAAATTACAGAAATTAAAAGTCCTGACTTCCTGAGGTATTTAAACCTCTTAAGGAGGTGGTAGTGTTGGTTCATCCTTTCATATTTTTCATTATCACTGTAGTAGTGATTTGGCTGACTTGCAACTTTAAGATCAGACATAATTCACAAAGTTACTCATCCTCTGTGAGCTTATAAAAATGAGAAATGCTGGCTCAGCTTTTGCTGTAGCCTTACCACTGCTGCTTCAAATGAAGCTGTGGTAGTACTGGATATCAGCCATGGCAGAGAACTTTGGGATGAACAGCCCTCAGTGCTAGTCACCAGTTTTTTTCCAGTGGTTTTCAATTTAAACCCCCCCCCCAATGTTTTAAAATTAAGGATAGCTTTAAGATCTTATATGCACAATTAATCTGCAACAGACAAATAGTTCAACCAAAAATGTTGATTTTTATTGTCAGATCAATGTTAATACAATGTTTTACTTCAGCAGTGATAAAAAGACTTTACAAAGGAACACAAACACGTTGATTTTTGCCTCTTTAATTATTCTTTCCAGTGCTCTCTGGGACATAGAAACTGGTCAGCAGACAACCACATTTACTGGGCACACTGGAGATGTGATGAGTTTGTCCCTTGCCCCTGATGCCCGGTGTTTTGTTTCTGGTGCCTGCGATGCCTCTGCCAAACTGTGGGATGTTAGAGAAGGAATGTGCCGGCAAACCTTCACTGGCCACGAGTCAGACATCAACGCCATCTGTGTATGTAGCTGCTCCCTTCAGCATTTTCTGTTTCTCTGCTCTTCAGCATGATGAAGTATTTTCAGGGTTTTTTAAAATAAATTTGTAGAGCTGAGATAATTACCTGAAATTACCTGTGGTGAAAGCAAACAGGGTGTTCATTCATGAATTTCCTCACTGGGTTTGCCCATATCCCAGTGTGGAGAGGTGCAGCCTCCTGTTTGCTGTGATGCAGAGGGATCAAATCTGAAATGATTTGTGTTTTCTTTTCCTCCCCCCTGCAGTTCTTCCCCAATGGCAACGCCTTTGCCACGGGCTCGGACGACGCCACGTGCCGGCTCTTTGACCTGCGGGCTGACCAGGAGCTCATGGTTTATTCCCATGACAACATCATCTGTGGCATCACCTCTGTAGCATTTTCCAAGAGTGGCCGCCTGCTCCTAGCTGGGTATGATGACTTCAACTGCAACGTGTGGGACACGCTGAAAGCTGATAGAGCAGGTAAAGAAATGGGTTGGGATATTGCAGACTCGGTGGGGACCAGCCACAGGTTGAACTCGATGGCCTTGGTGGCCTTTTGCAACCTGTGATACTGAATGTGTGAACTGAGTCTCATGCACAGATCTGTCAGCACTCACTGTCTCAACTTCAGAACTCTGAAGACTTCTTCAGGCTGCCCAGTGATGCACAAATCCATTGGAATCCTGCTCAAGGATGGATGCTTGAGAACAGGAAGATTGCCATTAAAAACAAGGGTTGGGGTGGAGGGATATTCTTTTTTAGACTTTATGGCTTTGTTTATGCATTAACTATTCAAAGCAATTCAACATTAATGTTGCTATTTATACACAAGAATTTTTTTCCTGGTATTAGTAGCAGTAGTTGTACAGACAACGAGCAAAACAACAGAGACTGTGGAGTTTATCTTTTGAGGAAACAAACATGAAATTCATGGTCCAAAGATCAAGAGAATTTAACCTCAGTTCTTTAAAATGAAAACTTTTGTTGGCAAAAAGGTACAAATTAGGCCACAAATGTTTCATTACTCTCATCAGAATAGGAGATGAGAAAAATATTCTGCATATTGAAATGTTCCAAGGCTTCAGATTGCCAGGCAGATTTGGCACTTCTGATATTAAACACTTCTGTATCTCCTGATATTGGCACTTTGTGTTAAACACCTTTGTGGTTGTGTGTTCAGTACAAGTATTTAAGACTTCTTGGTGCTGATTTTGTTTTACCAAATTGCAGCACTTCCTCTTGCTGGTGGGAGATTGAGGAGAGCCCTGAGCACTCTAATTCATGTAGAAAGATTAATTTCAAGTCCATCAAGAATATCTTGGCTCAGTGCTGTGGACTGGAAAGCTTAAACATAATTAGATTTTCTTTTTACCTCCTTGAAGCTGTTAAATTAAAGGGGATGGAGGAAAATGTTGTCTCCCTTAATTTTTCTGCTTAGTGTCTCAATTCTTTCTTTTAATGGTGCTATAATTGAATTGTATTAGATCTCCATATTGACAAATAGATTGTATGGAGGAGTCTGTCTTGTGAATGTAGTAAGAGAAAATTGGATGAAAAATGCTTTAGAGTTTGTAACATAATTCAGTTTCACTTCCGGTTTTAAAAGAAAATTTTTTACGAATGTAAAAATTTTGTAAAATTTAATTAATCTTGATCACCTGGTGAGGAACAAAAGCTGTGCATGTTTGTAGTGACATTGTCAGAATCTTCTGGGCTGTCATGGGAGACCAGTATAATAGGAAGGAAAATGCTGGAGTAATGCATTTACTGAATTGCCCCCTTGAGAATCAGCTCTGTCCTGAGTCTGTGCTTGTAGAACCAAAGGCATTTAAAAATTCCAGCTGTGTGTTTGTGAGGATTTTTGACTCTAGAGCTTGGCTAATCCAGAGGTGCTGTGGTGTAACTTGAACAGCCTGGGGATCACCAAAACAATGCAATTGCTTTGTTCCATTCCTCATCCTCAGGTGTCCTTGCTGGTCATGATAACCGTGTCAGCTGCTTAGGTGTGACTGATGATGGCATGGCAGTGGCAACAGGGTCATGGGACAGCTTCCTCAAGATCTGGAACTGAGCTAGGTGAGTACCCAGCTCACTCAGGCTGCTTTGGGCTCCAGGATGCTTTTTGCCTTTTGTTTACTGGGTGCTGATCATTCAAGTTAGGAAATCAGTGAGGAGCAGACCTGAGCACCTTGGGGGGTTTGAATGATCATTATTTTAATTATGCACTGACATTTTTCTGGTGGCCAGTTTTTGACTGCTGTACTTCCCTGTGTGGGTTTTTGAGTAACTAAATAATTGTCCTTGGGGAAGGGGGGATAATGGCTGGATGAGTCAGTGGTGGGGACAGCAGAGTTGCCACTTGTTTGCAGTTTCTCAGAGTGCCCCTCTCACCAGATGTTTCTGTGTGCCAGAAGAGCAGCGGACTCCACGACTGGAAGAAGTTTCCAACGGTTGAAAATTAAAAAACGATAGCATATCCAATCCAACCATACTAACTTGGACCCCCATCCTCCCCAACTTCAAAGGGCAAGATCTTCTCCGTCTCCTGTTGCTGAAATGAAGAGCACAATTACCTTTCCAAGAAGAATTTCTGTGTTGTAAGCAAAATGAAATTGTGCATTCCTTTTGGGACCATTTTTTTTGTCTTGAGAATTTAAAAACAAATGAAACACTATCATAAAAAGCATGACCAGAAAATAAACTTGAGCATAATTGTGAAACAGTTAGCTTTCACTGTAGTTTCCAAGTTGAAGTTAAGGACTTTATCTCACACACTTGCAAATTTTAAAGTCATGTTTGTAGCAGGATTTTTTTCAAGTTTCCTTTTTAAATACATTTCCTTATGTATTTAATTGAGCAAAACAAGGGAGTCCTAGCCCAGAGCACCTGGGGGTTGTTAACGCTGTAAATTTAGTCCCTAATTTTTTTTATTTTTATTTTCTAGTATCACAGATAATTGTTGCACAAAACTTGGCATATATAGGATAATGTTAAGCAGTAAGGTAACCAAGCACATGCTGTAAAAGGTAATGAATGCTTGTTTAAAGAATCCTTTCACCTTTTATGGATTACAAATGCAATCCTTGGTCCCTCCTGCCCCCCCTTTTTCACCACACTGATTTTTTTAATCTGTTTTGGTTTGTCCACTTGGAAGGGCAGTTTATATATCCTAACACTATCCTATAAGTCTCAACAACCAGGAATCTCTGTTTTCAAAAGAGACCTATCCTACACTTGGGTATTGAGTCAATTCTTTGTGTATGAAATGATGTACAAATCAATGTTTTGAAAATAATGATCTTGAACTTTCTAAGTTAAACAGAAAAAAAAACCTTTTTTGATTGTTTGCCATATTGGGTGGGTTTACTCTTAGAATCGCATGCTGTAGAAATGCTAAAAAGTGCATATTGGACTAAGTCCTTAGATGTTTTTTCTTTGAAGAAATAACCTGTTTAAAAACTGTAACCATTGTCGCTGTATTCATTTATTGTTGCTACTCTGTGCATAAATCTATGAAGAACTCCAGTACAAAGCTATGCACGTTTTGGAGTAGCGTGATAAGTCACTTTTTTTTTAAAAAAGAAAAAAGAAACAGCCTGTTCAAACAATCGCTGTCAAAGATTCTGGGGTGTGGGAGGAGGGAACCTAGACCATCTTCTTTATAAATCAGTTCCTCACAGCCAGTTCCTCTTGCAGGATGAGTCCTTTGCATCTGATCAGAGTCATTTTTGTAATGAGCAGGTTTTCCTGGCTTTCTTTTCAAATAAAATGTTAAAAGCAGCAGTGTTTGGACAGCAGATTGTTCTTTCCTATCTTCTCACTGTATCCAGAAATGCTCCTTCCTAGCAGCAGTAGTAGCTTTTCTCCATTTTGTTTTTTCTGCAACATTCTGTACAAAAATGTGCTGTAATTGTGCGTTAGGCCTGGATTTGGCATAAAAGATGAGTTCCCTCTTACTCTCTTTCATGAAACTACTCTGTAGAGCTTTCTCCACGCCCTGTATCCCTCTTCACCTTTTGTATTTAATTTTAAAGTCAGTGTACTTCAAGAAAGCTGGATGCAAGATAGATACTATATTAAAATGTAATGTTATTTAAGATGTAATAAAGCAGTTTGACATGAGTTTGGACTGATCTGTTTTGCAGCTTATTGTTCAACATGCAGAACATCTTCTGAGTTGTGAAATAAGCACACAGGAGGAGGAAATGCTGTCCCCAGAGAAATGGTTTGGTGATTTTTAAATTCAGTTATTGGGCAGAGTAGTATGCACTTAACTCCAAATTCAGAGAGCCAGTATGGTTCAAGAGGTGCACATCACAAAAATCCTTTGAGCACCTGAAGTAGGAAATCAAAGCAAAATGCTGAGTAACTTCTTTTAAAACTTTTGTGTCCTTTAATAGGAAAAGAATTGAGTGGAACATCTTTGTGTTCCTGCCACGTGAGGATCTGGCCACAGCAGCCCTGTTGGCACTGTTAGATTGACAGGCTAAGAAGTCATTTTCATTCTCGGTAAGAACAAAGTCTCCATGAGGCAGAATTTTATCTAAAAGGTTTTTTTAAAAGAATTATTTTATACCCAGAGAAGCAGATTGCTGAAGTGAGGTGTTCAAAAGCAGTTGGTTCAACAGTTTGGTATTGGTTGACTTTGAGGGTTTTGTGGTTTTAGTGGGTCAAGTCCCATCTCTTGTTCTGATCTAAGCAAAAGTGGATTTTCCCTCATTTCACATCAACCAAGAGAAATTCCAAATCCATGGCTTGATCTCATACCAAACATGGAAATTCTCAGCCTCAATGGAGAGGTTTTTAAAAGCTGAGAGTTTGAAAAATCTGCTGGTGACAGTACCTAACCAGCACCATTACCTGACTGTGCACTGGGCTTTTGGGCTGCACAAGACTGGTAAGTAGCTCATGGCTGGAAATGCTTAAATTTGGGAATTCAGATTTGGTGGTTTCCAATTCCAAATGCTGTAGCTGTGGGGTTTCCACTTACATGGAATATTTTTATTCCAAAGATGTTTCATATGTGACTCTCTCTGGTCTGTAATAAAATCAATGATCTGTCTTACCTTCATTAATTTCAATCCATGTGTGAAATTTCCGTGTCGTGCCTGTGCTGGCAATAAAACACCTGCCAAGACAGTGGCTTGTGTCAGGAGGCTGATGTGCAGCCCTTTGGGATATTTTTGAAATGCAAACAGTTGCAGTTGTCTCTTACTACTCTTATTTTCATGTTAAATATGAAATTTTATTTGATCTAAATATCTTTCATTGTGTGTTTGGTTATTTAGAGAGCTGCTACTGGAGAAAAATGGGTGTGCAAAGGGAGCAGCTCTTGAGTCTGGGCCAAAACTTTCTTTTATTTTAGGATATACCCAAATCAAAATTATTTATAATCTCAAGCTCCTCTTGTGGGCTTTGAAAAGATTCTGAGTTGGAGATAGTTGTAGGATGTGGTTCCAAAGAGGAGCTTCCCCCAGCTGCTGGTGAATTTCTGCTGCTAATTTCATATTTCTGGTTCAGATTCCACGACCTGAGAACACAAATCTGTGAGAATGGGGTTGGAATCCTGTCATGGAATTCCAGGGAAGGGGTGAAGGAAGAGAGAACAGATTTCTCAATCCCAGGACCTTGAGTTAAGACCTTTAGCATTTCCTGTGCCCCCTCAAGGCCTTTAATTTCTTCATGAATTAAATAAAAGGTCTGAGGTTCTACTACCAGCAGAAAAAAAATTGAGTTGGGCATTCTACCTTTTGACCATGAAGTCCCCTGGAGTGTTTTAAATCAGCTGTGAAACACACTTAAAATGACTGATTGAATCATGCCCTGTAGGAGATAAAAATAGAATAATCTGGTTTCTGGGAAGTGGCAGAGTAAATAAAGAATAATAAAACCTGTCACCCGTGCTGAGCTCTGTGCCTTGGTCTGCAGCAAGGCAGGATCCTGTGTAGTTTTGTGATTAACACTTTTTAGTGTAGGTGTAACCATGAATTCACATTGGAGGGGAAAGAATAAAAGAAGTGGCTGATGAACAGGTTCTAACAGCAGCTGGCTATTTTTGCATGGTGCTGTTCTCTTTTTCTTCTCTTCATGTAATTTCTGAGAGTGCCTCTGCTTGAACCATCAGGCTCCTCAATTATGAGTTGGTCTTTTTACATTGCAGTCCAACGTGTAAGAGCTCTCAAGTACGTGGAAAGTTGAATTTGTTCTATTTCAGGGTTGTGTGAGGAAGTTTGGAAAAATGAAAGCCCAGCTTTCAGTTTCCCTCTTGGAGAACAAGGCCTGGTGCATTCCCTGTCCTTCCTGCTGGGAATGGCCCTGGCACATCCCTGGCAGTTCCCAGAAAGGGCAGCAGCCTGACCTACATCCCTCATGTGCTGATTTAATCATCACTGCTTTGGTCCATTTTACTGGTGAGTTAAAACATTCCTGCTCTGTCTGCTGCTCTTTTCCTGGGTTAAAGCATTCCTGCTCTGTCTGCTGCTCTTTTCCTGGGTTACAACATTCCTGCTCTGTCTCCTGTTCTTTTCCTGACCACTCCTGGGTGCTGTCCTGTCCTCAGTGCCCCTCTGAGCCTGAGCTGCTGCTCTGTGGGAATTCCTCATCCCTCCCTGAAGCTTTGATCCCGACCTGCCTGGCTGCTGATCCAGCCTAAAGTGCCTGGGTTAAACCCTCTCTGCAGGAAATGTGCTGGGACAATCTTCAGTTCCCATTTCCTGGCAGGAGATGGAACATGACTGGCACATTCCTGGCCACAGTTGGAGCTGTAACCTCGTGGTGCAGACAAGGGAAGAATTTCTTCCTGTAGCCCTCACTCTGTGGGTTAAATCAATTCAGTGGAAGCAGGAAAGCCTCAAATACTGATCAATTTTGAGGTCCCAGATCAGGAGTTTCTGTTTTCTTTTGGTAATCTGGGTTTATTCAAAGTAAGTTCAGTAAAGGAAAGCCAAGCTGAATCATTCTGAGACTGCTCAGCTTTTTCTTATCAATACCAAAGAGTCTCCAATGAGTATTTTTAAGTAAGGGATAGTAACTGCATTGGTAAAATTATCCAGTATTTCACTTAGCTGGGAAAAACAGAAGCCATAGAAATGTGAATAAAAATGGAGTGAACTTCTCATTGTTTAGAGATCTGGCTGCTCCAAACTCACCCTTTAGGAATACAGACCCTGCTCAATACTCATTCAAGTAATTCCTGGCTTAACCCAAGACAATCTTGTCATAAAATAGAACAAAGAGAATCTTCCTGCTTTAATTATTCATAAGCCATTTGCTGGCTGAGTGCAGCGAGATGTGATTGACCCTGAGAGGGAATCGTCTGGGGAGCTGGAAGTGCAAAATGAAAAGTTTATTTGATGTAACAGATTTTTAAATGGCAAATAGACGAGGGAGGGAAAAGTCTGTTTAAAAGGGTGGGGGAAAAAAAACGTTAAAAAGGCACTGAAGATGGGAAAATGCTGAGTTCCCAGGAATGTTTGAAGGCACAAACAGTGCAGCTCCATCTGGTGGTACAAAGCCTTGAAATGGGTGGTCAGTGCAGGGAGGAACGTGTGTGACAGAGCAGCCTGTGCTGGGTTTGGCTGCAGTTCGTGTTCTGCGCATGGAACCCCTCCTTCCTGTGTCTCCAGGGCCCACTGAATGCCTTCAGATTTTTCCATAAGGCCTTACAAACAAAACAAGCTTTTCCCAATGTTTACTTTTAGAGGGATTTTCTTTCCCAGTGTTTTATGTAAAAACCTCAGCTGGTGAAGATGGAGAGGTTAAAAATGAGCCAGAGTAAACTGGAGCAGGGGCTCTTGAACAACTTTAAATCCAAGTCTTATTTAGAAAGGATTCCCTGCATTTCTCTCCAGCCCCTCTCCCCCAGTATTCCTGAACTCCTTCTCATATTTTTTGCCACACTCTGTCACAGCCCTAATGAGAATCCCTGCTCTTTTCAGCCTCCCTCCTCTCCTTGAGGCTGGAATGAGGATCTGGAGTTGCTAATGAAGATACTTTGATTGGCAGGGTGCTCGTGCTGATCCCAGCCTGGTGCCCTGTGCTGTGACAGGGAAGTCCCTCTGCAGTGGAAATTTGGATTTTCCTCTCACACACACTCCTGTTGCACCTGAGAGTGCCATCACATACATTCCAAACTCTCGTTTATAAAAGCAAACATACTTTAAGATGTATAGAATTCTAATATTTAGGGTTTTTTTCTCTTTTGCACAATCAGGGTTGCTGTTGAGTGAGGAGCAGTAGGCAGCAGCAGCAGCAGCTCCTTTCCTACCCTGGCTGGTGCTTGGCAGGGTGAGTCATCCTGGAAAACACGTAACTGCATATATTTATCTCAACTTCCATTGATTTTTCACCAGAGTTCCTTATCTTTGCTTTATTGATTTACTTTCTGGGGTATTATAAGCAAAACTGAAAGAAGGTCCAATGGGAATAATCGTGTCTGATCCTTGGCTCCCTGAAGCTGCTGCTTAATCCAGTGGAAAGAAGCAGGCAGGATTTAGAGTGAATGGGAGACATCTGACATTTAAAATTTGTAGATTTGTAAGTGAGTTATTTTGTTCTGTATTCTCTTTCACACAGAGGGTGCTCAGAATTCCCTGTTAATATCTGAGGTCTGTCACTTTCACATTGGGAAGCCAAAGTTCATCCCCCCTTCTGCCAATAAAATAAAAATGACAGTGGATGGTATTAGCTGGAGTTGAAGGCATCCCCCACCTGGAATCCCTGAAAATTCAGCCTCACGCTGATGGGTGTTTTCTTATGTTCAAGAATTTAACAATTCCTTCCCCTCTGAAAGCAACAAAAAGCAGGTGAGGAGAGGAGTTGTGAGACACTGAGCTCTTAAGAGCACCAGTTCCACTTTCCCTCTGGCCCCTGCAGGTTTTTCCAGAGCCCAGGAGCTGTTATGTGCTGAAATAGCTGCTGCTCTCTGCCTGGTGGGGATCTGAGCCTTGAATGAACAATAAGTATTCAGGGAGTGACAGCTCTGGGAGTGATGGACACCAGTTTGCACTAATGAGAGATCTGGGAGCTTTGCCAAGGATGACTGCATCACTTAATTGAACAATTCTATATTTCATCTGCCTCCTGCATCAGACGTGTGTTTAACCCACTGCATTCTGAAATCTTGGCAAGTCTTGGCCCAGGTGACAGAGTTGCCCAAGGAAGGAGCTCTGAGTGAATGAACTCTTAAGGAAATCCAGAGAGCCAAGAACATTCAGCATGGAGAAAAATGAATGAGATTCATTGGCCAGGCTGGTGCCTGTCAATGGCAGCTCTAAAAAGTGAGGTTGGGATTTAAAAAATGATCATTTGGAGCTGTTCTGTCTCCCTCCCTCCTCCCAAGGCTTATTTCAATCAAGTGATAGCATCAGCCCTGGTGGCAGGAAATGGAGCAATTACAGATAGACCTCAAGGAACAGCTTATCAGAACTGAAGGTTAAACTTTCATAAGCAAAAGGATCATTCCTGTTCTTTGAAGCCTGTCACTGTTCTATCCACCAAGAGTAACTTAACCAGAAATACCAGATGGGAGCCAGGCAGCCTCTGACCTCAGCTCTGATTGGAAAGTGAAAGTTCCTCATCGAGTTGTAGAGCTTGAATTAACAGGGCTAATTTATCTTTCTCCACTTTAAAAAAAAAAAACCAAAAAATCCAAACTCTTGGATCTGTTTTATGGTATTCACCTTTATAGTGAATAGTCCAAATTATCCTGTCAGGTCTTAGCACTTGAACCAGCCCCATCACTTAAAATCTGGTGCATTCTGGATGGGAAGCAGGCAGTTAAGGTTAGTGCTACCTCTGCCAAGAACTCCAAAGCTCTGCTGTCCTCCTGTTGGCTCTGAATAGCTGAACTTATTTATATACTATTTCTAGTGCCTCACTGTTTATATTTTGAATGGGAAGCAGCAGCATTGGCAATATTTGCTTTTGCAGGGTGAGGTGGTTTGCAAAGAAGCCTCTTCACCTCAACCGTTTTCTTATTTTTTTAAAGAAATCCAATAATTGTAAAATCTGTGTGTGCCCATTTGAACCCCTTTGATAAAGCATTATCTCCATGTCTGTCCATCTGAAAAGGCAAAACAAGGATTTCATCACATTCCTGTAACTGTAACACATTTGGGTGTGAGCCAGGGACAGCACAAATAATCTGAATTTTACAGTTTATTCTATTTAGATCATCTCAGGGGCTGTGTCTGGCTGAGTTTTTGTGGGACATCCTCTGCAGTTTTAGCACAGAGATTTCTAAGCCAGTTCCTCCTCCTCAGTGCTGGGTTTTTGGGGGTGGTTGAGTGGATTTAATCCCGTGCTGTGTGGAGGGAGGCCAGACCATAAAATAATTGTCTGGGCTCTTTGAAAAATTACATAACTGGGGAACTGCATGACATGGGAAAGTGCCTTGGATCTCATCCCCTTCTCCTCCTTTTCCGTGTCACAAAGCCAGCAACTCCCATCACTAATCCAGAGCTGGTTAGGGTCAGTGGTGAAACTGGTGGTGAATTTAATTTGTATCCCACCCTGGGCTCAAATCAGCCTGGGGAATCCTGAGCAGAGCCTGTGCATTTAGCACTAACTCACAGCAATTATTTAGGAACTTTCCTTGCATGAGTGGTCAGGTGCTGTGAGCACCAAATGCTGCTTTTCCTGGGCTTTTGTGACATTTGGGTGCTGGCTTCCAGCCTCTAGTCATAACTATGTAATTAACAATCAGCTTAATTATATCAAAATAATTTGATTTTTGGTTGCTTATGTTGCAATTTTGGGTTCAATGGGACGTTCAACACAATGTGCTTGAATTTCCTCATCTTATAGAAGGAAAAAAATATGAGGTGTAGGGAACAAGACCCTGAAGTTCATCAGAAGCTTTTTAGCTTTGGGTTTTGCCCCATGCTGGGACATTTTTATTCACACAGAACAGATGCTGCTCATCAATAACTGATCAATAACTGCTGTATTTGACTCCTTTGACGAGGTATCTTCCCATGAGGAGTGGGAAAACTGCACCAAATCCTCTGTGGTACTGAGAATGGGACAAAATTCTCCTTTTTTTCTGGAAAACATGTCCATGAAAGAACTGGGATGTGGCTTCTGCTGCCACCTGGTGCTGGCACCCAGTTTGGTTGAGGAACTGGTCCCAGTGATCCACAGGGGTTTTTCTTGATGTCCAGTCTTGACCCAAGGGCAAATGATACACCAAAATATGGTCTGGAAAAATATAGGAGAAATTATGAATCTATAAATATATAGAATATAGGAGTATTAGGAATAGTGAGCAAACACCATAATTTCCCCAATAAATTATTTCTAGCAGCAAAGATGCCCCCCAGAGCACGTTGTGTTTCAGTGGTTTGGGGATTGGACAGCTGCTCTTGTCAGGGAATAGTTACAGATAATATTTCTGTAAAACCTACAATGCACCTCCTGCCACATCCTTCTGGCCCTCTTAGGTTTCACAGGGTGAAATGTGAATTTTCTGCATTATTTATAGACATGAAGTCCAATGAGGAGGAAATATTTCTTCTGTACTAATCAGTCTTTACAGCCAATGTGTAAAGGAGTCACAAACCAAATTTTTGGTGTGTTCCAAACAGATCTAAAAATCACCTGCAGGGACAAAACTGGGCTGACCTGGCTGTGCTCTCCCAGAGGTGGTGGGAGCAGCGTTACTGAGCTCAGGGGAAAAGTTCATATTTGGTGTTTAAAACCTTCTGAGCTTGATTAAAACCTTCTGAGATAATTAAAACTCTCAGGGAAGAGCTTTGCCTGATGGCAGAGGCAGCAGAGGGCACTGCTGCTGTTCTTACTGCAGCTCTCCCCTGGTTTCCAGGGTTTCAGGGAAACAGAACAGGCTCAGTGGGAAGGGGGCCATGGAGTCCAACCCCTGGCCCTGCACAGGACACCCCAAGAAGTGCCCAGCTCTGGGTGGGGTTTGCAGCAGGATTTAGGGGTGTGATGAGCAGTGTCAGGAAAATTAATCCACAAACACCAGAGGTTTATGTCCAAAAAAGAGACAGAAGAGTCCTTTTTTGCTTTATTTGAATAAAGGGAGAGGCCATGGGACATTCCCCTGGGGTCTCTCGAATTTTTGGAGGACTCACCTCCCTTTTTATCCCAATTTCCCTTTCTCTGTCCCCATTGGCTGAGGTACTTGAGAGGCACAGACTTCCCAAATACCTCATATCTGAGATTCCTCTCTAATGCACAACCCTCCCTTTTCATTTTTAATTCTTATAGAATTCATAGTTTTTCCCCATTGCTTCTTTCATCTTCCAATATCCAATTTTATTTATCAGCAAACCTGCAGTTTGTTTGAAAAGGCAAATTTACAAATTTTTTCCATTCATCAATCAGTGGAATCCATCCCATTGTTTCTTTTATTTCCTAGTGCTGGTTTGATCCACCAGCAGATCCACAGCTGGTTTCTCAGTAGCAGCTGCCCCTTCTGTCCCAGGCTCAGGGTGTCCCTGCCCTGGGGATAGAGGAATGACAGAGTCCCCATGACCCTGTGTGTGCCATGGCTTGAGCATCCCTGCCCTGCCCTGAGGGTGACTGCAGCTGGACATGACAGGATAAAGCCCAGCCTGAGGAATGTGTGACCTCAGGGATCCCCAGCCCTGTTTTCCTGTGCCTGGAGTTGGTCAGTCATGGATTTGTAACGTGACCTGGTTGCTGAGTGTTTTCTTTCCCAACAGTGGATGCTCAGGGACAAAACAGGAAGGGCAAGCAGGATTCAGGATCAGCCTCAATGCCTGGGAATCTCTGATGGTGAGTGGGGAGCACTGCCAGCACTGGGAGTGATGGAAAGTTTGTTCTCCAGCAGTACAAGGGGAAATTGGAAATTGCAGGTAACTAGAAGGCATCTGCTGGGTTCAGAAAAAGCACAGCTTTTAAGGAAGAGGTGGTTAAGGAAGGGCAATGAGGTGGAGGCAGGTCTGCTGGAAGAGGTCAATGTGCATAGATGTTATTTTGGATGATACTTGGGTGGTTTTTTCATTTTTAAAAAATACTTGCCTGGCCACAGAATTAGGAACATTCATCTGTGAATGAAGAGGGGAGGTAAATGAGTGTCTGAGTGTAGCTAGTTAATAACCATGAGAACAAACCAGTCCTACCAGAACAGACTGGTGCTTTTCTTTCTGGTACTTCTAATAAAATGTTTTGGGGAAAGGAGAAGCTTCACTGGGGGCCACAGTTACTCTCAGCCTTCTGTCTGAGGCAGCAGGACCAGTAATTTTACCCAGGCTATTGTAAATGCAGGTGCAGAGCTCCTGAGTGTGTCATTCTTTCATCTGAAAAATTACCCTGCTCTTTTCTATGAAGAAAAAGGATCATTTAACTACAGTGCAGGATGTTCTTTTAATATGGGATATTGGGGAAGTATATTTCCTTTTGTGCAGAGGCAAAGGATATCTGCATCACCTTTCTGAGAATTAGAACAAAGGGGGTGAATGGGAAGGTTTTCAAATGCATCTGTGATCTGAGCATCTGCAAAATACAAGGGAGTTGAATACATGAAAAGAAGAAGTTAATAATGCTGGGCTATAGAGAATTCTGATGCAAATGAACCAGAAGTTGGCAGAGACCAGCCTCTTTTCATTTCTGTTTTTGACAGTCACAAGAGTGTGATGTAAGGCTCATATTCAGAATGAATCCTACCTTGTGCTGAAGCTTCTGGATTCCAGACTGATTTCGTCTGCATTTGTGTCATTCTGATTATATCAACTGTTTTGATGCTTCTGTTTTCAGAATTAGATTTAATTTTTCCCTTTGCAGAGACTTTTTCCAAGCATTAATTCTGTCTCAAATCCACGTTGTGTTGGCACTGGCCTTAGTTTGACTCTCCTCTTGGTGAAAAGCTCCATCTGATCCTCATCAGCAAATTGGATTCAGGCACTTACTTTTAAAGATCTTCCCTCAAGACTTCAGGTTTCTCAACAAGAAAACTAAAATTAAAAAAAAAGAAAGTGTCCTGATAATACCAAGTCATTGGTCAGTATTCTCTCTTGTGCTATCAAATAACTCCAAGGGCAGCACAAACCTGAAGGTCAAAGGAATAAAGAGCCTCAGTTACAAGAGGATGAGCAGCTTTTTAATCCCTGGGCTGTTTTGTGGGGGGTTTAACCAGTGTTTAATACAAGGGTGGAGTGGTTGATAAGCCAACGACTGCAATAGAGCAGAGCCACACAGTGAGGTGATGTCACTGACTCTGCTGACTGGGGACAACAAAGCTCTTGAACTAAAAACTGCAGAGTCTTAGGGCTGCAAGGAAAATTTTGGTAGTGACCAAGCTGCAAATTGGCTCCCTGGTGTCT
Organism: Oenanthe melanoleuca; assembly: GCF_029582105.1. Lineage (NCBI taxonomy): Eukaryota > Metazoa > Chordata > Aves > Passeriformes > Muscicapidae > Oenanthe > Oenanthe melanoleuca. The sequence continues at coordinate 5,264,929 of NC_079354.1, forward strand.
CTGAGAGCAGAAATTGGAGTTAACTCCTGGTGAGCTAACAAGGATCAGCCTCCCTGCTGATGGATGTGTTTGCAGTGCTCCAAGGACTCTGGTACCTACTGAGCCAGCTGCTTTGGGATAAGGTTTTCCTGTGGCAGCCTAGAAAAAAAGAATGAGCCCCCCACTATCTTTATTCCCTTTGGAACAAGAACATGGTATTTTACACCTGTACAGAGCCTGCAGTGATAATTCTTTCATTTGCCAGTAACAAAACAGGATTTGGCCATTTTGCTTTTCCTGTCACCTGTTGAGCTTGTGCCTGTTGCTGTTTCATCCCATCCCACAGCTGCCAGTGCCTGCTCACACATGATAAAAAAGAGGAATCCAGTGCAGAGGAACCATCTCACTCTTGCTGTCACCCTCAGGCTATTTTCAAACCTGGGCAGTTATGAAAGCTGGTGACCCAACTTCCTCCTTACAGCAGGGTGTTTATCTTGCTCACTTGACTTGGGTGGCTTCTGGCAAGGAAAGGCCCAGAACAAGCAGTCCCCCCACTATCAAAGGCCAACTGGTAGCTGGAGTGGCAGTTTCAGTATCTTTGAGCAGTTTGTGATGGTGCTGGGCTGTGTCCTGATGATAGTCCAGGTGATGGAAACAAGTCCTTTCCATTGAAATACTGAGAGCTGGAGCTCTGTGAGGAATTCTGGCACCTCTCCTGTATTCCTGCCATAAATGCTGGTGGCTTGTGGGCAGGAAGCAACTGCAGCTCCCAGACCTGCCCAAAGCAAAGGTATTTCATAGAAAAGCAAGAGCTTTTCCCCACAGCTCCCTTCAGCCTCTCCACTCAGAATTGCAGACAGCATTGGCTTTGCCAGTGTGAAAGTTTAGCCTAGTAAAGGTTTAAGGGGTGTTTGGCTTTAGAGGGGTCCTACAGAAAACAGAATTAATTCCTGTGGGCTGCACATCTGGCTGGTAACTTGGTTTAAATTCCAGTGCTGCAGGACTGTGCTTGCAGAAGCGTCTGGGAAACTGAAGCAACCAGAAGCTTTTAAATTTTCCTGTTCATCAAGCTGCTTTCCTAAAAAGAATCAAGGTTTGCTGTGAACCAAGGTCTTTCCTCAAAAGGATCACCAGTTTTCCTGGGAACAGTGAAATGGTGTGATAAGTAAACCAGTTTTTAAAATTACTTTTATTTACAAGTGGAAACCCATCCACTTCTGAATGCTTCTGGGGCATGTGCAACGACACATTTCCTGTGTCACAGAGATTACAGTCTTGACAAGATTGATAAAGAGGAAAGGAATTGGTTTTATCTTATTTAAAGGCAGAAAAGCACACTCCCATCAGTCACTCAGAGAGACACAGAGCACCTCTCAAACACCCCAAGCTGAATCTCAAATCTCTCCTTCTTCCACATCCTGCTTCGAGACAGGAGGTAAGTCCTGGCTGCATATTTTGATCTTCCTCTTCATGTTAGACTTCTCCTCAATCTCTCCACTTCTCTCCTAACTTTCCTTTCCTGGCTGCCAGCAGCTCTCAGTCCTACCCTGGCACTGTCAGAGATGATCTGGGGATGGAGTTTGAATATCAGGCCAACATTCCCAATCGCTCATCTCAGATTTATTAACCCTTATGCAAATCAATTAATGTAATTCAGCCTCAAAATTGGGACAATGACTTTTATGTAATGATTGGAGGTGTTGGTAATCAGCCTGAATAATGAAAAGCATTTCCCTGTCTTTGTGTCAGTGTGTGACTATTGAGAAATAATTTACTTGTCACCTTCACGTGCCACCATCTCCATCAGAATTTAGGCTTTGTGGTACCTTTTTATTTCTCATGATCCCTCAGGAATTCTGAGTCATCAGAGGCTGTTTGAAATTAAGGTTGAGAGGTAAGAACTATGTTCTTCAACCCTGCTAGATGTTAATAGAGACAGTTTGCTAATTGCTTCCTGCTCAGTGGAAATGCCTCCTGCTGGAGGTAAGTTTGGGGTGTAGGTGGAGGCTGAACAGAGCTTCTGTACCAGGCACATCTGTGCAGGTTGTTAAACAACAGCATTTTTGTGAAATTACCTTTTTTTGTTATTTCTAGGAACTGAGAGCCCCATTAGAAGAAAAAAAAGCAGGATGTTTTTATGCTCATTTCTCAAGTTCCTGCCTACATTTCTTTGTTTTCTTCCCTGTGAAAAAGGAAGCACAACCTGGCTTAGAGTTCTGAGCTACAGGGTTCTGCTCGTGGTGTCAGGGAGGAGATGTTTAAAAGGCACCTAAAACTCTTCTGTTTCTCCTGTCACTGCTGACTGTGGAGGAGAGAGCTGTCACAGCCTGGGACACTCATCCCAACACCCAAGCTGAGCTCCCAAGGTCGCTGCTGAACTTGCCCAGCTCAGAGCTGCTGTTTTAACTGCAGCCCTTTTATAAATAGGACAGGCTCAGCTGCTTAGCAGTCTTATCTCCACCAATTACCAGGGATAAGAGCTCCTCGTGCTGCAGAGTTCAGGCCTCTTACAAAATGTTGAGCAACCACAGGGAAGTCTCTGTGCTGTGGGAAGAACAACCTGCCACTTGAATGCTTATTTTTGAGCAGCCAATGTAAATTGTCATGGCTGTAGTGGGGATTTATCACCTTCACCCTGGTGGATTTGGAAAAGTCCATCCCAAGAGCCAGCCTTGGTCAGTGAGTGGTGTCTGAGCATCTCTGTTGGGATGGTTTTTCACTTCAGGTTTCAGGGCAGTGCTTTGATTCCCTAAAGCTGAATTGCTGCCTAGTGTCATGTTCTGGTGTCCCTTTACACTTTGAGAATCCCTTTCAGCACATTAAAGACATTTGAGGCTCTGAGATATCATTAACTCCACACAGCTGTGTATTGTTGCCTTAATTCCTTGCACTCTGGCCTCTGGAATGAAAGACTAAAGAGAAATTTTGGCTCAAAATTCTGTAATTTTAAGAGTGGTGTAACATGACCAGTGGTATTTTCCCACATCTAGCAACTGCTTCCTCTTTTTCAAGTTTTGCTTCAGCGTTTACTGACCATCAGTTATTTACAGCT